>NC_092338.1:142965000-143645000 GCF_046630445.1 Rutidosis leptorrhynchoides
TCTGAGGTTCGGTTATCACCAACTTAGAGTCAAGGAATCCGATATTCCTAAGACTGCTTTTTGTACTCGTTATGGGCATTATGAATTTTGTGTCATGCCTTTTGGCTTAACTAATGCTCCGGCCATGTTCATGGATCTTATGAATCGTGTCTGCAAGCCATATCTCAACAAATTTTTAACGACCCATCCTAATCCATCTGGACGAATACATTACATTTGGTTACATCGTGAGGTACTTGACCTCTATATGATACATTTTACAAAAATTGCATTCGTTTTTAAAAGACAAACTTTCATTACATAGAAAGTTGACGGCATTCATACCATTTCATAATATATCCAACTATAATTGACTTAATAATAATCTTGATGAACTCGATGACTCGAATGCAACGTCTTTTGAAATATGTCATGAATGACTCCAAGTAATATCTCTAATATGAGCAAATGCACAGCAGAAGATTTCTTTCATACCTGAGAATAAACATGCTTTCAAGTGCCAACCAAAAGGTTGGTGAGTTCATTAGTTTATCATAATCATTCATTTTCATCATTTTAATAGATCATAAGATTTCCAGATATTTAATTGTACACATAACCCGAGTACAAAATAATACGCGTAATCGGCGAATCAAAAAGCATTCATATGGTGAATACCTGGTAATCGACATTAACAAAAATGCATCTAGAATATCCCCATCATTCCGGGACTCTCATCGGACATGATAAAATCGAAGTACTAAAGCATCCGTAACCCGGATGGGGTTTGTTAGGCCCAATAGATCTATCTTTAGGATTCGCGTCAATTAGGGTTTCTGTTCCCTAATTCTCAGATTACCAGACTAAAAAGGATGATATTCGATTTGATAATCCAACCATAGAATATAGTTTCGATTACTTGTGTCTATTTCGTAAAACATTTATAAAAGCAGCGCATGTATTCTCAGTCTCAAAAATATATATTGCAAAAACATTTAAAAATGGAGCAAATGAAACTCACGATACGATATTTTGTAGTAAAAATATGCATACGACGGAACTGAACAATGCAGGGTTGGCCTCGAATTCACGAACCTATATCAATTATATATATTAACACATATAATAATATTTAAACAAGTTTAGGTATTAATATTAATATACTTGTTATAGTAATAATTCATATATTATTTATTATAATTATTACCTATTAATGTTTAGAATATTCTGTAATGAATAATATTTTATATTTTATATATTACTAAATTTTATTATATAAAAGTAACATTTTAATTAAAAATATAGAAGTATGTAATATTAGTATATGTATGTAGTAAATATATTTCATATAAATATTATTTGTTGTAATGATAATAATAATGCTAGTAGTTTAATTAGTAATACATATATTGTTAGTAATAATAATAATTTTAATGTTAAAATAATAATGATAATAATAATAATAATTATAATATTCATAAAATTAATAATAGTAATAATATTCATAATAATAAAGATAAAAATGATAAAAATGATGATAATTCTAATAATAATACTAATGATAATCTTAAAAATGATACTTGTAATAGTCATAATAATAATAATACTTATATTCATAATGATAATAATGTTAATGGTAATAATAGTACTTATCATATTAATAATAATTAACAATGATATGATAATATTAATAATGATAATAAGAATGATACTGTTTATAATAGTAATGAAAAATGATAATTTTGATAAAGGAACTTTTGTTAATAATAATAAATGATAACTAATACTTATTTTAGTAATAATAATAATAATAATTACAATACTTAATGATAATACTAGTAATAACAATAATGATAATGTTATTAATTAGATTAATGATAATAATACTAATACTTCTAACTATTAGGAATAATAATAATAATAATAATAATAATAATAATAATAATTATTATTATTATTATTATTATTATTATTATTATTATTATTATTATTATTATTATAATAATAATTTTAGAATACAATCTTTGAAGAAAGCAAGCTCCTAAAAAAATAAAACGTCATTGCCCGGGCTCGAACCCAAGACCTCTCGCTTAAACCCCAATACACTTAACCATCTACTCTGTCTGTATCTTTCTGAAATTACTTGTATCCAATATATACTTAAACGATTTATTTATCAGTTCCATAACCTAGCCCAAGTTTACAACAAAGTTCACGGCCCAATAAGGTTATCGGCCCAACTGACAAATAACGGCCCAACTACTTATTCTTGCCCAACAACTCCAAATCGAGCCCATCAGTATGTATGTATGCTCTTGATTCAATCCAGGAACCAGAAAAAGAAAATAGCAGGTCACGACATCATTCATCTTCCTCGTTATTCATTCCTTCATCAACACAACCTCACCTCATCATCATCATCATAATCGACTTATCATCCTCGACCATTATCATCAACATCACCATAACATCATCATAATTTAACGTTCATCACTATGATCCTCTTCATCATGATCATCACTTTCACGATTATAATTATCATCAACTACCAAGTCATCTATATCATCATACTCATCTTCGTCACGAATAATATCATAATATCATACGCCATCATCAATTCTCGATCATCATCATCATACGGTCGCCACCAAGGAAAAAGAATAGGTAACGTGTGTAAATCCTCACAGCATCATTATCATCGAAAAGAAAAAAAAATATAAAGTTATTGGGTTTGGTGTTGGGTTACGTAAAAGGATCAGCAACAGTGGGATTCAAGGGTGGTTTCGAATGGTGTTTGCAGCTTGAAGGGAGCGACGGTTGCAGTATATGAGCAGCAAATAAAAAGGTGGCTGTGAGGGTGCGTTGCTATGGTGTTGAGTTGGGTTCGTACAGGATCGAAACCGAAAAAAATATACGTTGCAATAGAAACAGAAAAGAATAGACACATCTGGTTTCGTTTTGTGATTGATTTTGGTATTTCATGGCTATACAAACCACAACGTAACAGTAGAATACTAGCGTGATTGGTTTTCGATGCAAAAGGAAGAAAAAAATTATAATAGAAATAGAAACGATTGTAGCAGCTGAAGGGGTCTGTTACTCGACAGGTTTGGTGAAAATGGTGATCGAGTAAAGTGAGGAACAAAGCACTAGTGATGTTGAATATACTAGAGAAAGGTTGTCGCATCTTGTTTCTAGTTCCTGTTACGAACCACAGACTCAATCTTGCACTTTTTGTATTGACCATTCCAATCCTTGCATTACGGTTGATAGTGATGGAGATTGATGGTGGTGGTGTTGAGTCAAAGGTGTGGTGGTTCCCGGTAGCAATCGGTGGTGGGTTTTGGTTGTTAGCTTTGATCAAACATACAAGTGTGCGTATATCTATATGTAAAATATATCTATATGTAATATATACATGTCTAGTTATAGATTGAAGGATGCAGAAAGAAACAATAACATTAACGTAATAATAATATAATATAAATAATAAATCTTGTTAATTGAAATACAGTAACAATCCATGATTCAATCACGGGAGCTGAAATATAATAATAATATATAATAATAATAAACGTGTACAATAAATAGTTAGCAGCCTCTCAATTTAATTTATCTGCCGACAGTTTTCACGAAGTGTTAATTCGTAGTCCGTTGTTAACCAGGGGCGGATAAAAGTTCTCAGAAAAATTCCATATTTTTAAATTAACTATATTTATTTATTTTGGTCCTTATGGTATAAAATTCGATCATTTATTTATTAAATAAAAATTACATCAACTGTCCCTCTCAAATCTGGGTAAAACATAAAAAGTGTTAAAATTTAATAACTAGATCCTAAATACATTTTTAGTAAGCCTAAAATTTATAGAACTCATTTTCGAATCACCGTTTATTTTAAAATCATATAAGTTTGAATTTAACTTACTTAATATCAATCGGGACATCAAATAAGTATTACAGTCATTTAATATTTATTTTTAATATACTTTATTTATATATATAGATATATTTTAAATAATAATTATTATAATATCTTATTTTTATTTATTTTGCATAATTAAATTTTTAATAGCAATAACATATAATATTTCAAATTATATTTTCAATTACCATTTATATATATATATATATATATATATATATATATATATATATATATATATATATATATATATATATATATATATATATATATATATATATATATATATATATATTTACAATTAATTGTTCGTGAATCGTCGAAACTGGTCGAAGTTAATTGAATACATGAACATAGTTCCAAAATTTTCGAGACTCAACATTATAGACTTTGCTTATCGTGTCGGAAACATATAAAGATTAAGTTTAAATTTGGTCGGAAATTCCCGGGTCGTCACAAAATTCGTCATTGTTTTCATTGACGACATCTTAATCTACTCAAAGGGTGAGAAAGAACATGAGCACCATTTGCGCATGATTCTTGAACTCTTACAGAAGGAACAACTCTACGCTAAGTTTTCAAAGTGCGAGTTTTGGCTCAAAACCGTACAATTCCTCAGACATGTTGTTGATAGTAACGGAATACATGTCGATCCAGCTAAGATTACTACTATTCAAAACTGTGAGATACCAAGGACTGAAAAGCATATTCGTCAATTTTTGGGACTTGCCGGTTATTATCGAAGATTCATAAAAGATTTTTCCCTCCTTGCTAAACCCCTTACAAAGTTAACTCACAAAGGGAAGAAGTTTGAGTGGTCCGAAGAACAGGAATCTGCTTTCAAGATTCTAAAGGATAAATTGACCACAGCCCCGATTCTCTCTTTACCTGAAGGTACTGATGACTTTGTTGTTTACTGTGATGCCTCAAAGCAAGGCTTTGGTTATGTTTTAATGCAACGTGAAAAGGTTATTACCTATGCGTCTAGACAGTTGAAGAAACATGAGGAGAACTATACCACACATGACCTTGAGTTAGGTGCCTGGTATTTGCATTAAAGATATGGAGACATTATCTATATGGTACCCAATTTACGGTGTACACTGACCATAAAAGTCTTCGACACATCTTTGATCAGAAACAGCTGAATATGAGGCAAAGCCGATGGCTCGAGTTATTGAACGATTATGACTGTAAGATGGAATATCATCCTGGCAAGGTGAATGTAGTTGTCGATGCTCTTAGTCGAAAAGATGATGTTAAACGTGTTCGTGCTTTAAACTTGAAAATCAAATCGAATCCTATATCACGAATCTGTGAAGCTCAACTGGAAGCTATTAAACCAACACTTATCGAAGGTGAAGGACCTATCGGTTTCGAGAACCAACTCCAAGTAAAAGCTAATGGTACACGGTACTTTGGTAACAGAATTTAGGTTCCTCGCTTCGGTAATCTCCGTGAACTAGTCTTGGATGAAGCTCATAAGACTAGGTACTCTATTCATCCCGGTTCCAGTAAGATGTATCACGATGTGAAGGATATCTACTGGTGGCCTAATGTAACATCCCGCGTTTTTCCGTTAAATTTATTTTAACACCGTCTTTTTTTTTTTTTGATAATATCTTCCATTATCTAAATTAAAACTTTCGTTAACTAATGTTCTTAATATTTCCGTTATTGGATTATAACACATTCCGTTTACTCTCGCGTGTTTAAAATATCCGTTCGATTAAATCCCGCACCCGCTTTTAAACTCGAGGGACTATTGGCGTCAAGTGGGCAAACTAGTTGACTAGGTCAACTAGTCAACCCACTACTACCACCACTCATTCACTTCCTCTTCCATTTCTCTCTTTTCTCTCTAGTTACCAAGAAACCATTTTAAACATCTTCAAAGATTCATCATCTAAATCAATTCAAGCAAGCAAACATCAAAACAAATTACATATTCGTGATCCTCTCTTCATCCTCTTCGAATTGGTACCAATTTCACTACTTGGGGTAAGGTTTCTAAAAACTCTAGATTTCTCTAAATTCGTTTTATATACTTGAAATGGTGTTAGTTAGTGTCTATGGCTCAAGTCTAACATGAATATATGTTTGGTTTGCTCGATTTGTTGTTTTTGGAGTAACTAGCATGAACTTGAAATGGGTGTGCTTAATCTTTGATTTTGGATGAGTTAATGTTGTTTAAATGTTAAAGTTCATGTATTAAAAGTGTTACTAGCATCATTAGCTTCAAATTGATGTGTAGGTTGATTTAGAAAAGCTTCCTTTACAAAATTGTCGAATTCATGATTTTGGTTAGGGTTTAATGAACTTTAAAACGGGATTTTGATGCATTGAATGCTTGTTAATGTTGTTAGTAAGTATTTAATTGTATTGTATGTTTCATTACCTTCAAAACAATGTATCGTATGTGTAAATTGGATTCCCGAGTTAAGAAATGCGTTTTATGAACTTGAAACTTCGATTTTGAACGTTTAATGATCATTTGATAAGGTTTTCATTGTTTTTAATAATGAATTTGATTAATTAAATGTGTTTAGTTGTGTTCCTCTTTAAATTACCTTTCCAACGATATAAGATACGTGTTTTGAATGTTAACGAGTCAAAAGTTATGATCGTTTGAAGTTGAAATCGCCTAAGTGCTAAACTGCCCAGAAATGGCTGATACAGGTGCAGATGCGGCGCATCTGCCTCAGAGGCGGCGCATCTGAGGCAGACTGCCCATTTTCGTCAATTTTCGTTCAATTCTAAGCATGCTACGCACCCCCGATCAACATGAAACTTGGACAACATGCTCATATATGATTTCTAAGCTTAGGAAAATAGTTCGGGACCCGACCCGACCCCGTTGACTTTTTTGTTGACTTTGACCAAGTTTGACTTTTAGTCAAACTTAACAAAACACTTATGCAATCGTTCTAACATGCTTTCATACTTGATTCTTGCATGAAACTTGATAACGTGACTCACATGCTACATATTCGAGTCGTAACGAGCCATAGGACTAATTGAACACATTTCGCCCGACCTTGTGTCGTAACCGGTTAATTGATACAACTTACTTGTTTAGGTCAAGGCTAATCAGCTTTCATGCACACGTTTACTTTGTGAAGTACATTTATACTCGTGCACTCGAGGTGAGATCATAGTCCCATCTTTCAACAACTTTTATACTTTTAAATTATGGGATGAGAAACATATACAGTTTTATACTACATACTTTTATACTTTGAACACAAGTACAAGGAAACAAACATTCCACAGCGAGTTAGAACAAAAATCCTCAATTCGATTATCATTAGTTACACTTGTAGGGTGTAAGCGAGAACTTATATTGTGTGGCCATACGGGTTTGACAAACCCTCATTACGGACGGTTCGCTACCGTCTACGGATGAAATATATTTTCGAGAAACAGTGTATGTTCTAACACTATTGTGATGGGGTTCTATGGAAGGAAACGTTAAGTCTTGATAATTGGGTGCTCGCGAACAAACTTTTGGAATGCAAACGATTTAGATAATCAACGTTATGGAAATACAAAATCTTGTGGTTCAAAAACAACGTTTACAAACACCTATGATTTCACCAACGTTTTTCGTTGACAGTTTTCTATATGTTTCTCAGGTTCATACATGGCTATTTGATACATGCTTCCGCGTACACTCATATACTTGCTTGGGGTCAAGCATACATGCATACACTTTGATTACTTGCTTGGAGTCAAGCATACTTACATACGCTAGTGATAGCACCTTTGGATTCAAACATTTGTTTACATACATACGCTATTTATAGCAACCGTGACTTTCAACTTATATTATGTCGCAAGTTTATTTCATTTATACATTATACTTTTGTAAACTTAAACTTGTTGTCGATCCGTTTGGTAAACTAAACTTTGTAAGTCTTGTACTTTTCAAATGAATGCGACATAATTTTGGTCAAACGAGTCTCATATAGGGACTACGACCACGTAATGGGACCTAAGTTAGTGGCGCCGTCAATGACGGTTTTGTCGGGTCGCTACAGATGGTATCAGAGCGTTGGTTGTAGGGATCTAGGATGTGCATTAGTGTGTCTAACAGAGTCGTTAGGATGCATTAGTGAATCTAGACTACAATCAGATAGTTAGTCATTGCATTCTGACATACATTTGCTATAGATAGCACTTATTTGACTACTTGTGCATTATACTTGAATCATTCTTAGGCAAACTTTTTAATGGTACCAAGTTTTCATCATACGAACTCGTATTCTGCAACTCTCTGGTAACACGCGTAAATTCAAGATTCATACACGTATGGATGACGACGACTTCATTAGTCACACTTGTTCAGGAACTCTGTCTCTCGGATTGTTATTCGCCACCGTTTCAACTTACTATCGGTTTCTCATCGGTGTTTCTTACTATCTACTTTTTCGTGTTACTACCATCACTACTCTAGGTGAGTATCGTCATCACTATTTATCACTACGGTTGCGTACTATTCGTTATCATGATTCATTACACTTCTCGTACCGGAATACATTATTGTTTGACTTGAACCGCATTGACGTGACAATCATTTATACATTTCCCTCGAGGAACGCTTCTTTAGAGTTGCACTAATTCTTTCGATTCAATACGAGTCATGTTAGAGACGTCGTTACACTTTATTCATTTTAAATTTTCACGATTACACGAACTTGAATCTATAGAGTGATGTGGGAATGGAGGTATGAGATAGCGTAATATAACGACACTCGATCAACGTGGTTATATTACGGTAATTCATACCAAAGTTCTAATGACACGTGATGGTGGTTGGACTCGATCAACCTAATCACCACCATGTGCCATGTACATGACTTCACTTTTCTTGTTTGGATATCCGAAAACTCCGAGAATATTAATAACAACCATACTAGGGACACATCTTCGATTATTGTCGAACCATATTTATGCTTCCGAGTGAATAACGAACTCTTTCGACTTCAATCACATGTTACACGTGTATACTATCTCGTCTTCGCGCAGTTTTATCGACGAACTACAATATGCTGGTTATGCTTACATCGAGGCGGAAAATTCTCTCGCATTACACTCGTATTTCCGTTTAAGGAAATCTTTATTCTACATTCTCAATTGAGAGAGACTCTTCACGTTATACTAGTATTCACTGCAGGGTGAATAGTCCTAACGAACGTTTTCCAAAACCGATAAATCTTCCGTGGCTTGAAATTCTTGAGAAACAAAAACTTGTTCAAAATATATCTTAAGGAGATATACTTCGTTTCGGATCGAGATCCTCGTTTCACTTCTAGATTTCGGAGTGCCTTACAAAAAGTCTCGGGACCACGTTTAGACATAAGTACTGCGTGTCATCCACGCACCGACGAACAACGCAAATGTACGATTCGAACCTCGGGAACCATAATACGAATTTGTGTTATCGACTTCAAATACTTGGGAAAAGTCTTTGCCTTTAACTGAATTCTCTTACAACGATAATTATCACACGAGTATTAACGCCACATCTTCCGAAAACTCATATAGCCGCAATTGTCATTTTCTTAATCGTTGAACCGAAGTAGGTGACAAGCAAACCACCGGACCCGAACCCATTATGAAACAACCGAGAAATTGTTCAAATCCAAAAGGGCTCAAAACGACCGTAGTCGCCAAAGGAGCTATGCCGATGTTAGACGTAAACCTCTCGAATTCCAAGTGAGTGACCGCGTAATATTAAAGGTCGCACCTTGAAAAGGTGTAATCCGTTTCGGGAAATGTAGAAAGCTACATCCGCGATATTTTGATCCTTTAAAAATCTTGGGGCGTTTTGGACCCGTTGCTAGCCGTTTAGACTTTTCCGACTCATTTGAGCTCCGTTCATCCTACTTTCCATGTGTCGAACTTGAAAAAGTGTCTTACCAAACAAGAACTTGTTATTCCTTTTGATGAGCTTACTATCGATGACAAACTCCACTTCATGAGAAAAACCGATTGAAATTTTGAATCGTGAAATCAAACTTTAAAACAACGTAAACTCCCGACCGTCAAAGTTCGTTGGAATGTCCAAGGAAGTACCTTCACTCATTCGTGGAATCGGAAATGCAAGGTTTCAGAGAAGAAACAACAACTACTACTTCCAACTAAATTTCGGGACGAAATTTCTTTTAAGGTGTAGGTAATGTAACATCCCGCGTTTTTCCGTTAAATTTATTTTAACACCGTCTTTTTTTTTTTTTTTGATAATATCTTCCATTATCTAAATTAAAACTTTCGTTAACTAATGTTCTTAATATTTCCATTATTGGATTATAACACATTCCGTTTACTCTCGCGTGTTTAAAATATCCGTTCGATTAAATCCCGCACCCGCTTTTAAACTCGAGGGACTATTGGCGTCAAGTGGGCAAACTAGTTGACTAGGTCAACTAGTCAACCCACTACTACCACCACTCATTCACTTTCTCTTCCATTTCTCTCTTTTCTCTCAAGTTACCAAGAAACCATTTTAAACATCTTCAAAGATTCATCATCTAAATCAATTCAAGCAAGCAAACATCAAAACAAATTACATATTCGTGATCCTCTCTTCATCCTCTTCGAATTGGTACCAATTTCACTACTTGGGGTAAGGTTTCTAAAAACTCTAGATTTCTCTAAATTCGTTTTATATACATGAAATGGTGTTAGTTAGTGTCTATGGCTCAAGTCTAACATGAATATATGTTTGGTTTGCTCGATTTGTTGTTTTTGGAGTAACTAGCATGAACTTGAAATGGGTGTGCTTAATCTTTGATTTTGGATGAGTTAATGTTGTTTAAATGTTAAAGTTCATGTATTAAAAGTGTTACTAGCATCATTAGCTTCAAATTGATGTGTAGGTTGATTTAGAAAAGCTTCCTTTACAAAATTGTTGAATTCATGATTTTGGTTAGGGTTTAATGAACTTTAAAACGGGATTTTGATGCATTGAATGCTTGTTAATGTTGTTAGTAACTATTTAATTGTATTGTATGTTTCATTACCTTCAAAACAATGTATCGTATGTGTAAATTAGATTCCCGAGTTAAGAAATGCGTTTTATGAACTTGAAACTTCGATTTTGAACGTTTAATGATCATTTGATAAGGTTTTCATTGTTTTTAATAATGAATTTGATTAATTAAATGTATTTAGTTGTGTTCCTCTTTAAATTACCTTTCCAACGATATAAGATACTTGTTTTGAATGTTAACGAGTCAAAAGTTATGATCGTTTGAAGTTGAAATCGCCTAAGTGCTAAACTGCCCAGAAATGGCTGATACAGGTGCAGATGCGGCGCATCTGCCTCAGATGTGGCGCATCTGAGGCAGACTACCCATTTTCGTCAATTTTCGTTCAATTCTAAGCATGCTACGCACCCCCGATCAACATGAAACTTGGACAACATGCTCATATTTGATTTCTAAGCTTAGGAAAATAGTTCGGGACCCGACCCGACCCCGTTGACTTTTTTGTTGACTTTGACCAAGTTTGACTTTTAGTCAAACTTAACAAAACACTTATGCAATCGTTCTAACATGCTTTCATACTTGATTCTTGCATGAAACTTGATAACGTGACTCACATGCTACATATTCGAGTCGTAACGAGCCATAGGACTAATTGAACACATTTCGCCCGACCTTGTGTCGTAACCGGTTAATTGATACAACTTACTTGTTTAGGTCAAGGCTAAGCAGCTTTCATTCACACGTTTACTTTGTGAAGTACATTTATACTCGTGCACTCGAGGTGAGATCATAGTCCCATCTTTCAACAACTTTTATACTTTTAAATTATGGGATGAGAAACATATACAATTTTATACTACATACTTTTATACTTTGAACACAAGTACAAGGAAACAAACATTCCACAGCGAGTTAGAACAAAAATCCTCAATTCGATTATCATTAGTTACACTTGTAGGGTGTAAGCGAGAACTTATATTGTGTGGCCATACGGGTTTGACAAACCCTCATTACGGACGGTTCGCTACCGTCTACGGATGAAATATATTTTCGAGAAACAGTGTATGTTCTAACACTATTGTGATGGGGTTCTATGGAAGAAAAATTTAAGTCTTGATAATTGGGTGCTCGCGAACAAACTTTTGGAATGCAAACGATTTAGATAATCAACGTTATGGAAATACAAAATCTTGTGGTTCAAAAACAACGTTTACAAACACCTATGATTTCACCAACGTTTTTCGTTGACAGTTTTCTATATGTTTCTCAGGTTCATACATGGCTATTTGATACATGCTTCCGCGTACACTCATACTTGCTTGGGGTCAAGCATACATGCATACACTTTGATTACTTGCTTGGAGTCAAGCATACTTACATACGCTAGTGATAGCACCTTTGAATTCAAACATTTGTTTACATACATACGCTATTTATAGCAACCGTGACTTTCAACTTATATTATGTCGCAAGTTTATTTCATTTATACATTATACTTTTGTAAACTTAAACTTGTTGTCGATCCGTTTGGTAAACTAAACTTTGTAAGTCTTGTACTTTTCAAATGAATGCGACATAATTTTGGTCAAACGAGTCTCATATAGGGACTACGACCACGTAATTGGACCTAAGTTAGCGGCGCCGTCAATGACGATTTTTTCGGGTCGCTACACCTAACATGAAAGCCGACATTTCTACGTATGTTAGTAAGTGTCTCACTTGTTTGAAGGTCAAGGCTGAACATCAAAAGCCTTCTAGTCTGTTGACACAACCCGATATCCCGCAGTGGAAGTGGGAATGTATCACTATGGATTTCATTACTAAGTTTCCCAAGACTTCAAACGGTAACGATACTATTTGGGTCATAGTTGATCGTCTTACTAAATCTGCACATTTCTTACCGATCAAGAAAACCGACAAGATGGAGAAATTATCACAACTTTATATTAAAGAAATGTCTCACATCATGGAGTTCCTATCTCGATTATTTCCGATCACGACAGTCGATTCGTTTCAAGATTCTGGAAAGCTTTGCAATCTGCTCTTGGAACTCAACTTGACATGAGTACAGCCTATCATCCGCAAACTGATGGTCAAAGTGAACGACCCATTCAAACCATGGAAGATATGCTACGTGCTTATGCAATTGATTTCGGCAAAGGATGGGATAGACATCTACCTTTAGCTGAATTTTCATACAACAACAGTTATCACTCTAGCATTAAAGCTGCACCTTTTGAAGCTTTATACGGCCGAAAATGTAGATCCCCTTTGTGTTGGGATGAACTCGAGGACAGGCATCTAACGGGTCCTGAAATTATTCATGAAACCACCGAAAAGATCGTCCAGATTAAGCAACGATTAGAAACTACCTGTAGCCGACAAAAGAGCTATGCCGATAAGAAACGGAAGGATATAGAATTCCAAGTTGGAGATAAAGTCATGTTGAAAGTATCCCCTTAGAAAGGTGTTTTCCGCTTCGGTAAACGAAGTAAACTCAGTCCACGATATGTTGGACCTTTCACGATCACTCAAAGAGTCGGTCCCGTGGCGTACCGATTAGAACTACCAACTGAGCTAAGCCAAGTACATGATGTGTTTCATGTCTCGAATCTTAAAAGGTGTCTTGCTGATGACACACTTGTTATTCCTTTGGATGATATCCGCATTGATGAGCAAATGCACTTCGTTGAAGAACCTATAGAAATCATGGAAGGAGAGGTCAAACAAACGCGTAAAAGCAACATACCTATCGTTAAAGCCCGTTGGAATTCGCGTAGTGGCCCCGAATATACCTGGGAACGCAAAGACCAAATGATACCGAAATATTCCCATCTCTTCTCAATTGCTGATGCAAACGAGGAATCTACTTAAAACTTCGGGACGAAGTTTCTAATAACGGGGAGGTACTATAACGACCCTCATTTTTCCATTCTATATTTTTTAAATATTAAATGCCCAAACAATATAATTAAAAACTTAATAATTAAACTCTAATCAATAATTGTTAAGTATTAAGAATTAAAAAACATATTAATTAACTTTGTGCAATAAATGACAAGTTAATAAAAGATGTAAATAATAAGCTAATTAACTTTTGTGAACAAAATGTAATACTCTAAACTTGTAGCCTTTAAACAATTTAATTAGAACCTTTAATGAGCTATTTAAGCTAAACCAAAGTACAAGGACTAAAACGGAAAAGTTCCAAACTCACCCATGCAAACCCTAGCCGAAAATTTAAAGGGTAAAAAGATCCTTTTGCCCTCAAAATTTCGGCCCACATAACCTCCTCCCTAAACTCTAACTTGTTCCCTAAGTACTCTTAACCTAAACCCTAATTCTAGATTTTTCTAACCTCACCTATAAATAGAGGCCTAGGTTAAAGCTTTTCATGCACCAAAACAAATCTCCTAATTCTCTCTCAACAACCAATCTCCTTATCCCTCTCTCCCGTTGTTACGACCAATAAACTACCACCACACCACCACTGTAGTGACCCGAACTTTACATGTTTATATATATTAAATGAAATTGTTATTTACATGATTAAGTGTTTCCAACATGTTAAGCAATCAAACTTGTTAAGACTTGATTAATTTAAATAGGTCTCATATAGACAATTGACCACCCAAGTTGACCGGTGATTCACGAACGTTAAAACTTGTAAAAACTATATGATGACATATATATGATTATATATATAGTTAAAATGATATTATGATAATTAAGATATTGATACACTATGTTTAATCATGATAAATGATAAGTAAACATGTCATTAAGTGTATTAACAATGAACTACATATGTAAAAATAAGACTACTAACTTAATGATTTCGAAACGAGACATATATGTAACGATTATCGTTGTAACAACATTTAACTGTATATATATCACACTAAGATATATTAATATATCATAATATCATGATAATGTAATAATTTAACATCTCTTTAGATATAATAAACAATAGGTTAACAACATTTAACAAGATCGTTAACCTAAAGGTTTCAAAACAACATTTACATGTAACGACTAACGATGACTTAACGACTCAGTTAAAATGTATATACATGTATTGTTTTAATATGTATTCATACACTTTTAAAAGACTTCAAGACACTTATCAAAATACTTCTACTTAACAAAAATGCTTACAATTACATCCTCGTTCAGTTTCATCAACAATTCTACTCGTATGCACCCGTATTCGTACTCGTACAATACACAACTTTTAGATGTATGTACTATTAGTATATACACTCCAATGATCAGCTCTTAGTAGCCCATGTGAGTCACCTAACACATGTGGGAATCATAATTTGGCAACTAGCATGAAATATCTCATAAAATTACAAAAATATTAGTAATCATTCATGACTTATTTACATGTAAACAAAATTACACATCCTTTATATCTAATCCATATACCAACGACCAAAAACACCTACAAATACTTTCATTCTTCAATTTTCTTCATCTAATTGATCTCTCTCAAGTTCTATCTTCAAGTTCTAAGTGTTCTTCATAAATTCTATAAGTTCTAGTTTCATAAAATCAAGAATACTTCCAAGTTTGCTAGCTTACTTCCAATCTTGTAAAGTGATCATCCAACCTCAAGAAATATTACTTATTTACAGTAAGATATCTTTCTAATACAAGGTAATACTCATATTCAAACTTTGATTCAATTTCTATAACTATAACAATCATATATCAAGTGGAAATCTTACTTGAACTTGTTTTCGTGTCATGATTCTGCTTCAAGAACTTTCAAGCTATCCAAGGATCCTTTGAAGCTAGATCTATTTTTCTCATTTTCAGTAGGTTTATCCACAAAACCTGAGGTAGTAATGATGTTCATAACATCATTTGATTCATATATATAAAACTACGTTATTCGAAGGTTTAAACTTGAAATCACTAGAACATAGTTTAGTTAATTCTAAACTTGTTCGCAAAAAAAAGTTAATCCTTCTAACTTGACTTTTAAAATCAACTAAACACATATTCTATATCTATCTTATATGCTAACTTAATGATTTAAAACCTGGAAACACGAAAAACACCGTAAAACCGGACATACGCCGTCGTAGTAACACCGCGGACTGTTTTAGTTTTGATAATTAAAAACTATGATAAACTTTGATTTAAAAGTTGTTCTTCTGGAAAAATGATTTTTCTTATGAACATGAAACTATATCCAAAAATCATGGTTAAACTCAAAGTGGAAGTATGTTTTTCAAAATGGTCATCAAGACGTCATTCTTTCGACTGAAATGACTACCTCTTACAAAAATGACTTGTAACTTATATTTCTGACTATAAACCTATACTTTTTATGTTTAGATTCATAAAATAGAGTTCAATATGAAACCATAGCAATTTGATTCACTCAAAACGGATTTAAAACGAAGAAGTTATGGGTAAAACAAGATTGGATATTTTTTGAATGTTATAGCTACGGGAAATATTGTAACAATTCTATATAAATCATATCCTAGCTAACTTATATTGTATTATACATGTATTATAATATATTATGTAATCTTGGGATACCATAGACACGTATGTAAATGTTTTGACATATCATATCGACCCATCTATATATATTATTTGGAACAACCATAGACACTCTATATGCAGTAATGTTGGAGTTAGCTATACAGGGTTGAGGTTGATTCCAAATATGTATATATACTTTGAGTTGTGATCTAGCCTGAAACGTGTATACACTGGTTCGTGGATTGATTCAAGATAATATATCGATTTATTTCTGTACATCTAACTGTGGACAACTAGTTGTTGGTTACTAACGAGGACAGCTGACTGAAAATATTTAAAACATTAAATCGTATTAAAAATGTTGTAAATATATTTTGAACATACTTTGATATATATGTACATATTTGTTATAGGTTCGTGAATCGACCAGTGGCCAAGTCTTACTTCCCGACGAAGTAAAAATCTGTGAAAGTGAGTTATAGCCCCACATTTAAAATCTAATATTTTTGAGATGAGAATACATGCAGCTTTATAAATGTTTTACAAAATAGACACAAGTACATGAACTACTTTCTATGGTTGAATGATCGAAGCCGAATATGCCCCTTTTGCTTGGTAGCCTAAGAATTAGGGAACATCACTAATTTTGAGAATTAGTGCACGCCTAATTGACGCGAATCCTAAAGATAGATCTATTGGGCCTAACGAACCCCATCTAAATTACCGGATGCTTTAGTACTTCGAGTTTTACATCATGTCCGATGGATGTCCCGGAATGATGGGGATATTCTTATATGCATCTTGTTAATGTCGATTACCAGGTGTTCACCATATGAATGATTTTTATCTCTATGTATGGGATGTATATTGAAATATGAAATCTTGTGGTCTATTATTACGATTTGATAAATATATAGGTTAAACCTATAACTCACCAACATTTTTGTTGACGTTTAAAGCATGTTTATTCTCAGGTGATTATTAAGAGCTTTCGCTGTTGCATGCTAATATATGGACAAGATTTAGAGTCAACATGCTTGTATAATATTGTTTAAAACTGCATTCGAAATTTACTTTGTTGTAACATATTAATATTGTAAACCAATATGTATTGGTAGTGTGTAAGTGTGATATTTTTTTAGATTATCATTTTTGATAATCTAGGTGGTGTTCTTTTAACCTTGTCGATAAAATAAAGGTTATGGTTTGTTTTTTAAAAACGAATGCAGTCTTTGAAAAATGTCTCATATAGAGGTCAAAACCTCGCAACGAAATCAATTAATATGGAACGTTTATATTCAATATGAACGGGACATTTCAGTTGGTATCCGAGCGTTGGTCTTAGAGAACCAGAAATTTGCATTAGTGTGTCTTATCGAGTTTGTTAGGATACATTAGTGAGTCTGGACTTCGACCGTGTTTTCTTTAAAAATGATTGCTTAACACTTTTGTTGGAAACTATATGTAATTATTATGTGATATATTAACCTCTTAATATGTTTGATATTGTGTGATAGATGTCTACCACTAGTACAAATCCCATCGACTCACCTGATAATAATGAAGAATCGAATATACTTTGGGAAGATTCACAAATTCCCGAAAAGGAATCAGAAGAGGAGGAACCGGAAGAGGAGGAACCTGAAGAAGAGGAACCGGAAGAGGAGGAACCGGAAGAAGAAGAGGTTCCGGAGGAAGAAATATTGATACCTACAGTAAATCGATTAAATAAAAGAAAATCCTCAACCAACGGACCAACGTTAAAAATGGTCAATGGTGTTTCTGCCAAGGAAGCAAAATATTGGGAAGATTATCAATTTTCCGATGAATCGGACCCCGATGAGGATTCCTATGATATTATAGAAATTACCTCGACCTAATTTAATAAAGCAAAATAAAATAATAAGGGAAAAGGTATAAAAATAGAGAAACCTGATTCCAACCCCGATGAACTTTATATGTATCGGCAACGTTCGTATTTCCTAAATTGTAACAATAACCCGGGAACCTCTAAACCACCAGGTTTTTCTAAAACATTGTGGAAAACGACGGCTCCTATTAGAAGAACACCATATATCCCTAGAAAATTAGGAAAACGAACCAAGTCCGAAGAAGAAGAAACCAGTAATTCAGATTAGAGGGTTGTAATCATGTTGTGTATTATGTGTATTGTAGTGTGCTTGTCCTTTTATGTTCTATGTAAAAATTGCTTGTATTGTTTGTTAATTATCTTTTACGAATCTAATCCTTGTCTATTTTACAGTATAAAAACAAAACGGACGTTAAGGGTAGACAACCGAATATTTTAGAAGACCTACCAGAGGATATGATTGAGTAAATCTTGTCTAGAGTCGGTCAGAATTCATCAGCACATTTAGTTATGGAAAAATTAACTTTTCAAACATTTGAAAGACTTTTCAGAAATGCCTTGGTTTATAAAAGGCTTTCCTTTGATAGGTGGGGTATATCACATTGGGGAGACCGTAGGTTACGCCGTGTTTTCTTTAAAGCGTTAAATGCGGGGAACCCAAATGCAATTTTACGCTACGGGTTAAGAACCTATTTTGACTCAACATATCCCAACATAGGATTTCGTGAGTTAGAAAGAGCTTCTAACATGCAACATAAAGAAGCATCTTATGCTTACGGGTTAATAATGTTCGCTTCTCATCAGATTGAGAAAAAGAACATTGGGTTGCAACTTTTAAATAAAACATTCCCACAAGTGACGGACTCGGTAGTTGAGATGAGAAACAAGGTTTTTAGATTGTTACGGGGCTGTTGGGCATTACGAAACCCTCGTTCTTTTGACGACATTACAATATGATGTTTAGCCAATGGTCATAACGGTTACTTTTCACAAAACCTAGGATGGGAAGTCATCTTAGTAAAACCAGAATGCATGACTTGTTTCTGGACTTATGAATTACGTGTCTTTATTTCTTTTACTGAACACTTGCGTATTAACTAGAATTGCCTTTATAGCTGCCGAGTAGCAATGTTATTATGTGTTATATTTCATCTTATATGTATAATAGCGGTATTGTAAGTTTGTAATATTTTGTATAAAGTTTGAACGCGAAATTTTATTGTAATAAGTTTTTCATATAAAAGCGTAGTAGTTAAGTTGTATAGTAGCTAGTAAGTATGAACTTAACGGGTAGGTACTACCCGAATTAAAACTATAAAATGCTAATATGAAGAAAAAACTTTTATAAATAAGTTCATATTATGCTACAAAATACTATTGACTACTCTTAAATTCTATATGATTAACTCAATTCTTTTGGCTATTTTTGAAGGAAATGGCACCGGCAACTCGTCAGAATTTGAACATGAGTGAGGAAGACTTCCGTGTTTTCCTTGCAGCAAACATAGCCGCAGTACAGGCTGCGATGCAAAATAACAATAACTCTGGATCTAGCAGTGGAACTAATTTCACAAGAAATCGTGTAGGATGCTCCTACAAAGAATTCACTGCCTGCAAACCTTTGGAATTTGATGGAACCGAAGGGCCAATTGGATTGAAACGGTGGACCGAGAAGGTCGAATCAGTGTTTGCCATAAGTAAGTGTACTGAAGAGGACCAAGTTAAGTACGCTACGCATACCTTCACAGGTACGGCATTAACATGGTGGAATACCTATCTTGAGCAGGTAGGACAAGATGCTGCTTACGCACTACCATGGTCAGCATTCAAGCAATTGATGAACGAGCAGTACCGTCCTAGAAACGAGCTCAATAAGATCAAGGCAGAGCTTAGAGAGTTACGAACATAAGGGTTCGACATTACCACGTATGAACGACGATTCACAGAGTTGTGCCTATTGTGTCCAGGAACGTTCAAAGATGAAGAAGAGAAGATCGACGCATTTGTAAAAGGGTTACCAGTAAGGATTCAAGAAGATGTGAGTTCACACGAGCCCGCTTAAATACAGAAGGCAAGTCGAATGGCTCATAAACTCATAAATCAGATTAAGGGGAGAATTAAAGAACAGGTGGCCGAAGAAGCCAACACGAAACAACTCAAGAGGAAGTGGGAGGAAAACAGTGACAAGAGTCACCAGTACAACAACGACAACAACAATTACAACCACAATCGCAACAACTATCCCAAAAACCGCAACATAAATCGCAACAACAACAATCGCAATCAAAACAACAACAACTACAACAAACGTCCCAACAACAACAATTACAATAATCGTCCCAACAACAATAACAACCGCAACAATAACAATAATCAGAAATAGCAATGCCAAAGGTGTGAAGAGAATCACCCGGGATTCTGCACAACATTTTGCAACAGGTGTAAAAGAAATGGTCATAGCGCGACAAAGTGTGAGGTCTACGAACCAATGTATAACAGAACTAAAGGAACAAATAATGCCAGAAGGAGTAATGTCGGAACAAGTAGTGTCGGAGCAAGTACTGCCGACGTAGTCTGTTATAAATGTGGAAAATTGGGCCACATTATTAAAAATTGCCCAAATCAGGGGAATACTAATGGGCAGGGCTGCGGAAGAGTTTTCAATATTAATACAGCAGAAGCGCAGGAAGACCCGGAGCTTATTATGGGTACGTTTCTCATTGACAATAAATCTGCTTATGTTTTATTTGATTCGGGTGCGGATAGAAGCTATATGAGTAGAGATTTTTGTGCTAAACTAAGTTGCTCACCGACGCCCTTGGATAATAAATTTTTACTCGAATTAGCAAATGGTAAATTAATTACAGCGGATAATATATGTCGGAATCGAGAAATTAAACTGGTTAACGAAACATTTAAGATTGACTTGATACCAGTAGAGTTAGGGAGTTTTGATATGATAATCGGTATGGACTGGTTGAAAGAAGTGAAAGCAGAGATCGTTTGTTACAAAAATGCAATTCGTATTATACGAGAAAAAGGAAAACCCTTAATGGTATACGGAGAAAAGAGCAACGCGAAGTTAAACCTTATTAGTAACCTGAAGGCACAAAAACTAATAAGAAAAGGTTGCTATGTTGTGCTAGCACACGTCGAGAAAGTCAATTCTGAAGAAAAGAACATCAATGATGTTCCCGTCGCAAAAGAATTTCCCGATGTATTTCTGAAAGAATTACCGGGACTACCTCCACACCGATCTGTTGAATTTCAAATAGACCTTGTACCGGGAGCTGCACCAATAGCTCGTGCTCCATACAGACTCGTACCTAGCGAAATAAAGGAACTTCAGAGCCAATTACAAGAACTTTTAAAGCGTGGTTTCATTCGACCAAGCACATCACCGTGGGGAGCTCCTGTTTTGTTTGTCAAGAAGAAGGATGGTACATTTAGGTTATGTATCGACTACCGAGATTTGAACAAACTTACCATCAAGAACCGCTACCCACTACCAAGAATCGACGATTTATTTGATCAACTACAAGGCTCGTCGGTTTATTCGAAGATTGATTTACGTTCTGGGTATCATCAATGCGGGTGAAGGAGGATGATATTCCAAAGACTGCTTTTAGAATGTGTTACGGTCATTACGAGTTTATGGTTATGCCGTTTGGGTTGACTAACGCACCAGCTGTGTTCATGGACCTCATGAACCGAGTGTGTGGACCATACCTTGATAATTTTGTCATTGTTTTCATCGATGACATACTTATTTACTCGAAGAATGATCAAGAGCACGAAGAACATTTGAGAAAAGTACTAGAGTTGCTGAGGAAAGAAAAACTGTACGCTAAGTTTTCAAAGTGTGCATTTTGGTTGGAAGAAGTTCAATTTCTCGGTCACATAGTGAACAAAGAATGTATTCAGGTGGATCCAGCAAAGATTGAAACTGTTGAAAAGTGGGAAACCCCGAAAACTCCGAAGCATATATGCTAATTCTTAGGACTAGCTGGTTACTACAGAAGGTTCATCCAAGATTTTTCCAGAATAGCAAAACCTTTGACTGTATTAACGCATAAAGGGAGGAAATGGAAGGATGAATAAGAAAAGGCATTTCAATTGTTAAAGAAAAAGTTAACTACAACACCTATATTGTCATTACCTGAAGGGAATGATGATTTTGTGATATATTGTGACGCCTCAAAGCAAGGTCTCGGTTGTGTATTAATGCAACGAACGAAGGTAATTACTTATGCGTCTAGACAATTGAAGATTCACGAGCAGAATTATACGACGCATGATTTGGAATTAGGCGCGGTTGTTTTTGCATTAAAGACTTGGAGGCACTACTTATATGGGGTCAAAAGTATTATATATACCAACCATAAAAGTCTTTAACACATATTTAACCAGAAACAACTGAACATGAGACAGTGTAGGTGGATTGAATTTTTGAATGACTACGACTTTGAGATTCGTTACCACCCGGGGAAGGCAAATGTGTTAGCCGACGCCTTGAGCAGAAAGGACAGAGAACCCATTCGAGTAAAAGCTATGAATATAATGATTCACAATAACCTTACTACTCAAATAAAGGAGGCGCAACAAGGAGTTTTAAAAGAGAGAAATTTAAAGGATGAAATACCCAAAGGATCGAAGAAGCATCTTGATATTCGAGAAGACGGAACCCGGTATAGGGTTGAAAGAATTTGGGTACCAAAATTTGGAGATATGAGAGAAATGGTACTTAGAGAAGCTCATAAAACCAGATACTCAATACACCCTGGAACGGGGAAGATGTACAAGGATCTCAAAAAACATTTTTGGTGGCCGGGTATGAAAGCCGATGTTGCTAAATACGTAGGAGAATGTTTGACTTGTTCCAAGGTCAAAGCGGAGCATCAGAAACCATCAGGTCTACTTCAACAACCCGAAATCCCAGAATGGAAATGGAAAAACATTACCATGGATTTCATCACTAAATTACCAAGGACTGCCAGTGGTTTTGAGACTATTTGGGTAATAGTTGATCGTCTCACCAAATCAGCACACTTCCTGCCAATAAGAGAAGATGACAAGATGGAGAAGTTAACACGATTGTATTTGAAGGAAGTCTTCTCTAGACATAGAATACCAATCTCTATTATCTCTGATAGGAATGGCATATTTATTTCAAGATTCTGACAGACATTACAGCAAGCATTAGGAACTCGTCTAGACATGAGTACTGCCTATCATCCACAAACTGATGGGCAGAGCGAAAGGACGATACAAACGCTTGAAGACATGCTACAAGCATGTGTTATTGATTTCGGAAACAGTTGGGATCGACATCTACCGTTAGCAGAATTTTCCTACAACAACAGCTACCATTCAAGCATTGAGATGGCACCGTTTGAAGTACTTTATGGTAGAAAGTGCAGGTCTCTGATTTGTTGGAGTGAAGTGGGGGATAGACAGATTACGGGTTCGGAGATAATACAAGAAACTACCGAGAAGATCATCCAAATTCAACAACGATTGAAAACCGCCCAAAGTCGACAAAAGAGCTACGCTGACATTAAAAGAAAAGATATAGAATTTGAAATTAGAGAGATGGTCATGCTCAAAGTTGCACCTTGGAAAGGCGTTATTCGATTTGGTAAACGAGGGAAATTAAACCCAAGGTATATTAGACCATTCAAGGTTATTGATCGCGTCGGACCAGTAGCTTACCGACTTGAGTTACCTCAACAACTCGCGGCTGTACATAACACTTTTCACGTCTCGAATTTGAAGAAATGTTTTGCTAAAGAAGTTCTCACTATTCCGTTAGACGAAATCCAAATCAACGAAAAACTTCAATTTATCGAAGAACCCGTCGAAATAATGGATTGTGAGGTTAAAAGACTTAAGCAAAACAAAATACCAATTGTTAAGGTTCGATGGAATGCTCATAGAGGACCCGAGTTCACCTGGAAACAAAAAGATCAGATGAAGAAGAAATACCCGCACTTATTTCCAGAAGATACGACAACACCTCCAACTGCTTAAAATTTCAGGACGAAATTTATTTAACAGGTAGGTACTGTAGTGACCCGAACTTTTCCATGTTTATATATATTAAATGAAATTGTTATTTACATGATTAAGTATTTCCAACATGTTAAGCAATCAAACTTGTTAAGACTTGATTAATTTAAATAGGTTTCATATAGACAATTGACCACCCAAGTTGACCGCTGATTCACGAACGTTAAAACTTGTAAAAACTATATGATGACATATATATATATATGATTATATATATAGTTAAAATGATATTATGATAAGTAAGTATCTCATTAGTTATTTTAACAATGTGTTATATACATAAAACTGAGTTTATTGAATTAAGAAACTCGAAACGATATATATAACGATTATCGTTATAACAACGTCTTACTAAATACATATGAATCATATTAAGATATTGACACACTATGTTTAATCATAATAAATGATAAGTAAACATGTCATTAAGTGTATTAACAATGAACTACATATGTAAAAACAAGACTACTAACTTAATGATTTCGAAATGAGACATATATGTAACGATTATCGTTGTAACAACATTTAACTGTGTATATATCATACTAAGATATATTAATATATCATAATATCATGATAATGTAATAATTTAATATCTCTTTAGATATAATAAACAATGGGTTAACAACATTTAACAAGATCGTTAACCTAAAGGTTTCAAAACAACATTTACATGTAACGACTAACGATGACTTAACGACTCAGTTAAAATGTATATACATGTAGTGTTTTAATATGTATTCATACAATTTTAAAAGACTTCAATACACTTATCAAAATACTTCTACTTAACAAAAATTCTTACAATTACATCCTCGTTCAGCTTCATCAACAATTCTACTCGTATGCACCCGTATTCGTACTCGTATAATACACAACTTTTAGATGTATGTACTATTGGTATATACACTCCAATGATCAGCTTTTAGCAACCCATGTGACTCACCTGACATATGTGGGAACCATCATTTGGCAACTAGCATGAAATATCTCATAAAATTACAAAAATATTAGTAATCATTCATGACTTATTTACATGTAAACAAAATTACACATCCTTTATATCTAATCCATATACCAACGATCAAAAATACCTACAAACACTTTCATTCTTCAATTTTATTCATCTAACTAATCTCTCTCAAGTTCTATCTTCAAGTTCTAAGTGTTCTTCATAAATTCTATAAGTTCTAGTTTCATAAAATCAAGAATACTTCCAAGTTTGCTAGCTTACTTCCAATCTTGTAAAGTGATCATCCAACCTCAAGAAATCTTTCTTATTTACAGTAAGATATCTTTCTAATAGAAGGTAATACTCATATTCAAACTTTGATTCAATTTCTATAACTATAACAATCTTATTTCGAGTGGAAATCTTACTTGAATTTGTTTTCATGTCATGATTCTGCTTCAAGAACTTTCAAGCCATCCAAGGATCCTTTGAAGCTAGATCTATTTTTCTCATTTCTAGTAGGTTTATCCACAAAACCTGGGGTAGTAATAATGTTCATAACATCATTCGATTCATATATATAAAACTACCTTATTCGAAGGTTTAAACTTGAAATCATTAGAACATAGTTTAGTTAATTCTAAACTTGTTCGCAAACAAAAGTTAATCCTTCTAACTTGACTTTTAAAATCAACTAAACACATGTTATATATCTATATGATATGCTAAATTAATGATTTAAAACCTGAAAACACGAAAAACACCGTAAAACCGGACATACGCCGTCGTAGTAACACCGCGAACTGTTTTGGGTTTGATAATTAAAAACTATGATAAAATTTGATTTAAAAGTTGTTCTTCTGGGAAAATGATTTTTCTTATGAACATGAAACTATATCCAAAAATCATGGTTAAACTCAAAGTGGAAGTATGCTTTTCAAAATGGTCATCAAGACGTCTTTCTTTCGACTGAAATGACTACCTCTTACAAAAACAACTTGTAACTTATATTTCCGACTATAAACCTATACTTTTTCTGTTTAAATTCATAAAAGAGTTCAATATGAAACCATAGCAATTTTATTCACTCAAAACGGATTTAAAACGAAGAAGTTATGGGTAAAACAAGATTGGATATTTTTTGATTGTTATAGCTACGAGAAATATTGTAACAATTCTATACAAATCATATCCTAGCTAACTTATATTGTATTATACATGTATTCTTATATATTATGTAATCTTGGGATACCATAGACACGTATGCAAATGTTTTGACATATCATATCGACCCATCTATATATATTATTTGGAACAACCATAGACACTCTATATGTAGTAATGTTGGAGTTAGCTATACAGAGTTGAGGTTGATTCCAAAAATATATATACTTTGAGTTGTGATCTAGCCTGAGACGTGTATACACTGGGTCGTGGACTGGGTCAAGATAATATATATCAATTTATTTATGTACATCTAACTATGGACAACTAGTTGTAGGTTACTAACGAGGACAGCTGACTGAAAATATTTAAAACATTAAAACGTATTAAAAATATTGTAAATATATTTTGAACATACTTTAATATATATGTACATATTTGTTATAGGTTAGTGAATCGACCATTGACCAAGTCTTACTTCCCGACGAAGTAAAAATCTGTGAAAGTGAGTTATAGTCCCACTTTTAAAATCAAATATTTTTGGGATGAGAATACATGCAGCTTTATAAATGTTTTACAAAATAGACACAAGTACATGAAACTACTTTCTATGGTTGAATGATCGAAGCCGAATATGCCCATTTTGCTTGGTAGCCTAAGAATTAGGGAACATCACTAATTTTGAGAATTAGTGCACGCCTAATTGACGCGAATCCTAAAGATAGATCTATTGGGCCTAACGAACCCCATCCAAAGTACCGGATGCTTTAGTACTTCGAGTTTTATATCATGTCCGATGGATGTCCCGGAATGATGGGGATATTCTTATATGCATCTTGTTAATGTCGGTTACCAGGTGTTCACCATATGAATGATTTTTATCTCTATGTATGGGATGTATATTGAAATATGAAATCTTGTGGTCTATTATTACGATTTGATAAATATATAGGTTAAACCTATAACTCACCAACATTTTTGTTGACGTTTAAAGCATGTTTATTCTCAGGTGATTATTAAGAGCTTCCGCTGTTGCATGCTAATATATGGACAAGATTTGAAGTCAGCATGCTTGTATAATATTGTTTAAAACTGCATTCGAAATTTACTTTGTTGTAACATATTAATATTGTAAACCAATATGTATTGGTAGTGTGTAAGTGTGATATTTTTTTAGATTATCATTTCTGATAATCTAGGTGGTGTTCTTTTAACCTTGTCGATAAAATAAAGGTTATGGTTTGTTTTTTAAAAACGAATGCAGTCTTTGAAAAACGTCTCATATAGAGGTCAAAACCTCGCAACGAAATCAATTAATATGGAACGTTTATAATCAATATGAACGGGACATTTCAACCACCATCTTCAAGTGATCTTCAAGTTATCTTCAAGCAATCTTCATCGCGTTCTTCGTGTTCATCAAGATCTTCAAGGTGTTCTTGTTATTCGGGTTGATTTGATCTTCATCTTCAAGTCATCTTCATCTTTTCTTGTTAATCTTCATCATCATTCAACAAGGTAAAAACCCTAGATCCAAATCTTTTAAATTCTATCTTTGATTCATTGTAAGACCCGTGTAATTATATTATATATAATGCTTAAATAGTAAACCGGGTTGTGGAGTTTTGTTATGTAGTTTAAAATGGAAAAGTAGCTGGAAACAGGGGGTTGCGCGCCGCGCAAAGGGAGGGCGCGCCGCGCAAAACGCTGGTGACAGCTCTCCTTGTTTTATTTAATTTAAACGATGGGCATTTCGGTAAATTCACTTCGAGGCCGGATTTAATGCTTGGATCAGTAGTTTGGGAGTTCAATTACTCCCTTGTTCACCAACCTTATCCTCCCAATTCATTTTAGTGAGAGAGAGTGGGATATTAGAGAGAGAGATCCCATTTTGAAGAAGAAGAAGGAGGTTTTTTGCTAAAGTTCAAGTTCTAAAGTTGTTCATCTACTTCCTAGCTACATTTTGATTGTGGTGGTAAGCTCTAATCTTGATTTCCTAGTATAATGTTGCGAAAGGGTTAGAGTTAGGGTTTATGGTGAACATCAAACCCATTTATTAGTGATTATTGGGTATTTTGGGTAAATTGGGTCATGTAGACTCAATAATGGGTTAGCTAGGGTTTTAAAAGTGTTAATTGATGTTAAGAAACCCTAATTGGCTAATAATTGGTTAGAACACTTGCTTGATGTATAAATGGGTGCTATTTGGGTATAGATGACCCAAAATGAGTGTATTGACTTTTATTAGGTCAAATGGGTCAAAATGGACCAATGTTGGTTAATGTTAGTGTTTTGTGTTGGAACCTAGTGATTAAATGTGTATGAAGACCTTAAATGTTAAGAGTTAGGGTTTTTGGTGAAGTTGACCCAATTTTAGGGTTAAGTATTAAAATGGGTCAAGATGGGTAATGTTGACCTAGTTTGGGTTAAATTGGTAAAAGATGACCCAAAGGGTGTTAACCTAGGGTTTATTCATGTGTTTGAGGTTTTGTAAGTGTTGAATCGAGTTGCTAGTCATTAGCACTCTTATAAATGATGAAAAACTTGAAAATGGGTCAAATGAGTCAAGGTTGACCTAATGGGGTGAAATGGGCATGAAATACCCTAAGTTTATGCTAGTTGAAGTTAATAGACTTAATTCACTAGCTTTATTGATGTTAGTTGAGTCTTGGCCATTTATGGGCGGTTTTGGTATAGTCGAGCTATTTAATGCATATTGGGTCATTAAATGCTCAAGTGTAAGTATTGTGGTTAATTCCACTAGTTGCGTAATTGAATGTGTACTTATGTATTAGGTACGATTGCTTTGAAGATCGGAAGTGCATAATCATCATCTTGGCGCTAAGGTGAGTGGAATAATTATGCGTGTACGTATATAATGTATTTATTTGTGTGTACGAATGTGGAATTGTCGCGGTGTTTAAGACACCACATTCTAGGTAACGAGTAGTATTGTCGCGGTGTTTAAGACACTACTCATAGTATGTTTGACGAGTGGTATTGTCGCGGTGTTTAAGACACTACTCATTGTTTAATTGACATGTGGTATTGTCGCGGTGTTTAAGACACCACATTGTCATGGGAGTGGAATTGTCGCGGTGTTTAAGACACCACTCATTGTATTGAATGAAGTGTGGATTCGTCGCGGTGTTTAAGACGCCACATTGTCGTAAGGGTGAGTTAGTCGCGGTGTTCAAGACATCACCCGGGGGATTAGTGATTACGCGGTGTGTAAGTAACACTAGTGGATGTTATGAACTCCAACGGTCTTGTAAGTACCGTTTCCCTTGTTCGAATTGGTTAACCAAGGTTGCGTGAATTATGTATTGAATGTATTTAATTATGAATCGTACGCTATTGTATTATTAGCTACTCGTGGATTTGCGGTTTATGGTATATGCATAATATTGTTGTATGATTGTCGAAATGTTAAACCGAGTATGATGTTGTGTAAGTGATGCAAGTAGGTAGATTATATATGTATATGTATAATTATTTTGCTCACTAAGCTTTGCTTACCCTCTCGTTGTTTACCTTTTTATAGGTTCGTGTGTGGATAAGGGTAAGGGCATTACCTTGGATTAAGTTTCCCGCTTTGATGATTAGGAAGCGCTTTTGGCTTTGGCTTGGAGTTTGACCGAGACTTGGGTAGTTTAACCCCAAACACCATGCTCGTTGTGTCGTTTGGCAATTAAACTTTTTGTGGTCGAAACTCTAATTTGTATTAAATTTGTATTTTTACACTTAGCGGCGTTTTGGGCACGTGTGGGCCCCACTTTGTAAAACTCGTTTAAACCTTAGTTATGTGTTAGTTTTACATATATAAATGTTCGGTTAAAAGCGTTTTGGCTAAATGTGTCGGGAAGCACCTCATCTTTTTCGCATTAAAGTGCACCGGGGATAGCCCGTATTTGCGCGGCGCGCAAGGGTGTCCGCGCGGCGCGCAGATGGTCAGCCAGCAAAAAAAAAATTTTTTGTGTCACAAATTTACAATGGTTTTTGTCGCGTATTGGTTTGGGATGTTACAAGTGGTATCAGAGCATGGTCTAAGGGATTTAGGTGACTTGAGATAGGCGCCTAGACTTAGACTTTTGTGTGTGCATTGTGCGGGACTTGTAGGACTTTGGGTCGGACCGGGACTTGGTTAGTACATAGGTTCATGTGAACTAATCATGTGTTATTTGTTCATGTTGTGTAGCAATCATCAAGCGAGATGGACGTTGTACTAGCAAGATAATGCGACGTGCTCGCGTAGTAATGACTAGCTACCATTACTACGGGTGCAAATCGTGTCAAACAAGCAATGTACAACGATTGTCGAGCAAGATGGGGTAGTGTGGTATATGTATATGTATATACATACGTGTTATGTCTTTTCGTTCCATTGGTTAACCTATTTCATTTCTTAAGAATGAAGACGGAAGATGAATACGGAACGGAAGGGCCTACTAATGAAAGGAAGAACGAATTAGCGGTAATGGTTGAAGCCGCGATTGGACAACGTGTCTCGGGTTTCGCCAACGGAGTTGGCCAAGTGGTCAAAGAGTCAATCGAAGGACGAGTAACCAAAATGGTCCGAGACCAAGTGACTAAGGTTGTAAGGGAAGAGTTTGAGAAGAGGTTTACTAGACCTCGAGGTGGTGGCGATGAGAATGTACTTGCAAGGTTGGAGTCACGTGCTCCTGGTAAGAGGACAAGAAGTGCGCCTGAAGGCGTCGGAAACGTGAAGAAGAAGTGTAAGGGAGGCCATGCTCCTACGTGTTATAATTGTGCTGAAAAGGGTCACTTGTCGCGTGATTGCACGAATGCGCCTCCTAAAAACGACATATGTTTCAAGTGTCGAAGGAAGGGACACCGAAGGTCGGAGTGTCCCGAGTTGTTTATTAATCAAAGTAGAAGTGTAATTGAGGCGGCTAGTAGCATGAAGAAGGGAGCGTCAGGCCCCGGTGGGCTAAAGTGTTACAAATGTGGGCAATGGGGACATAAGGCTCGCGAGTGCCCGTTGGGCAAGAAGGTATGTTTTTACTGTTGGAAGGAAGGGCACCAAAAGTCAAAATGTCCTAAATTGATTGCAAAAAGGGATTGTAAGTTGGGGAATTTCGCGCCTACGAGTTATGATCATCTACAACGAGGTTATATGACACGCGATTGTGCAAATATGGCTTCGAGCACGATCAAGTGTTTTATTTGCCAAAAGGAGGGACACCGAAAGTCGGAATGCTCTGAATCGTTTGCTGAGCGGGTTAAGAGGTTAGAGCGCGAGTACTCGATGGATGGTGAAGCACAGAAGTCCAATAATGCTACTTCAGGTACTCATTCTCGATACAAATGTGCTTTATTATTACTTGTGGTGCGCCGATGGATCCGATTGTGAATTTAGAGATTTAAATTTCGTTTCGAGGCCTAAATTTGTCTCGAGTGAGCATATATCCCATTTGTATCCTTATGGGTGCGGGGTTAGGAATTTCCATGATGGTACACTAGGTCGGCGCCCGAGTCGTCGACTCACAAGGGTGCAACCTAGGGGCGAATGCATTAGTGTAAATACATGGTATTGTTACGGGTAGCGTTCCTAATGGAATTACCCTACGTTGGAGTTGGGATTGTCGACTGCAGGGTGTAAGACTTGGTGCAACCAAGCATTCCTTACTGTTTGGGAAATGTTTTCTACCAAGCCATGGGGACGGGCTTTGGTTTTGGATGTTAGAGCGTGCTCGTTTTCGTGTGGAAATTGATGAGCCATGAGGTTCGTCGGGTGGATTGAACCATTAAGACCAAGTGTTTGATCTAGATAAATGTTGGTAATGGAGTCTTCGGGACGCGACGTTAGGTGCCTCTTCCATACGTACTAGCGTGGTGTCCGACTCCGATGGTGTGCGGTCACATTGTACTTAGGGTACCGGGGAGAAACCCTTAAGTACATGAGTGACCAGGTGGAATTTGATGAGCTATAGCAATGGGATTTTTGCAAGTGCAAGGTTGTGTAAATCGTGGTAAACTCTTCGTTTAAAGTGTTTAAGTTTAGGTTAGATTCCTTCGTATGCTCAGGGTTGGAGCAAGGTTTTGGTGACGTGCGTATTAAGAGATGCAAGACGGGTGAACCTTGTCTCTCTTATAGGAATTTCGATAATGCGTTCTGGCGAATTAGTTGTTAGGTTAGTGGTCACTCTTTCTGTGAAAGTGGGTATGTGTTTATCGTCGGGATTTATTGTTGAGGACCAATTCGCGAGAATTCAAGGACTATGACCAATGAGGACATCGATTGTGTATGTGGATAAGTGGACCTCCCACGGGATGCTATTATTCAACTATGTGGTTACAGAACGGAATCTTAAGTGGGGGAGTTGTACCCTCGCACGAAGGTGCTCTATTGTATTGTTACTTTGGATGATGCTCGTATGGATACGAAGCTAGTGTTGAGACCTACATTGGTCAACGGTGGTAAAAGTACAATTTGGAATAAGTTGTGCTTATAGTTTTGGGTTTAAATTATCACCAAGGTGGTAATGTGGTAAATCTCATTGGGAGATAATTGACGTATTCGACAAGTAAGGTAAGGTCCCTCGGTTAAGGGATGTGCGTACCGGATTCTCTTCTAGGGGATTATTGTTGTGCCTATGCGCAATATGGGTGGTTCTTGGCTCGATTGTGTTAGCCGTTTGGTTACCTTTGGGAATAGCATGATGGGACTTTGAGAAAGGGCACGATGCCTCATTCTCGTATACTTTGAGTGATAGTTACACAATGGCCATTATTGTGTACTACAAGGTGGTTACATGTAGGTTTATGATGTTAATTGCCCGTGTAAATTGTGCACTTAGCCGTTTTGTGCACATGGTGGTGAGTAATAGTCGTTTTCGACATCAGCGGTTTTTGGTCGCTTGCTTACGATTTTACGATAGTTGTGAACTAGTCGTGGTTGCGCGCTACTAAGAATGTTAAGTAATAGGTGTTATCCGTAAGGATTCTCTTTTGTCCGGTCTTCATAGTTTGGGTTGTTGACCTTGGGTTGAAATTTTGGTTGTTTTAGCAGTGTACCAGGTAAGGGTACGCTAAGGGTACGTGGCATTCTCGCGTATTCTGAGTTATCGTTATAGACTTCGGATATTGTGGGTATTGCACGTTTTGGGATGCGTGCAAATGTGTATTTACTTTTGGGTCAACCGGTGGGTTAATACATTTTGTGATGGAAATCGGATCGTAACGTTTGTTAAGTACCATAGAGCGTGGTTCCGGGTGGTTAAGTGACATGGATCACGAGGACGTGATCGATTCTAAGTGGGGGAGAGTTGTAAGACCCGTGTAATTATATTATATATAATGCTTAAATAGTAAACCGGGTTGTGGAGTTTTGTTATGTAGTTTAAAATGGAAAAGTAGCTGGAAACAGGGGGTTGCGCGCCGCGCAAAGGGAGGGCGCGCCGCGCAAAACGCTGGTGACAGCTCTCCTTGTTTTATTTAATTTAAACGATGGGCATTTCGGTAAATTCACTTCGAGGCCGGATTTAATGCTTGGATCAGTAGTTTGGGAGTTCAATTACTCCCTTGTTCACCAACCTTATCCTCCCAATTCATTTTAGTGAGAGAGAGTGGGATATTAGAGAGAGAGATCCCATTTTGAAGAAGAAGAAGAAGGAGGTTTCTTGCTAAAGTTCAAGTTCTAAAGTTGTTCATCTACTTCCTAGCTACATTTTGATTGTGGTGGTAAGCTCTAATCTTGATTTCCTAGTAAAATGTTGCGAAAGGGTTAGAGTTAGGGTTTATGGTGAACATCAAACCCATTTATTAGTGATTATTGGGTGTTTTGGGTAAATTGGGTCATGTAGACTCAATAATGGGTTAGCTAGGGTTTTAAAAGTGTTAATTGATGTTAAGAAACCCTAATTGGCTAATAATTGGTTAGAACACTTGCTTGATGTATAAATGGGTGCTATTTGGGTATAGATGACCCAAAATGAGTGTATTGACTTTTATTAGGTCAAATGGGTCAAAATGGACCAATGTTGGTTAATGTTAGTGTTTTGTGTTGGAACCTAGTGATTAAATGTGTATGAAGACCTTAAATGTTAAGAGTTAGGGTTTTTGGTGAAGTTGACCCAATTTTAGGGTTAAGTATTAAAATGGGTCAAGATGGGTAATGTTGACCTAGTTTGGGTTAAATTGGTAAAAGATGACCCAAAGGGTGTTAACCTAGGGTTTATTCATGTGTTTGAGGTTTTGTAAGTGTTGAATCGAGTTGCTAGTCATTAGCACTCTTATAAATGATGAAAAACTTGAAAATGGGTCAAATGAGTCAAGGTTGACCTAATGGGGTGAAATGGGCATGAAATACCCTAAGTTTATGCTAGTTGAAGTTAATAGACTTAATTCACTAGCTTTATTGATGTTAGTTGAGTCTTGGCCATTTATGGGCGGTTTTGGTATAGTCGAGCTATTTAATGCATATTGGGTCATTAAATGCTCAAGTGTAAGTATTGTGGTTAATTCCACTAGTTGCGTAATTGAATGTGTACTTATGTATTAGGTACGATTGCTTTGAAGATCGGAAGTGCATAATCATCATCTTGGCGCTAAGGTGAGTGGAATAATTATGCGTGTACGTATATAATGTATTTATTTGTGTGTACGAATGTGGAATTGTCGCGGTGTTTAAGACACCACATTCTAGGTAACGAGTAGTATTGTCGCGGTGTTTAAGACACTACTCATAGTATGTTTGACGAGTGGTATTGTCGCGGTGTTTAAGACACTACTCATTGTTTAATTGACATGTGGTATTGTCGCGGTGTTTAAGACACCACATTGTCATGGGAGTGGAATTGTCGCGGTGTTTAAGACACCACTCATTGTATTGAATGAAGTGTGGATTCGTCGCGGTGTTTAAGACGCCACATTGTCGTAAGGGTGAGTTAGTCGCGGTGTTCAAGACATCACCCGGGGGATTAGTGATTACGCGGTGTGTAAGTAACACTAGTGGATGTTATGAACTCCAACGGTCTTGTAAGTACCGTTTCCCTTGTTCGAATTGGTTAACCAAGGTTGCGTGAATTATGTATTGAATGTATTTAATTATGAATCGTACGCTATTGTATTATTAGCTACTCGTGGATTTGCGGTTTATGGTATATGCATAATATTGTTGTATGATTGTCGAAATGTTAAACCGAGTATGATGTTGTGTAAGTGATGCAAGTAGGTAGATTATATATGTATATGTATAATTATTTTGCTCACTAAGCTTTGCTTACCCTCTCGTTGTTTACCTTTTTATAGGTTCGTGTGTGGATAAGGGTAAGGGCATTACCTTGGATTAAGTTTCCCGCTTTGATGATTAGGAAGCGCTTTTGGCTTTGGCTTGGAGTTTGACCGAGACTTGGGTAGTTTAACCCCAAACACCATGCTCGTTGTGTCGTTTGGCAATTAAACTTTTTGTGGTCGAAACTCTAATTTGTATTAAATTTGTATTTTTACACTTAGCGGCGTTTTGGGCACGTGTGGGCCCCACTTTGTAAAACTCGTTTAAACCTTAGTTATGTGTTAGTTTTACATATATAAATGTTCGGTTAAAAGCGTTTTGGCTAAATGTGTCGGGAAGTACCTCATCTTTTTCGCATTAAAGTGCACCGGGGACAGCCCGTATTTGCGCGGCGCGCAAGGGTGTCCGCGCGGCGCGCAGATGGTCAGCCAGCAAAAAAATTTTTTTTTGTGTCACAAATTTACAATGGTTTTTGTCGCGTATTGGTTTGGGATGTTACATTCATGTTTATGGTCATAATCATATTCATGTTCTTGATCTTATTCATGATCATATTGTGCATATAAAAAAATATATATATAAATGTATATACATACATACATTCACGACTAAAAAAAAGGGAAAGAGGTTTAGATCTACAAAACCCTAAAGATTTGTTAAGGATTTGTTAATAGTTAAATAAGGAAACAAGTATATACACACCATATATAAGTACATGCATGCAATAAAAAGAAATTATATATATATATATATATATATATATATATATATATATATATATATATATATATATACGGCTCATATATATATATATATAAAAAGGGATTTTTGTTTAATCTTAAAAACCTTATAGATTTGTCAAAGATGTGTTAGTGTTTAAAAAGGAAACAAGAATATACATACTATATATATACATATACGGTTTACATATATATATGTACAAAAAAAAAATATTTTCTATATATACATATATACATGCGGTATATATATATATATATATATATATATATATATATATATATATATATTTATATAAAATATAAAAACTATATATATACATATATACGATATATATATATATATATATATATATATATATATATATATATATATATATATATATATATATATATATATATATATATATATATACATAAATACATATTAAATATTAAAACCCTAATTAACCTAACCCTAAACATTTATTATATAACCCTAATCATTAACTAATCATTTAATCATTACTTTACTAACCCTAATCATTAATTAATTACTAAACCCTAAATATATAATATTACTCTAAAACCCTAATACTACATATACTATATTATTAATACTACTCAACACTTATACACTTATACTACTACTTAACACTTACACTATTACTAATACATATAATATACTACATATAATATAATACTTATATTATAAAATTTTGACCACGATTACAATAGTCATCCACGATAACGTGAGGAGTACTTGAACGTCAACGCTACTTAAGGCCTAGGATGATCCTTGATACCACTATGGGACGCTTGTGGATTACGAATGCCAAACTTAGATTTTGGTCAAGAAATCCTGGGCCAACCGGTAACAATTGGTCATTCTGGTGACTCGGCGGTGGAATAGATGTTTGGGTATGGTGCACAATGTCAAACCCGAATATGGTAATCATACACTTAGTTACTTTCACACTTAATAAGTGGTAGACTTATTAAGGACAACTCACTAGTGTTCAACACTAACTTATTAAAAATGGAAAACTTACTAAAAGTGAAAACTTACTAAGAATGGGAACTTAGTAAAATGAACTACACTTAAACACTTGCATACTTAAACTTAAACTTGGTCAAAAACATTTAACTACTCTTAAATGTCATTAGGTTGACTTTCTGCTCACATTCATCCAACTCTTCTATTCCAAATAACAACTCTCTCTCCTACTTACTAAGATGAACTCATAGCCCCACTCTTTATTGCTAGCAATTTATTTTAACTTACTTATTGGGGTGAGAAAATGATACTTTTACTATTTACAATTTAGACACAAGTACCAACTGTTAAGCGATGTTAAACCTAGCTATGTTCAACAAAGTCCCTACAGTGATGTTTTTAATTGCTCGTTAAATGCATTCTTAATTATTGGGGGTAGGCCTATCGGGAGTAACGTCCCCGATACATTTGACTAAGTCTTTGTATTACTTGATAATGAAATTAAACCGACAAGGACAGAACAACTTGTCATTGGGGCAAACTTGAACGTTTAGTCTAAATATCACGAACTGGCATAACTTTTTGATCTGCAAGATCAACTTTATAAACAAAAATCTTGTGGTCTAAAACAACGGTCAAACATATTTGTTAAACCTATAATTTCACTCAACCATTTTTTGGTTGACACTTTAGCATATTTTGTCTCAGATACTGATTGATCAAGTTTACTTACCTACTGCTTATGTGATGCTACTTGGACTTAGGATCAAGAACTATCGCATTTATTATTCTTGCATTTAAAACATTTACTTTATTGTAATTTCAATTCTTGTAACGACATTTCATTTTCCGCTGCGTACTCAATAAAATAAAGTTTGTTTTATCATATAGTATTGTTCTCGTATATTATAATATGTTGGTTTATTTGCTATTAAGTCACATTTCGCCCAAACCTATATGGGGGTGTGATAGATTTTATCTTGCAACATTAGTTTTTAATATTTAATATTTAATATTTAATTGAACTTTCTTTCAAGCTCAAGTAGTCAGGTTGCATGCACTTCTGCTGTTCTGCAACTCCTTTAGCTCGTATTATGGTATTTAATTGTACAATATACTTTACATGTTTCAGTTAAGATCATACAAGTCAATTTATTTGGAGTTTCTAATACAAGCTATTTACATAAATAAAATAAAATAAAAAGACCCATTAAGCTTCCTTAGCTCATTCAAACTAATGCAACAATAACTATTGAACTCAACTTTAGATCAAACTCAAGTTAAAAGATATCCAACTTCATACTGTATTTCGGATGGATTTGAAACCAGTAAGGCACTGAATAGTAATGACCTTTTCATTATTACCTTCCTCGTTACAATTCCTTCTCAATTTATAAACCCAAATGATTAAGCATCGGACCAATAATCAACGACTAACAACTGAAAAATTTAACACCTACAGATTCACGTCCCATTAGATACCAAAAACTTTATCTTCAAGTGGAAGCACCACGAAATTTTTTAAGGCGTTTGCGATGTATCCTCAGATGACTTCACGTAAAACCGGTTTAACCGTTCCGAGGCCCTCTTAACCTACATTACATATAGTGAAACTTTCATTACATACCATACTTTGGGATAATAAGAAACCTCCATAGAAATAATAAATTTCACCATCACCATTTTACTTATTTGTCGGACATTCAGGTTATCATTCAGGTTATCGTTTATTTATAACGGGTCAAAATTATGGAACGCAAAATTAGATCTGTAAAGGTAAAAGGCCACGTAGGTCGAACGACTGAATATCACCTCAACTGTATTTAAAAGATAAAAACTCGTAAATCACTGTATTAGAAATTGACATTAAAGAAGGAAAAACGTTTTGGGTAAGCTAACACCCCTTTTTGACCCATTTCCCAACCGACTCGCTTCCATTTTACACCATGTTTACCTGATCGTCCCAATTTGTAGTCCATGCCATATACACAAGCGCAATTGTTTGCGTTACAACGCCGCCAATCATTCCAATCCATATACCCTGTCACATAACTCTTTAAAAGCTAATGGGAGTAAGAATACCAAAAAGAAACACAAGTGGAATATTGTATACCTTTACTTGAAGGTTAGTCAAGTATCCAAGCAAGGCTCCCAGTGGAATACCGATCACATAGAAGCACACGAGGTTAACGATGGCTATACTACCCTGCATTCCAGCACCAACCGCAACCCCTGATACCAACAACATTTATAGATTCATCGCACAAAAATTCTTGATAAATGCTGTTTGTTTAAGTAGAATTTAAAGGGGAGATTACCTGAAAGAACTGGATAAATGCTGTTGAGCAAGACTGAAAACGAAAGGAGTATCGAAAGGTCTGATACAGTATCGGCAACTCTTTCATCGTCTGTGAACAAGTAGGCAATATTCCTTCCAAAAACCAAGCAAAGAACAAAGAAAAAGATTCCAATTGCAAGTGAAGTTCCCAACAAGACTTTAATCGAGAACTTTGCAGCTTTAGCATTTCCTCTTCCTAATTCATTAGCAACACGCACACTGCATATTGACGATCAACACAAAATTTAGCATGCAAAATCAAATTATGATTTTAATACAAATTTCGCAAATGATTTGATCCGTAACGTACCATGCAGCACCTAAGAAACCGAGACTGATCATGAATTCCCATGCATTAATGTTTAAACTGCATAATAATAACAAATTAGGGACTACTAGACAAAATAGAATAGAAATAGAAATAGAAATACATATGAAAACACACTATGATATCAATACCATATTGAGAAAGCGGAAATAGCAACTTCTGCATCTGCCATGTACCCCGCAAGCAACACCAGTACAGCATTATACCATAGCTCCAAGCTAAACATGTACAACAAATAAATTTTTATGTTATACATGGCACGTAACACTTATAGTATCTCTTAAAGGTAGCAAAAAGTAGATACCGTATTATTAGTAAACCATCCACCATAATCTTAAGTAAGTTTGCAAGCAATTACCAATTATAAACAAACGGATTGATTAACATTGTATATTATTTGTTAATGGCTAAATAACAAATTAGCTGACTACGAAACACTTTGAACCAGTTAATCAGGTCAGAGGGTCTTAAATACTTATGGTTGGGATGCTTACAACATCCTAAATCATTCTATCTGAAAGTAAATTATTAAACTAATTGTTAGGATGCATAAGTAAAAAGGGCATGTATTACTTACCAGACCATCACACCGGACGATATCGAAAGCTTGACAACAGGAAACAGATCCTTAAACGCAGCAACTGTAAAACCTTGCCATGAACGAGGACACCAACCACCAAATATGTAGATGAATTCTCCGACCACAAGGAACCATGATGACATCGATAATGCAATCATCGCACCACCAACCCCAAGGTTTAGCTTATACACAAAAAGCAAGGACAAAGGGATGTGGATGGCAAACTGGAATATTGAAAGCCATGCAATGACCATGTTCTTCAACTGTGCTTGTAGGTACATTTGTATAGTCAAACTGAAGACAAAATTGTAGACAAAAGGGATGAACCAAAGAGAAATATATCCACCACTATTTGCTACATTTTCGGCTTCGCCTACAAGTTTGAAAATTTGGGTTGCAAAGATGAAAATCGGCAGCAAAACGGTTAAAGTAATCAAGTCTACAATCCATGATCTTTGCAAGTAAATGCCCATCATGTGGTGTTGTCCTGCACCGAATGCTTGTCCGCAAAGAGTTTCGGTTGCGCTTGACATTCCCAACTGTCGGTGAACAGAGCAAAATACACATCAGAGGCATATATATAATGTCTATCTCATCTTTTAGGTTAAACATATAGTAATTGTATGTACAAACTTACAAGGATTCCGTTGACGAATCGGACACTAAGTGTTTGAACAAGGGCATAGCCGGCAAGGTCTAACTTACTAATATGGCCGATAAATGATTGTGTGATGACAATAGTTCCAAATACGCAAACTCTTGATATAACACCGGGTAAAGCAACTCTCCATATTTTTCGGGATTCATCCCATATCCTCGTTTTCAAGTCACCCTCTTCCTCTTCTTCATCACGTGGAAGTAACTTCGTTTGAATTCCATTGTCCATGGTTCTTTAACCTATTTATAATATAATTGTAATCTTTTTTTCCCGCGAAACGAGACATATAAACTACTATATATCAGGGAGCTTTCATCAAAAAATGAAAGCAACCAAAAACCGAAGAATACAAGAAGGACGGCTAGGCTCGAAACTAAAAAACACTACTAAAAACGACGCGAACAAAACATCCACTATCGAGCCTAACGAACAAAAAAACCGCAAACAACATATAAAAGGAAAGTGGAAAAGCAATTAAACCTAACCGGCATAAACCAAACTAACCCGACAACTACACAAACAAAGACGGCCAAAACAGAAACCACGGAAGCCACACAGTGAACAAAACTCCAAACGCGATAGAACAAGGACGAAGCTATACGTCTTTGGAAGAAAGATCACGATCCTTGTGCCCCTTGGGACCTGCTTTAAACAATTTGCGTCGACCTTATCGCGATGGAGCTGCTTACCAGACCTTGATTTAAACGAATATGACAATAGAATTGTGATCTTTTTTGTTGTTGCTAAAAACGAAAACTATATAACAAAATCTTTTTCTCGAAAAGAGAAAAAGAAGAAGAAAATACAAGCAACAATAGCAGACAGGGCTCGAAAACGGTAAACCATAACTAACATCCTAACCGAACAAAAGCTAACTAAATACGAGTAACAATAGAATTGTGATCTAATGAGATGTATCAAAATTCATTAATTACTAATGGTCAAGTTGTATGATCCAGATTCTCACATGATCTATATGCTAGCATTTGATTTCACATCTCTATATTTTTAAACAAATACTATACAAAAAACTGTATAAAGAAAAATGATATATACCACCAGCGATGAGAGCAGGACAAACAAAGATTCCCATTGGTAAAAGGAGTAATAGCTATGTGGTAATAGACCTCTTACCAGTAGCAGATAAACATCATGAAAAGACTTGTCAATTGACAATATTACTTACCAAAAAACTTACAGTAATGATTAATTCGCAAAAGATTAAATGTTCAAGTTTTCTGATATGACCTATCACTTACCGGTTAACATTTTTTTTATTAACTCACATTACATAACATTCAAGATAGTTGTCAATTGTGATGCCATTTCAACTACAAGGTTGAGGGTGGGGTGTGAGTATTTGACTTCCTAAATAAAAAATAAAAAATTATAGTTACATAAAAAAAGTCAATTTTGTTTCAAATTTAACAAGGTATAAACATTTATAGACGAACATGTTTTAGTATAAACATTAGGAGTAGATGTAGAAAGACGTATCTAAGTACATCTAAATCATGCTGAGACATATATTCACCACGTAAAACCCTTTACCAAAAAAAAAAAAAAAAATTCATGTTGAGACATGCATCATCGAATGCAAATTATCATATAGTACCGGGGTATGTCTCAAATAAAATATCAAGTTCTTTTGTAACCGTTGCTCTTCATTATAAAAAACATGTTCGTTGAAAACGCGCGCTGAAAACACGCCTCAAAAAACGCGCCTCAAAAATGCGCGTCGAAAACACATGTCGAGAACGCATGTCGGAATCGCGCGTCAAAAACGTGAGTCAAAATCGAGAGTTGAAAATGTTGGTCGATAAAGGACTTGACATGTTATGCAAAGTTGACACGCAAAGTTGACACTTAACTGAGAAAGTTAAGAAAAGTTAACGACACACCTCGTTTTGATTAACTTTTGAAAAAAGACTTTTTTTTATATCCGAATGAAATAGATTACATATAATAGAAAAACCGGAAAAATATATTACCTTTTGATGTATTTTGCCTTATAAAAAATATAATCTATGAGCAAAGATGTATGTATTGAAGGTGATGATGAAAATTAATGAACAAATAGTCATTTCACATCTAAGGAATAAAGCTATGCTTTCTTATACTTTCTAAACTCTAAACCCATTACTTCTTCACCAAGAATATAGGCGCACTTTTTTTATTGATCATAGCATCCCTAATTATTCTATGCTTAAGTTTTCCGAAATTTTTTTAGGGTGAAAAAAAAAATGTGTTTTAACTTTTTATCTGGAATAAATTAATTTTTACTCCGATGTATTTTCGTAAACTTCGAGGAAGGGCTCAAAATGGTCACAATTAGATTAAAAACAACATCATAATAACCGAAAGGGTACACACATCTTTAAAACATAATTTATCTAGATAAACAACTACTCCGAAAAACTTTATAATAGTATAATTTTTTATTAAAAAAATCAATCATTTGTCAGTATAGTAATAAATGGGTTTGAACTTGTATCAAGATTTCAGAACAAGAGTTCTCACTTTTCAGCGCAAGTTTTACTATTTAAGTGTAAAAAAAATTTGACACGTGCTCAACATGTAAAGCTTGTGATGATGCAATTGAGTCCACGTGCCAAAGCTAAAATATGTCACGTGTGTGCATTTCTGTTGCAAACAAACCTCCTCGTTTATTACTCCGTAAGAGAAATTTCGCTATTTTACAATTTATCCTCTCGTATTCACCTACCAAAACATCTACGGAATCGCACAACTCTTATACAATATGCAACATCGCTTGTACATATGTATAACAAACACACCAAGGGTACAATTCATACTCCACAAGACCACAAAGTACTACTACTCCTTACAACTCCAAATTCAAATTCAGGCTTCCTTCAAATCATAATGTGTCTCGTGATCGACTACCGTATCATATATAATTAACGATCAAAACGTCAAACCGTAAATATAAATATAAATATTTATGTAATATGAATCGATAAAAAAAATTAATTCGTATTCTAAACAATTACACTAATTGTACTGTTATCGTAGTAAGTTTAATTGATTAAAGCTCTCGAACGATACATACGTACATATAAACATTGACGTTTATGGTGAAAAACGTCGATATTAGCAATCTATTAATCGTGAAATAAACCAGAAATTAGATTCCGATTCTATAATATGTTACATAGTCGATCAGAGTCAATACACACTAATATATCATTCATCAAATATTGATGATCCTAACCTAAACATGCAGGTTAAATAATCGGCTATAAAATCGTAATGAAATTAAAATTTTGATGTTAAGTGAAAGAGATAGAGTGTATCAATTTAGGAATCGAATAGATAGCCGAATCAAATGTGTATATATAATGAATAAACGAATGTAGACTTACGTAAAGTTAGGCTGTGAAATGAATTCCGATGAACGGACGATTACGGTGGTCTCTTCCGATAAAAGTGATGGCGTCGTTACGGCGTTGTGTAAATTTAGAAATGAGTAGAAGAATGATGAGAGTATTTATATTTACTATTTGATTTTAATTGACAGCTAGAGGTTCGGGGTGTGTATTGTGTGACACATCTCCACACCGATATTTATCATTTACTACAGTATCATTTATCATTTATCATTTATCATTTATCATTCATTATTATTTTTATTTTTTTCGAAAGGCTAAATATTATTAGAACACGAAGCAGGCTAGGTAAGAACCAAGCCCAAAATCATTATTATTTATTTATCATTAATTATTAATTATATATTGAAATTGAAATAAAATATAAATAGATAACAACAATTTATGGTTAGCACGATAACACATCTTATGGGCTTTATATGCTTCTGTCACTGTATTTTGGATTGATAACCTTCATTGCTTTAATAGAGGTTTCTATCAACATATTTTTTTTTTTTTTTTTTTGCCAAAAAATTAGAAGAATAGGTGTGAATGTGTAAGATCGATATCTTAGGCATTCGGTCTAATTTCTTCCTTTCTATTGTTCAGTGAGTTCGTGTCTTACAATAGAGCTGTCATATATCTTGTAATATGTTTGTACTTAAGGTGTTACCTCTTGAAATCTTAAGAGAATTTGGTTTGCTTCAATCGTAGGTTCAAATTTGTTCGGACATTTTTTGAGATTTGAGATTTGAGTTTGAGCTATTTCAATTGGGTGGTGATATATTCACGATCTTTTTTACTACATCCACCATAAATTATGCATTAACATGTTATACTATACACAATTATGATAGATGTAGTATAAAAGAGGGTGGATATATCTCTACTCATTTCAATTAGCTATAATGCTAGGGGTTCGCTCTAATTTATATTCCAATTGTTTGCCCTTAATTTGAGAGTTCGAATGAAGTTAATGATTGTTCTTGAAAAAAAAATCAATATTTAAAAAGGAAAAATGATAAACGTACCCACGTTTAAGCATTATATACATAAATTAGTTTCGTATTTATAATTAACCGTTGCAATTAATAACACACTAATACCGAAATTATATAAAAAAAATTTGATATTAAAAAAAGAATTTATATATTTTGCAATTAATTCAACATAGTAGGGGTGTTCATATGTTCGGTTTTTCGGATTATTCGATTCGTTTATTTTTGGTTTTGAAACTTTTAAAATCAATACCGAAAACCTAACTGAAACCGAATTCAAATATCAAAATCGAAACCGAAACCAAACTGAAAACCGAATTTGAATTCGGTTTGGTTTCTGTTAAAACTGAATTCAACTTTCAGAATCAATTTTTTACTTTTTCCCTATTAGATGAAAAAACATTATCGTATTAACTTTGTAATATATCATACTAAACTAATATATATATATATATATATATATATATATATATATATATATATATATATATATATATATATATATATATATATATATATATATATATATATATATATATATATATATATATATATATAGAGAGAGAGAGAGAGAGAGAGAAATGTGATCAAGTGAGAATGTTCTCATTTATATAATTTGTGAGAACAGATCTAGACTGTTCATGTGATGACCCGTCCAAATCCATTTGGACGAATACATCATTCATCGATTTCACAGTGAGGTACTGACCTCTACATGATACGTTTTGTAAACATTGCATTCTTTTGAAAAGGCACACCATAATTGAATAACAAATTCCAAGGTTTTTGACGTTTGATGATTTCTACATATAGACAATCACCGTAAATAATAGTTTACAATACTACATCCGTTGATACTACAGTCAAAATAAGATACATGGTGATGATTTTGTGAATGCAACGTTTTCTCGAATAAAGCATGTATGACTCCATGCACATAACTTGTATCACATATAAGCAAACAGCGGAAGACTTCTAGGAACCTGAGAATAAACATGCTTAAAAGTGTCAACACAAAGGTTGGTGAGTTCATAGTTTTAATGTTGCGCATAATCTGTATATAAAGGTGGATCACAAGATTTCAGTTGTTTCACCCAGAAACATTTATCAAAATATTCTACGAAATTGAGCACCCTGATAACTAAACTTTAACGTTATAATAAGTACCCCTGTTTTAACATACATGCAACCAACATGTACAATATACGCAATCCAACGTGTATTAAACTCAAATAGTATACGTCTGTTTTATAGTTCAGGCTAGGGTTTCTATACCTGGAACAGACGGGGATGTCAAGCCCTATGGATCCATATATAACTATTCGCGTCCACCGATTCTTATAACCGGTAGCTACTAGTTACCAAAGCTAAGGGATTTTCGGTTCAAACTCAGTGTAGAATTAAGTATGTACTTGTATCCATTGCGTTTAAAATAAATGCATGTATTCTCAGCCCAAAAATGTAAATTGCAAAGCAATTAAAAAGGGAGCAAATGAAACTCACCGTAACAGCACATAAGGTCATTCACCGAAATGTGACCGAAACTTGGAATGCAAAATAACCGTAGATCTCAACCTAGAGAACATATGTTGGTCAATACATGTCTAACAAGCTAGGTCTGGTCATAGTGTATCACAATCCTAATGCTCGAGATCGACATGAAAAAGATAACAAAAGTCATCTCAAAAGTCAACCTGACCCAATATGATCTTTTAAATCTATACATGTTTATTAACATAGTATAAGTCTTGATAATTGAACGAATTTAGTTTATCAAACTCAAAATATTATTTATTTCAGGAGCTATATTATATTTGAATTATCATGGCAATCGAAAATATTTTATTATTTCACATAGTTTTCCAATACTTGTAAAATCAGATTATAGTGTTTATAAAGCTTTAAAACATGTTAAGACAGTCAATTTTGACAATTGTTCAACGAGACGTGCCTTATATAAGAATTCATTTACTCGACTAATAATATTTGGAAATTCAATTTATCAATCTCATAAACAAGTTGTTTAAATATCAATTTACAGTTTCAAACACAATTTCAATTAATATTAATCATAATTCAGTTGACCATATCTTTTAATCCGTTCATCGAAATCACGCGATTTCTAAATGAAAAGTTATTAATTTTTCGTCAGCTTTCCAATAACGTGCATATCATATACCTTATATCAATAGTATATGTATTAAATTCGTGATTCATCGTAAAACTATCTAACGACGAAATTTAGCATACAAGCATGTATAAACATATATACTCGAGCACTAGACATGGATAGATAAGATATAAATGCTCACGTATCAATATTGTGATTCAATATTGTAGGAAAGTACGTAGACGCAACGGAGATGATAAATACTAGGTTGACCTTTGACGCATGATCATAACCCCCAAGTAATACCCATAACCTCCATAGCCATAACTCATAATTTCCTTAGCTCTATCCCGCTCGAAAAGCTTGTTTTGAAATCGTTTGGGCATAACCTCGTCGTAATATTTTATGTATAATAATACTAATAAAAATTACACTTCTAGTGATAATAATAATAATAATAATAATAATAATAATAATAATAATAATAATAATAATAATAATAATAATAATAATAATAATAATAATAATAATAATAATAATAATAATAATAATAATAATAATAATAATATTATTATTATTATTATTATTATTAATATATTTACAGAAGAAAGAAAGAAAAATAAGAATGAAAGAGGTGTGCTGAGCTCGTCCGAATTCGTGGCTATTTATAGCACTTGGCCAGAATTTTAGGGCCATGCGATCGCATGGCTTTCCAGGCCATTTCCCATGCGATCGCATGGGGTGGTCTGCCAGCTCATTTGTGTTTTGTTTTCTTGTTTGCCGACATATTATATATATATATATATATATATATATATATATATATATATATATATATATATATATATATATATATATATATATATATATATATATATATATATATATATATAATATAATTTATATTAATAATTTATATTAATAATTTATATTAATTATATATATATTATATTATATTCATGTGCATAGTTGACTTGTAATTTTAGGTCCGTTGACTCATACGTTGATACTCGATTTATGTCTCGGTTCCGGATTTTCGGACGTTACTTCGAATGCTTAAATAACTTGCATTCTACGTTTCGTGACTCATACCTTTGTCAATATATAGACTTACATTACCAATAACTATATTACCTGAAGTGTATCTTGTACGTTCGAGTGTTTAGGTCATTTGTGTGATGACCCGAAAATTTCTGACCAAATTTAAACTTAATCTTTGTATGATTAACATTTCCGACACTATAAGCAAAGTCTGTAAAACTGAATCTCAAAATTTTTGAACTACTTTTATATATTTAAATACCCTTCGGTTGTTTTCGACGATTCGCGAACAATTATATGTAAATAGATACATATATACTATAACTTGAAAAGGTAACAATGTATTAATTATTTGATACCGTACATTAAACTTATTGGTTTAAATATTTATTTGAATATATATGATAAGTTGAAATATTTATTATTAAAATTTATTTATAAATAACTTCCAATGTGTATTTAAAAACTGATTTATGTATATTAAAAAGATATATACATATATATAATTTCGAGTTATTTAGTAAACGATAGTAACATTTTCAAATTGCTACAGTACCAAAATGCTACAGTGGTATTGCTACAGTAACTTTGCTACAGTGGTATTGCTACAGTGGTATAGTTTATGGATGATTTAAGACTATGTTTTGACAAAGGTACGAGTCACGAAATGTAAAATGCAAGTTTTCTAAGCGTACGAAAATGCGTTCGAGAAACCGGAACCGGGACATAAGTCGAGTGACGACGTACGACATATCAGAACAAAAATTACAAATCAACTATGCACGTGAATTTAATATAATATATAATTAATTATATAAATTATATAAATTATATATTAATATTTATATTATGTCGACAAAGAAAAAAACAAATGAACCAGGCTGGTGACAGTTGGCCATGCGATCGCATGGCCATATGCCCATGAAACCATGCGATCGCATAGAAGGAGAAATCAGGCCACACTATAAAAGCTCGACCATTTCTACTTGTGATTTAATTTAATTTTACTCCGTATTATTTAAATTATTTAAATTATTATTATTATTAATAAGATTATTATTAATCTTATTATTTTTATTATTAGTGTTATTATTTTTGCGATACAAAAATAATAATGTACATAAAATATTACGACGGAGTGCTGTCCAAGTAATTTTCAAAACGAATTTCCGAGCGAGCTAGAGCTAAGGAAAATATGGGTTATTACCAAAGAAATTATGGGTAATGTTCGGGGGTATTTTTGTGAATCAAACCTCGTGTTTATCATCTCCGATGCGTCTACGTGCTTTCCTGCAATATTGTATATCAATATTAAACAGTGAGTTTCATATGATCCCTTTTACTCAATATATTTTTGGGCTGAGAATACATGCGACTGTTTATAAATACTGAAAATACTAGATTTATATGCGTGAGTTTCATATGATCCCTTTTACTCAATATATTTTTGGGCTGAGAATACATGCGACTGTTTATAAATACTGAAAATACTAGATTTATATGCGTGAGTTTCATAAGATCCCTTTTACTCTCTACATTTTTGGACTGAGAATACATGCAAATGCTTTATAAACTGATTTACAATATTTATATGCGTGAGTTTCATAAGATCCCTTTTACTCTCTACATTTTTGGGCTGAGAATACATGCAAATGCTTTATTAACCGATATACAATATTTATATGTGTGAGTTTCATATGATCCCTTTTTAATTGCTTTTGCAATATATATTTTTGGGCTGAGAATACATGCACTTTATTTTAAACACAATGGATACAAGTACATACTAAATTCTACACTGAGTTTGAACCGAAAATCCCTTAGCTTTGGTAACTAGTAACTGCCAGTTATAAGAACTGGTGGGCGCGAGTAGTAGTATATGGATCCATAGGGCTTGATATCCCCGTCCGAGCTAGAGCACTAGCCTTTTAACGGACGTATGCTATTTGAGAAGCGTACACGTTGGTTTGCGTGTACTATTAAGATGATTATACAAAGGGTACAAATTATATAAACGTTAAAGTTTAGTTACCAGGGTGCTCAATTTTGTAGAACCGATTGATAAAAGTTTTGGATGAAACAACTGAAATCTTGTGATCCACCTTTTATGTAAAACCTATTGATAAACGTTTCGGATGAAACAACTAAAATCTTGTGGTCCACCTTTTATGTAAAACCTATTGATAAACGTTTTGAATAAAACAACTGAGATCTTGTGATCAACCTTTACATACAGATGATTTGAAATATTAAAACATATTGATAAACGTTTTGAATGAAACAACTGAACTTTTGTAATCCACATTGATATACGGATTATGTGTAATATTAAAACTATGAACTCACCAACCTTTGTGTTGAAACTTTTTAGCATGTTTATTCTCAGGTTTCCTAGAAGTCTTCCGCTGTTTGCTTAGATGTTAAACAAGCTATGTGCATGGAGTCTTACATGACATATTTTTCAAGGAGACGTTGCATTCACCAAATCATCACCATGTATTTTATTTTGACTGCATTGTCAACAGAAATACTGTTGTAAACTATTATTTATGGTGATTGTCTATATGTAGAAATCATCAGATGTCGAAAACCTTTTGATTTAAATATTCATTTATGGTGTGCCTTTTCAAAAGAATGCAATGTTTACAAAATGTATCATATAGAGGTCAAATACCTCGCAATGAAATCAATGAATGACGTGTTCGTCCATATGGATTTGGAGCGATCGTCACAGTTTGCTTCTTTAATTCAACTTCTCATTATTTATATATATGATAATATTAATTTAAATCAAAACGTTTTGTATCTAGTTAATATTATATTTTATAACATTTGTAAAATATACATACATTTTCATTTTGAAATGGTGTTTTATTGTAGCAAAATGATTTTTACTGTAGCAAATATTGGTTTTCGAAAACACTGTAGCTTTTCGGGTACTGTAGCAATTCGAAAATACTGTAGCAAATTAGTGTTTTACTTGTTCATCTTAAACGTTTTAGTTAACTTATTTAAATATCAATCGAATCAATAAACGAACGTTACTATCGTTTACTAAATAACTTGGAATTATATATATATATATATATATATATATATATATATATATATATATATATATATATATATATATATTTATTTATTTATTTAATATACATAAATCAGTTTTTAAATACACATTGCAAGTTATTTATAATTAATTTTAATAATTAATATTCCAACTTATTGTGTATATATATATATATATATATATATATATATATATATATATATATATATATATATATATATATATATTTTACTAATAGATGTTCGTGAATCGTCGATCAATAGTCAAAGGTTAACTGAATATATAACATTAGTTCAAAAAATTTTGAGAATCAATATTACAGACTTTGCTTATCTTGTCGAAATCATATAAAGATTAAGTTTTAAATTTGGTCGGAAATTTTCGGGTCATCACAGTTCATACTTTTAATCAATGGTTATAAGTGTTTAGGGTTATTTAAATTTAAAAAGAAAAGAAAAGGGCATATGTGGAAAGTCCGATTCCTTTAACTTCTCATATATCCTAATATTAAATTAAATCTATAACTAACTAATTATCGTAACCGTAATTTGCGATCCATTGACACGTACTCATCTTCTTCATTACTGTTTTCAACCACTTTGTCGTTATTAACTTTTATAACCAAAAAAAATAATAGTAGATCACGTTTTTTCAAATAAAAGAAGTGATTGATAATTGATTGATCGAATGCATAGAGGCTCATCGCTCAAATTCTCGGTTGCATCCACACTAACAACTCAAAACTCTTAGGTGCATATGTTCAATTGCTTGAACAATCAGATGCATTCTCATTCGTCGCTTGAACTCTCCGTTCATCCACGTTCATCCCCCGAGGTCTATGGTTCATCCACGTTCATCGCTCGTAGTCTGTTGGTGCATGTACATTCATCTCAAGAAAACTAGAGTGCATCCATGCTTATCGCATGAAGTCTAGAATGTGAATGCAAGATTCGTCCTTTTTTATGCTTATTGCTTAATCATAATTTTAGTTTATAACCAAATGTGTACATAAATTTTAATGTCATGTATCTGAATTGTATAATACTAAGCGTATTAAATTAACTGGATGCATTTATATTGGATTCACTCACATCGATGAAAACATAAATTAGTACTATATTAACAGAGTATGAAACTAAACGAAAGATGTGCTGGATTTAGTTATTTGATTTTAATTGTACATTACGAATCAAATTTTAAAAAGGGGAACTTTTTGATATATAAGAAAATCCTCAAAATTAGGAGGGTAAAATTACACATATACCCATGTTCTCATTGTTATTTATTTGTGAGAACGACCACATACTTAAATTTGATTTATTTAAATCTAATTTAATTAAATTATACATCAAAAGGGCATAACTGAATTTTACTGCCCACATTCATCAAAACCATAACCGCTGCCTCCAAATAAGGAGTAATGGAGTATTACATTTAAGATCGTTCATTCTTCTTCATTAATATGATAATAATTATCAATTCTTCCTATGCACCCTATATTCCTATTTGTATTCATTTGATTAGTAATTCTTTGCACCGAATTGTTAATTGTTTGCATCCGGTTATAGTTATATGACTATATGTATGTATGCATCCTCTTTATGTATCCATCCGAGTGTATTCAAAGTATTCAACCTATCTATGCATCCTCTTTTGTAGTTCTCTGTGATTAGCTATATATCATTCATATTGAATACATTAATAATATGTATCCAGACTAAACATAGTGCATATCCAAACTAACCATAATTGCGCATCCTTTGTTGGTTTTCATAAATATATGCAGACAGAAATAAATATGAAGTTGAAAGGCATGGGAGTTAAAAGTATAGATGATTTCATAAATGATACTGAACGGATACATAAATATATATACTAAAATAATATGAATAATAATATTAAAGATCGGATTATTGTATGCACATATGATTAGGGATGGCAATTGATCGGATATGGATCGGGTGAGGTCATATCCAAATCCATATCCATTTAGTTTTTGTTCATCCATATCCATATCCATATCCATTTAAATTCAGTTCATCCATCCATATCCATATCCATTGGATTAAGCGGGTTCATGGATATCCATTGGATATTTAAGAAATGTTATAATATTTTTCTATATGTAATGAAAACGAAAACGTAATATAACAAAAGTTAATATAACATGTATAAAAAAGTCATTCCATCACAATGTGTAATCTTTTATCGAAAAGTGAACGCAACCTGTTAAAATTACTATTAAACGTAGATGACGACAAATTTAATTGGTAATCGTATGTTTTTTAAGATAGATATACATGTTTTATTATGAGTATTCTTAGTAAATTCATTATATGGCTTCAAACAACATATATGTACAATGGTAAATGCATTTGTAATAGTTATTGTACATGCATATATCTATCTTTATGTATTTGTACATGCATATTGGGTGTAAATGGATATATTCATGGGTAAAATTTTTCATCCGTATCCGTATCCATATCCATATCCATTTAGGTTCATCCATATCCGTATCCATATCCATTTAAGATCATCCATATCCGTTTTAAGCGGATCGAATCAGATGGATATCCATTGAATCGGATGCCCATTGCCATCCCTACATATGATGCCTAATTTGAGGGGTTAATAAAAACATAGTACCTAATTTGCCCTTTTGGTGTATAATGAATTGTGTGGTCAAAAAGTGTTCTCACCATTTTATAAAATGAGAACGTTCTCACAGGATTGCTACTATAATTAACACATAGCAGTGTTAATTTCTTTAGTGTTATTATTACCCAAAATAACTTAATAATCCCTTTCAAAGTAGCCAATTTTGTCACAGCTCCAACAAGTCAACTTCGACTTTTCATTCGAAACAACCTTATTATAATCTTGATATAACTGCGTGCTCTTTTATCGTTACCGGAGAACCTTTTATATTCCACCATATTACCATCAGCGTTTAATCATCTAAAAACACAATTCTCCTGAAATCACCTCGGATTGATAACCGACGATTCAAATATGGCTACATTAAATGCAGAGGAAACAGTAAAATTGTAGATGGCCTAAATGGCCAAGAGTTTGATGATAAAGAATGGAGTGTTGGGAACGCTCGATAGAAATATATATATATATATATATATATATATATATATATATATATATATATATATATATATATATATATATATATATATATATAATAAAATGTATATATACGAATTTACAAAATACAATAAGCTTATAAAATATTATAATACAATACATATTATATCAAGAAAACAAACAAAATCAATAACCAAGAGAAAGTCGATTTAAATTGATTACATGTATAAGAATGTGGAGAGAAATAAATTAGAAAAAATATGAATTAATAATTTAAAAAGAATTTCAAATCGGAGTAAACATATTTTGACTTGAAAATGTAAATTATCTGCTCAAATTCTATATCGAACACATGTATACAATAATATTAATAACTTAATATATTTATTTAATTACGTCCAAATTGAATTCGGCTTTATATTCGGTTTCCGGTTAACCACATTTAGAAATTTCAAAACCAAAAAACGAACCGAAAACCAAATTTGATTTTAGTTTTCGGTTTCGCTCGGTCCGAAAACCATTTTACAAATTCAGTTTAGATTTTTTCGGTTCGGTTTCGATTTGGTGTTCGGTTTAAACGGTTTCAACCAAACCGATGAACACTCCTACAACACAATTTTAAAACTTAAATATAGTATGTTTAAACGCAGGGCCAGTCCTAATAATTTGGATGACCTGTGCAAGAATATCAAACTGTGCCTTCTAAATTTTAAACAATAAACTTTGAACTATATACTCAACATACATTATTTAAAATGACATTTTCATGCATTTCTAAGAAAAAGAGTAAATAAATAAACCTCTTAATGCTTTAACTAGATTAATTTTAATATGTTAATTGAGTTAACTTTTGAATATAAATACATTTAAAATATTAAATTTTTTTTTTTTTTTACTTTGTTTAACATGGAATCTATCTTGTTTAACTTATCTGAAATTTATTTATTTGAAAATTAAAATTAACTCACTAATTGTTCAAAATGATGAATTCGAAAATAACTACGGGAATATAAAGTAACATAACATATATACGATTATATTACATGGTAATAACTAAAATTGGCTTCAAAATAAAATTTATTTAAAAAATATATCGTATACCATGCAATGTTATACCGAATATTAGATTTTAATAAAAAAAATTGAGAAAAAATAAAGTTATTCTAATATATGTGTTGACCATGTGAATTTGTGACAAACGTATATATATACTTCTTAGCAGTTTTTATATGAAAAATTAAAAGGTAATTTGTGAGATTCACAACTTTGTCATCCTATCACTTTTATTTCTCTTACACCTTATCATCTTCATCAACTTGACATGCAACTTCCATTTAACTTTACTCCGAAATTTCAAAAAAAATTCTGAAAATTCGAAAACGGATCGTAAATTTAATGCCCCTCTTTTTGTGATGTCCAGTGCGATCGCACATGCAGCCTACCCCTAGAACCGGCCCTGCTTAAACGCGAATTAAAGATAACGTTTAGCATTCTCCATTAAGGGTTAACTAGAATAAAATTGACCGTTTGTTGCTGCAGTATATTTGAATATACATTGTTTATACTTAATATATTAATGGTCTGCATATTGTGGTGAAACATTTTAACATTTTTTACGAAATTAATATTAAAAGTAAACTTAGGCAAAAAATTGGGGAAAGAAAGGGGGCAAAAGGACTCGAATTCTGTTTTTTCCCTTTATAAACTCATTGACATACCACTTGTTTTAGTCATAAAAAAATCAAAAAAAGTCCGTTTCGAATATAAGTATTTGCGTTTTTTTCATAAAGTTATTTCGATTTGAATGGTGATGACAATTAAATTTAACTTGGGGCAAAAAAAATCCCGTAAATATGTATATATATATATATATATAATTTATCAATTTTTTTTTTTAAAAAAAAGTTCCTTTTTGAACATAGGTAGTTGCGTTTTGTTCATAAAATTATTTCGAGTTGAACGGTGATAACGGATGAATTTAACTCGTCGTGGGAAAAAAAATGAATCCCGTTAAAAATTTGGGTGGAATTTATTTAATGTTTATTATATTAAATTTAAAATTTATATATTAGTCCCCAATCTCTTGTTCATTTTTAATCTTTAACCCTAAAAGTTAACAATTATTATACCTCAAGTTTAAGGCACCTAACCATTTTCTTTCCATCAATAAGACAATTGTGTTTGTGTGTTGAGATGGTCCAAGCGACCAATTTTTTGTGGGCTATTATAATACATGGTAATGGTAATGGAAAAAGGCATTGAATTGAATAGGCGAATGATACTCTGAAACCTTGCCACCATGTGATAGGTTCGTGATATTACAGGCGCAATAAATAAGTTAGCTTGGGTCGACCAACTTACATAGTTTCGGACGATTAGTTAATACACTGGATGTTGTGACATTATTAAATTGTGAAGATATTTATACTATGTCTTTATATTTTTGAAATATCTATTTTATAAACCCGTTTGAAGATAGAAGAATTACGGCTCTATTGAGTCAACAACAATCGTCGATTTATTGACGACTTGACTGACTCTTAGAGCCTATATTAAATTCCAGTCAGGATTTAAACCCTGTGAAAATTTGGTTCTACCATTTTCATGGCCTCTAATTATTTTTATTTTATATTTTTTAAATTTTCTAAAAACTTTTTCTTACTTAAAGGCCGGAGGTCCTCTCGGAAGCAATCTCTTTATCCGTCGAATAGAGAGAGGGATGACTTCCTCTACTTTTGAGAGTGTTTGACTCTGGGTGGAGAAATGACTTGTCTTTATTCTCGGATAGGGGAAGGATTATCTACATCACACCTCCTCCATACACCACTTATGTGGTATTGGGTTTTGTTGTTGTTGTTTGAAGATAGAAGAATCAAATCTTATGTTAATAAATTTGTCAGACATAAAGTTAAAGCTGTTCATTATGAAAATATTAGTGTGAAAATAGCGTGTTTGTTTGGTTATAACTTATATAACATTGAAATTATTGACCAAACAATATGACAGTATATATAGAGAGTAGTTATCGTATATCACGGATTTGTCATGTCCTAGCCGAATAGCCGATTCATATGGAGCAAGTAATGACCAAAAAATTTTTTAGCACTTGGAAAAACCATGTATCGTGGGTTATATAAAGTTCTAAATCGTTATAATTCATTCATAGTTTTAAAGCTGTTTATTTGCTACAATTTACCTTCGTAAGCAATACTTATTTTTTTTTCTTCCAAAAAACGAATACTCGTATAGAAGAAACGAGGTTATTTTCTAAGGGGAAACGCTCTCAACAGAAAATACAAAAAGACAAAGAGAGAAACGGGGAAACCTGCGTCTATAAAAAAAAACTACCATATATAAACAAGTCTCCCTAACATCCCGATAAAAACCTTACAAACATATAAATCAAACACAAACCGAAAATATCAAACTACAAGGAATAAAACCAATCGAAGGAAAAGAAAAATGATCAATCCAGGGCCGTCTCATTAATTTATAAGGCCCTGTGCCAGACCATGAGACTTGTGAAAGTCAAATACAGTTAATAATAGTAGTCTATTGTCATTACTAATAAAAAATAATCAAAACAACTTCTATTTTTAAATAGCTAGATCTCATTATTGGTCAAAACGTGTATATTGGCAGAGACACGCTAACTCTGTGTGCCGTAGCACCCACCAATCCCACCCCGAAAGGGACCTGTGCCGGAAAAGCACCTCCTCCCAGGTACCAAGTTAGACTCTTACTTAAATAAACTCAAAATAAAATCTCTCTTCATATTTCAATAAAACATGTATATACAAGGGTTTTTGAAAAAAATTGGGTTCTTCAAAATTTTTGAACCCTGTGCGATTGACTACCTTGCACATCTTCTAAGACGCCCCTGAATCAACCTCTAGGACCCGTCATTTTCAATTTTTCATTAAATGTCTCTTCCCGGACAATCCTCAATCTTGTAAGATAACACATTAGCGGATCTATCACCAAATGCACTCTCCCCGGCCAACCGTGTGCCGCGAAAGCCTCCACATAAGCAATACTTATTGAGTAAGACATAATTAAAGGCGCAGACCTAGTTAGACACAACTCTCTTTGTATTGATAATGATTTAAGAGTGCAACCACCCTCCGATATTAGGTAATGACAACTAGATTTAACAGAACTGCAACAAAGGAGTACCCTTGAGTCCTTGTACAATTAATCATCAAGCAAATAAACAAAAACCATTCAATGGCGGAACTTGAAACTTTTCCTTGGAGGCCAAAAGTATAACTAACATGACTGTAATTTTGTGGGATTAAGGTATAATTTCTTTACCTTTGCATATCTTAAATGTTACAATAACAACTCAAATGTTTAGAGGGTCACTACCCCTTGTCTCCACAAAGTACCCCCATTGACCGTCATCTTGTCTAACTTATCTACGACACTTAACAAAGAGATACAACCAGTTTTCATTAACAGATGAGTACCCTTTATGCAATTGGTCATCAAGCAAAATCTGTCTTCTATGTTCAAAATGAATAAAAAAGATGCCTGCCATCTATTTAAAAAGAAGCAACTCGGTTTACACAATGACTAGAAACATCAAACAAAAATATTCAATGAGTAGATAAGTTGTTCCTATGAATGTAGTACAAGTATTCTTCTTGTCAAAAAGAATCACTACCTCTAGCTATATGTAAGCAAATCAAAGGCCAAACTGAAAAAATAATAATAATAAGTGTGAGACAAATTAAAAACAAAGAATGACAAAGCTAACCCACATTCGTGTGGTATGAACTTGGAGTACATGATCACCGCACCCATGCTACTGCATCAATCTCATCCCTTGATACCTTGTATAACTCGAGTCTTTTTGCAATTTCTAGTCTCTTTGACATCAAAGTTGGATCTTCGTCGAGTAGTTCTGAAAGTTGTTTAGCCTGAAAAATATTTTGTACCGTGCTTTACTACTTTTAAAAGATGAAATTATTAATGGGAAAACTTCTAAATATTAATTGCTAGATAACATATGATTCCAAATTCCAATTGCTAGATAATATAGGATTCTATATTCTAATTCCTATACATGCCTAGAACCTTTTAGTTCCATAATCAGCCAAATCGGAGACTAGTCAGACGTTGAACCACTTTGACTTTTTTTGTATTTGACCTACTTTGACCGAATAAATATGTCATTGAACTAATAAATCTGAGTTTGACTGACTAAATTGGACTTTTGACAACTTTGGACAGATAAATCAGCCAAGTCAGAGACTAGTCACAGAACATTTACCAACCAGGGTTAGAGGAGATCAAAACTTATTTTGAACGTATAAAACTCACTGTATTATTATTTTAATTTCATTCAAATAAATGAAAACTAACAATTTATTATTTTAATTTGAAACATAACAATTTATAGAACATTAAAAGCTTGGGAAAAATGTAATTCAATTAGCCCAACCCTGAGGGAAAAAAAGTGTAAGACCCCCTTTCGACCCACTGACCAACCCGCCCATTTTGCCACCTCTATTTAACAACAAGGATGTCAATAACAAGTTAATAACAAAACCCAACTGCCTTTGTGTTACCTCCTTTCTTCCAATTTGTGTGTAGAAATAGTTTAGCAAATTTTGCTTGGCTTCTTTAACTTGACATAAAACAACTGCCTTCGGAATTGTGCTCTTGATAGTGTCAGACACCATACCAATATAAGACGATACGTTTGAACCTATCCTCCTAAAATGAGCGTCTGCATATCGATCCCCTAACGGATCAGTTGGATTTACACGGTCTGAATTAGGAATACCACGGTCTTGTTGTGGGTGTCTGCGATCTGCTGCAGATGAGGTGCGGCGATCTCCTGGTGGGGGAGCGCCATTGGGACCTACTCTCTCAACTTCCTGTGGAAGTTTCCGGAAGAAATCAACGGTCAAGTATGAAGACTCCATTTCCACCAATCGTATAACTGTCTTTTTACTTTCATCACGGAATTTTTCTAATGATTCGCCAGCTGCTGCAGCTAGGGCAGATTGTAGAGTTGGAAACCGCCTTAACTCCTGTTATAAACAAATATTAGAAACGTGACATATTACCAAAAGAGTACTTGGATGTGCATTATAAAATGTATAATGTGATTCTGAATGTTTATATCTACATATTTATATAATTGATATAAACGATGACCAAAAGAAGCATTTTGTGAATAATGATGTACCTTTTGTGATATGAAAATAATAGTATCTCAAGTTAGGTTAAAAACTACTCTTTAATAATTAGTTTTGTTACAAGTGTTAATGTAGTACAAATTGTTTAAAGCAGTAGTAATCATAGGATCAGAAACAGAAGATATAGATAAAAAAAACACAAAAGACAAACAGAACACCTATTTAAGAAGATCCAACATCAAAAACTGATTTGATGTTGTAACAATTTCAAAACACAGATCCAAAGATTCATTAACAAGAAAGCAGATAATCTAAGAGCAAAAGTAGGGTTTTTTTTTTTAAGTCTGACCTCTGTTTCTCCAATTGACTTCCTGACGAGTTCTTTTAGCACAAAATGGACCTACAGAACGTTCACCATGTAAGTCATATGAACAAAACTCAAATTTCTTATAACATCTTAAAATTGATGGTACAAAATAAAAGGCATGCTTACTGCATCAACAGAAGCTTCAGCGGGTCCCCTAAAAAGATTTAACGAGCCTTCAATAAGACGTCGATAACCTTGTTCAGGGGCAATCAAATGTGGTTGATAACCATCTGCTTCTGAAACAATTTTCCTCACGTTTTGCAAAGAAAGATGCTTATCAAATGGAAGTTTTCTTAATGCAGCAGGAAGCTGGTTGTCAAACACTCCATAAATCCTGTCCCCTCCAGGCCGCCTGATATATATTCAATCGTGTACAATCTTAGGATATTAAATATAATATAATAAATGATAATTACCAAAGGCAAATGTTCAAATGGTAATCCAAAATTGGTTGCGTAAGCCAACTTAAAAGGTAAATAGCCGAGCAGACTTTAGGTGACTTTAAGCATTTGACATGATTCATCAATAAAATAATACAAAATGACCCATTTTTACAAATTATTTCTAATTCCAAACTTGATGATCAAGAAGGAAGCTTACCCTCCATCTAAATGCTCCTTAAAAATTTTGTCAAAAGCACGACAAAGTTCCAAAATGGTATACAGCTGAGCCTGAAAGAGAGTGATTAAGCAAATTAAATACAATTATGTCAAGTTTATCAAGACATCCAAAGATAGAAAATATACTTACTCCTGCATCAACTGCAATTGGTCTCCCTAGACGGTCTAACTCGGCTTCCATCTCATCGACACCTTTGTTTATCAAGGAAATGATACCTGGTATTTTTGCTTTGATTACGGTTTCCAAATGCTGTGTATAGATGCATTGTATTGAATTAGAAAACATAAAAATAAAATAAAAAAGGTAAAAAAAAAAAACTAATTTAACAGAGGAAGGAGCATTAAAACACCCTTATCCTAGCCACAAATATTATAATTTACAATAAGTATATCAGCGGGCAAGTAGGAATAGTACCCGGCTGACGTCATGCTGACGTCATCATGGCGTCAGCAAATTCGTCCTATTTTTTTTTTTTTTTTTTTTTTTAATTTTGGGGTTGTTGACTTTGTTTTAAAAATGTATTATTTCCGTATAGCGATTGGGCCATGGCCCAATATGGCCTAACTACTAGTTAGAACAAATACTCATGATAACAATAGTACTTAAGAATACATGTCAAGAAGTATATTGTACCAAAACTGAATATATGTATACAACATACCTGCGATAGAAGCTTTGCCAAATACTCTGAACCCATTTTATTGGCCAAATGACCATAGTCAGGACTTGTAGCAAAATACTCTCGCTCCCTTCGCCTTGCGTACATCATATCAGTATTTTTGTTGATATCAGCTTGGGATCTATTCACAATCCCCACCCAAGGATGTTGCAAACGATAAGATCTGCCTTCGAGGACCTTCGAGAGAATAGGGTTTATTATCAGAACCCGGTATGAAGCGAAGGGATCATTGAATTGCACCAACAAAAGGCGACTTCTTTAACCCATTCACTGATGAATTACTGATTTAAAAAATGTTTCACTTCCAAAGAGTTAAAGGTAACATTAAAAAGAGTAACTTGAAAAAAAGTCAATTAGGTAGAAAGTTACCAAAAGAATATACATTATTTCTATTTATAGAAACATAACATTTTCAAATAGAAAAAAATCGGACTGCATTCAAACCAGTTATGAGACCTCACCCAACCCATCCATTCCGCCACCTAAAATAGAAACGGGAAAAAGAGAAAAATAAAATCTCACATCCAAAGCATTAGTTCCTTTGTCCATCAGATCAAGCTTTGTTACAACCCCAAATGTTCTTTCACCTGGTGATGTTGAAAAACTTGAGATCAGAAATGAAATTACTAAAAAAATTATGAACGAAAAGATTTATGTTGACAGTGAAGAAAGATACCTAATGGATCTACCTCCTTAGCAAGTTTGATTGCATCAGATGTGGCAATATCTTGATTGGCAGGAGATATTGCTAGTATAATGGAGTTGGGCTGAAAAAGACCATGCAATCACTCATGAACCAAAATAGGAATGTAGAAGAACAAAAAATGATAGAGCACAGAAGATGATTACTTGTCCATTAGCAAAGGTTGCTATAGCAACTACTAAGTTTGTCACCAAAAATAAAAACGTTGTAACCAACAACAGTGTACCCAAGTTTACACTAATATACTGTATGCCATGGGTTACTGCTATATAATTCAACATTGGTATCACACACTAACTATGTATGAACATACATACTCGGAGTAAAGAACCAATTATACTTGTCAACGTTCATTAACAAGATTTACAAATAACAATACCTTCTCCACGTAAAGCCGGACCATATTTTCAATATCTTCAACAATTGTTTCGGACTGTCCCTCTGCAAATAATTGGCTCTTTGTAATTTATAAAGATCCAATAAAAAAAAGACTACAATAATGATGAAGGTATATAAAGATGACATACCAACGGCAATTTTAGTCAATCCAGGTAAATCAATTAAGGTTAAGTTGACAACTGCAAGAATAGGGAACAAATGTAAGGCGTTAGCATGGCATACCATTTTATACAAAACTACATTACAAGCGTAACATGATGTCAATCGAAAAAACACACCATCTGGTGAGTATATGCTGAGATGAATTGGAATTGGTGATATTTGTTTTGTCTTCCCCGTAATTCTGTCTGTTTCATCTGCAATTTCCTTACGTACCAGAGCTGTGGATACATTAAGATAATGTCAAAGTTGTATAAGCATCTTACACACAACACAACTACACTAAACACCTGACAACAAATATTTAACATGTGATTATATGAGGAATGTGCCATGTTGGATGAGTCACATTAAAACACGTTTAAACGGGCACACATAAATACGTCAGTGACGTACCAAAATCAGTGAACCGCTTGCGAGGCAAATGTCCAAATTCAGCATACTCTTCACTCCTGCTCTCTGTCTTGTGTAATTGCAACACCAAGGGACGTCTTGTAACAATTCCTGAAAATAATAACACATTTTACTCATTAAATAGATAAATTAAATATACAAGTAACATATATGTATATATTGTTAAGAAAAGCGACACCGAATTATAGCAAACCGCTAGCAATAATTAAAATAACGACAATAATAGGACACCAAGATTTAACGTGGAAAACCCCAAAAGGGTAAAAACCACGGGCAAGGTAAGAAACGCTTCACTAATAAGAATAATAGGAATTACACTTCTCTCTAATTACAAGGATAAACATTAATCTTTATATCTCTTGTAATTAGGAGATTACTCACAAACTCTCTATTTAACTCTTTTAATACATGAAAGAAAGAAATGATTTTGGGATGATTAAATGAGCATAAGTTGAGCTCTATTTATACTACTCAAATGAAGGTTGGTGAGGTTGTGAATGCATGATCCAAAAGTCTAATTTGTATTCCTCAAATTGTAGGCACCAAACACGTAGCAAATTGATTCAAACATGGTTGGTGTAGTTGCCAAATAAAAGTCTTCACAAGTTAGGCACCTACTATCCACCACTTGTTCACTTGAATATTTTAACAATCTCCCACTTGAAGATTCGATTGAAGCTCAATCAATCTTCACACGATAATCCTTCCTTGCCAATGATGTTGCTTACGTTTCCGCTAGGCCGCATGAGGAACGGCTCCAAATAAACTTGTCACGGTTGATTGACTTTGTTAGAAAATCGGCCACATTGTCGTCAGTATGAATTTTATGCACATCCACGGTTCCTTCTTCCACTTTCTCACGAACGAAGTGATACTGAACTCGTATATGCTTTGTCTTTGAATGAAATGCTGGATTCCTTGCAAGATGCAAGGCACTCTGATTGTCACAAAATAGAGTGATATTCTCTTGTTTGTGCCCGAGTTCCTCCAACAACATCTTCAACCATACTGCCTCTTTAGTAGCTTGAGTAGCTGCTACATATTCTGCCTCTGTTGTTGATGTGGCTACAACTGACTGCAGTTTTGAAACCCAGCTTACTATTCCACCACAAAGTGTGAAAACATATGCAGTGGTAGATTTACTTTTATCGATATCACCTGCATAATCTGAATCAACATACCCTTTGACAATAAATTCCGGTTCTCCATAACATAATGCAACATCCGAGGTACCCTTAATGTATCTTAGGATCCTCTTTACCGCATTCTAATGCTCTTTACCAGGATTCGCCATGTACCGACTAACTACTCCCACTGCATGTGCAATGTCTGGTCTTGTACATATCATTGCGAACATTAAACTTCCCACTGCTGATGCATACGGTACTCGAGACATCTTCTTCCTCCCGTCTTCACTGCTAGGATACATAACGGAGGATAACTTGAGATTAGTAGGAAGTGGAGTTGAGATTAGCTTACTATCTTGCATATTGAAACGCTCCAAGATTTTCCTCAAATAATTCTTTTGAGAAAGCCAAATCTTCCTATTATCTCTGTCTCGGTGAATTTGCATCCCTAGAATCTTGTTTGCGGCACCCAAGTCTTTCATTTCAAACTCCCTAGCCAACTGAGCCTTCAGCTTATTAATACGATCTTTGTTGGGGCCTACAACCAACATGTCGTCTACATATAACAGCAAAATGACAAAATCATTGTCCCCAAACCTCTTGAATTATGCACAAGGGTCTGCATAAAGTCTGTTATATTCAAGGCTCATTATGAAAGAATCAAATCTCTTGTACCAACATCTCGGCGCCTGTTTGAGACCATACAGAGATTTCTTTAACCTGCAAACCAAGTTCTTTTTTCCTTTTAGTTCAAAACCTTCTGGTTGAAGCATATAAATTTCTTCTTCAAGATTTCCATGAAGAAATGCAGTTTTCACATCTAGCTGCTCTAGATGCAAATCAAATGTAACACACATTGCTAGAACTACTCGAATTGTTGTAAGTCGAACCACAAGAGAAAATATTTCATTAAAGTCTGTACCTTCTTTCTGAGCATATCCTTTAACCACCAGTCTTGCACGATACCGCTCCACTTGATCATCGCCATTTCGCTTGATCTTATACACCCATTTATTTCCAATAGGTTTTCTACCTTTCGGCAATGGCACAAGTTCCCATGTTTGATTTTTATGAAGAGCTTCAATTTCTTCCTGCATAGCTGTCATCCACTGAGATGCATCTGAATGATTCAGTGCCTCGCGAAGAGTTGTTGGTTCTCCTTCCTCTGTTAGAAGACAATATGCAACATTGCTTTCCATAATATAATCCGAGTGCCACCCTGGACGTTTTCGTTCCCGATTAGAAATACGAGTCGCTGGAGCTTCATCAACGAATACTTGATTTTCATCGTGCTCTGGAACTGCTTCAGAAGAATCTTTATGAAATTCATTTCCAACCTGTATCGGTGTAGTTTCTTTTGAAGTGCTAACATCTTCAAGATCTTTGTCTTTCGTAAAGACAACTCTACTGATGACTACTTTGTGGGCTGTAGGGTCCCACAAACGATACCCCTTAACTCCATCAGCATACCCCAAGAACAAACACTTTCTGGACTTTGGATCCAACTTTGTCGTTTCTTGAGAATTGTACATTGCGTACACAGGACTTCCAAATACATGAAGGTCAGAATAATCAACTAGTTTTCCAGTCCACATCTCCATCGGCGATTTCAACTCAATTGCAGTTGATGATGACCGATTTATCACGTAACAGGCAGTACTTACTGCTTCTGCCCAGAATGATTTTCCCAAGCTTGCAGTTGCCAACATCGCCCTCGTTCTATCTAACAAGGTTCTGTTCATCCGCTCTGCCACTCCATTTTGTTGAGAAGTGTATGCCGTCGTGAACTGCCTTTTGATACCTTCTTGTTTGCAGAACTTATCAAATTCATCACCAGTGTATTCTCCTCCATTATCAGTCCACTTGATCTTTTTACCAGATTCAAGTTCAACCCGCGCTTTGTAAACTTTGAAAACTTCAAACACATCCGCCTTTCTCTTGATTGAGTACACCTAACATCTCCTAGTGTAATCATCAATAAATGATACAAAATACTTTGCTCCTCCTACGGATTGAACTGGTGCTTGCCACACATCAGAGTGAACCAATTCTAGAATCAATTTACTTCTAGAATTTGATGTGTTAAACTTCAGGCGATGCTGCTTACTGATTACACAATGCTCACAGAAAGGTAGCGATACCTTTGTAAGACCAGGAATAAGATTTCTTTCAACAAGAATCTTCATACCTTGTTCAGACATGTGTCCAAGCTTTTGATGCCATGTTATAGCAGCTTTATCACTTGAACTATTCGAAGCAATGGATGCTTCCGCTTCCCGTACCGTCTCGCCTTTCAGAATGTATAGATTAGCACCCACCTTTTCTCCTTTCATAAGTACAACTGCGCCTTTCATGATTTTCATGATCTTGTCTTGTATCTCCATCTTACAACCAAGATGATCCAATTGTCCTAAAGACAATAAGTTCTTCTTCAAACCCTCCACGTGTCGTACACCTTGAATAGTACGAACTGTACCATCGTGCATCTTCAGAATGATTTAGTTCATGATAGTTGCAACTGTATACAGATCCTCCTGAGATACGTTCATATTGTTTGAACCATTCTCTTCTAGGGGTCATGTGAAAAGTAGCTCCCGAGTCAAATAACCAGACATCAACAAATGTCTTTCTGCCTTCATTTGCTACTACTGCCTCACTAACCAAAGCAGTCCCATCATCTGAAGTGCTTGCAATATTTCCTTGAGGATTTGAGTTATTTAAACTCCGACAATCCTTCTTCAGGTGACCTTTCTTGCCACAATTGTAGCATGTATATGTCTTCTTCTTTTTAGACTTCGGTTTACCATGATTGTGACTCCCACTTGGGCCACGTTCCGTTGATCTCCCTCCTGACACCACCAAGGCCTCCACTTATCGTGAACCGGCATGTTTGTCCTCCTTGTTATTGCGCCGATTTTCTTCTTCTAGAATAGCAGCCGCAACTTCATCATAGACTAGATACTCCGAGAGAACATTATTGGTTAAGTTAATAATGAGTTGATCATACGAATCAGGTAGACTCTGAAGTAAAAGTTCAACACGTTCTTTTGGCTCTATATTGCAGCTTAATGAAGCGAGTTGAGAAAATAGAGTATTCAAAGAATTAATGTGCTCATTAACTGAAGTAGATTCATTCATGCGTAGCGCATAAAGTTTCCTCTTAAGGAATATCTTGTTGTGGAGTGATTTGGTCTCGTACAATTTTACGAGGTGATCCCAAATCTCTTTCGCCGTCTTCTTTTCTTCAATGCTAGACAAAACGTCATCTGCTAGTGCCAGATGAAGATTTGCGATAGCATGGCCGTCCATCTCTTCCCATTTTTCATCAGTGACTTCAGCGGAACGTCCACTGATGGCCGCCAAACACTTATCCTTTCTCAGGATAACTTTCATCTTTAGTTTCCATAACGAGAAGTTACTCCCGTTGAACTTTTCAATTTCAAATTTCGTAGACATTGCTATAATCACAATCTTCTTTTCGACAATACTATTTTTTCGAGAAATAGTACCCGAGAACTTTTATCAAGTGAAATTAATCTTACTTATTTTCTGATGTGGACGATCCACTCCCGTGGCAACCACAGAGCATACGATAAGTAGATTAATACAAACTAGATATTAGAACCTTAGCTCTGATACCACTTGTTGAGAAAAGCGACACCGAATTATAGCAAACCGCTAGCAATAATTGAAATAACGACAATAATAGGACACCAAGATTTAACGTGGAAAACCCCAAAAGGGTAAAAACCACGGGCAAGGAAAGAAACGCTTCACTAATCACTAATAAGAATAATAGGAATTACACTTCTCTCTAATTACAAGGATAAACATTAATCTTTACATCTCTTGTAATTAGGAGATTACTCACAAACTCTCTATTTAACTCTTTTAGTACATGAAAGAAAGAAATGATTTTGGGATAATTAAATGAGCATAAGTTGAGCTCTATTTATACTACTCAAATGAAGGTTGGTGAGGTTGTGAATGCATGATCCAAAAGTCTAATTTGTATTCCTCAAATTGTAGGCACCAAACACGTAGCAAATTGATTCAAACATGGTTGGTGTAGTTGCCAAATAAAAGTCTTCACAAGTTAGGCACGTACCATCCACCACTTGTTCACTTGAATATTTTAACACATATGCATATACAATTACATAATATGAAATGTAATTAAATTGAAATGTAACTGACCAGATCCTCGAGGAAGAAAATCCCTCCCTACAATGCTCTCTAACACTGAAGACTTTCCAGAACTCTATCATCATCATGTAAATTAACAAATCACAACACAAATAAATCAAATAGAATTAAATAACTAACAACTAAATTGAACACAAACAACTTTTCATCAGCAAAATTAACAGATCGAAGAAATTAGTAGCGGTAGAGAGATACGACCTCAACATATACTGTAATTTAACATCTATACATTGAAACAACGAGATCAGATATATGTAATTGTATATGTATATGTATATGTTATATGTATAGGTATGTATACCTGACCGCCGACGACTGCAACGGAAGGAAGAGCGTCCCAAAGAGAAGCAAAAGTGGAGTCTCCGCCACCGTAATCACCGAGAGCAGTACAAGCTCTTTGTATACGATTAACCAAACCGATCAAGCTCTCCATGGTTGCCGTCATTGTAAATCGTAATCGTAAATAGTTGATTTATATAAAAATAGAAGTTACAACCCTAGAATATGAGATCGAATCTTTGGTATACGAATTTCGATGAACAGTAAAATGGAGAATGGATTGTAGAGAGACTGGAAGTTTTCGAAGCTTTTTAAAATGGAAGGTTTTTTAAAATGGAAGGGACGTTCGTAAAAATTTTCTATCCGTGTTTTCTTTCTTGTTTCCGTCTGCATATAAAGGTATTTTTGGCAAGACTTATTTATATTTTATATTTATAATTTATAATAATTTATTCGTACAATAAAATAATCCAACGATACAAAAATTATTAAAAAAAAAAAAAAAAATAGATAGATTCATACAATAATATGGCAAATTATATCAACCAAATCACAACAATTTTTTTTATTTGTTTGTCCTTCTCGCTCTATTTTTTATTGGTACATGTAAATGCACCAATACGAGAAGTTTAGCATCGGTGTTCAAACTCGAGAACACCGAAATTCTGATGTTCCATGATCAGCGTTCTTGAAGTTTCATATTTGTTTTTGGCTTTCCCGACATTGAAAAAATGATTTTTCCTAATTATATTTTCTAATCGGTCTACATAAATATTTGTGGAAGGGTTTTTAACTCCTTTTTTTTTTTTTTTTTGAAAAGCAACCTTTTATTAAAAGACCACAATATTTACAAGGCTTATAACCTATACAACTCGAATTCTATACATCTCGAATGCTATACAAATATATACATCGCAACAACTACATTGTATTACAAGGGATTCTTAACCCGATTCACGATTGTTGAGAAGTGGAAAGTTTATATTACTACGATGTAAAAGCCATTGATGCCACTCGAGTTGAACCATATTCGAACGATTTTAATCCACTCAAAGGACTTTGTTTGAATTTCGTTGATGATCTTCGGTGTAGCCCAATTGTCATTTGTGAAAACTTTTGTATTTCTATTCTTCCAAATATAGTAGCCCGTCACCCATTCAATTGTTTGCCATATTTTCGTTGAGTGATTAGGCAACCCCATTAAACTAGAACCACGAAAGATGTTGTTAGCCCCCAAGTTATACCTCGCATTCGGATCCCACCATTTGAAGATGCCCTCCCAAGCCGAACTCGCGTGACTACATGCAAGTAAAGTATGTTCTATGGTTTCATTTGCAATACCACACAAGGGACAAAGAGATGACTCAATATTGATGCCTCGCTTCTCTAGTTCTACTCTAGTCGGTAATCCATTTTTAATAGCATGTATTATATAAACATAAGAGTTTTCAATATATACGGAATCATGCGAATAATATTTATATATGAAATGATAAAAATTTACTATTAAACGATGCTTTTCAAATTAAAATTTTTACGTATTAAGTCGTTTTATTTTTATGATATAATTTTTGTAATTTTTTTTTAAGAAACGAAGTTAAATTAAAAATGTACAATTTGTAAAGCACAACGTACAACAACGTGTAGCTTAAATAGCTTAATCAAAATTAATTCATTTACTATTCATATGAATAGTAAATGAAACGAAATTAATTAATTTACTATTCACATGAAAGCGACATAATTGCAATTATTAATTATAAGTTACATAAAATACCCCTGAAGTATTTTAAAAATACGACTTTTAAAATCTTAATCGATTCAATTTTATTATTATATTATTATATTTTACTTTATTATATTATTATAATTAAACACGTTTGATTCTTTTTATTATTATAATATTATTTTCTAACTATATATATCGATCGATCGATCGATTGCAGAAACACACACACACATATATGTACATATATATTTATTTCATATATTTTTATTCTGTAATAATTCTAGTGCAATACTCAAATTAAGTATTAGTAGTATACATAAAATACTACGACGGAGTTATGCTCGGGTGATTTTTAAAACGGATTTTATGAGCGGGATAGAGCTAAGGAAAATTATGGGTTATAGCTTTGGAGGTTATGGGTAATGTTCATGGGTATTGTTCGCAAGTCAAACCTAGTGTTTATCATCTCTGTTGCGTCTACGTACTTTCCTGCAATATTGAATCACAATATTGATACGTGAGCATTCATATCTTATCTTTTATATATTAATAGTGTATACATGTCTAGTGCTCGAGTATATATGTTTATGCATGGTTGTATGCTAAATTTCATCGTTAAACAGTTTATAATGAATCACGAATTAAATACATATATTACTGATAAAAGGTATATGATATGCATGTTTTTGGAAAGCTGGCGAAAAATCAATAACTTTTCATTTAGAAATCGCGTAATTTCGGTGAACGAATTAAAAGATATGATCAACTGAATTATGATTGACATTAATTGAAATTGCTCTTGAATCTGCAATTGATATTTAAACAACTTGTTTGTAAGATTGATAAATTAGATATTTGAATATTACCAGCCGAGTAAATGAATCCTTATATAAGGCACGTCTCGTTTTGTTGAACAATTGTTAAAATTGACTGTTTTATAATGTTTTAAAGCCTTATAAAAACTATAGTCTAATTTTACAAGAATTGGGAAACTATGTGAAATGTTAAAATGTTTCGATTGCCATGATCATTCAACTATAGTATTAAGTCAGATTGACTTTTTGAAATGACTTTTGATAAACTTTTGTATGTTGATCTCGAGCATTAGGATTGTGATACACTATGACCTGACCTAGCTTGATAGACATTTATTGACCAACATATGTTCTCTAGGTTGAGATCTACGGTTATTTGGTAATCCGAGTTTCAGTCACATTTTGGTGAACGACTTTATATGCTGCTAAGGTGAGTTTCATTGCTCCCTTTTTAATTGCTTTTGCAATCTATATTTTTGGGCTGAGAATACATGCACTTTATTTTAAACGCAATGGATACAAGTACATACTAAATTCTAAACCGAGTTTGAACCGAAAATCCCTTAGCTTTGGTAACTAGTAACTGCCAGTTATAAGAACTGGTGGGCGCGAGTAGTAGTATATGGATCCATAGGGCTTGATATCCCCGTCTGTTCCAGGTATAGAAACCCTAGCCTGAACTATAAAACAGACGTATGCTATTTGAGGTTAGTACACGTTTGTTTGCGTGTATTGTACATGTTGGTTGCATGTATGTTAAAACAGGGGTACTTATTAAAACGTTAAAGTTTAGTTACCAGGGTGCTCAATCTTGTAGAATATTTTGATAAACGTTTCTGGATGAAACAACTGAAATCTTGTGATCCACCTTTATATACAGATTATGTGCAACACTAAAACTATGAACTCACCAACCTTTGTGTTGACACTTGTAAGCATGTTTATTCTCAGGTTTCCTAGAAGTCTTCCGCTGTTTGCTTATATGTTAGACAAGCTATGTGCATGGAGTCTTACGTGAAATATTTTTCAAGGAAACGTTGCATTCACCAAATCATCACCATGTATCTTATTTTGACTGCATTGTCAACGGAAGTATTATTGTAAACTATTATTTACGATGATTGTCTATATGTAGAAATCATCAGATGTCGAAAACCTTTGATTTAAATATTCATTTATGGTGTGCCTTTTCAAAAGAATGCAATGTTTACAAAACGTATCATATAGAGGTCAAATACCTCGCAATGAAATCGATGAATGACGTGTTCGTCCATATAGATTTGGAGCGATCGTCACAGTTGGTATCAGAGCGTTGGTCTTAGCGAACCAGGTCTTGCATGAGTGTGTCTAACTGATAGTTGTTAGGATGCATTAGTAAGTCTGGACTTCGACTGTGTCTGCATGTCAAAAGTTTTGCTTATCACTTCTTGTCGGAAATTACCTGCTTATCATTCTTAGTCTAAACGCGTCTTACTGCATTGATTGCATAGATAGTGTATAGACAAAATTCATATCTTGGCATATCTATTACGTTAAACTTTGCCTGACATCATCCGTAAAATCCTCCGTAACTTATGGGATTCTGGTATTATAAATACATATGTAAACTATGTATTAAGGAGTACCAAATTAGTCCTATAATCTATTTCATTCCAAAAATCTTTTCCTTGATTACACGAAATGGATCCTGTATCTAGTTTAAATTCCTTAGATTCCGACAGCTATTCTGATATGGATTTCCACTCGAGCTCCGAAAGCAGCGTAACCGGAATGGATCAACCGATTAGCCATCATCTATTCTGGATGAAGGCGATCCTTTCCATCCACCACATTTCCCTCTTGGCGAAGAACCTGAAGCACTTACCGGCGAACCTATTCGTAATACTATTTTCTCTCTCATTTCCAGAATATCTCATCACGATTATATACTATCCCATATTATAAATCTTATTTATCCGATCATCCGAACCACCGATCATCCCGGTATAATAGAAGAAGTCAACGAGCTTCGTGCTCGGGTAGTGGCTTTGGAGAATATGGTGCAAGGGTTACGAACACCAGCAACAGCACCAGCAACATAACCAGTACCACCATCATCAACATCAACAATATCATTACCACCACCAACAATCACATCCGCATCACACGCCTCAACATCATAATCTGTACTTCGGATATCAACATCATACGCACCATGGATACCAAGGAGTATCAACAACAACAAACGATGAAGTGTGGATTCATAACTTCATCGGAGAAATATCCTACGGCGATTATATAATCTATAATCTTAGAGACTATCTATTCTAGCCCTAACCATAAATTAGATGAGTGAACCAAAATGATAGAAGGAAGAGTAGAAACCCTGACAAGAATGGTGCGTAAGGTACAAGCTAGACTTGTTTTACCAACAACATCAACAGTACCCTTAGCCTCACCAGCACAGTCAGTGTTTTCAACATCGTCAGAATCAGCAGCACCTCTAACATCACAAGCTCTGCCAGTTCAAGAATCACCGTGGACATCATTACGAATCAATAACGTGTATATTGTATCAACGAGTTATTAAATATTAATTCATTCTCTCTGAAGAATTTATATATATATCTTATATATATAAATTTTTAAACCATAATAAATCTTTTCGTACTAAGCTATTATGTATGAATTGAAAAAGGGTAAATATTACTCGGTTAAATTCATATTACTAATATGCTATGATGTATATCCTTCGTTAACAACTTAACCTTCATTAACTACAATCTCTGTTTCAACTCAATGAATTCCATTTCATAATAAACCAAGTGTATTATTCAATTACATAATTGATTTTACATTTTCATTTTCGATATACTCGAAACTTTCCAGAAAACACCATCTGTGCCTTGTAAGGTTCACAAGAATTCCACGAGCACCAACATCCTTCACCGAGGAATAAGAATAAATAATGAAGTATCGATTACATTAGCGAAATACTCCGCAAAGATTATGTAATCTTTAATGTTTTAGAGATTAATCACTTCTAAGTCAAGCCGAAAACCAAATGAGCATAATATGATATTAACTCATTAAATCTGTATTACATCTGAAGAAAATATACATACATATATTTTCATAAAGATTGTAATGAAAATTCTTTTGTACAAAATATTACTTGTGAAATCTTTAACGTGTAGGTAATACCCGAAAAATATTTAAGTTCACAATTAATATGTTACATTGTACATTCTTCAATTTTGATTCAAAAATAATTAACTATACTCACTATCTTCACAGTGATACACAATCATTTCATACCAATTCAATTACATATTCTGATATTGACGGATCAGAATCCAAGTCATAACTCTGAACCGGTGACAATATTCTTAGATCTTTACATCTTTCAAAGCTATACTTTGACTTCAAAACTGTGCAAGATCCTTTAACATTGTTATTATCGAAAATAATTTTGCAATTTTTTTTTTAAAGTATCCAGTTTTACCACACTTCCAACCAGTCAACTTTGACTTTTCAGATTAGCCTTATTATAACCTTGACATATACATTCTTGTTACTGGGGAACCTTTCATGTCCTACCACATTAGCAGTAAATTTACCAACAACTTCATTTATCCTTGACCTTCCGAGAAATCCTTATACTCATAGAAACCCTATCATGTACTCATCCACATCTTGTAACGGTAATTGTCATACCAACTACCGGGAATTAGCAATCAGTATTTCGAATTTCGCAGTAATTCTACGCCAACAGTTATATATATACATATAATGTCTATCTTCTAGACTTACATACTTCGAATGTGAAGTTTCTGAAAAACACCCCAAACTAAGAAACTAGTTCTCCGAATTTTGAAAAAATGCTGATGAAGCAGCAAAAACTGTAAATGACTTTAACAGTCGAAAGTTTGATGATAAAAAGTAGTGTGTTGGAAAAGCACAGAAAAAGAGAAGGTTTGGAACTGGAAAACGAATTGAGCAAACTATGACTAAGGCTGTGGACAAATCACAAAGACTAAGCCTGCCTTCAAAGAATCCAAATGATTCAGTGTCTGCTGAAATCCTTAGCAAATACCTTGCTCCTTACTCTAAAACCTTTGCGGACAATATTCTTCATCATCATCTTATCTTAAATATTCTAAGATATCATCGTATCTTCCATTATAAATATCCTCCATATTTCTGAAGATATTTTCATAACTATTCTTATCTGAAATCATTCATCTCTTCGCGCTATCTGTGTTACATCATAAAAGAAACTATTTTAGTTTCTAAAATCTGAAAATTCGAAAAATGGATGTTTTGAAGTAATGTTGGGAATTGAAGCATGAGTTAGTATAATATAATGACTTTGATCAACGTGATTATATTACAGTAAGTCATGCTGAGTTTCTAATGGAACGTGATAAAAGTTCACAGATCCCACCCTTATCATGAACCATGTTACATAACTCTTTCATTCTATTTAATCTCTAAACATATCAAGAAAATATTGATCTTGATGATTCGGTCTTTTCTAGATATTCTGGTAATTTGACAAATCAAATCGTGCTATTACCTTTCCTTTCTACTTTGTATATTATGATCATTCGAAACTCCATACCTACGAATTCTAGACCATTATTCGCTTGACTTGAAGTCGGGAAGGAAAAACGAAAGCATGGAGCTCCTAAATATAAGGGAAAATATAAAGCCTGACAACAACACATATATTACAAACCGTGTATATCAATGCGTATAGCAATATAAAGACACGGGAGAATGAAAAATACTATAACCCCAAGGTAGTGGTAGAAGAAAATAACTTCCTCTGGTGGTAGATGAAAAAGAAGAATGACAGATATGAAAGTTAGGAGTATATCAAGAATCAGAACTGGATGAAGCATTTCACAATCTTTGGAAGTATGAAATGAGGAAGAAGATGTAGGAGTGATGAAAATAATAAAACGGAAGTGGTCAATTTATAGCGAAATATCGGACACAGCAATAGAGGCAGATTACGCATTTAATCAAAGAAAATCCTAATTTCCGCAATTTCCAAAGAAACAAATCTTATTTAGATTATGAAGATTTTCTATTCCTTAAATTACGGAAATTAATCGATACTACGTCAAGAGTTAAGACGAATCTCTATTCTTCATTTCACTCTATTACGATAACTTCTCTCATACACTTCGAGTAATTGGATTGTTTTATTCATATTATTCAACGGTGATAAAACTCTATTTATCAACTCATATTCGTCATGAAAATATTTTTATTGGTAGCCATGACGACCTCACTCAAATTTCGGAACGAAATTTCTTTAACGGGTAGGTACTGTGATGACCTAGAAATTTCTGACCAAATTTAAACTTAATCTTTAACGTTTCCGACACGATAAGCAATGTCTATAAAACTGAATCTCAAAATTCTTGAACTATTCAATTACCCTGTTTGTCCGACAATTCACGAACATCATAACATGTATTATATAAACATAATAGTTTTCAATATATACGGAATCATGCGAATAATATTTATATATGAAATGATAAAAATTTACTATTAAATTATGCTTTTCAAATTAAAAATTTTACGTATTAAGTCGTTTTATTTTTATGATATAATTTTTGTAATTTTTTTAAGAAACGAAGTTAAATTAAAAATGTACAATTTGTAAAGCACAACGTACAACAACGTGTAGCTTAAATAGTTGAATCAAAATTAATTCATTTACTATTCATATGAATAGTAAATGAAATAAAATTAATTAATTTACTATTCACATGAAAGCGACATAATTAAAATTATTAATTATAAGTTACATAAAATACCCCTGAAGTATTTTAAAAATACGACTTTTAAAATCTTAATCGATTTTATTATTATATTATTATATTTTACATTATTATATTATTATATTATTATAATTAAACACGTTTGATTCCTTTTATTATTATAATATTATTTTCTAACTATATATATCGATTGATCGATCGATTGCAGAAACACACACACACATATATGTACATATATATTTATTTCATATATTTTTATTCTGTAATAATTCTAGTGCAATACTCAAATTAAGTATTAGTAGTATACATAAAATACTACGACGGAGTTATGCTCGGGTGATTTTTAAAACGGATTTTATGAGCGGGATAGAGCTAAGGAAAATTATGGGTTATAGCTTTGGAGGTTATGGGTAATGTTCATGGGTATTGTTCGCAAGTCAAACCTAGTGTTTATCATCTCTGTTGCGTCTACGTACTTTCCTGCAATATTGAATCACAATATTGATACGTGAGCATTCATATCTTATCTTTTATATATTAATAGTGTATACATGTCTAGTGCTCGAGTATATATGTTTATGCATGGTTGTATGCTAAATTTCATCGTTAAACAGTTTATAATGAATCACGAATTAAATACATATATTACTGATAAAAGGTATATGATATGCATGTTTTTGGAAAGCTGGCGAAAAATCAATAACTTTTCATTTAGAAATCGCGTAATTTCGGTGAACGAATTAAAAGATATGATCAACTGAATTATGATTGACATTAATTGAAATTGCTCTTGAATCTGCAATTGATATTTAAACAACTTGTTTGTAAGATTGATAAATTAGATATTTGAATATTACCAGCTGAGTAAATGAATCCTTATATAAGGCACGTCTCGTTTTGTTGAACAATTGTTAAAATTGACTGTTTTATAATGTTTTAAAGCCTTATAAAAACTATAGTCTAATTTTACAAGAATTGGGAAACTATGTGAAATGTTAAAATGTTTCGATTGCCATGATCATTCAACTATAGTATTAAGTCAGATTGACTTTTTGAAATGACTTTTGATAAACTTTTGTATGTTGATCTCGAGCATTAGGATTGTGATACACTATGACCTGACCTAGCTTGATAGACATTTATTGACCAACATATGTTCTCTAGGTTGAGATCTACGGTTATTTGGTAATCCGAGTTTCAGTCACATTTTGGTGAACGACTTTATATGCTGCTAAGGTGAGTTTCATTGCTCCCTTTTTAATTGCTTTTGCAATCTATATTTTTGGGCTGAGAATACATGCACTTTATTTTAAACGCAATGGATACAAGTACATACTAAATTCTAAACCGAGTTTGAATCAAAAATCCCTTAGCTTTGGTAACTAGTAACTGCCAGTTATAAGAACTGGTGGGCGCGAGTAGTAATATATGGATCCATAGGGCTTGATATCCCCGTCTGTTCCAGGTATAGAAACCCTAGCCTGAACTATAAAACAGACGTATGCTATTTGAGGTTAGTACACGTTTGTTTGCGTGTATTGTACATGTTGGTTGCATGTATGTTAAAACAGGGGTACTTATTAAAACGTTAAAGTTTAGTTACCAGGGTGCTCAATCTTGTAGAATATTTTGATAAACGTTTCTGGATGAAACAACTGAAATCTTGTGATCCACCTTTATATACAGATTATGTGCAACACTAAAACTATGAACTCACCAACCTTTGTGTTGACACTTGTTAGCATGTTTATTCTCAGGTTTCCTAGAAGTCTTCCGCTGTTTGCTTATATGTTAGACAAGCTATGTGCATGGAGTCTTACGTGACATATTTTTCAAGGAAACGTTGCATTCACCAAATCATCACCATGTATCTTATTTTGACTGCATTGTCAACGGAAGTATTATTGTAAACTATTATTTACGATGATTGTCTATATGTAGAAATCATCAGATGTCGAAAACCTTTGATTTAAATATTCATTTATGGTGTGCCTTTTTAAAAGAATGCAATGTTTACAAAACGTATCATATAGAGGTCAAATACCTCGCAATGAAATCGATGAATGACGTGTTCGTCCATATGGATTTGGAGCGATCGTCACATTATTACGTAACGTTTTGGGCTCGGGTGAATTACTTTCTAGAAGGCGATCAATTTTGATGAATAAATTTATTTGCATTTCGAAAGGTCTGAGACCAGAGTCTATCTAGGTGATGACTGAAGAAGCGAAAGAGATTTTAGGGCACTAAACCTAAACACCGTCGAACCATTTCATCATTAAATCACTTTTAAAGTTTTACAAAACCTTTAACTGAATATCGAGATTAGAACTTCACCACTCCTTTCGCTCTAAATATCTGAATAAAATTTATGTGAAAATTGTGTGAGACTATCATTTCTTTTTTATATATATATATATACTTTCGGAGTGAGACTATTTATAAATAAAACGATTAAATAAGTGAGTGTAAAATGGATTTCTTTTATCGATCATGTAATTTATTTTTTCATGTAATGTAGGAGTATACAATTGAAAGGATCAGTTCATATACATTATAAACGATTCACAATAGTTGATTACATCGCGAGGTATTTGACCTCTATATGATAAGTTTTACAAACATTGCATTCGTTTTTAAAAAACAAACTTTCTTTACATCAAAAATTGACGGCATGCATACCATTTCATATTACATCCAACTATAATTGACTTAATATTAATCTTGATGAACTCAATGACTCGAATGCAACGTCTTTCAAAGTATGTCATGAATGACTCCAAGTAATATCCTTAAAATGAGCTAATGCACAGCGGAAGATTTCTTAATACCTGAGAATAAACATGTTTTAAAGTGTCAACCAAAAGGTTGGTGAGTTCATTAGTTTATCATAATCAATCATTTCTGTAATAGTAATAGACCACAAGATTTCAGTTTCTATAAATATCCGTACACTCGCAAGTGTATAAAAGTATTCTATAAGTTGTAGGCACCCGGTAACAAGCCTTAACGTTCATGTTTTACCCTCTGAAGTACACCAGATCAGGTGTGTTTAAAATAACCTCGAAGTACTAAAGCATCCCATAGTCAGGATGGGGTTTGTCAGGCCCAATAGATCTATCTTTAGGATTCGCGCCTACCGTACATAGACAAGTAGTTTAATGTTACCAAGCTAAGGGTATATTTCTGGTTTAAACCCACATAGAATTAGTTTTAGTACTTGTGCCTATTTCGTAAAACATTTATAAAACAGCGCATGTATTCTCAGCCCAAAAATATATATAAAAAGGGAGTAATGAAACTCACCATACTGTATTTCGTAGTAAAAATACATATAACGTCATTTAACAAGTGCAAGGTTGGCCTCGGATTCACGAACCTATATTAATTATATATATTTATATGTTGGTCAATATTTGTCTAACAATTTTTGGTCAAGTCATAGTGTACCACAATCCTAATGCTCGAGACTAATATGCAAAAGTCAACAAAAGTCAACTTAACCCAAAATGACTTCTAAAATTTATACGTGTTTATTATATAACTTAACTATAGTCATTTTATATATTTAAATATATTTATTAGATTTTATAATAATAAAAGTCATTTATTAATAAAAATTTATATTAACGTTTATATATGATAAAATATACTTTTATATATCTTAAGTAGTAAAATTTATAAAGTTCACTTAATATCATAAAACTATAGTGGTAAATATTATTAATGTAATTATATTACGCGTGGTGAAAAATATCTTTGTATCCCCTATTTATTTGATAAAATAATATTGATCATAATAATAATAAGTAAAAGTTGTATTATTTTGTAATAATAATTATTATTATTCTATAAAAAAAATAACAATATTTATATTTACTAAAAATGTTATTATGATAAAATGATAATACTAACATAATAGTAATAATGATATTTTATAATAACAATGATATTTCTATTGAAATAATAACGACGATAGTAATAATAATCATTTTAACAATAATACTAAAATTCAGTTGACTATAACTTCTAATCCGTTCATCGAAACCATTCGATATCTAAGTGAAAAGTTCTTAATTTTTCGCTAGCTTTCCAATGACATGCATATCATATACCCTATCTCAGTAGCATATGTATCTAATTCAGGATTCAACAAACCTATCTAAGGACAATATCGAATGTACAAGCATGCATAATCCTATATACTCGAGCACTAGTCAGGGATACACTATTGAAATATAAAAGTTAAGTTATGAGTGCTCACGTATCAATATTGAGATTCAATATTGCAGGAAAGTACGTAGACGAAACGAAAATGATAAACGTTAGGTTGACCTCACGAGCAATACCCTCGATCAATACCCATAACCTCCATAGCTATAACCCATAATTTCCTTAGCTCTATTCCGTTTGAAAACTTATTTTAAAATCGTCTGAATATAACTCCGTCGTAGTATTTTATGTATACTAATAATATCTTGAAATAATACAAAGAAAATATATATGTGTAATTCGATTGAGAGAGTTTAGAGACATATATTTTCAAGTTTCTATGAAATAATAAAACCTATTGAATTCTATTTATAATAGATTTTTGAATTATTAAAGTGAATTATTAAAGTATGAATTATTAAAGTGAATTATTAAAGTATGAATTATTAAAGTGAATTATTAAAGTATGAATTATTAAAGTGAATTATTAAAGTATGAATTATTAAAGTGAATTATTAAAGTAAATTATTAAAGTATGAATTATTAAAGTGAATTATTAAAGTATGAATTATTAAAGTGAATTATTAAAGTATGAATTATTAAAGTTAAAGTAAAGTAAAAGTAAAGTAAAGGTAAAGTTAAAGTATAGTAAAAGTATAAAACTATGTACGTATAATACGCGTATAAATATATATAATATTAATTTAAATCGTTATATATATTTGATAAAATAAAATATAAATATCGTTATTTTATCATACTAGTTAAGTAATGAGTGGTCAAAAAGAATAGATTTCTTAAATCACAGTGGACCTCATAACATAGGCCCGTAATCATATCATAATGTATCTGATAATTCAATCATTTGATATTATCTCTTAATTCTGTCAATAAATATATCGAAACAAATACGTTCATGTAAAGTATCATATATCTAATACTTTGTTAATGTTTTCAGTTAATATTATATATTATATATACATATCTATATACACATAATTGTTCGTGAATCGTCGAACACGGTCAAAGGATAATTGATTACATGAATGTAGTTCCAAACTTTTTGAGATTCAACATTACAAATTCTGCTTATCGTGTCGGAAACATATAAAGGTTAAGTTTAAATTTGGTCGGAAATTTTCGGGTCGTCACAACAATTATTATTATAATATATAATATATAGATATAGATATAGATAATAAATTAATAGATAGATAGATAATACTCTCTCCGTCTCATGATAAATATTAACCTTACTATTTATATATGTCGCAAAATAATTGTCCACTTATAAAGAATAACTATTAAATATCATTAAACTCATCATTTTACTCTTATATATTATATATTCTTTTTAAGTATTTATTTCTTAAATAAATTCAATCAAACTTACTTTGAATATCAAACTGACATTCATTCGACATATCTTAAATCTTATAAGTGTTAATTGACATTTAAAATGGGATGGAGAAAGTACGGAGTGGATAATAGAAAAAGCCTTTAACCGATTTTTCATTACTATTTTGTCATATACATATATATATATATATATATATATATATATATATATATATATATATATATATATATATATATATATATATATATATATATATATATATATATATATATATATATATATATATATGTATATAGGGGCAGGATCAATGGGGAAGTAACCAATCGGGGGGAAGCGGGGGGAAGCAAAAAAAAAATAAAAAATTTCGTTTTTTGAAAAAACTTTGTTCACGAACATTATAGATTGGATGAAAATAAGAACATTTAGAAAAGACACTTCGTGATGAATGTTATTATTTTGGCGGGAAAACGATCGACAAAAATAACATTCAAAATAATATTGTTCGTGAAGAATGTTAACGTTTTTTTTTCTTCATGTTTTGTGAAGTAAAATTTAGCCCGATTTAGAGTTTAGCGTTTAGGGTTTGGTGTTTTGGGTTTATTCCATAAACTCAAAACACCAAACCCTAAACCCTAAACTCTAAACCGTTCGTGTTAAAAACTCAATCTAAATCCTAAATCTAAACCCTAAACCCTAAATTTTTAAACCCTAATATCTAAACCCTATAAACCCTAATATCTAAACCCTAATGTCTAAAACCTCAACATACGCTCGAAAAACACGATAATTGTTATATATTACTTCTTCGAGCATTTTACCGCCAAAATAATAACATTCATCACGAAGTGTCTTTTCTAAATGTTCTTATTTTCATCCAATCTATAATGTTCGTGAACAAAGTTTTTTCAAAAAACGAAAAAAAAAAAATGTACTTCCCCCCGCTTCCTCCAGATTGGTTACTTCCCTCTTGATCCTACCACTATATATATATAACATTCAAGATAATATTGTTCGTGAAGAATGTTAACGTTTTTTTTCCCCATATTTTGTGAAGTAAAATTTAGCCCGATTTAAAGTTTAGGGTTTAGGGTTTAGGGTTTGGTGTTTTGGGTTTATTCCATAAACTCAAAACACCAAACCCTAAACACTAAACCCTAAACCCTAAACCCTAAACCCTAAACCCTAAACCCTAAACTCTAAACCGTTCGTGTTAAAAACTCAATCTAAATCCTAAATCTAAACCCTAAATCTAAACCCTAAACCCTAAATTTCTAAACCCTAATATATAAACCCTATAAACCCTAATATCTAAACCCTAATATCTAAACCCTAATGTCTAAAACCTCAACATACGCTCGAAAAACACGATAATTGTTATATATTACTTCTTCGAGCGTTTTACCGCCAAAATAATAACATTCATCACGAAGTGTCTTTTCTAAATGTTCTTATTTTCATCCAATCTATAATGTTCGTGAACAAAGTTTTTTCAAAAAACGAAAAAAAAAAATTTGCTTCTCCCGATTGGTTACTTCCCTCTTGATCCTACCATATATATATATATATATATATATATATATATATATATATATATATATATATATATATATATATATATATATATATATATATATATATATATATATGGGCAGGTTCAAACGAGAACTATAAAAAGGGCGAGAACTGCGAGAACCTTTTAAATTCCATATTTTTTATGCATTTAAGTGCAACAAATTACATGCAAATGTTAACTAATGCTCATATCATTAACAAACATATGTTCATTACTACAAATTACATGTTAAATTGTTAATTATATGAGATGTTCACATGTATCATAAACAAATATGCACATGTGAACGAGAAACTATATTGTTGATCATATAGGTAAAATATAAGTTTTTTTCAAATTATTTTATGTTTATTCTTACTCCCCATCAACATTTATGGGTGCTTCAATCTACTCGCGTGTAAAAATATTTCTAAATTAAGAGTTCTCGCAGTTCTCGCTCTTTTTGTGGTTCTCGTTTGAACTTTTGGCATATATATATATATATATATATATATATATATATATATATATATATATATAGATTTAATCAAGAGGGAAACACTTTTTTGGGGAAAGTGGGGGGAAGTAATTTTTTTTCTTTTTTTGAAAAAACTTTGTACACGAACATTATAGATTAGATGAAAATATGAACATTTAAAAAAGACACTTTGTGATGAATGTCATTATTTTGGCAGGAAAACGCTCGAAGAAAAAAATAAAAACATTCAATGCATTGAATGTTTTGTTGCTGAGTTTTTTTAAGGGTTTAGAAATTAGGGTTTAGAAATTAGGGGGTTATAAATTAGGGTTTAGCTATTAGAGTTTAGAAATTAGGGTTTTGAGTTTAGAAATTAGGGTTTAGGGTTTAGAAATTAGGGTTTATATTGAATATTTTAACATGAACGGTTTAGAGTTTAGGGTTTAGGGTCTAGGGTTTACGGAGTAAACCCGAAAACCCAAAACCCTAAACCCTAAACTCTAAATCGGGCTAAATTCGAAAAAAACACTTCACACAAGATGAAAACAAAACGATGCAAATAAACTCAGCAGCAAAACATTCAATGCATTGAATGTTTTTATTTTTTTTCTTCTAGCGTTTTCCCGCCAAAAATAATGACATTCGTCACAAAGTGTCTTTTTTAAATGTTCACATTTTCATCTAATCTTTAATGTTCGTGAACAAAGTTTTTTCAAAAACCGAAAAAAAAAAAAAAAATAATTTGCTTCCCCCTTCCCCTCAAAAAAGTGCTTCCCTCTTGATTATGACCATATATATATATATATATATATATATATATATATATATATATATATATATATATATATATATATATATATATATATATATATGGAATTGGAATTTGGGGTTTGAAATTTGAATATATAAGAGTGCCGTTAGCTAAAGTGTGACCTACCAAAAACCACCATCTCATATCTCATACCAATCAAACCTTTAATGATTGCACAATTTTCTTTTTAATATTGACGTACCAGATGTATATGAATTCATTTATTTCAAAAATGAAGCCATTACCGACCGTTGCTACTCATCAACAAACACAGTTGTACCTTGTTAAAGGCATTGACAGAAGCAACAATGTTCACTCAGCAACAACAATATTCATATTCATATATATTACAGCAACAACAATGTCCACCATATAATATAACCAAAAGAAATAACTTTACATATTTAAATACATTATGTATTTGAAACTATTCTGATCTATTATTGCATCAAAGAATATATATGAATCTTAGATAGATCATTATTTCAATATAGTTGAATACTTGCACAAGAGTCCGTGACAACATACATGTTTTATTGTAGGTTGGATTTGTTAACATTATTAATAACTTCGTATGATATATTGGAATTGTTTGTGGTTCTCAAGAATTATTATGCATATAAGCGCAAACCTAGCGAGTGAAAGTGAGATACTCTAGTCCTCTGTAAAGAGTAGCATCAGCAACACTGTTAGCTCCGGGTTGGTGATCCACACGTGCCAATCGATGTTTAATTCTTCTCGAGACCCATTCGAAAATGTATAAAAAGTGTGACGATTCGTATACTACTAATTTATATTCATACGCTATTAACATGTTTTATAGTGTTAGTTTCGTACAATATTTAAACTCTAAACTATATTAAATATAGTAGTCTTATGGAAAAAATGATGATTATGATGACCTAAGCTTAATTAACAGGGTGGGCTGTGGGTATAGTCAAAAAAATAAAAAAATAAAAAAATAAAATAAAAATAAAAAAAAGGATCAACAAATAGGATCATACTACACCAATTTAAATGTCAACCTGGGCATACAATTAACTGGACCAATCAACAATATATTTTTTTAAAGGTAAAATTACACGCCCTATACCACTAGACTCGAACCCACAACTTGTATGGTTCACCTTGATACTACTAGGCCAAAGGCCTTTGGTAATTAACATATGATTAGTTATTAGATGTGTATATAAAAGACAAGATAGTTCAACTTAAATGGCACATAAAGTAGCCTTTTTAAGTCGTAAGTTTATATGTTTTTTAATTGCCCATTACAGATTACATATATTCCAATTGTATCTATATCTAAATCATCTATAAAGGTTATACAATATTCATCAACGATACACATTACAAAATACAACAATGACAATACAAACTCAGTCACGCCTGCTACTACCTTTCGAGATAAACAATTCTAGACAGGAAATCCATTACCTCCATTGCAAAACTACAGATATATTTTGACTTTTATGGTCAAACGGGCCATTTCAAATACGTACTTTCAATCATTGTTTTTTTCTTCTAACATGTACAAAATACTTATTCTGTGACAAAAATAAAAGCATCATATCAAATTTCTTTTCTAGATTATTAAAATTTTTCAACTTAAAATCGACCCGTTTGACTGCAAAAGTCAAAACATACCTTAACCAGCGCATCTGGAGGAGCATATTTCCTGCTTCTATATGCTTAGCTTTATTCAACTAGTAATGGAGTACATGCTTCTGATAAAACTGCCCCTAATTGTGCATGAAGGAAACTAAACCTTAATCCCAAATAGTCAATCAGAGATTTAATTCTAATTTTCCAAAATAACAAAAATTCACAGGCCCAAAAGAACCGAAATTTCTAAAATTAGTTAAAAACTACTCGTATGTAATTAATAATAGAAAAAAAACTTCAACTTGCAGATTTTAGTTGCGTACCCGTACCATCAGTCTGCTCTTTCTTGGCGTCAATATCATCAAGATAATTCTGATAAATATAAGTACAAAAACCCCACAGGCCCATTAACATAGCGATTATCTTTACTCCGTTCATTTTGTCGTGGAACACAACCACTGCAGCCAAAGGAGTCAAAGCCAACGACAAAGTACTAATCACGTTCGAAAAGAGCGATGACACCACAAAAACCAATCCGACAACACCAACCGAACAGACCTGCCAGGCGACAGCGGTCCCCACCAACGTCATAACATAAGACACACTCCCCTTACCAAAACCATCCATCTCACCGCCCAAAGTTTTCCACTCTCCGCTAGCGAAAAGACCAATGGTAGAAACACATGTTGCGAAGAATGAAGTGTAAATCGAAAGCTCAATAACCACCGAAAAAGTTTCTTTCTTTATAACTTTTTGAAAGCTAAGTTGCATAACGGAAAGTAAAAGTGCATAAAGAGCGGAAGCACAAAGTGTAGCAACAAAACCAAGAGCGTATTTTGCGTTTGTGACTCCAGACGGTTTATCGGAATCATCATTGACAGCAAGTAACGAGGCGGATAATGAAAGGACCACCACCGAATTAAAAATCAAAGCAGTAAACTTCTGGGAATTAATATAATACGAAAACATTGCGTTAAAAGCTAATTGGGTGGCACAAATAAGAGAGTAAGTAGAGGCTGAAAGGTATAATAAACCGACGGAGTATAACATATTGTCACCGGCAATTACGGCACCAAGAACAATATACATCGAGAGTATTACGGGCAGTGAAAACGATGTGGTGGTTGTCGTTGATGATTCTTTGGGTGACGGAAAAAGAATATATGGTACGAAAAGAATGGGGAATCCAATTGTTTGAACAAGTGTAGCCATCCATTTACTATTTCCACCTTGATCATAATAAAATCGACCAAGAAGAACCGCTACAATTTGACCAATAATGAGAAAACTGATGTTGACTGCAACAAGAATCCACCATTGCCAACGTTTGAGCTTACCGAGTGGCAATAAGCCGGATCGGGTTCGATTATTTACTGCGATTGAATCTTCACTGTCTACAAAACAAATTGTAAATATGCATAAACAGTTAGTTTCTCAAACAAAGAGAACCGCACTTAGATAGGTTTTCAGGCTACAGATCTATTTAAAATGTCACTGATTTATTTATATGTATAGCATATGTGATATAAAAAATAAGTTTCATTTCATATCAAACTTGATTATCCCATATTATAAACAGCAGCAACAACATCAGCAATAACAACAAATAAGGCCCACGATCAGATTTTACGTTATCACATACTGTTAAAATAGCTTATAGTAAATAAAAATAAAAATACAATATAAATCAACAACAGAATTTAATTTTTATTTGGAAATGATCTGTTTCTGGAATTTTCAAAAAAAAAATTACTTAAATTATATATCAGACGATGTCATCCAAAATTTAAGGATTTATTTATCACATAACAATTTTATCTTTCAACTTTCAATATCGCATCCAATTTTCAATGAATTTTAAGAAACACTAACGCCATAGTTAATCAGTTATGCTACTGACAGAACAGAACTTGAATTCAAAACTCAGTGAACACAATTTTTTAGCCCTAATATCATCATATCGTATAATAATAATATAATTCACTAAACGGAAAGATAAATAAGGATTAAGAAGGGAAATACCAGGCATGTTGTTAACGAGATCCGTCAAAAATGATCGAAAGATGGGCACAATTTTGCAAACAAAAAGTTAACGGGGTTTATCGAGTCAGCGTAGGTTTTCAGCACTACAAAGTAGGTTTTCACTTTTCAATCCGTACTTAATAGAATTTGTTTGAATAAAAAGAGTCAACTCGGTATAGGTGTGAAATGTGTTGGGTCCTTTCCTTTTTTGGGAAAAAACAATAAAACTTTTTATAAAATAAAACTTGAGTTTTTCAATCTATAATCCTAAAGACTATTCTTAAAAAGTTGGAACATAAATTAAAAAATCATACATTATACTCTTTGACTTTTGAAAACCATCTAACCTGCGGAATTTTTAAGAGTATTTAAGAGCTTTTTGTCTTTTAATTTTTATGAAAAAACTCTCATTTTTAATAAAAGATTCCGTTTGATTATAAAAGTTTAAAACTTTTAGATGAAAGAAAAAAGCTAAAAAGCTATTAGAAGCAGCTTTTAGCTTATAGTTATTTGTCATTTTACTCTTTATTTAACAGATTCAGCTACTCTACCAAACACCAAAATATATATAAAAAACTAACAACTACCAGCTAAAAGCTACCAACTAAAAGATATTAGCTAAAAGCTACCAGCTACCAATTAATTTTTCCAAACATATCCTAACTTGATGTACAACTTGTTAAGCATTAACAAACTCTTAAGTATAGCCGTAAGTGTTAAGTGTTATGATTAGAAAAACTCATAAAACTTTTATAAATGAAAAGGAGTTTTATTAAAAGATGAAAAGCCTCACAACATATAACTAAAAGAACATCCGAGCTGGAAACAACAACAAACCAACGAGAGCTCACAACTAACAATAAAAGGACAAAAAACCACAACAAACTAGTCCCACTAAAACATATAAGCGAGTAACAAATTTAACAAGATGAGAGATTTGAAACCATATAAAGTGAACAATGAAATTGACCAAACTTACAAATGTGATCAAATGCCTTCAATAAGTTCGTAAAATTGCGCCATTTCGGCTACTTGAATCGATCCTTTCTGTTGTTTAATTAACCGGCATCGTAGACTCCACGCACACATTACTCGCTTAAACCGTTCTATTCATCATTTGCTCGAAGGCCCCAAATGAGGAAACTAAATCATTTTTATGCACATCCGAACTAACAACCAAAGGCAACTTTCCAACCGACTTATCAAATTTAGGGGCAACAGACTTGAAGTCCACCGTACTCTTCGAACTATTACCACAATCTTCATTAACCACGACTTTTGAAATCGATTCTTCAATCCTTAATGACGAAGAGTAAACTTTAAACATCACAACATTATGAGCAACCTCTTCAAGATTGTCATCATGAATATTATCCGAATCAGTACACAACAACAAAATTGGGAGGTTTCCGGCGAGCATTTCTTTGTATAGAGGCCAAACACTATTCTTTGTCGAAGATTGCTCGATCTTAACAGACCTGAGTGTGAGGCTGAGTCGAAGCAGCATATTCGGGTCCGAAGGAATGGGACCGGGTGGCTTGACCGACGTAAATGGATTTCGCAAATAAAGTGACCCGTTCACTGATTGAATTGCAGAGACAACAATTTCACGAGAATAATACTTGATGAAGGCGTATCTACGGTTGTTACAACTATTAATTTCTTCAATGAGACCGAACCGACTGAACGACGACTGCAAAATAGATTTAATGAAAGCCTAACTTCAACCTGTCAATGAAAATCATAACATCGTTTTGATCAGTGCTCGACGTTTTTTCTGTGAATGAAAATTATTGGGTATAATGTAAAGCTCGTGGGAGACATGTGTATGCAATATAGGATTTGTTCCTCCAAAATGTTTGGAGTTAGATACTTTTGAACTCCTCGATAAATGAATAAGATATTTGTGTGGCCGCACCCACATGTAATTAAGATGATACTTAGTTAGTTTGGTGATCTAATTAAGTTCTAAGATCGAGAAATAAAATTGTTAAACAAATGAGAATGACAAATGATCCATATCTCAAGTTTAATTAAGTATCTGAAACAAAAGGACAAATGACATTTAACACTTAATATAAGCAGTTCAAAGAAACTACCCTCACTTGATTATGGGGACAATGTCGTGTTGCTTGACGCTATCCATTGTTTGTATCGTTATTTAATAGTGTGTCATGCACAAGTGGGAGTCTGTAGGATTAATGTGCAAGATACAACATTAACTATATGGCCATATTCATTTGAGTCTTCAGAGTTACACATATATACACCTAGACGTCAAAATTAATATATATATATATATATATATATATATATATATATATATATATATATATATATATATATATATATATATATATATATATTACTCAAGTAACAAAACAATTTAAAATACTTATTTTGTATTAATTAATTCCTATATGTTAAATGATATTACCAAAGTTTTAGAGGTGTTAGGCGGTTTTTTGTTAAATTAAACATAAATTTAAATTGATGGAATTTGAAAACCAATTGAGTTGTAATACAAACTCTCACAATCTGTTTGAATTGATCGTACGATATAACTACCACATAACAACTATTATCTACTCTGATCCAAACTACATTGAAAACACATTACAAAAGCAACATAAATACAACAATCAACACTAACACTATTGAACAGTTCAAAACTCTGTAACTTCATGTAGTATGGATCAAAATAATCAACAGAAGAATTCGCCGCATAACAAATTGAAGGCAATAAATATTAAACCTTCATATGAGAAACCCGACTTGCGACCACATGAAAATCGTGAGAGAAGGACATTGAAGAGGCATTTAACAAACAACCCAAACAACCCGAACAACCCAAAAGCACCCCCGACAACCAACACAATATAATCTCTTAAACAAACTAAAAATAATATGACCCGATACAAAAAACTTGATAATATCCGCATCCCACATGCTCTTAACAAATCACCCAAATCACAGCAAAACTCAAGAAAAACGTCGCTAAGAAACTCAAAAACACTATCTTCAAAACTGGCTACCAAAAAATCGAAAATATCATCACCCGAAAATCGATGTTACCCAAAACCTACAAAATTGAAACAAAATCCCCGAGTAGCAAACAACACAATCCCATATAAACTAACTATAAACACCTCCACGACACATGAAAAACGAGCCACCTAATTAGAAAACTTAAACTGAGTTTTCGGTGAGGTAGAGAGATAGGCAAAGGTCAAGAAAAAATATCAACCTCCGTTAAAATAGAGGTCAATATCTAGGTAATGGAGCGAGGAAAAAACTAAGAGAAATAGTGATCGAAAAAATGGTAGCGAGTATAAAGAAATAAGATGCAGTGGTGGAAATGTAGAAAATATAAGTTAAAGAGAAGGAACCGTATGTAATAGTGAAGCCGGGAAAATTCCAATGACAAAAGAGCCAATGGTTGGTGTTGTGCGTAGATTAACTCTTAAATGTATAAAATAAAACTAACTAATTAACACCACTCCTAACTATGACATGTTTCTTTAAAAAGACTCAACTCCACTATAAAATAAATAATGGGCTATGGATGTTAATTTTTCTTGACTTTTTATGCTTGAGGCCCCACGTGAAGACTGTCCTTCAACTTCTCAATATGGACGATTTCATTAAAAGTTCAAAAAAAGACTAAAAATGACGCAGTAATACCTATGGTGTCTTTTAAATTTGGAAAATGACATAGTTAATGACGGATGCGTTGGCATTGGTCTAAGTACTAGCCCATATTACAGGTAACATGCCCAATCAATGTAATAATAGGTAACAGGTAAGTTAAGTTCATCCTACGGAGAAGCAATTTAGTTTTGTATTAATTGGGTGTCACAGTTTAGTTGGGGAGTTTTGATTTCTAAAGCAGTAATTAAATAAGCAAATAACAATAAAAGATAAACGGTTTTCACTTGGAGTGTCATAATCCCCCAGCTATGGATTAACCGTTTAATGATAGTTAGTTCAAATATCTAAATACTAAATCGGACCAACTATGTAAATTGATATCTTAACAATGAATTAGGAGGATAAGTATGATTTAAACAATTGATTTAACTAGGTTCAATAAGTCAGTGATATCGGCCAAAAAGTCACGTTTTTACCCCCGATATTGAGCCCTAAATCCATAAAGTTCCAAACTTTGTTGCCAAAATAATCGCTTTTTGGTTAATTTTGTAGATTAAGTAATTAAAAAGGCGATGCAAAAAGAATCAAGTAAAACGGAGCTAAAACGAAGAATCTATAGCGAAAACGGTGAAAGACAAGTTACGACCAAGGAAATCAAGTTACGATCCAGGAAACAAGCTGACCAGGGCAGTCCATACGACTTGCCATACGGCCTGCCAGTGTGAAAAACGGCCTGAGCAAACGGCCTGGGTAAACGGCCATGCAATCCGGTTCACCAGAGCAAACGACCACCAAAAACGGCCTGCCATACGGCTTGCCGTATGGCAGCTGGATCTTTGTCTATTTAAAGGGCCTCTTCCACTCATTTCAACACACACTCAATTTGTACTTCAATTTATATTTTCAAGCTTTTTAGTTAGTTTTTAGTAGTAGCTAACTTAGCTTTTATTTTCCGGAGGATATCCCGGCGAGTCCCTGCAATCTCGGGCAGATTTCTTCAGCCTTCTAGGCTTTTATCCGAAACGCTTGTCTTTTTAATTAAACATGTATTGTTACCATTTATGTTTAATAATGCGTTCCGATATTACCATGTTAGCTTAATTAATATGTATTTTGCCATGATAGAAGTTTGGGTTAGCGTAGTTATGTTAAATTAGTACGGTTACCGTTGTTATGCTGAACTTATGATTCCGATAGATTTATATGCTAGCATCTTAAGGATTGACCAACCTAGGTTGTGATAAGGACTTGTCCACCTATATAACTTAGCTACTTCATAGGATTAATTGAATGACCCGTCAAGTACCTTAACGGCTCCGTCACTTGGTCCCACAGCTTGATCATAACTCTATATGAATTTTCATAAATAACATTGCATTCATTTAATAAAATTGATTACCTCAAAAGGAAAATCTAAATCATTTTGAAAATTTAGAAAACCAAACCAAATGTATAAAAAGGGTTGACCAAAACAAGTCAACAACTACCCAAAATGTAAAAGTATTTAAAGTAGAATGCAACGTCTAGAGTTTAAATCAAAATCTGCGACAGATAATGCACACTCTCTAAGCACAGCGGAAGCAATCAATCATGAACTTGAGAATAAGAACATGAGAGTAAACTGTCAACAAAAATGTTGAGTGAATTATAGGTTTAATATTGCAAACAATAATTAATTTAAACCATAAAAATTTATGTTTGAAAACATAATGACTCATTTTGGATCACAAAATTATATGCTCGAAAACATATAAAAACATTATTCCATTAACCCGTGAGCAACCTGGTAATCACTTAACAACTTCTTACCCTTAACAAAAACCAATATAACAATATACACCGAACAGGTGTATCTTCCCAAATACGAAGTACTAATACATTCTGTCTATAACCGCTAGTGCGACTAGCACGAAATGGGGCTGTCAGGCCCGATAGATCTATCCATAGGATTCACGTTCACCAGTAGAAACCAGTGATTAAAATTACCAAATTAGGGAATATTTTTGTTCGACTCACAATGAATAATTTAAACCAACTTCCACTTGTGTCCAATATGTAAAATAAAATGCATGTATTCTCATCCCAAAAGATTTAAAATAGAAAAATGGGACTATAACTCACCTTAAAGCAAATGAAGCAACAACACAGAAATGCGAACAGCAAAAGGTAAAGTGATCAAGAATGACCACAACGCCGACCTATAAATAAAGCAGGTCGATATAAATAACTAACTTAGGTCAAGTCTTAGTATGATAGCTATAGTACTTGTTTTAGATAAACATAGAACATCACTCGGTATGATTCGGTATGATCAGGACAGCTTATAATCACGTACTTTCTATTTTTAGAAAGTTTCTATTTTTAGCAGGTTTCCATTTTTGGAAAGTTTCTATTTTATGAAAGTTTCTATTTTAGGAAAGTTTCTATTTTAGGAAAGTTTCTATTTTTGGAAAGTTTTTATTTTTAGAAAGTTTCTATTTTTGGAAATTTTTTATCTTAGGAAAGTTTTCTTAATTAGAAAAGTTAACAAAAATCAACTGAAAGTCAAAGTCAACCAAAAGTTAACTCAAAAGTCAACCTTGGTCAAACTTAGTCAACATTGAAATAAAAGTGTAAATTATATTAATAATATAAGTTATAATGTTATTTAAAATAATATTTGTATAATCATATCATATCATAAGTTTAATTGAATTAAATCGAATTATAAAGTTAATATAAGTTTAAATGATATAATTAATATAACATAAGTATTTAATATATTAAATAAATATTAATCATATCATAAGTATTATTATTTAATAATGAATTATTAATCATAATATATGTATCATAAATAAGTTATGAAATATTACACATATCATAAGTATTTTAATATAATTATTAAACCATAAGCATTTAATAATTAAATTGTATTATAATTAAATAATAACTAAGTCTTATAATAAATAAATAATTAATTAATCTTTAATATAAGTCTTGATATAATAATCTCATAACATAAGTTTAATACTTATCATAAGTATTTTCATTAATGATGAATGTATTATTAATCATAAGTTTAATTATAAGAATAATTAAATCATAATATAATTATTAAATGATATAATAAATATATATCATAAGTCTTAATTAAAAATAATTACTTTTGTATCATAAGTAATTCAATCATAATGCAAATCATTAATTATAACCTAAGTTTAAATTTTATAACCATAAGTTTAATTAAAAGTTCGTCGGGTCATAACTTGAGCTTCGGGTGTCGGTTTTTGACGAATTTTATATATATCCTTGTCTAACGAACCAAGTCGAAACATTAGTGCACTCAAGAACACCCTAAGATCAGTTCATAAGTCGTGACATACAACCATGAACCGACCTTTGCTTTAATCCGTTTCAAAAACTTGTTTTAGCCATTTCGGGTGATCCGTGGCTCGGATTTCGATGACCCGAACATGAATGATCATCCAATCATCAATCCTAACCCAATGGTACACCCTAAAGACTCCAAAAATGATTACAAAGTCGGACCCCAACTTATCATACAATTTTTCACATTTTAATTTCATCAAAACACTAAATCGGGCATAACTTTTGATCCGAAACTCAAAATGAGACGACCCGTCCTAATCCATAAGGATGAATACAATAACATATGATTACATCGCGAGGTATTTGACCTCTATATGATACATTTTACAAACATTGCATTCGTTTTTAAAAGACAACCTTTCATTACATCGAAAGTTAACAGGCATGCATACCATTTCATAATATCCAACCTATAAATGATCTAATCCGTCATTTAATTAATAATAATCTCTATTTAACTTCAACGACTCGAATGCAACGTCTTTTGAAATATGTCATGAATGACTCCAAATAATATCTTTAAAATGAGCAAATGCACAACATAAGATTTCTTTTAAACCAGAGAATAAACATGCTTCCAAGTGTCAACCAAAAGGTTGGTGAGTTCATTAGTTTATCATAATCAATCAATTCCATAATTTTAATAGACCACAAGATTTTCATTTCCATTTATCATAAAAATCATTCATATGGACTGAACACCTGGTAACCGACATTAACAAAATGCATCTAGAATATCCCCATATATAATCATTGAAGTACTAAAGCAGTTCAAATTCTCTGACTGGGGCGTGTCAAAGCCCATAGATCTATCTTTAGGATTCGTGTCAACTGGGGGCAATTATAATAAACCCCAATTCTTAGGTTACCAAGTTCAACAAGGGCGATATCCGATATAACGATTCAACCATATAATGTAGTTTCGATTACTTGTGTCTATTTCGTAAAACATTTATAAAATCAGCGCATGTATTCTCAATCTCAAAAATATATATTGCAAAAGCATTTAAAAAGGGAGCAAATGAAACTCACGATAATGTATTTTGTAGTAAAAATACATATGGCGATATTGAACAATGCAGGGTTGACCTTGGATTCACGAACCTATATCATTTGTATATATATTAATACACATGATTGTAATTGAACAAATATATTAATTTATTTAGTTATATCATTCTTATATATATTCATACGTTATATATATATATATATATATATATATATATATATATATATATATATATATATATATATATATATATATATATATATATATATATATAATCGTAATCGAACAAGTTTATATATTATATTTTAAATTATATATTATACCTATTTAGTTTATGTATATATTCAAAATATTTAATATTTATATACTTATATTGATATATATTTGATTAGTATTTTAATAAAAATACCTAACATGTTATATATGAATATTTATATAAACTTTGTTAATTTGATTAAAAACATACTTACAACCTTAATAATATTTTTAAATTTCTTATTTTTATAGTTATAATTATTTTGAATAATAATACTTACATTAATCTAGTTAATATTAATAACAATGATAATAATATTAATAATAATAATACATAATGATAATACTAATAGTTATAGCATGATACCAATACTAATATTTATAAAATGATAATAATTTATATTATTTTCATAATGATATTACTAATAATGATCATAATCAAAATAATACTAAAATGACACAATTTATAATAATCTTACTTATAAAAATATATTAATGATAAATAATGTTCCTAATACTTATAGCTATAAATATGATATTTGTAATAATTATAATACTAACAATATTAATAATAATAATAATAACAATTATCCTAAATATTAATACTTTGTTAGTAATAATAATATTAGTAACAATTCATTTACTATAATCATAATAATAATAATAAGTGTTAATTACTAATACTAATAATTATAACACTAATAATAATAATAATAGTAATAATAATAATAATAATAATAATTAAGTTTATGATAATAATACTAATGATAAGAATTATAACAACAATAATAATAACAATAATAATAATAATAAAAAATTTTGAAATTTAAAGACTACCTCAAAAAGCTTTAAAAAAAAAACCGCCACACGCTAGGCTCGAACCCGAGACCACTCTTTCACCCACAACACCCCTTAACCATTCCCTCTGTCTTGTTCATCTGACTTATACCCAGTATATGTTTTATTTAACCCATGATTTTCGTGTTCCATCTTCTTCCTCATGTACTCAAACGATCCAACCAACAACCAAACCCAAAATAGCCATTTTGTGATTTTACTTAGGACTTGTAACAATCAGAAATAAATAAAATGGGTTCTTAAATATAAAAAAAATAAAAGAACACAAGTTGCTGCTATGCTGCGTTCGTAAATTAAGAAGAAAAAAAATAATTCAATTTGATTTCAAGAACGTTTTAGCCCAAACTTACAACACAAAATAGATTGTAATCCACTCCTAAAAACTATTAGAATCGTTAATTACACTTCAAACATCATAACAAACTCGAATTTCTTGATAATCAAATCGGTTGACTTTTATTTTCAAAACTTTGACTCGAAAATTCGTGATAAATATGATGAATTGAAATCTGAAACTTTGCAGATAGGTTGAGTGGATGATTCCTAACATATCTTCTTTAATAGAAATTTAAGTTTAATTCAAAATCGAATTATGGGTAAAAGGTTACACGTACAGAGATATCGAGAGGTTTTAAGTTTGTATTTTTGATAATTCATTGATGAAGGCTGTGATACTGATAAAGATAATGGAAGAAGTTGCACGCTTTGTTTACAAAAGCATGATATAATCGACTGATTAATAATGGTGATTCCCTCGACAATTGCTCACGGGTAGGAGAAGGACAGGGAAAAAGAAAATAAACAAGGAAAAAAAATAAAGAATCTGATAATTGATTTTATTTACGCGTCTGAATCTGTGTTTATTATAAATATATATATTTTATTTATATGTATATTTATCTGTATATACAATTATGTAAATATCATATTAAATTTTGTAATATTACCTAATAATATAAATCTATTAATAAATTTAAGAATTTTATTAATTTTAATAAGAATACTAATAATAATACTAATTAGTAATAATATAAAAATTTATTTATATACATATCTATGCTTATAATTTCCTAACCATCTTATTTAGTATTTTCTTTTATTATCTTTTATATCATAATTACAATTATAATCATAACCATAACAATAATATCCTTAATCAATAATGATAATAATAATATTATTAATAATGCTAATAATAACACTACTTATAATAATATTAATATTAATATTAATATTATTATTGATAATAATAATGAAAGTAATGAATCATAATACTAATATAACATTTATACTTTATCTTGTAATTACATATAATATATTAACCTTACCTTTCATTAATTATGTAATATTTATTTTATATATAATAACATATTTTGAATATTTAACATTTATATATTTTATATATATACAATATACATCTAATATTAATTATGTATAGAAATCATAAATATATTCAATATTCATAAACACGTTTTAAATACCTATTACGAGTTATTTATATATTTAATTCTAATAATTAATATCATATTGTATATATTCAAATTATGTTATTTGAACAAAAATATTTTAATAATCAGATTCTATTGAATTGAAAAACGTTTTCCGCACGTTTGAAAATAGATCAATCGAATAATATGAAATTTAGTTCTCCACTAATTTTTGTCTAGCTTTCATTATTTGACACTTTGTTCCTTCTTGTAGATCATTTTACCAATTATTCCGAATATCGTTAAAAGGAAAAGATTTCTCAAATCAATGTGGACCTCACAACCGAGACCCCTAATCATATCACAATGCATCAGATAATTCAATCATTTGATATTATCTTTTAATTTCGTCAATAAAAATATATCGAAACAAATACGTTCATGTAAAGTATTATACATTTAATACCTTGTTAACATTTACAAGTTATAATATACACACACACACACACAGATATATATATATATATATATATATATATATATATATATATATATATATATATATATATATATATATAATCATATCCATTTATATAATGGTTTGTGAATCGTCGGAATTTGATCGAGGTTAAATGAATGTATGAATGTATGAACGCAGTTTAAAATTTTTGAGATTCAACTTAACAACTTTTGCTTATCGTTTCGGAAACTTATAAAGATAAAGATTAAAGTTTAAATTTGGTCGGAAATTTCCGGGTTGTCACAGTACCTACCCGTTAAAGAAATTTCGTCCCCGAAATTTGATCGAGGTCATCATGGATAACAATAAGAATATGACAAATATGGGTTGATAAATAGAATTTTCTCATCATTGAGTAATATAGATAAAACAATTTGATTTTTGTGAAGAGTGCGAGTGAAATTATCACAAAAGAGTGAAATGAATAAATGTAGATTTGTCATATCTTTTGACGTAGACAGGATTGATTTCCAGAGTTCAAGGGATTTGGAGAAAATCTTTTGATTCTCCGGTAATTAAGAAATTAAGATCCTCTTCGGTTAAATGCGATGATCTGTCTCAATTGATATGTCTGATATCTTACTATAAAACCACCCTTTTCGTTTCCTTATTCCACAGCTCATACTTTCTATTCTCTCTCCCTCAATTCATATCTTAAATTATTCATCAATATGCTTCATCCCGTTCTGATCCTTGATATACTCCTAACTTTCATATCCATCATTCTTCTTTTTCATCTGCCGCCGGAGAAATCTATTCACTTTTATTATACTCTTGGCTTTATAGTATTTTTAGTTCTCCCGTATCTTTAATTGCTATATGCATCGATATATACGGTTTATAATTTCTGGGTGGTTGTTGGGTTTTATATATTCTCTTATATTTTGATGTCCCTGCTTCTGTCTCCCATATTCATTGTCATCTCCAGTTAATGCTTTCTTTTATTTGCTGCGATTTATACCCCAATTTCTGTTTCGGAGCTTTGTCCTTTCGTTTCTTCTTCTTGCGAGTAAGTACCACTTATAATGGTCCATAATTCGCAGATATGAATTTCGGAATGAATATTGTTAATGTTCTAAGAAGGAAATTGTAATGGCACGATCTTGACTTGTCAAATTACTAGAATACCTTGGAAAAGACCGAATCATCAAGAAATATTTTCTTGATATTTTAGAGGTTAAAGAGAATATAAGAGTCGTGTAACATGACACATGATAACGTTATGATATGTGAATCATCACGTTCCATTTAGAAACTCAGCATGAATTACTGTAATATAATCACGTTGATCAAGTGTCATTATATTATACTATTTTAAAAGTATTCCTATTTTAAACTCGAATGTTTCAGAATTTAGAAACAAAAATAGTTTCTTTTATGATGCAATACAGATAGTGCGAAGAGGTAAATGATTTCAGATAAGAATAATTATGGAAATATCTTCAGAAATATAGAGGATATTTATAATAAAAGATACGCTGATATCTTAGAATTTCTAATATCAGAGGATGATGAAGAATATTGTCCGTAGGGGTTAAGAGTCAGGAGCAAGGTATTTGTTAATGACTTCAGCAGATACTGAATCATTTGGATTCTTTGAAGGCAGGTTCAGTCTTTGTGATTTGTCCACAGCCTCCTTCATACTTTGCTCAATCTGTTTTCCAGTTCCAAATCTTCCCTTTTTCTGAGCTTTACCAACACACTATTCTTTATCATCAAACTTTTTACTGTTAAGGTCGTTTATAGTTTTTGCTGCTTCATCAGCATTTCAAGAACTATTTCGCAGTTCAGGCTGTTTTTCAGAAACTTCACATTCAAAGTATGTAAGTCCAGAAGATAGACGTTATATGTACACATATAACTGTTGACGTAGACATGCTGCGAAATTTCAAAATACTAATTGCTAATTCCCAATGATTAGTATGGCAATCCTCGTTACAAGATGCAGATGTGTAAATGATGGGGTTTTGATAAATATAATGATTTTTCGAAAAAATCCTAGATCATTACGGTTGCTGATAAGTTTACTGTTAATGTGGTGGAATATAAATGGTTCCCCGGTAACAATGATGAATAGGTAATCATCACAGTAAGGCTTATTCGAATGAATAATTGAAGTTGATTTGCTGGAGCTGTGACAAAACTGTCTACTTTAAACAGGGATTGGAAAGTTATTTTTGCTAATAAATGCCAAAGGGTCTGACACGGATACGTGTTAAACTATGACTTTGGTTTCGAGGGTTTTTCAGGTACATAACCGTGGGTAATATGTGGTTGGATCATTATCTCAATTGTTCATTATTTTAAGTGTCTTCAGGAATTTCGGAGGGTTTGAACACAACTTGTAATCGTTAATATACACATACTGTTCTAACACAGTTTTGAAATCAAAGTATAGCTTGAAAGATGCAGGAATCTCAGAGTGACGATACTGGTTTTATCTCGAATTAAATTTTGTGATTTCAAACTCAGAATATGTAATTGAATTTGAATAAGTATGGTTGTTTTGATTTCTATGAAAGAAAAATGTATATTGTTGTGAAAAGTAGGAAGTATAGTTGATGATTGCTGAATCAGTTTTGAAGAATGTAACATATTAATTGTGAATTTATATATATCTCTCGAGTATTACCTACCCGTTAAAAATTTTCACAATTAATATTTTGTACAAAAGAATTTTATTACAGTCTTTATGAAAATATACTTGTGTATATTTTCCTCAGATGTAATCATAGATTTAATGAGTTAGTATTAAATTAAACTCATTTGGTTTATGGTTGAAACTAGAATTGAATAATCTCTAAAACTTTAAAAATCACATAAGTATTTCTTCAATGATATTGAAATTTTGAATCAATACTTTGTTATTTGTTGAAGCATGATGTTAGTTTTTGTGAAATTGTTGTGAACTTCGCAAGATACGAATGATGTTATCGAAAAAGTTTCGAGTACATCGATGATGAAAGTGTAAAATCAAACATATATTTGATTAATGCACTTGTTTTATTATGAGATGAAATTCATTGAATTAAAACAGTGATTGTAGTTAACGATGGTTAAGTTGCTGATGAAGGACGTACATCATTGCATATTTGTAATATGAATTAACCGAGTAGTTGAGATTCACACACACAATAGCTTAGTACGGAAAGATTTATTTTTATCTCAAAATTTATATATATATATATATATATATATATATATATATATATATATATATATATATATATATATATATATATATATATAAAATATACATATAATTTCTTCAGAGGGAATGAGTTAATTCTTCATAACTCGTTGATACAATAAACGCGTTATTGATTCGTAATGATGTCCACAGTGATTCTTGAACTGACGGAGTTTGTGATGTTATAGGTGATGCTAATTCTGATGATGCTGACATCACTGACTGTGCAGGTGATATTAACGGTACTGTTGATGCTGTTGGTAAAACAAGTCTAACTTGTAAATCACGCATCATTCTTGTCAGGGTTTCTACTCTTCCTTCTATCATTTTGGTTCACTCATCTGATTTCTGGTTAGGGTTAGAATAGATAATTTCTAAGATTTTAGAGATTACATAATCGCCGTAGAACATTTCTCCAATGAAGTTATGAATCAATACTTCATCGATTATTGTTGTTGGTACTCCTTGATATCTATGATGAGTATGATATTGATTCTCGTGGAACAGTTTATGATGTTAAAGCATGGGATGTGGATGTTGTTGGTGGTGGTAATGGTTCTATTAGCGTTGTTGATGGTGGTACTTGTTATGCTACTGGTGCTGCTGATAGTGTTTGTAACCTTTGCACCCTATTCTCCAAAGCCACTACCCGAGCGCGAAGCTCGTTGACTTCTTCTATTACACAGGGGTGATTGTCGGTTCGGACGAGCAGATAAATAAAATCTAGAATTTGATGTAGTATATAATCGTGACGAGATACTCTGGAAATGAGAGAGAAAATGGTGTTTCGGATTGGTTCGCCGGTAAGTGCTTCAGGTTCATCGCTAAGAGGGCAATGCTGTGGATGGAAGGGATCACCTTCTTCTTGTCTCCAATGATTGAGGAGGCTACGAACCCATCCCCAATTCATCCAGAATAGATGATGGCTGATTGGTTGATCCATTCCGGTCACACTGCTTTCGGAGCTTGAGTGGGATTCCATTTCGGAATCCGAGGGACTTGAACTAATGACGAATTCCATTTCGTACGATTGAATAAAGGATTTTTTGATATGAAATGATTTTTGGCTATCGGATGGTATTCTACTTACATAGAATATCTATATATATAGAACAAAAGATTTCGTAGATTACGGAGGAATTTACGGAATATGTCAGGCAAGGTTTACAGTAACAGATACGCTAAGATATTAGCAGATAAGCTAAGAGATGAATTTTGTCTGTACAGTATCTATGCAATAAATGCAGGAAGACGTGTATAGACTTAAGAATGATAAGTAGGTAATTTCCGACAAACATGATAAGCGAAACTTTTGCCATGCAGACACGGTCGAAGTCCAGACTCACTAATGCATCCTAACAACTATCAGTTAGACACACTAATGCAAGACCTGGTTCGCTAAGACCACCGCTCTGATACCACATGAGATGACCCGTCCTAATCCATAAGGACGAATACAATAACATATGATTACATCGCGAGGTATTTGTCCTCTATATGATAACTTTTACAAACATTGCATTCATTTTTAAAAGACAACCTTTCATTACATCGAAAGTTGACAGGCATGCATACCATTTCATAATATCCAACCTATAAATGATCTAATCCGTCATTTAATTAATAATAATCTCTATTGAAATTCAACGACTCGAATGCAACGTCTTTTGAAATATGTCATGAATGACTCCAAGTAATATCTTTAAAATGAGCAAATGCACAGCGGAAGATTTCTTTCAAACCTGAGAATAAACATGCTTCCAAGTGTCAACCAAAAGGTTGGTGAGTTCATTAGTTTATCATAATCAATCAATTCCATAATTTTAATAGACCACAAGATTTTCATTTCCATTTCTCATAAAAATCATTCATATGGACTGAACACCTGGTAACCGACATTAACAAAATGCATCTAGAATATCCCCATATATAATCATCGAAGTACTAAAGCAGTTCAAATTCTCTAACTGGGGCGTGTCAAAGCCCATAGATCTATCTTTAGGATTCACGTCAACTGGGGGCAATTATAATAAACCCCAATTCTTAGGTTACCAAGTTCAACAAGGGCGATATCCGGTATAACGATTCAACCATAGAATGTAGTTTCGATTACTTGTGTCTATTTCATAAAACATTTATAAAATCAGCGCATGTATTCTCAGTCCCAAAAATATATATTGCAAAAGCATTTAAAAAGGGAGCAAATGAAACTCACGATAATGTATTTTGTAGTAAAAATACATATGGCGATATTGAACAATGCAGGGTTGTCCTTGGATTCACGAACCTATATCATTTGTATATATATTAATACACATGATTGTAATTGAACAAATATATTAATTTATTTAGTTATATCATTCTTATATATTTTCATATATTCATACGTTATATATATATATATATATATAATTGTAATCGAACAAGTTTATATATTATATTTTAAATTATATATTATACCTATTTAGTTTATGTATATATTCAAAATATTTAATATTTATATAGTTATATTGATATATATTTGATTAGTATTTTAATAAAAATACCTAACATGTTATATATGAATATTTATATAAACTTTGTTAATTTGATTAAAAACATACTTACAACCTTAATAATATTTTTAAATTTCTTATTTTTATAGTTATAATTATTTTGAATAATAATACTTACATTAATCTAGTTAATATTAATAACAATGATAATAATAATAATATTAATAATAATAATACATAATGATAATACTAATAGTTATAGCATGATACCAATACTAATATTTATAAAATGATAATAATTTGTATTATTTTCATAATGATATTACTAATAATGATCCTAATCATAATAATACTAAAATGACACAATTTATAATACTCTTACTTATAAAAATATATTAATGATAAATAATGTTCCTAATATTATAGCTATAAATATGATATTTGTAATAATTATAATACTAACAATATTAATAATAATAATAACAATAATCCTAAATATTAATACTTTGTTAGTAATAATAATATTACTAACAATTCATTTATTATAATCATAATAATAATAATAAGTGTTAATTACTAATACTAATAATTATAGCACTAATAATAATAATAATAATAATAATAATAATAATAATAATAATAATAATAATAATAATAATAATTAAGTTTATGATAATAATACTAATGATAAGAATTATAACAATAATAATAATAACAATAATAATAATAATAAATTTTTTTGAAATTTAAAGACTACCTCAAAAAGCTTTAAAAAAAAAAGCTGCCACACGCTAGGCTCGAACCTGAGACCACTCGTTCACCCACAACACCCCTTATCCATTCCCTCTGTCTTGTTCATCTGACTTATACCAAGTATATGTTTTATTTAACCCATGATTTTCGTGTTCCATCTTCTTCCTCATGTACTCAAACGATCCAACCAACAACCAAACCCAAAATAGCCATTTTGTGATTTTACTTAGGACTTGTAACAATCAGAAATAAATAAAATGGGTTCTTAAATACAAAAAAAAATAAAAGAACACAAGCTGCTGCTGTGCTGCGTTCGTAAATAAAGAAGAAAAAAATAATTCAATTTGATTTCAAGAACATTTTAGCCCAAACTTACAACACGAAATAGATTGTAATCCACTCCTAAAAACTATTAGAATCATTAATTACACTTGAAACATCATAACATACTCGAATTTCTTGATAATCAAATCGGTTGACTTTTATTTTCAAAATTTTGACTCGAAAATTCGTAATGAATATGATGAATTGAAATCTGAAACTTTGCAGATAGGTTGAGTGGATGATTCCTAACATATTTTCTTTAATAGAAATTTAAGTTTAATTCAAAATCGAATTATGGGTAAAAGGTTACACGTACAGAGATATCGAGAGGTTTTAAGTTTGTATTTCTGATCATTCATTGATGAAGGTTGTGATACTGATAAAGATAATGGAAGAAGTTGCACGCTTTGTTTACAATAGCATGATATAATCGACTGATTAATAATGGTGATTCCCTCGACAATTGCTCCAGGGTAGGAGAAGGACAGGAAAAAGAAAACAAACAAGGAAAAAAAACTAAAGAATCTGATAATTGATTTTATTTACGCGTCTGAATCTGTGTTTATTATAAATATATATATTGTATTTATATGTATATTTATCTGTATATATAATTATGTAAATATCATATTAAATTTTGTAATATTACCTAATAATATAAATGTATTAATAAATTTAAGAATTTTATTAATTTTAATAAGAATACTAATAATAATACTAATTAGTAATAATATAAAAATTTATTTATATACATATCTATGCTTATAATTTCCTAACCATCTTATTTAGTATTTTCTTTTATTATCTTTTATATCATAATTACAATTATAATCATAACCATAACAATAATATCCTTAATCAATAATGATAATAATAATATTATTAATAATGCTAATAATAACACTACTTATAATAATATTAATATTAATATTAATATTATTATTGATAATAATAATGAAAGTAATGAATCATAATACTAATATAACATTTATACTTTATCTTGTAATTACATATAATATATTAATCTTACCTTTCATTAATTATGTAATATTTATTTTATATATAATAACATATTTTGAATATTTAACATTTATATATTTTATATATATACAATATACATCTAATATTAATTATGTATAGAAATCATAAATATATTCAATATTCATAAACACGTTTTAAATACCTATTACGAGTTATTTATATATTTAATTCTAATAATTAATATCATATTGTATATATTCAAATTATGTTATTTGAACAAAAATATTTTAATAATCAGATTCTATTGAATTGAAAAACGTTTTCCGCACGTTTGAAAATAGATCAATCGAATAATATGAAATTTAGTTCTCCACTAACTTTTGTCTAGCTTTCATTATTTGACACTTTGTTCCTTCTTGTAGATCACTTTACCAATTATTTCGAATATCGTTAAAAGGAAAAGATTTCTCAAATCAATGTGGACCTCACAACTCAGACCCCTAATCATATCACAATGCATTAGATAATTCAATCATTTGATATTATCTTTTAATTTCGTCAATAAACATATATCGAAACAAATATGTTCATGTAAAGTATTATACATTTAATACCTTGTTAACATTTTCAAGTTATAATATACACACACACACACACACACACACACACACATATATATATATATATATATATATATATATATATATATATATATATATATAATCATATCCATTTATATAATGGTTCGTGAATCGTCGAAATTTGGTCGAGGTTAAATGAATGTATGAACGCAGTTTAAAATTTTTGAGATTCAACTTAACAACTTTTGCTTATCGTGTTGGAAACATATAAAAATAAAGATTAAAGTTTAAATTTGGTCAGAAATTTCCTGGTTGTCACACAAAACAACATGAATCCAAAGCTTAAAATTATTGTATTGATGAGAGGAACTCATTTATACAATTTAATTAACCAAAAACATATGTTAAATTCACTGATTTTAACAAAAAGTCCGCTGTCCGTTTTTAATCATACCGAAAACATACACAATTCAACATTTTTAAGCAAGAAATCAACAATACAACAACATACAAGTACTATAGCATCAACATATAATCAAAATCAGTAGAAATGAAAGAAAATTGAAAAGTTAGGGTTCATAAATATACCCTAATCAAAGAATCAAGAGTATGGTTGCGTAGATCTTGAAAAGGAGAATCCGATGAGATAAAAAGCCCTAAATCTTCAAATATAAAATTGTTGAAGATGATGATGATGTTGGTGATGGTGGTGAACGACCATGGGAAGAGGAAAAGGAGAGAAAAATGATTTTTAGGTTAAAATGAAATGAAATGAGCTTTTTGATCAAATGAGATACAAGTTTGCAAAAGTGACAAAATCAACCCTCCCCTCACCCCTTGTGGGTTTCGGCCGAATTTAAGATGAGGATGGGCTCATCTTAGCCTATCATGAAGAGTAGTGATATTACTTGTGGCCCGAAATCCCGAACGAAGCCCGAAACGCGAAAATACAGTTACACGATTAATTATTCGGAGGAATTACGCACGCACGAAAAATAAAATATAAAAATATTTTATATAACCATATGATATAAAAATATCATAATTAAAATAATTTGTATTCAAAAATCTCAAAAGTCTGACCGTTGGTTTGAAAACCGAAATGATTCGCCGGATAGAAATCCACGACACGTAGAAATGTACAATTTTAAATACGAATACAAATATTCACATAACACATAATAAATATATTATTATTAAAATAATAATATAAGTCATAGAAATGACGTGGCACGAATATCAAATAACGGACGTTAAATACAAACAAAAAAAGGTAACGGAAAAAGTAGGGTCGTGACAATTAACACCCCTTGTTATACTGTATCTGAAGATTCTATGAACTCGGTATGGCCGAGTTCCCGAGAGGCATCTAATTCGCTTTAAGGACACGGAACTTAGGAATTGAGACATGAATGACCTAGTATACCTATTGACTGTTATGAAGAGACCTCTTAGGAGCTGTTAAGATCTAGTTAGTGCCTTGACCATATGACCCAAACCTACTGCATGTTTGAAATGTCCCGTTCTTATTGATTAAAAACGTTCCATATTAATTGATTTCGTTGCGAGGTTTTGACCTCTATATGAGACGTTTTTCAAAGACTGCATTCATTTTTAAAACAAACCATAACCTTTATTTCATAAATAAAGGTTTAAAAAGCTTTACGTAGATTATCAAATAATGATAATCTAAAATATCCTGTTTACACACGACCATTACATAATGGTTTACAATACAAATATGTTACATCGAAATCAGTTTCTTGAATGCAGTTTTTACACAATATCATACAAACATGGACTCCAAATCTTGTCCTTATTTTAGTATGCAACAGCGGAAGCTCTTAATATTCACCTGAGAATAAACATGCTTTAAACGTCAACAAAAATGTTGGTGAGTTATAGGTTTAACCTATATATATCAAATCGTAACAATAGACCACAAGATTTCATATTTCAATACACATCCCATACATAGAGATAAAAATCATTCATATGGTGAACACCTGGTAACCGACAATAACAAGATGCATATATAAGAATATCCCCATCATTCCGGGACACCCTTCGGATATGATATAAATTTCGAAGTACTAAAGCATCCGGTACTTTGGATGGGGTTTGTTAGGCCCAATAGATCTATCTTTAGGATTCGCGTCAATTAGGGTGTCTGTTCCCTAATTCTTAGATTACCAGACTTAATAAAAAGGGGCATATTCGATTTTGATAATTCAACCATAGAATGTAATTTCACGTACTTGTGTCTATTTTGTAAATCATTTATAAAACCTGCATGTATTCTCATCCCAAAAATATTAGATTTTAAAAGTGGGACTATAACTCACTTTCACAGATTTTTACTTCGTCGGGAAGTAAGACTTGGCCACTGTTGATTCACGAACCTATAACAATATATACATATATATTAAAGTATGTTCAAAATATATTTACAACACTTTTAATATATTTTGATGTTTTAAGTTTATTAAGTCAGCTGTCCTCGTTAGTAACCTATAACTAGTTGTCCACAGTTAGATGTACAGAAATAAATCGATAAATATTATCTTGAATCAATCCACGACCCAGTGTATACGTATCTCAGTATTGATCACAACTCAAACTATATATATTTTGGAATCAACCTCAACCCTGTATAGCTAACTCCAACATTCACATATAGAGTGTCTATGGTTGTTCCGAAATATATATAGATGTGTCGACATGATAGGTCGAAACATTGTATACGTGTCTATGGTATCTCAAGATTACATAATATACAATACAAGTTGATTAAGTTATGGTTGGAATAGATTTGTTACCAATTTTCACGTAGCTAAAATGAGAAAAATTATCCAATCTTGTTTTACCCATAACTTCTTCATTTTAAATCCGTTTTGAGTGAATCAAATTGCTATGGTTTCATATTGAACTCTATTTTATGAATCTAAACAGAAAAAGTATAGGTTTATAGTCGGAAAAATAAGTTACAAGTCGTTCTTGTAAAGGTAGTCATTTCAGTCGAAAGAACGACGTCTAGATGACCATTTTAGAAAACATACTTCCACTTTGAGTTTAACCATAATTTTTGGATATAGTTTCATGTTCATAATAAAAATAATTTTCTCAAAATAACAACTTTTAAATCAAAGTTTATCATAGTTTTTAATTAACTAACCCAAAACAGCCCGCGGTGTTACTACGACGGCGTAAATCCGGTTTTACAGTGTTTTTCGTGTTTCCAGGTTTTAAATCATTAAGTTAGCATATCATATAGATATAGAACATGTGTTTAGTTGATTTTAAAAGTCAAGTTAGAAGGATTAACTTTTGTTTGCGAACAAGTTTAGAATTAACTAAACTATGTTCTAGTGATTACAAGTTTAAACCTTCGAATAAGATAGCTTTATATGTATGAATCGAATGATGTTATGAACATCATTACTACCTTAAGTTCCTTGGATGAACCTACTGGAAAAGAGAAAAATGGATCTAGCTTCAATGAATCCTTGGATGGCTCAAAGTTCTTGAAGCAAAATCATGACACGAAAACAAGTTCAAGTAAGATCATCACTTGAAATAAGATTGTTATAGTTATAGAAATTGAACCAAAGTTTGAATATGATTATTACCTTGTATTAGAATGATAACCTACTGTAAGAAACAAAGATTTCTTGAGGTTGGATGATCACCTTACAAGATTGGAAGTGAGCTAGCAAACTTGAAAGTATTCTTGATTTTATGAAACTAGAACTTTTGGAATTTATGAAGAACACTTAGAACTTGAAGATAGAACTTGAGAGAGTTCAATTAGATGAAGAAAATTGAAGAATGAAAGTGTTTGTAGGTGTTTTTGGTCGTTGGTGTATGGATTAGATATAAAGGATATGTAATTTTGTTTTCATGTAAATAAGTCATGAATGATTACTCATATTTTTGTAATCTTATGAGATATTTCATGCTAGTTGCCAAATGATGGTTCCCACATGTGTTAGGTGACTCACATGGGCTGCTAAGAGCTGATCATTGGAGTGTATATACCAATAGTACATACATCTAAAAGCTGTGTATTGTACGAGTACGAATACGGGTGCATACGAGTAGAATTGTTGATGAAACCGAACGAGAATGTAATTGTAAGCATTTTTGTTAAGTAGAAGTATTTTGATAAGTGTATTGAAGTCTTTAAAAAGTGTATAAATACATATTAAAACACTACATGTATATACATTTTAACTGAGTCGTTAAGTCATCGTTAGTCGTTACATGTAAGTGTTGTTTTGAAACCTTTAGGTTAACGATCTTGTTAAATGTTGTTAACCCAATGTTTATAATATCAAAAGAGATTTTAAATTATTATATTATCATGATATTATGATGTACGAATATCTCTTAATATGATATATATACATTAAATGTCGTTACAACGATAAACGTTACATATATGTCTCGTTTCAAAATCATTAAGTTAGTAGTCTTGTTTTTACATATGTAGTTCATTGTTAATATAATTAATGATATGTTTACTTATCATAATATCATGTTAACTATATATATAACCATATATATGTCATCATATAGTTTTTTTACAAGTTTTAACGTTCGTGAATCACCGGTCAACTTGGGTGGTCAATTGTCTATATGAAACCTATTTCAATTAATTAAGTCTTAACAAGTTTGATTGCTTAACATGTTGGAAACATTTAATCATGTAAACATCAATCTCAATTAATATATATAAACATGGAAAAGTTCGGGTCACTACAGTACCTACCCGTTAAATAAATTTCGTCCCGAAATTTTAAGCTGTTGAAGGTGTTGACGAATCTTCTGGAAATAGATGCGGGTATTTCTTCTTCATCTGATCTTCACGCTCCCAGGTGAACTCGGGTCCTCTACGAGCATTCCATCGAACCTTAACAATTGGTATCTTGTTTTGCTTAAGTCTTTTAACCTCACGATCCATTATTTCGACGGGTTCTTCGATGAATTGGAGTTTTTCGTTGATTTGGATTTCATCTAACGGAATAGTGAGATCTTCTTTAGCAAAACATTTCTTCAAATTCGAGACGTGGAAAGTGTTATGTACAGCCGCGAGTTGTTGAGGTAACTCAAGTCGGTAAGCTACTGGTCCGACACGATCAATAATCTTGAATGGTCCAATATACCTTGGATTTAATTTCCCTCGTTTACCAAATCGAACAACGCCTTTCCAAGGTGAAACTTTAAGCATGACCATCTCTCCAATTTCAAATTCTATATCTTTTCTTTTAATATCAGCGTAGCTCTTTTGTCGACTTTGGGCGGTTTTCAACCGTTGTTGAATTTGGATGATCTTCTCGGTAGTTTCTTGTATAATCTCCGGACCCGTAATATGTCTATCCCCCACCTCACTCCAACAAATCGGAGACCTGCACTTTCTACCATAAAGTGCTTCAAACGGCGCCATCTCAATGCTTGAATGGTAGCTGTTGTTGTAGGAAAATTCTGCTAACGGTAGATGTCGATCCCAACTGTTTCCGAAATCAATAACACATGCTCGTAGCATGTCTTCAAGCGTTTGTATCGTCCTTTCGCTCTGCCCATCAGTTTGTGGATGATAGGCAGTACTCATGTCTAGACGAGTTCCTAATGCTTGCTGTAATGTCTGCCAGAATCTTGAAATAAATCTGCCATCCCTATCAGAGATAATAGAGATTGGTATTCCATGTCTGGAGACGACTTCCTTCAAATACAGTCGTGCTAACTTCTCCATCTTGTCATCTTCTCTTATTGGTAGGAAGTGTGCTGATTTGGTGAGACGATCAACTATTACCCAAATAGTATCAAAACCACTTGCAGTCCTTGGCAATTTAGTGATGAAATCCATGGTAATGTTTTCCCATTTCCATTCCGGGATTTCGGGTTGTTGAAGTAGACCTGATGGTTTCTGATGCTCAGCTTTGACCTTAGAACACATCAAACATTCTCCTACGTATTTAGCAACATCGGCTTTCATACCCGGCCACCAAAAATGTTTCTTGAGATCCTTGTACATCTTCCCCGTTCCAGGATGTATTGAGTATCTGGTTTTATGAGCTTCTCTAAGTACCATTTCTCTCATATCTCCAAATTTTGGTACCCAAATCCTTTCAGCCCTATACCGGGTTCCGTCTTCCCGAATATTAAGATGCTTCTCCGATCCTTTGGGTATTTCATCCTTTAAATTTCCCTCTTTTAAAACTCCTTGTTGCGCCTCCTTTATTTGAGTAGTAATGTTATTATGAATCATTATATTCATAGATTTTACTCGAATGGGTTCTCTATCCTTCCTGCTCAAGGCATCGGCTACCACATTTGCCTTCCCCGGGTGGTAACGAATCTCAAAATCGTAATCATTCAATAATTCAATCCACCTACGCTGCCTCATATTCAGTTGTTTCTGATTAAATATGTGTTGAAGACTTTTGTGGTCGGTATATATAATACTTTTGACCCCATATAAGTAGTGCCTCCAAGTCTTTAATGCAAAAACAACCGCGCCTAATTCCAAATCATGCGTCGTATAATTTTGTTCGTGAATCTTCAATTGTCTAGACGCATAAGCAATCACCTTCGTTCGTTGCATTAATACACAACCGAGACCTTGCTTTGATGCGTCACAATAAATCACAAAATCATCATTCCCTTCAGGTAATGACAATATAGGTGCCGTAGTTAGCTTTTTCTTCAATAACTGAAACGCTTTCTCTTGTTCATCATTCCATTCAAATTTCTTCCCTTTATGCGTTAATGCAGTCAAGGGTTTTGCTATTCTGGAAAAGTCTTGGATGAACCTTCTGTAGTAACCAGCTAGTCCTAAAAACTGGCGTATGTGTTTCGGAGTTTTCGGGGTTTCCCACTTTTCAACAGTTTCTATCTTTGCCGGATCCACCTTAATACCTTCTTTGTTCACTATGTGACCGAGGAATTGAACTTCTTCCAACCAAAATGCACACTTTGAAAACTTAGCGTACAATTCTTCCTTCCTCAATACTTCTAGCACCTTTCTCAAATGTTCACCGTGTTCTTGGTCATTCTTTGAGTAAATAAGTATGTCATCAATGAAAACAATGACAAACTTGTCAAGGTATGGTCCACACACTCGGTTCATAAGGTCCATGAACACAGCTGGTGCATTAGTTAAACCAAACGGCATGACCATAAACTCGTAATGACCGTAACGTGTTCTGAAAGCAGTCTTTGGAATATCATCTTCTTTCACCCGCATTTGATGATACCCGGAACGTAAGTCAATCTTTGAATAAACAGACGAGCCTTGTAGTTGATCAAATAAGTCGTCGATTCTCGGTAGTGGGTAGCGGTTCTTGATGGTAAGTTTGTTCAACTCTCGGTAGTCGATACACAACCTGAATGTACCATCTTTCTTCTTGACAAACAAAACAGGAGCTCCCCACGGTGATGTGCTTGGTCGAATGAAACCACGCTCTAAAAGTTCTTGTAATTGGCTTTGTAGTTCTTTCATCTCGCTGGGTGCGAGTCTGTAAGGAGCACGAGCTATTGGTGCAGCTCCTGGTACAAGATCTATTTGAAATTCAACGGATCGATGTGGGGGTAATCCCGGTAATTCTTTCGGAAATACATCGGGAAATTCTTTTGCAATGGGAACATCATTGATGCTCTTTTCTTCAGTTTGTACTTTCTCGACGTGTGCTAGAACAGCATAGCAACCTTTTCTTATTAGTTTTTGTGCCTTCAAATTACTAATAAGATGTAGCTTCGTGTTGCCTTTTTCTCCGTACACCATTAAGGGTTTTCCTTTTTCTCGTATAATGCGAATTGCATTTTTGTAACAAACGATCTCCGCTTTCACTTCTTTCAACCAGTCCATACCGATTATCACATCAAAACTCCCTAACTCTACTGGTATCAAATCAATCTTAAATGTTTCGCTAACCAGTTTAATTTCTCGATTCCGACATATATTATCTGCTGAAATTAATTTACCATTTGCTAATTCAAGTAAAAATTTACTATCCAAAGGCGTCAATGGACAACTTAATTTAGCACAAAAATCTCTACTCATATAGCTTCTATCCGCACCCGAATCAAATAAAACGTAAGCAGATTTATTGTCAATAAGAAACGTACCCGTAACAAGCTCCGGGTCTTCCTGTGCCTCTATCGCATTAATATTGAAAACTCTTCCACGGCCTTGACCATTCGTGTTCTCCTGGTTCGGGCAATTTCTAATAATGTGGCCTGGTTTTCCACATTTATAACAAACTACATTGGCATAACTTGCTCCGACACTACTTGCTCCGCCATTACTCGTTCCGACACCATTTGTTCCTTTCGTTCTATTAGCCCCTGGTCCGTAGACCTCACACTTCGCCGCGCTATGACCATTTCTTTTACACTTGTTGCAAAATTTGGTGCAGAACCCCGAGTGATTCTTTTCACACCTTTGGCATAGCTGCTTCTGATTGTTGTTGTTGTTGCGGTTATTATTGTTGTTGGGATGATTGTTGTAGTTGCTGTTGTTGTTGTTGTTGTTGTTGTTGTTGGGCCGTTTGTTGTAGTTGCGATTGATGTTGCGATTGTTGGGATAATTGTTGCGATTATTGTTGTAATTGCTGTTGTTGTTGTATTGGTGATTCTTATCACCGTTTTCCTCCCACTTTCTTTTGACTTGCTTCACATTGGCCTCTTCAGCAGTCTGTTCTTTAATTCTTTCTTCAATCTGGTTCACTAGTTTGTGAGCCATTCTACATGCCTGTTGTATGGAGGCGGGCTCGTGTGAACTTATATCTTCTTGGATTCTTTCCGGTAATCCTTTCACAAACGCGTCGATCTTCTCTTCCTCATCTTCGAATGCTCCCGGACACAATAGGCACAATTCTGTGAATCGTCTTTCGTACGTGGTAATATCAAATCCTTGGGTTCGTAACCCTCTAAGTTCTGTCTTGAGCTTATTGACCTCGGTTCTGGGACGGTACTTCTCGTTCATCAAGTGCTTGAATGCTGACCACGGTAGTGCGTACGCATCATCTTGTCCCACTTGCTCTAGATAGGTATTCCACCATGTTAACGCAGAACCTGTGAAGGTATGCGTAGCGTACTTCACTTTGTCCTCTTCAGTACACTTACTTATGGCAAACACCGATTCAACCTTCTCGGTCCACCGTTTCAATCCGATCGGTCCTTCGGTTCCATCAAATTCCAAAGGTTTGCAGGCAGTGAATTCTTTGTAGGTGCATCCTACACGATTTCCTGTACTGCTAGATCCAAGGTTATTGTTGGTATGTAGCGCAGCCTGTACTGCGGCTATGTTTGAAGCTAGAAAAGTACGGAATTCCTCTTCATTCATATTCACGGTGTGTCGAGTAGTCGGTGCCATTTCCTTCAAAATAGTTAAATGGAACAAGTTAATCATACAGAATATTAAGAGTAGTTAATAGTATTTCGTAGCATAATATGAACTCATTTATAAAAGCTTTTTCTTCATATTAGCGTTTTATAAGTTTAAATTCGGGTAGTACCTACCCGTTAAGTTCATACTTAGTAGCTAATATACAATTCAACTACTACAATTCTATATGAAAAACTGATTGTAATAATATTTCGCGTTCAAACTTTTATACAATATTTTACAAACTTACAATACCGCTTATTTTACATAAAGCATGAAATATAGCACACAATAACTTTGATACAAGATAGTTGTGAAGACAATTCTAGCTAGTACACAAGTCGTTCGGCAAAGGCAATAAAGACACGTAATTCATACGTCCAGAAACAAGTCATGCATTCTGGTTTTACTAGGACTACTTCCCATCCTTGGTCTTGTGCAACATAACCGTTATGGCCGTTGATAAGACAGCGTGTTGTAACGTCATCAAAGGGACGAGGGTTACGTAATGTCCAACAGTCCCGTAATAATCTAAAAACCTCATTTCTTACCCCAATTACCGACTCCGTCACTTGTGGAAACGTTTTGTTTAATAGTTGTAGCCCGATGTTCTTGTTCTCACTTTGGTGAGAAGCGAACATTACTAATCCGTAAGCATAACATGCTTCTTTATGTTGCATGTTAGCCGCTTTTTCTAAATCACGAAGTCCAATATTCGGATATATTGAGTCAAAATAATTTCTTAACCCGTTGCGTAAAATAGCATTTGGGTTCCCCGCAATATATGCGTCAAAGTAAACACATCGTAACTTATGGGTTTCCCAATGTGATATCCCCCATCTTTCAAACGAAAGTCTCTTATAAACCAAGACATTCTTGGAACGTTCTTCGAATGTCTTACAAACTGATCTCGCCTTAAATAGTTGTGCCGAAGAATTCTGGCCGACTCTAGACAAGATTTCATCAATCATGTCTCCGGGTAGGTCTCTTAAAATATTGGGTTGTCTATCCATTTTGTGTTTTTAAACTGTAAAATAGACAAGAGTTAGTTTCATAAAAAAATACTTATTAATACAAGCAATTTTTACATATATCATAAAGCATAAGAACACTATATTACATATATTACACCACACGAATACAACTATCTTATTCCGACTCGCTCGTTTCTTCTTCTTCGGTTTTGGTTCGTTTTGCCAAGTTTCTAGGGATATATGATGTTCCCCTAATACGAGCCGTCGTTGTCCACATTGGTTTAGAAAAACCTGGTGGTTTAGAGGTTCCCGGGTCATTGTTACAACTTAAGGACTTCGGGGGTTGACGATACATATAAAGTTCATCGGGGTTGGAATTAGATTTCTCTATTTTTATGCCCTTTCCCTTATTATTTTCTTTTGCCTTTTTAAATTCAGTTGGGGTAATTTCTATAACATCATCGGAATTCTCGTCGGAATCCGATTCATCGGAGAATTGGTAATCCTCCCAATATTTTGCTTCCTTGGCGGAAACACCATTGACCATAATTAACTTTGGTCGGTTGGTTGAGGATTTTCTTTTACTTAACCGTTTTATTATTTCCCCCACCGGTTCTATTTCTTCATCCGGTTCCGATTCTTCTTCCGGTTCCGATTCTTCTTCCGGTTCCTCTTCGGGAACTTGTGAATCAGTCCACAAATCATTCCAATTTACATTTGACTCTTCATTATTATTAGGTGAGTCAATGGGACTTGTTCTAGAGGTAGACATCTATCACATAATATCAAACACGTTAAGAGATTAATATATCACATAATATTCATATGTTAAAAATATATAGTTTCCAACAAAAATGTTAAGCAATCATTTTTAAAGAAAACACGGTCGAAGTCCAGACTCACTAATGCATCCTAACAAACTCGATAAGACACACTAATGCAAATTTTCTGGTTCTCTAAGACCAACGCTCTGATACCAACTGAAATGTCCCGTTCTTATTGATTAAAAACGTTCCATATTAATTGATTTCGTTGCGAGGTTTTGACCTCTATATGAGACGTTTTTCAAAGACTGCATTCATTTTTAAAACAAACCATAACCTTTATTTCATAAATAAAGGTTTAAAAAGCTTTACGTAGATTATCAAATAATGATAATCTAAAATATCCTGTTTACACACGACCATTACATAATGGTTTACAATACAAATATGTTACATCGAAATCAGTTTCTTGAATGCAGTTTTTACACAATATCATACAAACATGGACTCCAAATCTTGTCCTTATTTTAGTATGCAACAGCGGAAGCTCTTAATATTCACCTGAGAATAAACATGCTTTAAACGTCAACAAAAATGTTGGTGAGTTATAGGTTTAACCTATATATATCAAATCGTAACAATAGACCACAAGATTTCATATTTCAATACACATCCCATACATAGAGATAAAAATCATTCATATGGTGAACACCTGGTAACCGACAATAACAAGATGCATATATAAGAATATCCCCATCATTCCGGGACACCCTTCGGATATGATATAAATTTCGAAGTACTAAAGCATCCGGTACTTTGGATGGGGTTTGTTAGGCCCAATAGATCTATCTTTAGGATTCGCGTCAATTAGGGTGTCTGTTCCCTAATTCTTAGATTACCAGACTTAATAAAAAGGGGCATATTCGATTTTGATAATTCAACCATAGAATGTAATTTCACGTACTTGTGTCTATTTTGTAAATCATTTATAAAACCTGCATGTATTCTCATCCCAAAAATATTAGATTTTAAAAGTGGGACTATAACTCACTTTCACAGATTTTTACTTCGTCGGGAAGTAAGACTTGGCCACTGTTGATTCACGAACCTATAACAATATATACATATATATTAAAGTATGTTCAAAATATATTTACAACACTTTTAATATATTTTGATGTTTTAAGTTTATTAAGTCAGCTGTCCTCGTTAGTAACCTATAACTAGTTGTCCACAGTTAGATGTACAGAAATAAATCGATAAATATTATCTTGAATCAATCCACGACCCAGTGTATACGTATCTCAGTATTGATCACAACTCAAACTATATATATTTTGGAATCAACCTCAACCCTGTATAGCTAACTCCAACATTCACATATAGAGTGTCTATGGTTGTTCCGAAATATATATAGATGTGTCGACATGATAGGTCGAAACATTGTATACGTGTCTATGGTATCTCAAGATTACATAATATACAATACAAGTTGATTAAGTTATGGTTGGAATAGATTTGTTACCAATTTTCACGTAGCTAAAATGAGAAAAATTATCCAATCTTGTTTTACCCATAACTTCTTCATTTTAAATCCGTTTTGAGTGAATCAAATTGCTATGGTTTCATATTGAACTCTATTTTATGAATCTAAACAGAAAAAGTATAGGTTTATAGTCGGAAAAATAAGTTACAAGTCGTTCTTGTAAAGGTAGTCATTTCAGTCGAAAGAACGACGTCTAGATGACCATTTTAGAAAACATACTTCCACTTTGAGTTTAACCATAATTTTTGGATATAGTTTCATGTTCATAATAAAAATAATTTTCTCAAAATAACAACTTTTAAATCAAAGTTTATCATAGTTTTTAATTAACTAACCCAAAACAGCCCGCGGTGTTACTACGACGGCGTAAATCCGGTTTTACAGTGTTTTTCGTGTTTCCAGGTTTTAAATCATTAAGTTAGCATATCATATAGATATAGAACATGTGTTTAGTTGATTTTAAAAGTCAAGTTAGAAGGATTAACTTTTGTTTGCGAACAAGTTTAGAATTAACTAAACTATGTTCTAGTGATTACAAGTTTAAACCTTCGAATAAGATAGCTTTATATGTATGAATCGAATGATGTTATGAACATCATTACTACCTTAAGTTCCTTGGATGAACCTACTGGAAAAGAGAAAAATGGATCTAGCTTCAATGAATCCTTGGATGGCTCAAAGTTCTTGAAGCAAAATCATGACACGAAAACAAGTTCAAGTAAGATCATCACTTGAAATAAGATTGTTATAGTTATAGAAATTGAACCAAAGTTTGAATATGATTATTACCTTGTATTAGAATGATAACCTACTGTAAGAAACAAAGATTTCTTGAGGTTGGATGATCACCTTACAAGATTGGAAGTGAGCTAGCAAACTTGAAAGTATTCTTGATTTTATGAAACTAGAACTTTTGGAATTTATGAAGAACACTTAGAACTTGAAGATAGAACTTGAGAGAGTTCAATTAGATGAAGAAAATTGAAGAATGAAAGTGTTTGTAGGTGTTTTTGGTCGTTGGTGTATGGATTAGATATAAAGGATATGTAATTTTGTTTTCATGTAAATAAGTCATGAATGATTACTCATATTTTTGTAATCTTATGAGATATTTCATGCTAGTTGCCAAATGATGGTTCCCACATGTGTTAGGTGACTCACATGGGCTGCTAAGAGCTGATCATTGGAGTGTATATACCAATAGTACATACATCTAAAAGCTGTGTATTGTACGAGTACGAATACGGGTGCATACGAGTAGAATTGTTGATGAAACCGAACGAGAATGTAATTGTAAGCATTTTTGTTAAGTAGAAGTATTTTGATAAGTGTATTGAAGTCTTTAAAAAGTGTATAAATACATATTAAAACACTACATGTATATACATTTTAACTGAGTCGTTAAGTCATCGTTAGTCGTTACATGTAAGTGTTGTTTTGAAACCTTTAGGTTAACGATCTTGTTAAATGTTGTTAACCCAATGTTTATAATATCAAAAGAGATTTTAAATTATTATATTATCATGATATTATGATGTACGAATATCTCTTAATATGATATATATACATTAAATGTCGTTACAACGATAAACGTTACATATATGTCTCGTTTCAAAATCATTAAGTTAGTAGTCTTGTTTTTACATATGTAGTTCATTGTTAATATAATTAATGATATGTTTACTTATCATAATATCATGTTAACTATATATATAACCATATATATGTCATCATATAGTTTTTTTACAAGTTTTAACGTTCGTGAATCACCGGTCAACTTGGGTGGTCAATTGTCTATATGAAACCTATTTCAATTAATTAAGTCTTAACAAGTTTGATTGCTTAACATGTTGGAAACATTTAATCATGTAAACATCAATCTCAATTAATATATATAAACATGGAAAAGTTCGGGTCACTACAATGTTCTTGTTTGATTGTTGGCCTAGGAATAAGCCATATTAACTGCTTAGGTATCTATTAGGTTTCTATCTGCTTTACTTTCAGTATATCAACTGTAATGCTGTATAATGTTTGGATTGGTATGATCTCATTAGTATGATGAAATGGTTGTTAGATTTCATTTAAGGTTTTGTCAACTTAACCCGACGGACTCCTTCCGTTTGTGATCAGTGTTCAATTAACACGACATGTTGTTATTCAGTTAACTAAACTGATAACGAGGATTAGGATTAGAACTCAACTCACTAATAAACCTAGTGCTTTACTGAGGATAACCTTCGAGGTATAGTTACCTTTCAATTATACAACCAAGTGACATACTTTTCACTACTCAAAGAGAACTCTGAGAGTCTAGAGATAAGTAGGTCTGTGTAATTGGCTCATCCAACCAGATCTACACCGTTCTAATCTTAGCTTTAACATAAACATAATTACCTTTTCCTAGCCCAAACTGATATCTTGGTCAACATTTTCCTGATCTGCATACTCCGGATATTCTTCCACTTTCTTTACTTTTTCGCAATTAGGAATATTAGCTTAAAACCAACTACTATCCTTTATCTAGGTAATTTAACCAAATACAATTATCAACTTGATCTTCAATTCATTAAACCATTCAAAAGTACGACCCTAGGTTAACTTACACCTTCTACCTTAGAAAGTTAAAAGCAAATTTAGGTCCCGCAATATATAAATAATAAACCATTGTTCTCCCTCCTGATTAAGCTAATCCTGACATCTTGCGGCCCAACGATACCGCACGAATAAAACCATCCGTTTCGGTCATATCAAAGGTATAACAAGTTTTTGGTGCCGCTGCCGGGGATCGAATATTTCGGTTGAGAAAGATTTTAAACAGACAATAGTATTATTTGGTGGTGTCTAAGAAAGAAAATTATACACGGACTTGATTGTTGGATTTTCCGAACAGTCTCCAATTATATTGGAACCAAAAGGATCTTGCTTCTCCGTAGTCGGCCTGGCCACCTAAATACGAAGTAATCTATAAGAAGTCTTATCAATTGGAATATTCGATAAGGTTAGCGACCGAATGTCAAGAATAATTGTTTTAATTAAATTATCGATCCTTTTAGTCAGTTAATATTTTCTAAAAGTTACTTTTACGTCTTTTTAAACAGAAAAATCTAAAAAATGGAACAACAAAACACCCTTACTTATATTCAAAAGTCATGCTTAGAAGAAAGAGGAGGACCAATCACCTTAGGAACCGAAGGAATTCCTGAAATCAGTTCACACATGATCAAACTTTCACGTAAACAAATTTATCAGTCTGGTTGACTCTTTTAAGAAGGAAGAAAATGAGAAAAGCATTTTAAAACTTCATCTCTTTCAATATTCTTTGTCTACACGCGCTTTAACATGGTTTGATGAGCTTCAACCGAATTCAATACATTCATGGGAGGAACTAGCCACCAAGTTTTTAAACAAATTTTATCCACCCTCAATGCAAACCTGTTTAAGAAATGACATCACAAACTTTTTTCAAAAAGAAAACGAGTCATTGTGTCTAGCATGGAATGGAGTAAAGGTGAGGCTTAAAAGATGTCCAAATCATTCGTTACGTCGGGCAGACATGTAACAACCCTGATTTTTTCGTTACTTCCGTTAACATTTTGTTAATTATTTAACGGCGATTATTTAACTTTCATGCGTTTACGTGTATTAAATGCGTACTTGATCTTTGGAGGGTTTCAATAATTAATATGGGTTGATATTAATTCAAATAAATGTTTCGGATAATGAAATACGATAAAAACGATACGATTTCGATAATAGCTTTTTGAGCAACGAAACGCTCGGGTTTATTTTAATAATTAATTTTATTAATTATTAACTTCTTAAAATATTTAATTTATTGGGTTTTTAATAAATTAAGCAATTGGTTGCGTTTAACGAGCGGATTAGCGTTCCGGGCCTTCGGTACGACTAAACGACACCCAAAACGGACCACGATTACACGGGATTGCAAAACTAGAGCCCGGGGATACCCCATGGGGCCCATTCGGCCTCCCCCTCCCCCTCACCCCCTTATATTTCAATTTTTGTAAGTTTAGGGACTTATGTGCTATTTAGGAGAACTAGGGTTAGTATAAATTAGAAGGTTTAACAAAAATTAGGGAAACCCTCACAAATAAACTGCACCAGTCGACTCCCTCCCTCCCTTCTTTGGCCTTCGACCTCCATCACCACTACCACAATCAATTTTCAATTTTTAGAGCAAACCTTGAACACGAAAGTTGCAATTCTCGATCTCCTCTACGTGTTGATATAATTCTTTTAGCAATCTAAGGTATAATTGCATAAAATCTAATTCTTAAAATCTGATTTTTATAAGAGTTTCATAGTTATGTTGTCAATTGCTCAAGTCTATACGCGTACGTGTTAATCGTTATCGTTATTTTGATTGTTTGATTCGCTAGGGTTTAAAAACGAATTTGTATTTACTTGATCAGAAAAAATAAGTTTTTCAAATGTTAATTATTATGTTATAATCAGATTCCTTGCGAAAAACTATTGAGTTTAGACTTTGGATTCGCTTGATTTCGTTTCCGTATGATTAAGTTATGTCAATTTGAATTATCGTTGTGTTTTTGTTGCTTGGTCAGAAATATGGTATTGATAAACAATGAATTGGCATGTGAAACTTATACCACTGGAAATATAATTTAAAAACACTCAATTTAGACTAGGATATCATGTCATTTGCTTATGTATAACCCGAGATATGCTTGAATTAGTGTTAAAGTAGTGTTATACAGCACTTGCATGAAAATAACCTTGTATAATAAAATGTGTTAACTTCTGTGATTGAATCTTTGCATATTTGAAAGGTAGAAAAAAATTAATTCATCTTTCATGTGGATATCATAGGCTAATTGTATCTAGATCTTCGAATAATCGCGTGCGAATGTGACTAACTAAATGAGAATCGAATCTGTAAATTGCACACGGTTTTGTACTCTGTGGATTAAGTGAATTTCATGAGCATGTATGCTTTTGTAAAATGAAACTTAACATGATATGTGACTTATTGTTAGTTTATGTCAATCTCTGAAAACTTATGCATTGGACACAATAGAGCCATACCTTATATGAATTCTGATTTGAGCTGAAAACTGAATGTTCAACTTGCACGAATAAACTGTACAAATTGGCTAAACAAAAGTTTCTAGATTTTTTATATGTGTTACTTTGATTTGTCCTTGAACTATGGCCACTGGTCTTGTATCAATTGCATATTCCTAACTCCAGTTATAGCCAAAATGAAATCAGTGCGCGGTCAGAAACTGACTTGGCAAACCCTAAATGTATCCCTTCTAATTTCTGACTTTTAATTGTCGTATGAGTCATTGGATGGACTTTTTGGAATCTATTTTAAGTATATTTATGATCTGGAGTTTTTCATGTTTACTTGAATTTTGTACTATGAGATGATGTGCTAAGTATGCTACGTGTTGATAAACTTTGTGCATAACGATAAACTGAAATTGTGAAAATGATCATTCATGACCTAAAACGTATTGTTTGACTTAGGCTTGACATGTTGACCAATATTTGACATGAACCTACTGATGTTGACTTTAGTTGACCACATTGACCAAGTTTGACTTTCGGTTTGACTTCAGTTGACTTTTTTTGACTTGCATGATATAGTTGACTTTTACTTTGAAACGCGTCGAGTCGAGCAATAAGACAACGTACACTATGAAACCACACTTATTTAAGATACATATATTGACCAACCTAAATACGTATACCTAGGTTGCATTACTCGGTAATAAACCGTACAAGTTAATTATTCACTTTTCAATCCGAGCTTATTCAAAGGTGAGTCTACAGTCCCGCTTTTTACATGTTTTCAGGGATGAGAATACACGCTGTTATACTTACATTTTCAAATTATTTTGTATTGACATGAGTACTATATATGCATATTGAGTTTGTTCAAAAAGCCTCTAGCTTGAATACTTTTAATACCATCAGTGTAAGCACAATTTAGATGGACGGATCCGTTAGGTTGACAACCTCACCTGCTATAAAAACTGTGGTGCATTTACTTTGAACATTAAATTCATTTGAACAAGTGTATAATATTTTACGAGGTAAGGCGGGTATAGTGGCTTCTATACTCGGGTCATTGCTAGTATTCAGGTGCTCAGATTATGCAAACGATAGAATCTCGTGGTCAAGGAAACTAAACTATTTTTCTGATAACTGTTCTTCAGATATTGTTACATTATTTTAAACCTGTAGATTCACCAACATTATTTGTTGACCTGTTTTTGTGTGTTGTTATTCTCAGGTCCTTAAGAGGTATGCTTCCGCTGTGTTTACTGCATGACTGGCTGTGGAGTCAGCATTTGATTTTAAAGAACATTATTTACTTTCGCATTTAAAACTTTTATACTGTTTAAATACTGCTGGCTTGTGGTTACGATCACAACAGTGTTTCTATTTTGGGATTATTGACTTATAATTTTGAAAGTTAATTTTTAAATAAAATTAAATGAGATTGCTTTAAACGTCTCATATAGAGGGCGTAACTGTTAACTGTGGGACCTGAATTAACACGCCGTCAGATGGTAATTTGGCGGGGTGTTATAGTTGGTATCAGAGCTAACGGTTCGTAGGGAAACTAGGACTTGTATTAGTGTGTCTGATTTGGTCATTAGGACACCTTGATGAGTCTAGACTACGACCAGGACTTAGTCATTACATGAGTACTTTGTGACTAACGTTATTTACTTGCCTAATCTGTTTTGTTTGTGTTCTTGTACTATGAGTTAGATGTCACAGGATTCAGGAAGCAGTGACAGCGACTCCAGTGTGGCTGAGGTGAATGCTCCTGCCCCAGCACCAGCACCTGCTCCGCATCAGATACCTAACCATCCCGTGAACCTTTATGCATTGGATTTGGTTCATACTAACCGTAACAGGGATATTGTTGATAGTGTTATCGCTTTGAGCGATATTGCTAGGACATATCTGCACCCCGATGATCTTGATAGGTTGGACGAAAGGGTCACATGTATACATACTTATACGTACGAGGCTGAAGCAAGGTTCGTTAAGATGGCGGGATTGATAGCAACCTTGACTGCCAGGGTTGCTGCGTTGGAGGTGGAACGTAATAGGCCGAGGAATGATGGACCTGCCTCTCGTACCCGACAGAATTGGAAGTGAAGGGTCGTTGACCATGAGCTTCTTTTCCTTTTTCATCCGCCATACTTTCTTTAATTGATTATATAAGACTTACCGGGTGTTATAAACCGGGCTATTAGCACATTATGTTTATTGTTTGGGTTACTACTTTTGGATGTTGATTTATCACTCTTGGATTTTATTTATATTAATGGTGGATTATGCTATTAGTAACTATTATCTTCTATTGCATGCGGTATTATTCTATATTTAGTAACTTTGTATGATCATGATACTTGTGTTATGTTATACTACTACTATTGCCATTAATGTTACTACTTAGTGTTACTACCACTACTATCACTACATAACACTAGTACCACTACTACTACCACTAGTGACACTACTAACACTACTATCACTACTATCACTACTTACACTACTTCTCACTACTAACGAATCTTTTCGTACTATTATTATTTACTAGTCTTCAACACTCGTTGCTAGTATATTTTCATATATAGCATTGTTTTGACACTGACCTGGTGTGTTTTTCTGTGTTGAAGATGCCTCCGAAGGAATCAACCACCGCTCAAATCAGGAGAATGGTCGCTGAAGGAATCGCTGCTGAAAGAGCTGAACTACTGAGATAATTCAACATCGCTCGAAACAGTAATGATCGTGGTGGTTCGAGCAACACCAATGGAAACGGCACTCAAGGCCGTAATGGATGTTCTTACAAAACATTCACTAGTTGCAACCCGCATTCTTTCAACGAAACTGAGGGACCAGTTGGTCTCACTAGGTGTTTTGAGAAGCTCGAGTCGGTTTTCCGCATTAGTGGGTGTAATGATAATGACAGGGTAGGCTTTGCAACGGGCACACTGGCAGACAGTGCGCTCACCTGGTGGAACAACTATGCTCAATCCCTGGGTCATGATCAGGCTTATGCCCTACCTTGGGATACTCTGAAGCAAAGAATGATTGAGGAGTATTGTTCGAGGAACGAGGTTAAGAAAATGGAACGCGAGTACCGAGAACTGAAGTTAGTAGGCAACGATCTCACCACCTATAACAAGAGGTTCTTTGAGCTGCCGTTAATGTGTCCTGAAATGGTCACTCCTGAAAGGCGTAAGGTAGAACTGTACATTGAAGGTCTGAGTGAGAATATTCAAGGCGGGGTCACTACTTCAAAACCCGCAAACGTGCAGGAAGCTATTGACATGGCTAGTTTGCTATTGGATCAGATTTCCCAGAGAGGGAAGGGCACTACAGTGAATGAGAATAAGTCAAACGATGGTAAGAGGAAGTGGAACGGTGGATAGGACAAGAATTTTAATCAACAGCCGTTCAAAAAGCAAGATTCTTACCGCAACGACACTGGAATCACAGGAACTAACTCCGGGTATAAGGGCAAAAAGCCACAATGTCAGAAGTGTGGCAAGCATCATACTGGAAACTGTTCTGTTCTAAATTGTGACCGTTGTAAGAAGTTTGGTCATTTGTCAAAAGATTGCAAGGTTAATCTCAACGGCAACACCAACAACAACAGCACTGCAAGCAATGCAAACAATGCTAATAATGGTAAGAACTGTTATGGTTGTGGACAGCCGGGTCATTTCAAGAAGGATTGTCCTAAGAACAACAATGGGAATGCTCGAGGCAGGGCGTTCAACATCAATTCTGCGGAAGCTCGTGATGATCCGAAGCTAGTCACGGGTATATTTTCACTCGATGATCAACCTGTTTATGTTTTGTTTGATACTGGTGCCGATAGAAGTTTTATATCTAAGGATATTTGTCACAATGTTAAGAAACCTGTTTCTTCCTTAGATAACGTGTATTCCATAGAACTAGGAAATGGTAACTTGATGAGAGCTGATAAGATTTATCGTGATTGTACCTTGATGTTAGAGGGTAAGCCTTTTAGCGTTGATGTGATACCTTTTAAACTGGGAAGTTTTGACCTCGTGGTTGGAATGGACTGGTTAGCTGATAACAAAGCCGAGGTGGTCTGTGACCTAAAGGCTATTCGTATTCCTATTGCTGACGGTGAACCTATGATGATTTATGGTGAAAAGAATGGTTCACAATTACATCTCATTAACTGCTTGAAAGTTCAGAAGTATGTCAGAAAGGGATGTATCGCGTTCTTGGCTCATGTAAGCCAAATTGTACCAGAAGAAAGGAGATCCGAAGACGTTCCTATAGATAAGGAATTTCTTGAAGTTTTTCCAGAGGAATTACCTGGTCTCCCACTGCATCGAGAAGTTGAGTTTCAGATAGACTTAGTGCCAGGAGCGGCACCGGTGGCTCGCGCACCGTACAGACTCGCACCCCCAGAACTCCAGGAGTTGTCTAGTCAATTGCAAGAGTTGTTAGACAAGGGATTTATTCGACCGAGTTCTTCGCCTTGGGAGCTCCGGTCCTGTTTGTTAAGAAGAAGGATGGGTCGATGAGATTGTGTATCATCTACAGAGAATTGAACAAGTTGACAATCAAGAATCGGTATCTGCTATCGAGGATTGATGACTTATTTGATTAGCTACAAGGATCCAGTTGTTATTCGAAGATTGATTTGAGATCCGAGTATCACCAATTAAGAGTCAAAGAAGCTGATGTCGCGAAGACAGCGTTTAGAACACGTTATGGGCATTATGAGTTTACAGTGATGTCGTTTAGTTTGACGAATGCACCAGCAGTGTTCATGGACCTCATGAACCATGTGTGTAAGCCATACCTAGATAAATTCGTCATCGTGTTCATTGATGATATATTGGTGTACTCCAAGAACCGAGAAGAGCACGAGCATCATCTACGTTCGATATTGACTATGCTTAGAGAAGAGCAGTTGTATGCAAAGTTCTCTAAGTGTGACTTTTGGTTATCAGAAGTACAATTTCTTGGCCATGTTGTAGGGGCCAATGGAATACAGGTCGATCCAGCAAAGATTGAGTAGGTTAAGAATTGGGAAACTCTAAAGACGCCAACGCAGATTAGGCAATTTTTGGGTCTAGCTGGTTACTACAGGAGATTCATTGAAGGATTCTCTAAGATCGCCCGACCATCAACCGCATTGACTCATAAGGGCAAGAAGTTTGAGTGGTCAAAATCGCAAGAGACTGCATTTCAGTTGTTGAAAGAGAAGTTAACTACTGCACCAGTACTGTCTCTACCCGAGGGAAGTGAAGATTTTGTTGTTTATTGTGATGCCTCACGTCAAGGAATGGGTTGCGTGCTTATGCAACGAAACAAGGTTATTGCTTATGGATCACGTCAGTTAAAGATTCACGAGCAGAACTACACTACGCACGACCTTGAGTTAGGAGCTGTTGTCTTTGCACTTGAAATGTGGAGACACTGATGGAATTTAACAAGTTACAAAACAACATGTTCTTATAATTAACCCGATCATTAAACCAATTTAATGTAGTTAAAACAAGCGGAAGCATAAGGTTAAGTTCATGTTTATATGTAAAGCATTTAAGTTAAATTCCATGATACTATCAAGTCTTGGATAAATGCTTATATATATATATATATATATATATATATATATATATATATATATAGAGGGAAAGAAGATGTAGTACCTCCTCAAGTCAATTGAGGGTGATATTGAAGAACTAGAAGATGATAGAACCTTAAGCTATTGTGCACCAACACCACCCTTAAACTTGTTAGGAATTGAGACCCTTAATCACCTTTGAACAAGCTCAAAAACCTTTGCTCTTACACCCAAATTTCTGGACAGCAGCAAGTCAAAAGGATGATGATGAAAGCAAGCTCCAAAACTATGAAACCTCAAGAGATAATACCCCAAACTTATCACCAACACCCTAGCCTTTAGTTAGGATTTAATGACACTTGAAAATCTAGCTTGCTAAAAGAAAATGACTTCCTTTTTGACCCTTAAAGGCCACGGCCTGAATGAGCTGCAGTAGGCAGGTTTTTTTTTGCAATACAACTTGATATGTTTGTATGTTCCTTAGGCATTTGGTCAAGGAGCATGCTTATAGAGACTTGGAAAAGTATGTGGCCTTCAATGAAGAATCTTTTGCATGCACTTGAACTCCCCATGCCACTACAATTTGAACATGTTATAATATACTCACAAAAAAAACTGAATTTATAAAATCAGTTTTCCTTTTTATAAAACATGATTTTATAAAACACATTTTATAAACTTGTATATTATTTGTTATGTATATTTTATAAAACTAATTTTATAAAATGTAACATAACTTAATAAATTATTTAACCTATAAATAATTAAATCCTTGTTATATAAGTTATTCCATAACTTATATAAACATATCAAGTAATATTATTTAAGAAACCTTTTCCTTAAAATTCAAGTGTCGCGTATTTAATCAATGATTCAATTGTTAAGATCAAATACTAATAAGGTGTCGGTAAGCTTGTTATTGGGTATGACCCGACTTGGATCATAACATAGTGGCCACGTTAATTTAATATGTCTCTCGGGCATACGAAATAACTTCAATCTCCCACTTGCACGAGAAACATAAGAAATTAATGCAAGTGATGGATACCACCTAACGACCATCCATCACCCCCAATATGTTATGACTTTGTGCCATTTAATAACATCATCCCCTTCGAGTTCCCCTCTCGAATATGAATAGGTGAATCTTTTCATTATATCCTTTAGTTCTAGATGTCATGTTAAACCCAAGAGACACAGAATGATCACTCTCTTTTAGATTTAACTTTATCAGGCCTTAGGCATCTGACTCTCAACGAATAAGAGGGACAAATTCCATCTTGACTACATACGTCCTAAATATGTACCTTGCATTATGCCTGAGCTCTTCCTTGTGAACTACCATATTTCAGAATAGTGAAGGAAAGAATCAAGGGATGATACTTGGTAAATATCCGAACCCAATATGTATCTCAGGTCAGAGGATACAATGATATTCGCCTTTACTCAAGATTACATGTGATCAACCACAAAGGCTCCATTTAGTAAATCTTGAGGGCGGGTCTTCCAATATTTGTATCCCACAAATATCTATGAACCTTGGTTGCAACCTTGCCCCACATTCATCCCGTGAATGTATACCAATCCAAGTTCATAATAGTCTAAACCTCACACTTGTTCCCACAAATGTGATCGACTACGAAATTTAGAATAATTAATTATTCATGGATAAAATATGCAAAATAGGAACATAACTCAAAATAAATTAATGCCATAATTATATTAATGAGTTTGAACAATTTTGTTCCGTTACAATACTTAAAACAGATCACAACCAATCACTAGAATATCGAAGCCCTAATGCACTAACATGTCCTTGATGTTTTGCACCATGTAAGAGCTTCGTGAGTGGATCCGCTATATTAAGATCTGTGTGAACTTTGTGAATACATATCTTTCCCTTTTCAACTTCATCCCTTATGTAGTTGAATCTCCGCTCAATGTGACGGGTCTTTTGGTGAGCACGAGGTTCCTTGATTTGAGCAATCGCACCCTCGTTGTCACAAAAGATCTCAAGAGGGCCCTGAATGGAAGGGACTATTCCTAAGTCGTCGATGAATTTCTTCATCCATGAAGCTTCCCGAGCTGCCAATGAGGCAGCAATGTACTCCGACTCTGTAGTGGATAATGCAACAACATCCTGTTTTGAACTCTTCCAAGAGACTGCACCTCCATTTAACGTGAAGACATAACCGGATTGTGATCGAGAATCATCTCGATCAGTTTGGAAACTCGCATCCACGTAACCTTTTACAGCGAGTTCCTCCTCACCAGACCCATATATCAGAAACATATCCTTAGTCCTCCTAAGGTATTTCAATATACTTTTGACAGCAATCCAATAACTGTTTCCTGGGTTATTCTGGTATCTACTTGTCAGGCTAAGAGCGCATGACACATCCGGTCTAGTGCATATCATTGCATACATGATTGACCCAATGGCAGACGCATATGGGACTTTCTTCATTCTCTCATGTTCATCTTTCGTGGTGGGGCACTGAGATGAACTAAGGAGCGTTCCTCTTTGAATAGGTACCAAACCTTTCTTAGAGTTCTCCATCTTGAACCTTTTCAAGATCTTTTCAATGTATGCACTTTGATTCAAACCTATCAGTTTCTTGGATCTATCCCTGTAGATCCCAATCCCCAAAACGTATTGTGCTTCTCCAAGATCCTTAATAGAGAAGCATTTACTTAGCCAAGTTTTAACACCTTCCATTGCTGGAATATCATTTCCAAATAACAATATATCATCCACATATAGTACAAGGAACATGATAGTGCTCCTACTAGTCTTCTTGTATACACAAGCTTCATCACCATTTTTAATGAAGCCAAATTTCTTGGCCTCCTCATTAAAACGATGATTCCACATTCTAGATGCTTGTTTCAATCGGTAGATTGACTTCTTTAACTTGCATACCTTTTTAGGATATTTCGAATCAACAAAACCTTCAGGCTGAACCATATAGACATCTTCCTCAAGATGTCCATTTAGGAAAGCGGTCTTGACATCCATTTGCCATATTTCATAATCATAATGAGCAGCAATGGCGAGTAATATCCTAATAGACTTTAGCATTGCCACAGGCGAAAAAGTTTCATCATAGTCAACCCCTTGAGTTTGAGTGAAACCTTTTGCTACAAGTCTAGCTTTATATGTATCCAAGTTTCCATGTATGTCGGTTTTCATTTTGAAAAGCCATTTACAATCAACTAGCCTTGAGCCAGTAGGTTGTTCAACAAGTTCCCAAACTTGGTTGTCATACATGGATTGCATCTCAGCGTTCATGGCTTCCTGCCATTTATCCTTATCAATCCTTGATAAGGCATCTTGGTAGTTTGTTGGTTCATCCAAATCAACTACATAGTAACTATCCATGAGAAACCCATATCTCTCAGGAGGATTACTAATTCTACCAGATCTGCGAACGTCTTGTGTATTTTGATCATCTATTTGATCACTCTCAACATTTTCATGTTGAGTTCTAGTGTCAACCAATTGTGTATCATCTACTCGATCTTGAACCTCTTCAAGATCTATCTTCCTTTCACCATCACCTTCCATTAGGAACTTAGTTTCAAGGAATTCAGCCTTCCGAGCAACAAATACATTCTGCTCGGAAGGATCATAGAAATAATATCCCATATCATCCTTGGGATATCCTATGAAGATACACTTCGTGGATCGAGAACTCAACTTATTAGGGATGTAACGCTTAGGATAAGCTTCACATCCCCATACCTTTAAGTATGATAGAGATGGTGGTTTTCCAAACCACATCTCATGAGGAGTTCGTTCCACTTTCTTGGTTGGGGCCATATTTAGAATACGAGCCGCGGAGCATAGACAATAACCCCAAAATGATAGGAAATGTTTGGAACAGGGAACTTACAATAATACAACGCCGCATTCTTCAAAGGTTGAGGAACAAGACGAGATCTATTAAGAGAATGATTTATTCTCGAAAAAATCTGAGGTAACGAGCTTCTAGCCATCATAGATCGAACCATATCCATTAGGGTTCGGTTCCTCCTTTCGGAAACTCCATTAAGTTGGGGTATTCCAGGAGGAGTAAGTTGCGAGATAATCCCACAACTTCTAAGATGATCTTGGAAAGCATCGCTTAGGTATTCACCTCCTCTATCGGTACGAAGTACCTTGATTGTCTTATTGAGTTGATTTTGTACTTCGTTTTGATATTCCTTGAACGCTTCAAAAGTTTCGTCCTTATGTCTTAACAAGTAGACATACCCGAAACGACTAAAGTCATCAATGAAAGTGACGAAGTATCTTTCACCTTTCCTAGTCATGGGCTTAAAGGGTCCACATACATCCGAATGTATTAATCCCAATAAGTCTTTAGCCCTTTCATAGGTCCCTTTGAAAGGTGCTTTAGTCATTTTGCCTTGTAAACAAGATTCACATACATCAAACGAGTCTAGTTCATTTGATTTCAAAAGTCCATTCTTTTGAAGTGTATGCATTCGATTCTTGTTTATGTGACCAAGGCAAAAATGCCATAAGTAGGAATCACTCAAATCCCTTTTGAGTTTCTTGGTGTTTGCATGGTATATTGAGCTATTGTATGATGTGTCATCATGAACCAATTCATAAATACCATTCACAGGCGAAGCCTTGAAATAGAACACACTATCTAAAGAAACATGGATATCATCATTAATGAAATTAAGATTAAAACCACATTGTTTCAAACGGGATACATAAATAATGTTTCGCGATAAATCGGGTGCATACAAAACATTTTTCAAAATAAGTTCCAAACCACTTGGAAGCTTTAGAATAAAGTCTCCTTGAGCTACTACGTGCACCTTAGCTCCATTTCCCATGTAGAGACTTGATGTTCCCGCTTCTTGTTTACTTCTTTTGAACCCCTGCATAGAATTGAAAATGTGAGTTCCACATCCTGTGTCTAATACCCATGTATTAGAAGAAGTAATACTAAGCTCAGTGTATACCATATATACATTACCTGAGGTTTTCCCTGCATCCCTCTTTTCCATCAACTCCTTTAGGTAGACTGGGCAGTTGCATTTTCAGTGACCCATTTCACCGCAACCAAAGCACGGATCTTCCTTGGGGTTAGCTTTACCGGTAACCTTTTGCTTTTTGTTCTTGTTGGTTGGGGTAACCATACTTCCCTTTCCCTTACTCTTACCTTGGTGGGCGGGTCCTTTCCTCTTAGCTGCCTTCGGCTTAGAAGTGTTATAGCCTTTGGACCAGCCTTCATTGATCATAAACATGGGTGAAGCCCTTTTACCCATGCTCGCTTCAGCCGTCTTAAGCATGGCGTGTAATTCGCCAATGCTCTTATCCCATCCATTCATATTGTAATTCATTACAAATGTGTCAAACCTCTTTGACAAGGAGTTAAGGATAAGGTCCGTGGCTAATTCATTAGACACGTTGCAGTTTAGACGGTTCGCTCGATCAATTAGGCTTTTCATCTTAAGGACATAAGATGAAACGGATTGGGAGTCGTCCATCCGACATGCATGAAGCACTCAAACCGTTTCGAAGCGCTCGACACAAGCTTGTTGAAGGAACATCTCCTTCAACTGTGTAATCATGTCATATGCACTATGATGCTCAAAATCCTTTTGGAGTTCGGGTATCATAGTCCCAAGCATGAGGCAAGAAACTTGCACCGAATCGGTGCAATATTTCTCCCAATAAGCCATGCCTTCTGTATCATCCTCGTCCGGTTGATCGGGAATGGGGTCTTCCAACACATACGCCCTATCCTCTAGTTTGAGGACAATTCTTAGATTGCGGAACCAATCCATGAAGTTCGTATGGTTGAGTTTTTCCTTTTCGAGGATTGACCTCAACGATAGGTTGTTAAAGTTGATTGGTGCGTTTGGAATGTTGTTGTTATTGGCGGCCATCTACAAAATTTAACCAAGTTGTTTAAGTATCAATTTTAATTTAACAATCAATACCCTTTAAATCCAATTGAAATTTATTAAATTTTAGAATCCAACAGTAAAGCAAATTTCGGTTAGGTGACCCTTATCCCGTCATTTGATTTAGCTAGGTAGTCATTATATGACAATTGCAATCCTTTTGCAACTTCTAAGTTATGGAATCATGCAATCCTTTTGCACGGCATAATTATTCCATCAATCGCCTATTCGTTCCTCATGCTTCGGTGACCCTAAGATCATGATTCCCAAATCAAGTCGTCCTACTTGTGCTAACGTGTAAATTCAACATACAAGTGGTTAGGTGACCTTTATCCCACAAGTGTGCGAAATTCACCTTAATCGTATTAGTTTGCTCATAACGGTTAGGTGACCTTTATCCCATTATGAGTTCCCTAATATTTTCAAGTGTCACACAAAAGGATGGCGTTTAACTTGTTTGCCTTGTTAATAGAAGGGATTTTAAGTTTCCATTAATTCTAGTTTAAGAAAACTTTTATGCCATACACCAGCATGCATTTAGTGTATGGTTTATTTGAAATCCATTTTCAAGTCTTGTAATTTTAGCCAATTACTTGATATAAACCATTTTATATATATGGTCCTTATCATGTTCTTAATAACCGTTTATTAATGTCCTTTTAGCCATTTTTAATTTAACCATTTAAATTGACGTTTTGCATGTCATTTATTAATGTCAAATTTAACCAATTAAATTGTCATTTTGCTTGTTGTTAACTTGTGTGATTAACTTGTAGCATACAAACATACAATCCATAATCATACAAAAAAAAAAAAAAAAAAACAACCATGCATGCAAAACAAATATGTTCACAATCAAGCCAATTAGGTAGACATTTGTTTAGCCAAAAACAAATGCCACCGGTAAGGGTTATAACACAAAGTATGAGATTTTAAATCTCCCACTTAATCTTGCATCCAAATGCTTCTTCTTGTGTTCTTCAAGTCTTCATTATCTTCATCATTTTACAAAATATATCCTAATACATTTTTCTAAAAAATGAAAATACAACCTAATCTATTTTACATACCAAATATAAAATAAATTACATAACCAAAATAATAATATTACAAACCAAATGAATGAATTAATATTACATACCAAATGAATTATTAATAATCATTCAAACACACATGCATACAACCATAAGGTCAAGGCTTGATTGTGAACAACAACATACAACAAATATGACCAAATGGCAAGTTCCAAACCCATTTGGAACCTTCCAAAATTCGGCCCAAAACATCAACCCTCCCAAATCCATTAATTTTGCATTTTACTTTCATGCATGTTAGTAGAATGCAAAGTTGATGGGTTTTAAAGACCATATTAGAAGCATAATCCATAGACCTCAGCTCTAGATACCATTGATGGAATTTAACAAGTTACAAAACAACATGTTCTTATAATTAACCCGATCATTAAACCAATTTAATGTAGTTAAAACAAGCGAAAGCATAAGGTTAAGTTCATGTTTATATGTAAAGCATTTAAGTTAAATTCCATGATACTATCAAGTCTTGGATAAATGCTTATATATATATATATATATATATATATATATATATATATATATATATATATATATATATATATATATAGAGGGAAAGAAGATGTAGTACCTCCTCAAGTCAATTGAGGGTGATATTGAAGAACTAGAAGATGATAGAACCTCAAGCTATTGTGCACCAACACCACCCTTAAACTTGTTAGGAATTGAGACCCTTAATCACCTTTGAACAAGCTCAAAAACCTTTGCTCTTACACCCAAATTTCTGGACAACAACAAGTTAAAAGGATGATGATGAAAGCAAGCTCCAAAACTATGAAACCTCAAGAGATAATACCCCAAACATATCACCAACACCCTAGCCTTTAGTTAGGATTTAATGACACTTGAAAATCTAGCTTGCCAAAAGAAAATGACTTCCTTTTTGACCCTGAAAGGCCACGGCCTGAATGAGCTGCAGTAGGCAGGTTTTTTTTTTTTTTTTTTTTTTTTTTTGCAATACAACTTGATATGTTTGTATGTTCCTTAGGCATTTGGTCAAGGAACATGCTTATAGAGACTTGGAAAAGTATGTGGCCTTCAATGAAGAATCTTTTGCATGCACTTGAACTCCCCATGCCACTACCATTTGAACATGTTATAATATACTCATAAAAAAACTGAATTTATAAAATCAGTTTTCCTTTTTATAAAACATGATTTTATAAAACACATTTTATAAACTTGTATATTATTTGTTATGTATATTTTATAAAACCAATTTTATAAAATGTAACATAACTTAATAAATTATTTAACCTATAAATAATTAAATCCTTGTTATATAAGTTATTCCATAACTTATATAAACATATCAAGTAATATTATTTAAGAAACCTTTTCCTTAAAATTCAAGTGTCGCGTATTTAATCAATGATTCAATCGTTAAGATCAAATACTAATAAGGTGTCGGTAAGCTTGTTATTGGGTATGACCCGACTTGGATCATAACATAGTGGCCACGTTAATTTAATATGTCTCTCGGGCATACGAAATACCTTCAGTCACTACCTGTTTGGAACCAAGTTCACTATCTTCACTGACCATAAGAGTTTACAGCACATATTCGATCAGAAACAGCTCAACATGAGACAACGACGTTGGATGGAACTACTTAACGATTATAACTGCAAACTTCAATACCATCCAGGAAAGGCAAATGTTGTGGTGGATGCCTTAAGCAAAAAGGAGCGAGAGAAACCTCTTAGGGTTAAAGCGCTTAACATAGTTGTCCGTACAAATCTCACATCACAAATCCACGAAGCACAACAAGAAGCCATGAAACAAGAAAATGTTGATGTTGAATTTCTCAAAGGGATGGATAAGAAGTTTGACATCAAGGAGGACAAAACACGGTACTTTGCTAACCGAATTTGGGTACCAAAGTTTGGTGGATTGAGAGAACTAGTGTTGGAGGAAGCACACAAGTCGAGATACTCAATTCATCCGAGATCAGATAAAATGTACCAAGATTTGAAGGCGTTTTATTGGTGGCCAAATTCGAAAACTGACATTGCTACCTATGTCAGGAAGTGCTTGACTTGCGCTAAAGTCAAGGCTGAACATCAGAAGCCATCAGGATTATTAACTCAACCAGAGATTCCCCAGTAGAAGTGGGAAGGTATTTCCATGGACTTCATCACGAAACTGCCGAGAACGGCGGGAGGTCACGATACTATTTGGGTTATCGTGGATCGTCTCACTAAGTCCGCACACTTCTTGCCGATAAGGGAAACTGATAAAATGGAGAAGTTAGCTCAGATCTACATTAAGGAAGTCGTCTCTAGGCATGGAGTGCCTATATCCATTATATCTGATCGCGACATCAGATTTACTTCCAGGTTTTGGCAATCATTACAGAAAGCAATGGGGACCCGTTTAGATATGAGTACAGCATATCACCCCCAGACGGATGGCCAGAGCGAACGAACTATTCAGACTTTTGAGGACATGTTGAGAGCGTGTGTCATTAATTTCAAAAACGGATGAGATAAGTATTTACCACTAGCTGAGTTCTCATACAATAATAGCTACCATGCGAGTATTAAGGCTGCACCTTTCGAGGCATTATACGGAAGGAAGTGTAGATCACCCGTTTGTTGGAGCGAGTTGGGAGATAGTCAGTTGACAGGTCCTGAGATTATTTAGGAGACAACTGAGAAAGTTCTACAGATTCAGGAACGACTGAGGATGGATCAAAGTCGTCAAAAGAGTTACATCGATGTTAGACGGAAGGACATAGAGTTCCAAGTTGGTGACAAGGTTATGCTTAAGGTATCACCTTGGAAGGGTGTTGTACGATTTGGGAAACGAGGTAAACTGAGTCCTAGATATGTTGGACCATTTGAGATAACTGAAAGAGTTAGACCAGTAGCTTACAGATTGGAACTACCACAAGCACTCAGCGGTATTCATGACGTTTTCCATGTATCCAATCTAAAGAAGTGCCTAGCCGATGATAATTTGATTATTCCTTTAGAGGAACTACGTATCGACGACAAACTTCATTTCATTGAGGAACCTATTGAAATCTTGGGCCGTGAGGTCAAACAGTTGAAGCAAAGCAGAATTCCTATCGTAAAAGTTCGGTGGAATGCGAGAAGAGGACCAGAGTTCACGTGGGAGCGTGAAGACCAGATGAGGCTGAAGTATCCGCAACTGTTTCCCGAGGAAACTACTTCAGCGGACGATCACTAAAATTTCGGGACGAAATTTTCAATAACAGGTGGGTAATGTAACAACCCTGATTTTTTCGTTACTTCCGTTAACCTTCCGTTAGTTATTTAACGGCGATTATTTAACTTTCATGCGTTTATGTGTATTAAATGCGTACTTGATCTTCGGAGGGTTTCAATAATTAATATAGGTTGATATTAATTCAAATAAATGTTTCGGATAATGAAATACGATAAAAATGATACGATTTTGATAATAGCTTTTTGAGCAACGAAACGCTCGGGTTTATTTTAATAATTAATTTTATTAATTATTAACTTCTTAAAATATTTAATTTATTGGATTTTTAATAAATTAAGCAATTGGTTGCGTTTAACGATTGGGTTAGCGTTCCGGGCCTTCGGTACGACTAAACGACACTTAAAACGGACCACGATTACACGGGATTGCAAAACGAGAGCCCGGGGATTCCTCATGGGGCCCATTCGGCTGACCCCTCCCCCTCACCCCCTTATATTTCAATTTTTGTAAGTTTAGGGACTTATGTGCTATTTAGGAGAACTAGGGTTAGTATAAATTAGAAGGTTTAACAAAAATTAGGGAAACCCTCACAAATAAACTGCACCAGTTGACTCCCTCCCTCCTTTCTTTGGCCGTCGACCTCCATCACCACTACCACCATCAATTTTCAATTTTTAGAGCAAACCTTGAACACGAAAGTTGCAATTCTCTATCTCCTTACGCGTTGATATAATTCTTTTAGCGATATAAGGTATAATTGCATAAACTCTAATTCTTAAAATCTGATTTTTATAAGAGTTTCATAGTTATGTTGTCAATTGCTCAAGTCTATACGCGTACGTGTTAATCGTTATTGTTATTTTGATTGTTTGATGCGCTAGGGTTTAAAAACGAATTTGTATTTACTTGATCAGAAAAATTAAGTTTTTCAAATATTAATTATTATGTTATAATCAGATTCCTTGCGAAAAACTATTGAGTTTAGGCTTTGGATTCGCTTGATTTCGTTTCCGTATGATTAAGTTATGTCAATTTGAATTATCGTTGTGTTTTTGTTGCTTGGTTAGAAATCTGGTATTGATATATAATTAATTGGCATGTGACACTTATACCACTGGAAAGATAATTTAAAAACACTCAATTTAGACTAGGATATCATGTCGTTTGCTTATGTATAGCCTGAGATATGCTTGAATTAGTGTTAAAGTAGTTTTATACAGCACTTGCATGAAAATAACCTTGTATGATAAAATGTGTTAACTTCTGTGATTGAAAGGTAGACAAAAAGTACTTCATCTTTCATGTGGATATCATAGGCTAATTGTATCTAGATCTTCGGATAATCGCGTGCGAATGTGACTAACTAAATGAGAATCGAATCTTAAATTTCACACGGTTTTGTACTCTGTGGATTATGTGAATTGCATGAGCATGTATGCTTCTAGAAAATGAAACTTAACATGATATGTGACTTATTGTTAGTTTATGTCAATCTCTGAAACCTTATTCATTGGGCACAATAGAGCCATACCTTATGTGAATTCTGATTTGAGCTGAAAACTGAATGTTCAACTTGCACGAATAAACTGTACAAATTGGCTAAACAAAAGTTTCTAGATTTTTTATATGTGTTACTTTGATTTGTCCTTGAACTATGGCCACTGGTCTTGTATCAATTGCATATTCCTAACTACGGTTATAGCCAAAATGAAATCAGTGCGCGGTCAGAAACTGACTTGGCAAACCCTAAATGTATCCCTTCTGATTCCTGACTTTTAATTGTCGTATGAGTCCCTGGCTGGACATTTTGGAATCGATTTTAAGTATATTTATGATCTGGAGTTTTTCATGTTTACTTGAATTTTGTACTATGAGATTATGTGCTAAGTATGCTACGTGTTCATAAACTTTGTGCATAACGATAAACTGAAATTGTGAAAATGATCATTCATGACCTAAAACGTATTGTTTGACTTAGGTTTGACATGTTGACCAATATTTGACATGAACCTACTGATGTTGACTTTAGTTGACCACATTGACCAAGTTTGACTTTCGGTTTGACTTCAGTTGACTTTGTTTGACTTGCATGATATAGTTGACTTTTACTTTGAAACGCGTCGAGTCGAGCAATAAGACAACGTACACTATGAAACCACACTTATTTAAGATACATATATTGACCAACCTAAATACGTATACCTAGGTTGCATTACTCGGTAATAAACCGTACAAGTTAATTGTTCACTTTTCAATCCGAGCTTATTCAAAGGTGAGTCTACAGTCCCGCTTTTTACATGTTTTCAGGGATGAGAATACACGCTGTTATACTTAAATTTTCAAATGCGTTTGTATTGACATGAGTACTATATATGCATATTGAGTTTGTTCAAAAAGCCTCTAGCTTGAATACTTTTAATACCATCGGTGTAAGCACAATTTAGATGGACGGATCCGTTAGGTTGACAACCTCACCCGCTATAAAAACTATGGTGCATTTACTTTGAACATTAAATAAATTTGAACAAGTGTATAACATTTTACGAGGTAAGGCGGGTATAGTGGCTTTTATACTCGGGTCATTGCTAGTATTCAGGTGCTCAGATTATGCAAACGATAGAATCTCGTGGTCAAGGAAACTAAACTATTTTTCTGATAACTGTTCTTCAGATACTGTTACATTATTTTAAACCTGTAGATTAACCAACATTATTTGTTGACCTGTTTTTGCATGTTGTTATTCTCAGGTCCTTAAGAGGTATGCTTCCGCTGTGTTTGCTGCATGACTGGCTGTGGAGTCAGCATTTGATTTTAAAGAACATTATTTACTTTCGCATTTAAAACTTTTATACTGTTTAAATACTGTTGGCTTGTGGTTACGATCACAACAGTGTTTCTATTTTGGGATTATTGACTTATGATTTTGAAAGTTAATTTTTAAATAAAATTAAATGCGATTGCTTTAAACGTCTCATATAGAGGGCGTAACTGTTAACTGTGGGACCTGAATTAACACGCCGTCAGATGGTAATTTGGTGGGGTGTTATAAGACATAATCTGCACGCTTTACAATGGTTTGACCAAGGATGATAAGTCTCTCCTAGACATGGCCTCGCAAGGCAATATCATGTCATGAACAGCAGACGAAGCATGGGATCTGTTGGACATTATAGCCCCACAATAGGAAGATTGGAGTAATGAAGCTGCTGAGAAGGATGACGTCTTCGCTCATACGGTAAAAATGCTGGAAACCAATTTACAAGATCTCACCCTCACTCTTCAAAGTTTACAATCCCTAAAAGTCCCAATGCTACTAGAACCAATCTAAGGTATCCTTACCCTAGATGGGCATATAAACAGCAGAATAGCTCGGATTCTAATATAATTTTTCCACTACACCAACCCACTCTCCACTCTAAGGAAACTTTAGTCAACTTTATGCAAAAGCAATACATGATAAACCTTCAAGTCATAGAATGCCAAAACAAGTTTGATACTTTAATAAAGACTTTTGAAGAATTAATAACCAATTTTCAGCTTACGCTTAAATGATTAACCACTAAAGTTGAAATAGAGTCTAGTGAGTCTGATGCCCTAGTAATCATTAGAGGTGGAAAGAAAACAACTGTTAACATACTCATACAAGATTTTTTCGATACGGAACCTGTGCCAATTGACCCAGTTGTCAATCCACCAGAACCTATCTCTCCTAAAGCTCCGGAAATTATTCCGCGAGCCCACATACCTTTCCCAGGTAGGCTTAGGAAGGAAAAAAAAGAAGCGCAATTTGCTAAGTATTGAGATATTATTAAGAATCTGCATTTGAATGTACGACTAGAAGATGCTTTAGTAGAAATGCCAAACTGCGCTTAATTTTTCAAAGAATTGCTTTCAAACAAAGAGAGATAAAGAGAGATAGTTAGCTTACCCTTAAGTGAAGAATGTTCATTAATGTTACAACAAGGTATTCCCCCTAAGTTTGGAGATACAGAAAGATTTATGGTACATTGATACCTATAAGATGTCCAAATTAGTAATGCGTTAGTAGACTTAGGAGCTAGTGTAAACCTAAGGCCCTATTCATCATTTAAAAAGCTACGATTAAATGACTTAAGGCCTACCAGAATGACTATCCAACTCGCGGACAGATCAGTTAAGAGTCCTCGAGGAATAGCTAAGGATGTCCTAGTCAGAGTGGAAAAGTTTGTATTTCCCGTCGATTTCATCATTATGGATATTGAGGAAGACACGAAGGTCTCAATCATACTTGGCAGACCATTCTTGAATACTGCCAAAGCCGTAATTGATGTACACGAGAAATCACTGAAATTAAGAGTTGGTAGTGAAGAAGTCACATTTAATGTTGACCGACTCATGAGCCATCCTCGCGAAGAAGATCTCAATCTCGCTGATTCTTTTTAAGAACTAGTAAACGAATATCTGGAGGATACCATGGCTATATGTAGTCAAGATCAAATTTCTAAGGATCTGTTCTTTATACATCCTGAAGGAAATCTCGACAGCCATTCAGCCGTAAATCCTGGTCAATATAAATCTCCCCTTTCCGAAAGTAACTTTCTCGGCAAGACTATCTAAATAGCGCCGCTAGGTCAAGGCATTCCCCTACCTCTGTTAAGGAGAAGACCGAATGAAGAAACGGATTTCATTTCGGTATTTCAGGAACCGCGGTTAAATAAGGACTGTGCTGAAATTCCTGAACCAACCTTCGAAACTAAAGAAGACGTTTCTGAAGATGAAGCATTAAGAAGGAAAATTTCTAGAACCAAAGAATAGATAGCATCAGTGACCCCTATTAAGGAAGAAGAACCAGAATTCCAGGAGAGATATGACTCGTTAGATGGAGAGGAGATAGCTAGAATGAAGCCATCTATCGAGGAACCTCTAGAATTGAAGTTGAAGAAGTTACCCGAACATCTGGAGTATGCATTCTTAGAAGGAGAATTGCAACTCCGTGTAATCATTTCTAAAGACATCATGCCACAGGAGAAGGCGGAATTGATTAAGGTTCTGAAATCACATAAGAAAGTAATTGCTTGGAAGATTTTCGACATAAAAGGAATCAGTCCAAACTATTGCACTCATAAGATCTTCATGGAAGATGATTTCAAACCATCAGTTCAGAGGCAAAAAAGGGTCAATCCAATGATTCAAGAAGTCGTCAAGGGTCATTCCTGTTCAAGTGGTACCCAAGAAGGGAGGAATGACCGTAATAAAAAATGGGAATAATGAACTTATTCAAACACGGGAGGTCACCGGTTGGAGGGTTTGCATAAATTATCGTAAACTAAACTCCGGCAACCCGGAAAGATCATTTTCCATTACCATTCTTCGATCAAATATTGGAACGTCTATCAGGAAATGATAACTCTTAATTATACAGTTTTTTATAACATTTTGAGGAGTTATCTTAGTATTTTAGAGTCATTTTAATACCAAAATGCACTAAAATGTGTAAAAATGGGAAAAAAGTATTTCTAATGGTTGTATCAAAGTTATGTATCAAACAGGATCAAAAATAAAGAAAATTGCAGAACGGCTAAATGAAGCCGCCGACATGGGTACTATGAAGCCTCCAGCTTGGAGCTAAGTATGTCAGAATGTTCCAGAATCTTCATAAAATTGAAAGAACTTGTTGATAAAGCAAAAGGCAAAGGAAGCCGCCGGCTTCATCCTGAAGCCGCCGGCCTAAATAACACGGTTTCTCAACTTGTCGACCAAGTTCAAGTAAAAATGGAAACAAAATCAAAAAGATTTGGCTAATCTCTGAAGCCGTCAGCCTTCCTTGAAGCCGCTGGCTTAATTATGATGGTTAAAAGATTTGAACTTGCGGATTAAGTTAAACTTGCAAAAGGAGTCACTGACCCAAGGCAAACCGATGGCTTCCCACTGAAGCCATCGGCTTGGCACCGTCTCAGAATATTATAAATACAGTCCTCTGGTCTCAGTTTTTATATTTATTAGTTTTCAGAATTCAATAATTCTGGTTAGGTCATTTTTTCTTTAGGGTTTTCTCTAAACCATTAGGTTAGATTTATTCATTGTAATCAAGATTCAAGTTTTTAATTCAAGTTCTTTTACATCTACATTCTTTTTAAGGTATGATCCTATCCTTATTTTATAGTTTTACTTATTTTTTTTTTACTGTATTCGTTTCTGTTTGTCTTCTACTATGAACTAAACGTTTATAGTGGTTACGTGGATGAGTACTGAACTTCATCTGGGAATCAGATGAAGCCACCGGCCTCACCTACCAAGCCGCCGGCTTGGTTGGAAGGAAGCCGCCGGCTTCGTGTTTTTCACCTGTACAGTTCCTGGTTCTTTTCCAGATCTATATGGTTGAGTTTCTGTAATAATATTTGAATTGTTTCGAATCTGTTTTGCTTAAGTACACTTGTTTGCCATGCTTAATGATCAAATAACATGATTTTAGGATTGATTAGTACTTGATCCGATGATCTATTATTCGATTCATGCTACTTGTTTAGATTTAGTCCATCAAACTTGTTAAATTGAATTGCATGCAACTAAGTTAAAAAGCTTAATAGTGATAAATGTATTCAATTTGAATTACGCTTATATAATAGAATTTGATATTGTTAGGCTTAATCTAAGAACCTTTGTTTGAATTTGTTTAATTAATGATTGCATGAGAACTTAGTAGTAATTGACTTTCAGCTAGTAACTTGAGTTGATCTACTCGGTGTTTAATAGCTTATATAATTTGTCAGTCTATTTGCATATTGATCCTCATCACAAGATTAATGTGTATCATGTAATTGAATTGAACATGAAGAATTAAGATGTTACTTATGCACATCACATATCTATCATATGCTTTAAGTCCTACCTATTGAATGATATGCAACACTTAGTTTAACCTATTAAGGGATAATAATTGGTCTATGATTTTTATTCTACTTTGTGTTAATATAAGTTATGAAACTTGTCCAATATGATTCCCGTATGAGTTGGTTGTCCATGTAATTGCTTTTACTTTTACTTGTATTTATTTATTTTGAATCTTCAATTCCTTGTCTTACTTTATTTTTCTGTTTATCTTTAAAAGCATCTCTTTCCTAAGAGATAAGAATTTATCCCATAAAAGACATAAAAATATCTTTAATTCTTTAATAAGAATTAATTAATAAGACAACTCTTATCCGCATCTACGCTCTCTTGGGACGATAACCTAAATTACTACATCTGATCGGGTTTTGTTGCTCGTTAGGGTGTTAAAGTGTAATAATAAAGGTTTTATAAATTTAAAAGTTGAAGAATAAGCTAAGCAATACCGCACACACTTTCAATACATCAGGAAATGAGTTCTATTGTTTCCTTGACGGTTTTTTCGGCTACTTTCAAATTCCCCTCGATCCAAAGGACCAAGAAAAGACAACCTTCATCTGTCCTTATGGAACATTTGCCTATCGACGCATGCCCTTTGGGTTGTGCCATGCACCTGCTACATTTCAGCGATGCATGGTAGCAATATTCCATGACATGATCGAACGTTGTATGGAAGTCTTCATGGATGACTTCTCCGTCTTCGGTAGTACCTTTGAGTCGTGCCTTTCAAACCTTGACAAGATGCTCACCCGGTGCAAAGGTTCAAATTTAGTTCTAAACTGGGAAAAATGTCACTTCATGATAAAAGAAGGTATAGTTTTAGGACATAAGATATCAAAGTCTGGAATAAAAGTCGATAAGGCTAAGATTGAGACCATAACTAAGCTTCCAGAACCTACCACAATAAAAGTTGTGAGGAGTTTCCTTGGACACGCCAGTTTCTACCGACATTTTATCAAAGATTTTTCAAAGGTCACACGACCTATTACTCATCTCCTCGGAAAGGAAGTTCCGTTTGTCTTTAATGAAGAATGTATTCAAGCGTTCAACTATCTGAAGGAACAGCTCACACATGTACCCATCATGATAGCCCCTGATTAGAGCTTACCATTCGAAATCATGTATGATGCGAGTGATTTCGCGGTTGGATCTGTACTAGGACAATGGAAAGATTAGCACTTCTATCCAATATATTATGCCACTAAATTCTTAACCGGAGGTCAAGAGAATTACACCACTATGGAAAAGGAGCTGCTAGCAGTAGTTTTCGCCTTCGACAAATTCCGTTCCTATCTCATCCTGTCCAAAACTGTAATACCCCGTCAGAATCCACTAACGGAATATTAACTCCGGTCCCACAGTTTAGCGGTCACGCCATCTATATGAGACGTTTCCGAAAAGTATTCGCATTAATTATCAAAGCAAAGTCATTTATTAAAGAAAATGTAACTGGAAAATGTTTGACATAAATGACTAATGTATATGAACCCCAAAACATCTCGAAAGAAAATAGTTTAAATGCGAATATTTGTTCTTGAAATGAAAATGATAAAATATGTTGGACGCCTTCCAGTTCTAGCAGCAAACAGCATAATAACTTCAGTTAAGCGGAAGCACTACCTCTATGTACCTGAGATGAAACATGCAAAATATCAACGAAAAATATTGAGTGAAACTACAGGTTTAGTAAATCATTTCGTAAGTTAGGCCACAAGATTTTCTTGGAAAACATCGTAAGAAAAGTATAAATTATCATGAGCACTTGATTATAAAGCTTTAACCTTTGCGTGAGCCGAGCCACACGTCTTAGTTAACCCTATCTTGACGATACACCGAACAAGTGTACGAGTAACAAAAAAATAAGCATAAGTTTATGTTGCGGTGAGGTTTGTCAAATCTAATGGTACCGTCCCTATAAGTCGAGCTTACAAAGTAACTAATATAATCAAGCTAAGGGATTTTTGATCTAAACTCATATGTATATTCTGCTAAGTTACTTGTGCCTAATATGTAAAACAGTTGTAAAAAGAATGCATCTCATCCATGTAAAAATGTAGTAGGGACTGTAGACTTACCTTAGCAAAAGCACTTATAATTTTCTTAGCAAAACGTACGGTTGTCGAACAATCTCGACTGAACAACGCAACCTAATCAAGTAAATCATCTTAAGTATACACTTATAGGTCAAACCATGTCAACCCATAGTGTACGCAAAGTCCTAGTGCTCAGACTGACTCAACGAACACGTAAAAGTCAACTAATCCAAGCAAGTCAACAAAAGTCAACCAAAGTCAAACCAAAAGGCAACTAAAGTCAAACATCTCAGTAGGTCATGCAAACATGGTCAATATGTCAAACTTAGGTCAAGTATCACTTTACAAGTCATAGTCAAGCAAATTGCACATTCACAGTTTAAAGCATGCCTTCGAAAAACGTACATCATAGGAAATTTCAACTATAGCTCATAGCACACAAATCATATAATTATGAACAACTCCGAATCATAACTACACTTAAAATATATTCCAAAAATTCAGGCCAAAGCCTCCTACGATATATAAAAGTTAGAAGTCAGAAGGGGTCTAGTTACGGTTTACTAAATCAGTTTCAGCACGCGCATCAGTTTTGAAATATTTCTCAGAAAATATAGAAAATAGATTTTGACGAACAGCCAATTGGAGTCATCTCAAAACATTCCAAAATATTAGTGGTAAAATAATAAAAGACATCTCTTTATCCAATTCATAAAGTTTAATCAATCTTTACAGACCTTCCAGTTTTGTTCATCAAACAGACATATCACTTAGACGAGTATATATCTCATGGCAATTCACGTTTTCACAAGTTCTCATACAAACGAAACATGTCAAATAACATATAAAATAACATAATACAGAAGATCAAAGTCTCAATCAACTCCAAGTTCACTCTAGCAATTTTTATGTAACTTTGAAAACCGATTCAGCTCACTTTGAGAACCAAATCTTCGTTTTGACATAAAGGGAGCATTACACAACCTTTTGACGCAAATCTTAAGTCCAAATTGCATAAATTTTCATAAGAAATACAGTAGTACACTTTTTATAAGCTAAAACACAAAGCATGAGACTCAGAAAATTCAGATTACGAACAAAACCTAGTCGAATCTTCGATTAAGCATATCTTAAGCATACGATTACGAAATCACGCAAAATAGGAGTCTAAAATTAATAAATTTTCGATACCTTTCTATTTAAACATATTACAAGATCAGTTCTCATGTTAATTTAATCAGATCATTATAATACAAATTCGTTTTTCATGCAAATAACGTTAATCAAACAATCAAACGATAATTATCAACACAAGACACCATTAATTGAGAACTAGACTCTAATACACTATGTAATTGAACAAAATTCAGATTTAGAAAAGTTAGGGTTTGTGATTATACCTCAAACGATCAATTAAAATGATAATAGTAGACGTAGAACGATGCGTAGAACAACTTTAATGCACAAGACTTGCTTTAATTTTGAAGTTTGAGTGGTGATGGGGATGTGGAAGTTGACGGCCAAAAGGGAGCAAGGGGGAGAGCAAAAAGTCGACTGGTTTGATTTGTGGGGAAGGGTTTCTACTTAAATCTCTTAAATACTCACTTAGGGCTTCCACTAAACACCACTACTAGTACATAAAGCCCAACTTAGCAAATTAAAGGGGGTCTCCTAGGGGGTTCGGCCGAATGGCCCACTAGGGGTGTTCCTGGGCTCGTTTTGCTTAACTCTTGGTATGCGCGTGATCCGTTTCGAATGCCGTTAACCGTACCGGATCTCCGGAACGTTAACTAGTCGTTGAAACAAAATTACCGGATTTAATTCATTAAATAAATAATAAATTAAATTAGTTTTTCTTAAGTCAATAATTATTAAAAATAATTATTTCGTCATTTTTCTGAGTTTTGTAAACCGTAAAGCTTTCTAGGCGATTATCTTAATCGTAACTTTTTCTAGTTATTTTGCTATCCGAAATAAGTTCATAAATTAATATAACATATTAATTCAAGAATCTCTCTAATAAGCATGTATTTAATACTATTAAACACACAAGTCTAAGTAAACACCGTTAAATACTTAACAGACAAGTAACGATAGTAAACGGAAAAAGTCAGGTTGTTACATTACCCACCTGTTATAAAAAATTTCGTCCTGAAATTTTAGTGCTCATCCGCCGTAGTCGTCTCCTCGGGAAACAGTTGAGGATACTTAAGTCTCATCTGTTCTTCATGTTCCCAAGTGAATTCGGGTCCTCTACGGGCATTCCATCTAACCTTAACGATCGGAATTCTGCTTTGCTTTAGTTGCTTAACCTCATGACCCATAATCTCAACAGGTTCTTCAATAAACTTAAGCTTAGGATCAATTTTCACTTCGTCTAAAGGAATTACCAAACTTTCATCTGATAAACATTTCTTCAAATTAGAAACATGAAAAGTATCGTGAATCTCACTGAGTTCTTGCGGTAACTTCAGCCTATACGCTACTGGACCAATTCTTTCGGTAATCTCAAACGGTCCAATATACCTCGGACTTAACTTTCCTCTTTTGCCAAAACGCACTACACCCTTCCAGGGTGACACTTTAAGCATAACTTTGTCTCCAACATGAAATTCCAAATCTTTCCTTCTAATATTGTCATAACTCTTTTGACGATCTCGCGCTATTTTCATTCTCTCTCGTATCTGCGCGATCTTCTCTGTCATTTCGTGTACAATGTCAGGACCAGTTAACTGACTATCTCCTAACTCAGTCCAACATATAGGTGATCTGCACTTTCTGCCATACAGTGCTTCAAAAGGCGTTGCCTTTATACTTTCGTGATAACTGTTGTTGTAAGAAAACTCTACTAACGGTAGATGTCTATCCCATCTAATTTCAAAGTCAATCACACACACTCTTAACATGTCTTCTAGTGTCTGAATAGTTCTCTCAATTTGACCATCGGTCTGTGGATGGTATGCTGTACTCATGTCTAAACGGGTTCCCGTGGCATCTTGCAAAGCTTGCCAGAATCTAGATGTAAATCTACTATCTCTGTCATAAATAATGGATAGCGGCACTCCATGTAGAGAAACTACTTCCTTTATGTAGATCTGCGCCAACCTCTCCATCTTATCCGTTTCCTTAATCGGTAGAAAATGAGCAGACTTCGTAAGACGATCGACGATAACCCAAATCGTATCATAACCTCCTACCGTTTTAGGCAACTTAGTGATAAAATCCATTGTAATATTCTCCCACTTCCATTGTAGAATCTCTGGCTGTGTCAACAATCCTGACGATTTCTGATGCTCTGCCTTAACTTTAGCACAAGTTAAGCACTTACCAAAATAAGTAGCGATATCAGCTTTCATATTAGGTCACCAATACAGTGCCTTAAGATCTTGGTACATCTTGTCAGATCCAGGGTGAATAGAATACCTAGTCTTGTGTGCCTCTTCTAGCACTAGTGAAATGTCCCGTTCATAATAATTATAAACGTTTCATATTAATTGATTTCGTTGCGAGGTTTTGACCTCTATATGAGACGTTTTTCAAAGACTGCATTCGATTTTTGAAACAAACCATAACCTTTATAATTGCTATAAACGTTTAAAATATTACGAAGATTATCAAATAATGATAATCTAAAATGTAGCGTTTTCACACGACCATTACATAATAGTTTACAATAATATTACACAACAACTTAAGTCTTCGAATGCAGTTTTTAAATAATATTGTACAAGCATGCAGACTCCAATCCTGTCTTTATTTAGCATGCAATAGCGAAAGCTCTTAATAATCACCTGAGAATAAACATGCTTTAAACGTCAACAAAAATGTTGGTGAGTTATAGGTTTAATGTGACGACCCGGAAATTTCCGACCAAATTTAAACTTAATCTTTATATTATTTTCGACACGATGAGCAAATTCTGTAAAGTTGAGTCTCAAAATTTTGGAACAAGTTGCATGAATGCATTTGATCTTTGACCATGTCCGACGATTCACGAACACTTGTTTGTAAAGGAATATATATATATATATATATATATATATATATATATATATATATATATATATATATATATATATATATATATATATATATATATATATATAAAATTACATATAATAATTTGGAATAGTAAAATTCAATTTAATCATTAGAAGTAAATAAGTAAAATAATATGCAAGATATTAAACTTGTTATTAAAATAAACCTATATATGAATATACATGACTCTGTACATAATTATTATTATATGCATATTGTGTTGGATATAAATATTAAATAATCAATGTATATTATTATTAAAAATTACATAACTAATACTATGTAGTATTAATTTCAAGTTAAAATATAGTTGTTATATTAGGTTAGTACTTTCAGTATTATCATTAAAATAAATATCAATATTAACATCAATACTATGAATATTATTAACTTAAAATATATAGACATAAAATTTGATACATTTAATTTAATATATGAGTATTATTACTAATAGTATTTTTTTTATATTAATAATATTATAACTAATATTATTAATATTATTGGTACTATTAATAATGTTATTATTATCATTAGTAATAATATTAGTACTATTATATGATTATAAGTTTGTATTATTATTATGTTTAATATTAGGAGCATTATTATTATAGTTATAATTATTAATAATATTAATTATATTATATAAAAATAAATATATAAATATAAGAGAAATACAAATAGATATATAAATGTAGATATATGAATGCTGTAATATCATCAGATATACATATACATATATGAATGCTGTAATGTTAAAAAGCTGAATGAAGCAGCAGAAACTATAGACACATGTAAACAACATTAACAGTCGAAAGTGATGATAAAGAATAGTATGTTGGAAAAGCTCAGAAAAGTTGGAATTAGAAAATGGATTGAGCAAACCATGAAGAAGGCGGTGGACAAATCACAAAGAATAAATCTGCCTTCAAATAATCCAAATGATCCAGTATCTGTTGAAGCCATTAACGAACACCTTGTTTCTGACTCCAAACTCTTGCGGACAAATTTTCTTCACAATCCTTCGATATTTGAAATTCCAAGATATCATCGTATCTTTCATTATAAATATCCTCCATATTTCTGAAGATATTTTTATAACTATTCATATCTAAAATTATTAATCTCTTCGTGCTATCAGTGTTACATCATAGAGAAACTGTTAGTCTCTATATTCTGTAAACTTTCGAGCTTAAATTATGAATGTTTTTTTTTGTAGTGTTGGGAACTGATGCATGAGTTAGTATAATATAATGACACTTGATCAACGTGATTATATTACAGTAAGTCATGATGAGTTTCGAATGGAACATGATGATTCACAGACTATAACGTCATTATGTGTTATGGTACACGACTCTTACATTCTATCTGATCCCTAAACATATCAATAACGTATTTTCTTAATAATTCTATCTTTTCTCTTGAATTCTGGTAATTCAACCAATCAAGATTGTGCCATTACGACTTCCTTCTTAGAACATTAGCCATGTTCACTCGAAACTCCTTACCCACGAATTCTGGACTATTACTTGATGTGCTTAATGGATAGAAGAGAAAACAGAGCATAAAGCTTCGAAGTGTAAATAGGGGTATAAATCGCAACAAATAGGAGAGATCATTAACTATGGATGACAATGATTATAGGAGACAGAAGCAGGGACATCGAAATATAAGGGAAGATATAAAACCCAAAAACAACATAGAAATTACAAACCGAGTATATCAATGTTTATCGCAACATAAAGACACGGGAGAATTAAAAACACTATAACCCCAAGTGCGAAGTAGAAGAAAACAGATTCCTCTGGTGGAAGTTGGAAAAGGAGAATGATTGTTGCAATAGTAAGGATAAGGACAAGGATCAGAACTGGATTAAGCATTTTCACAATCTTTTGGATGTATGAACTAAGAAAGAAAGTATAGGAATGGTGAGAATAATGGAACGGAAGAGTTTAAGTTATAATGGAAATATCAGACAGAGTAATCGAGACTGATCACCGTATTTAATTATAGAGATCTTAATTTCCTTACTCGCCGAATAATCAAATCTTTTAGATTTTGAAGATTTTCTTTAAATCTCTTGAATTCCGGAATTCAACACTGACTCTGTCAAAGGTTAAGACGCGCCTTATTTTCTAAATTCAACCAAGACATCGTCAAAAGTTAAGACGCACCTTATTTTCTAAATTCAAACGTAACTACGTCAAAAGTTAAGATAAACTTGACTTTCTTAAATTCACTAATTTGCGATAGCTTCCCTCGTACGCTTCGAGTAATGACATTATTTTATCCATATTACCCAACAGTAATAAAACTCTATTTATCAGCTCGTATGTGTCATGAAAACATACTTATTGTCATCCATGATCATCCCACTCAAATTTCGGGACGAAATTTCTTTAACGGGTAGGTACTGTGATGACCTGGAAATTTCTGACCAAATTTAAACTTAATCTTTATATTATTTTCGACACGATGAGCAAAGTCCGTAAAGTTGAGTCTCAAAATTTTGGAACAAGTTGCATGAATGCATTTAATCTTTGACCATGTCAGATGATTAACGAACACTTGTTTGTAAATAAATATGTGTGTGTGTGTATATATATATATATATATATATATATATATATATATATATATATATATATAATAATTACATATAATAATTTGGAATAGTAAAATTCAATTTAATCATTAGAAGTAAATAAGTAAAATAATATGCAAGATATTAAACTTGTTATTAAAATAAACCTATATATGAATATACATGACTCTGTACATAATTATTATTATATGCATATTGTGTTGGATATAAATATTAAATAATCAATGTATATTATTATTAAAAAGTACATAATTAATACTATGTAGTATTAATTTCAAGTTAAAATATAGTTGTTATATTAGGTTAGTACTTTCAGTATTATCATTAAAATAAATATCAATATTAAGATCAATACTATGAATATTATTAACTTAAAATATATAAACATAAAATTTGATACATTTAATTTAATATATGAGTATTATTACTAATTGTATTTTTTTATATTAATAATATTATAACTAATATTATTAATATTATTGCTACTATTAATAATGTTATTATTATCATTAGTAATAATATTAGTACTATTATATGATTATAAGTTTGTATTATTATTATGTTTAATATTAGGAGCATTATTATTATAGTTATAATTATTAATAATATTAATTATATTATATAAAAATAAATATATAAATATAAGAGAAATACAAATAGATATATAAATGTAGATATATGAATGCTGTAATATCAACAGATATACATATACATATACATATACGAAATTACAGAATATACATATAAGCAAATACAGATACACAGATATGTCAGATACAAATACAGAATATGTACGCATTTAGTTTTCAATTATTTTTAACAATAGGCAGTATGATTTGATTCCAAAACAATTCATAAGACATCAAAATCTGTTAAATATCATATTCTTATTGTACGAATCTGTTGAAAAGAAGCTACCTTTATATTTCTTTTATATATTTATGTACTGTGTAACCAGACCCTGTCGACTATTAAAGCTAGAGAACAATCAACCATACAGCTTCAAATTGTCGATACACATGATCATTATTGATTATACATTGTATTTGTTTACTACAAATTGAAAAGGGGATAGGAGTTGAAAACAGAAAGCGAAGAACAACCATTCCCCTGTACGTGTATATTTTTTTTCAAAACCTCAATTTTAAATCATTCTTCAAAATCTGTAATTGTAGTTCGATTAGGAATCATCTATTCAAACTTTCTGCAAAGTTTAAGCCATTAATTCCTCATAACAAACTCAAATTTCTCGGGTCAAACTTTCAAATTCAAAGGTCAAACTTCGTGTTCATCTCAAAATTCGTAATCATATTGAAGTTTTAGGTTCAATTGAGCATTCAGAAAGTTTTCATGATCAATTTAGAAGGTATTTCATGTTGGGAGTATAATTTAAAACAGCCTCGAAATCAAAATACGAATTTGAGTTCTTATATTTTTTTTCACGAGTTACAGCTATTGCTGTGGTTAATAATTTTTTTTTTCTCTGTTGTTGTTAAATTCAATCACTCAAACAAATCTTTCTGTTGTGTTTATAAATCCTAAAACCTATCCAATGCCACGATGCTATGTTTGATTTCAATTTCTGGATCGACTGATCGAATGGGAAAAGGAAGAGATGAACACAGTGTTTAACGGGTTATATATTTTCATAGGTGAATAATTTCAGAAATATTATAACAGAAGGATGGTTAAGGATTAGTGTCGGGAAGCGAGGGGTCGCGGGTTCGAGTCCCGTTCGTGGCAGTTTTCTTTTTAAAAGCTTTTTGAGGTAGTTTTTAAATTGAAAAATCTTTATTAGTTTTATTATTGTTATTATTATTATTGTTATAATTATTAGCAACGGTATTATCATTAATTTGATTATTTTCATTATTAGTAGTACTATAGTTATTAGTATTATAAATTAACACTTATTATTATTAATATGATTATTACTACTTAGTATTATTATATTTGTTACTAGTATTGTTGTTATTAGATATTACTATTATTACAAGTAATGTAAATATTATTTTTAGTAATGCTAAAATATGTAATAAGTATCATTCATTATTATTATTATGATTATAATTAAAATTATAATTATAATTAATATTAATATTATTAACATCATTAAAAATATGATTTTTACCATTTTATCACTATTAGAATAAGTATCATTATCATGATTATTATTATTATTACTATGAAAATAATAAAATTTATTATTATTGTCTGTAACATATGTATTATTATAAATATTATCATTAACATGATTAGCATTACTAGTATAATTATTATTATTATCACTATGATCATTTTATTGCTAAAATGAGTATTATAATTATTATAAATATTATCATTTGTATTATGAATAGAATTTTTCATTATTAGTATTGTTACTACTAAAAGTTATAATCATTAATTTTATTTTTACTAAAATTATCTTTTCGTAATCCTTAAAAACTATCATTTTTTATCAGTAATATCTATATTATTATTATTATTATTATTAAAATAATTATAGTTATAAAAATAAAAGTTTAAAAGACATGATTAAGATTATAAGTATAAAAATTGAAGGTTATGAAGATATATTTAATATATACAACTTAACTATATTAATATTATGTACACAAATGAAAATATATAAATAAATAATGAAACTTATAAATTAATAAATATAACAAATACATTAATAATAACAATATATAGATTTATTCAAGTACAAGATTATATTTTAATATATATATATATATATATATATATATATATATATATATATATATATATATATATATATATATATATATATATATATATATATATATATATATATATATATATAAATGATATAGGTTCGTGAATCCGAGGCCAACCCTGCATTGTTCAGTTGTTAAATGACGTCATATGTATTTTTACTACAAAATACAGTATGGTGAGTTTCATTTGCCTTTTTACCCTTTATATTTTTGGGCTGAGAATACATGCGCAATTTTTATAAGTGTTTTACGAAATAGACACAAGTAATCGAAACTACATTATATGGTTGAATGATCGAAGCCGAATATGCCCTTTTTTGCTTGGTAACCTAAGAATTAGTAAACCGATCTACTAATTGACGCGAATCCTAAAGATAGATCTATTGGGCCTAACGAACCCCATCCAAAGTACCGGATGCTTTAGTACTTCGAATTCGTTTTTATCATGTCCGAAGGATTTCCCGGAATGATAGGGGATATTCTTATATGCATCTTGTTAATGTCGGTTACCAGGTGTTCAATCCATATGAATGATATTTTGTCTCTATGCATGAGACGTGTATTTATGAGAACTGAAAATGAAAATCTTGTGGTCTATTAAAATGATGGAAATGATTATTTATGTTAAACTAATGAACTCACCAACCCTTTTGGTTGACACTTTAAAGCATGTTTATTCTCAGGTATGAAATCCGCTGTGCATTTGCTTATATTAGAGATATTACTTGGAGTCATTCATGACATATCTCAAAAGACGTTGCATTCGAGTCGTTGAGTTCATCAAGATTATTATTAAGTCAAGTATAGTTGGATATATTATGAAATGGTATGCATGCCGTCAACTTTCGATGTAATGAAAGATTGTCTTTTCAAAAACGAATGCAATGTTTGTAAAATGTATCATATAGAGGTCAAGCGCCTTGCGATGTAATCAACTATTGTGAATCGTTTGTAATCGATATGGACTTCGTCCAGATGGATTAGGACGGGTCTCTACATTTAACCTATATATTTATTAATCGTAATAATAGACCACAAGATTTCCTTTTCATTTCTCATAAATACACATCTCATATCAGGCATTTCGCAAATTGCATTGAGATAAAAATCATTCATATGGTGAACACCTGGTAATCGACCTTAACAAGACGCATATAGAATATCCCCATCATTCTGGGACAACTTCGAACATGATAAATTCGAAGTACTAAAGCATCCGCGACATGGATGGGGTTTGTTAAGCCCAATAGATCAATCTTTAGGATTCGCGTCAATTAGGGAGTCTGTTCCCTAATTCTTAGATTACCAGACTAAAAGGGGCATATTCGGTTTAATAATTCAACCATAGAATGTAGTTTCATGTACTTGTGTCTATTTTGTAAAACATTTAAAAACTGCATGTATTCTCATCTCAAAAATATTAGATTTTTAAAGTGGGACTATAACTCACTTTCACAGATTATTACTTCGTCGAAAAATAACACTTGGCCACTGGTCGATTCACGAACCTATAACAAATATATACATATATATCAAAGTATGATCGAAATATATTCACAATATGTTTTATTATGTTTTATTGATTTAAGTTTATTAAGTTAATAGTCCAACGTTCGTAGTCCACAATTAGTTGTCCACAGTTAGTAGTACATAAATAAATCAATATATATTATATCGAATCAATCCACGACCCAGTGTATACAAGTCTCAGACTCGATCACAACTCAAAGTATATATATTATTTTGGAATCAACCTCAACCCTGTATAGCTAACTCGAACATTAACGCATATAGAGTGTCTATGGTTGTTCCAAATAATATATATAGATGACGTCGATATGATATGTCAAAACATAGTATACGTGTCTATGGTCTATCAAGATTACATAATATATGTTAGAATACATGTATAATACAATATAAGTTAGTTAGGATATGGTTAGTATAGATTTTTGTCAAATCATCCCGTAGTCAAATGAACCATTTTTAACCAATTTTGTTTTACCCATAACTTCTTCGTTTTAAATCCGTTTTGAGTGAATCAACTTGATATGGTTTCATATTGACCTGTATTTTATGAAACTAAACAGAAAAAGTATAGTTTTATAGTCAGAAATACAGGTTACAAGTTGTTTTTGTAGAGGTAGTCATTTCAGTCGAAAAAACGACGTCTTGATGACCATTTTGAAAAACATATTTCCACTTTGAGTTTAACTATGATTTTTGGATATAGTTTCATGTTCATAAGAAAAATCATTTTCCCAGAAGAAAAACTTTTAAATCAAAGTTTATCACAGTTTTTAATTATCTAACCCAAAACAGCCCCCGGTTTCACTACGACGACGTATGTCCGGTTTTACGGTGTTCTTCGTGTTTCAAGGTTTTAAATCATTAAGTTAGCATATCATATAAATATAGAACATGTGTTTAGTTGATGTTAAAAGTTAAGTTAGAAGGATTAACTTTGTGAACAAGTTTAGAATTAACTAAACTATGTTCTAGTGATTACAAGTTTAAATCTTCGAATAAGATAGTTATATATATATATATATATATATATATATATATATATATATATATATATATATATATATATATATATATATATATATATATATATGAATCGAATGATGTTATGAATATCATTATGTCATAACCCGACCTTAACCATAAGGACGAATACAATAACATATGATTTCATCGTGAGGTATTGACCTCTATATGCGACATTCTTCAAAAACTGCATTCGTTTTTACAATACAAACCATAGCTTTTATTACAAATACAAGGTTTAAACAACTTAATAATGATTATCGTTTAGCGATAATCTTAGACTTACAAACTTTACATGTGATAATAACAATACGACCTCCAACATATTTTACATTACAAATCCTCCGATATGCAGTTTTATTTTTGACACAAATATGCATACTCAAGATCTTGCTTAAATTCAACATGTTGCAGCGGAAGCTTTTAGTTATCACCTGAGAATAAACATGCTTAAAATGTCAACATAAAGTTGGTGAGATATAGGTTTAATGTCGGCAGCGTTATAAATATAGACCACAATATTTCATATATAAACGTTTTAATAAAAATATTCTAAGTTGTTGAGCACTTGATAACCATACTTAACATTTAATCAACGTCGCATATTCCCTTTACTATGAAATCTTACTACACCGTACCAAGTGTAGTCACCGAAACGAAGTACTGTGCAACCGTTGAATACTGGTCGTCCAGTCCGGTTGGGGTTGTCAGGCCCGATAGATCTATCAACAGGATTCGCGTTTACAATACCTCATGTAAATAATAGTTACCAAGCTACAGGGAAGTATGCCAGTGGTACAACTCAACGTAGAATATATATTTTTAATCACTTGTGTCCATAACGTAAATCATAAAATGCATGTATTCTCATCCCGAAATATTTAGAGTTTAAAAGTGGGACTATATACTCACTTTTGCCTTGAAGGTAATAAACACGACTTGGTCTTCGATTGATATCACAAACCTAACCATATATACAATATATCAACATATTTTCTTTTCAAGTAATCGTTACATATATATATATATATATATATATATATATATATATATATATATATATATATATATATATATATATATATATATATATATATATATATATATATATATATATATACTTTTAATACTTTTAATATTTTCTTAGTCTGTAGTTAGCAGTCCGATGTTAGTGGTCCACAATTAGTTGCTTAAATAAAATAAATAAAGACCCCATCGTATTCGTATTGATCAGAATTAATCTCGACACATGGTACCATGTTGTCAAGTGATGTGTTGCGTACATAAAGTACCGTGTTGTCAAATGACGTGTTGCGTACAATCATGAGGTCTTATGATTAATCTTCTCGTGTTGTTTACGGGTGGTCCTGAAATATATAAAATCAAATCATAAGTAAATATATATTAAATATTATGTTAATTAGCCAAGATATGATTAATCCGATTTTGTCATAATATAATATATTACAGGTTTTGAAGTGTTTTTAAAAATCAAATTAGAAGGATCTATTTAGTTTGCGAACAAGTTTGAAATCACTCAAACTATGTTCTTGTTGTTAAAATTTTACAACACAAAATAAGATAGCTATATAAATATGAATCGAATAAGGTTATGAATAAGGTTACTACCTCAAGTTACTTGGACAAAGCTACCGGAAAAGGTAAGAAAAATCTTGAAATCAAAAGAGTGGTGAAGTGGGATTGAAAGATTGGAAGTAATCTCCTTGAAATCGGATGACTATATTGATACGTTCTTGAGTAGGTAAATGAAGAGAGATTAGGGAGTGAATTAACTTGAAAGAAAATTGGAAATGAAATTGTATGTGTGTGTATGCAAAATAGCATGATTATGGGATGGATATATAGGAGATTTAGTTTGTTTTCTTGCACAAAAGTCACACATGAGGTTAAATTGCTGGTTCCCACATGTAACATCATATCTAGTAGCTGATCATTGAAGTTTATTGTTGGTATATACCAATAGTAAATACGTATAGAAGCTGGGTATGATACGGTTACATATACCCTAGATATACTTGTAGAAATTTTGAGGAATCGGAACAAGAATTCAAATATGGACGGGTTTATAACTGTAAAAGAGGCTCAAAAACTGGGCTTTTATTTTTGGGTCAAACCGGGCCAAAATAAAATTTTAAGACATTTTTAATAAAGCAATGTTAGCCAGGGGCTCTGCCCCTTGGACCCCGCCAGGGGTTGCCACCCCTTGGACCCCGCTTATCGGGGGCGCTGCCCCCGAACCCCCGTCATAATCAAGATAAGTTCAAACAAGTGTGCACTCCACACTTCCCCAAACTTGTTCGATATTTATCAAGATTATTTTGGTTACAAATTAATCCCATTACACTTAAATCATATTGGTGACATAGATCACCAACACATTATAGATTGTAAGTATATATGTCAAAGAACGTTACATATAGTTATCGTTTTGAAAACTTAAGTTTGTGGTCTCAAAGTATACTTATAACTCATTGTTGTTAGTTCACAATGAAATGTTAAACCATCCTTAAATCATGTTAAATATGTATAGATATGTACATATACATAATCGTATAATTATCGTGTGTTATATAGTTCGTGATATCATCGGTCAAATTGGACGGTCAAACGTTGTGTGAAACACTTTTCAAAAACATAAGTCTCAACAGTTTGGATTGCTTATCATGTTGGTAAAGTTTATTTTATGTAAATATTAATCTCATAAGTATAAAACGATCGGAAAAATCCGGGTCATTACACATTACTACCTCAAATTTAGTAGGTAAACCTACTGGAAGTAACAAGAAATGATCTAGCTTCAAAGGATCTTGGATGACTTGAAAGTTCTCAAAGTAGAATCATGACACAAAAATAAGTTCAATTAAGATTTTCTACTCGAATTAAGATAGTTATAGTTATAGAAATTGAATCAAAGTTTGAATATGAGTATTACCTTGTATTAGAATGATAACCTACTGTAAGTAACAAGGGTTCCTTGAACTTAGATGATTACTTGGAATGGATTAGAAAGCTTGGAAGTAAACTTGCAAACTTGGAAGTGTTCTTGATTTTATGAAACTAGAACTTATAGAATTAATGAAGAACACTTAGAACTTGAAGATAGAACTTGAGAGAGATCAATTAGATGAAGAAAATTGAAGAACGAAAGTGTTTGTATGTGTTTTTGGTCGTGACTCATGGATTAGATATAAAGGATGTGTAAGTTTGTTTTCTTGTAAATAATTCATGAATGATTTATAATATTTTTTGTAATTTTGTGAGATATTTCATGCTAGTTGCCAAATGACGGTTCCCACATGTTTGATGACTCATTAAGGGCTGCTAAGATATGATCATTGAAGTGTATATACCAATAGTATGTACATTTTGGAGCTAGGTATTGTACGAGTACGAATACGGTTGCATACGAGTAGAATTGTCAATGAAAATAAATGAGAATGTAATTGTAAGCAATTTTGTTAAGTAGAAGTACTTTGATATGTGTCATGAAGTCTTTCAAAAGTGTACTAATACATCTTAATACACTATATGTATATGCATTTTAATTGAGTCGTTAAGTCATCGTTAGTTGTTACATGTAAGTGTTGTTTCGAAACCTTTAAGTTAACGATTTCGTTAAATGTAATTAATCCCATTGTTATTGTATTTAATGAGATGTTAAATTGTTACATTATCATGATAACTTGATGTACTAATATATCTTAATATGATATATAAATATTAAGACGTTATTACAATGATAATCGTTACGTATATGCCTCGTTTTGCAATTCTTAAGTTAGTAGTCTTGTTTTGATGTATAAAGTTCATTGTTAATATACATAAATAGATACTTTAATTATCATTTCATCATGTTAAACATATATATGTTCATATATAAGATATCATGTCATATACAAGTTATAACATTCGTGAATCATCAGACAAACTGGGTGGTCAAACGTTAACACAAAAACCGTTTCAATTAATCAAGTCTTAACAAGTTTGATTGCTTAACATGTTGAAAACATTTATTCATGTAAATATTAATCTCATATAATATATAATCATAAAAAAGTTCGGGTCACTACAGTACCTACCCGTTAAATAAATTTCTTCCCGAAATTTTAAGCGGTTGAAGGTGTTGACGCATCTTCAGGAAATAAATGCGGGTATTTTACCTTCATCTGATCTTCACATTCCCAGGTGAACTCGGGTCCTCTACGAGCATTCCATCGAACCTTAACAATTGGTATTTTATTTTGCTTAAGTCTTTTAACCTCACGATCCATTATTTCAATGGGTTCTTCAATGAATTGTAGTTTTTCGTTAATTGTAATCTAGTCTAATGGAATGGTGAGATCTTCTTTAGCAAAACATTTCTTCAAATTCAAAACGTGGAAGGTGTTATGTACTCCCGCAAGTTGTTGAGGTAACTCTAGTCGGTAAGCTACTGGTCCGACACGGTCAATAATCTAGAATGGTCCAATGTACCTTGAATTTAGATTCCCTCGTTTACCAAATCGAACAACGCCTTTCCAAGGTGAAACCTTAAGCATGACCATCTCTCCAACTTCGAATTCTATATCTTTTCTTTTAATATCCGCGTAGCTCTTTTGTCGACTTTGGGCGGTTTTCAACCGTTGTTGAATTTGGATGATCTTCTCGGTAGTTTCTTGAATTATCTCTGGACCCATAATTTTTCTATCCCCAACTTCACTCCAACAAATCGAAGACCTGCACTTTCTACCATAAAGTGCCTCAAACGGTGCCATTTCAATACTCGAGTGATAACTGTTGTTGTAGGAAAATTCTGCTAACGGTATATGTCGATCCCAACCGTTTCCAAAATCAAAAACACATGCTCGTAGCATGTCTTCAAGGGTCTGTATCGTCCTTTCACTTTGCCCATCGGTTTGTGGATGATAGGCAGTACTCATGTCTAGACGAGTTCCCAATGCTTGCTGTAATGTCTGCCAGAACCTTGAAACAAATCTGCCATCCCTATCAGAGATAATAGAGATTGGTATTCCATGTATGGAGACAACTTCCTTCAAGTTTAATCGCGCCAACTTCTCCATTTTATCATTTTCTCTCATTGGCAGAAAGTGTGCTGACTTGGTGAGACGATCGACTATTACCCAAATAGTATCATAACCACTTGCAGTCCTTGGCAATTTAGTAATGAAATCCATGGTAATGTTTTCCCATTTCCATTCCGGAATCTCGGGTTGTTGAAGTAGACCTGATGGTTTTTGATGTTCAGCTTTGACCTTAGAACACGTCAAACATTCTCCAACATATTTAGCAATATCGGCTTTCATACCCGGCCACCAAAATTGTTTCTTGAGATCTTTGTACATCTTCCCCGCTCTGGGATGTATTGAATACCTGGTTTTATGGGCTTCCTTAAGTACCATTTCTCTCACATCTCCAAACTTTGGTACCCAAATTCTTTCAGCCCTATACCGGGTTCCGTCTTCCCTAATATTAAGATGTTACTCCGATCCTTTGGGTATTTCATTCTTCGAATTTCCTTCTTTTAAAACTCCCCGTTGTGCCTCTTTTATTTGAGTAATAAGGTTAGTACGAATAATTATATTCATAGCTTTTACCCGTATAGGGTCTCTGTCCTTTCTACTCAAAGCGTCGGCTACCACATTCACCTTCCTCGGGTGGTAACGAATCTCAAAGTCGTAATCATTCAACAATTCAATCCACCTACGCTGCTTCATGTTCAGTTGTTTCTGATCAAATATATGTTGGAGACTTTTGTGATCAGTATATATGATACTTTTGACCCCATATAAGTAGTGCCTCCAAGTCTTTAATGCAAAAACAACAGCGCCCAATTCCAAATCGTGAGTCGTATAATTTTGCTCGTGAATCTTTAATTGCCTGGACGCATAAGCAATTACCTTCGTTCGTTGCATTAATACACAACCAAGACCTTGCTTCGAAGCGTAACAATAAAGCATAAAATCATCATTCCCTTCAGGCAATGACAATATAGGTGCCGTAGTTAGCTTTTTCTTTAACAATTGAAACGCTTTCTCTTGTTCATCCTTCCATTCAAATTTCTTCCCTTTATGCGTTAATGCAGTCAAGGGTTTTGCTATTTTGGAAAAATCTTGGATGAATCTTCTGTAGTAACCAGCCAGTCCTAAAAATTGATGTATATGTTTAGGAGTTTTCGAGGTTTCCCACTTTTCAACGGTTTCAATCTTTGCCGGATCCACCTGAATACCTTCTTTGTTCACTATGTGACCGAGGAATTGAACTTCTTCCAACCAAAATGCACCCTTTCAAAACTTAGCGTACAATTTTTCTTTCCTCAACAACTCTAGCACTTTTCTCAAATGTTCCTCGTGCTCTTGATCATTCTTTGAGTAAATAAGTATGTCATCGATGAAAACAATGACAAACTTGTCAAGGTATTGTCCACACACTCGGTTCATGAGGTCCATGAACACAGCTGGTGTGTTAGTCAAACCAAACGACATAACCATAAAATCGTAATGACCGTAACACGTCCTGAAAGCAGTCTTCGGAATATCATCCTCCTTCACCCGCATTTGATGATACCCAGAACGTAAATCAATCTTCAAATAAATGGACGAGCCTTGTAGTTGATCAAATAAGTTATCGATTCTCGGTAGTAGGTAACGGTTCTTGATGGTAAGTTTGTTCAACTCTCGGTAGTCGATACACAACCTGAATGTACCATCATTCTTTTTGATAAAGAAAACAGGAGCTCCCCACGGTGATGTACTTGGTCGTATGAAACCACGCTCTAAAAGTTCTTGTAATTGGCTTTAGAGTTCCTTTATTTCGCTGGGTGCGAGTTTGTATGGAGCACGAGCTATTGGTGCAGCTCCTGGTCAAGATCTATTTGAAATTCAATAGATCGGTGTGGAGGTAGTCCCGGTAATTCTTTCGAAAATACATCGGGAAATTCTTTTGCGACAGGAACATCACTGATGTTCTTTTCTTCGGAATTGACTTTCTCGTCGTGTGCTAGAACGGCATAGAAACTTTTTCTTATTAGTTTTTGTGCCTTGAGGTTACTAATAAGATTTAACTTCACGCTGCCCTTTTCTCCGTACACCATTAAAGGTTTTCTCTTTTCGCGCATAATGCGTATCGCATTTTTGTAACAAATAATTTCTGCTTTCATATCTTTCAACCAGTCCATGCCAATTATCACATCAAAACTCCCTAACTCTACTGGTATCAAATCAATCTTAAACGTTTTGCTAACCAGTTTAATTTCTCGATTCCGACATATATTATCTACTGTAATTAATTTACCGTTGGCTAATTCGAGTAAAAATTTATTATCCAAAGGTATCAATGGACAACTTAATTTAGCACAAAAATCTCTACTCATATAGCTTCTATCCGCACCCGAATCAATATTGAAAACTCTTCCGCGGCCTTGCCCATTAGTATTCTCCTGATTCGGGCATTTTCTATTAATGTGGTCCGGTTTTCCACATCCAAAACAAACTACGGCGACATTATTTGTTCCGACATTATTTGTTCTTTTAACTCTGTCATTTGTCGGTCCGTAGACCTCACACTTCGCCGCACCATGACCTTTTCTATTACACTTGGTGCACAATGTTGTGCAGAACACATTCAGATGGCACTCTTCACACCTTATACGTGGCTGTCTCTGCTGTTTGTTGTTATTGAAATGGTTGTTGTTGCGATTATTATTATTGTTGGGACAGTGGTTGTAGTGGTTATTGTTGTTGGAATGGTTGTTGTTGCATCTGTTGTTACGAAAATTGGTGCGATTGTAGTTGTGATTGTTGAAATTTTGACCCTTGTCACTGGTTTCTTCCCACTTTCTCTTTACTTGTTTTGTGTTGGCCTCTTCGGTCGCCTGTTCCTTAATCCTCCCCTCAATCTGATTTATGAGTTTGTGAGCCATTTGACTTGCCTTTTGTATGGAGGCGGGCTCGTGTGAACTCACATCTTCTTGAATCCTTTCTGGTAACCCTTTTACAAATGCGTCGATCTTCTCTTCTTCATCTTCGAATACTCTTAGACACAGTAGGCACAACTTTGTGAATCGTCGTTCGTACGTGGTGATATCAAAACCTTGCATTCGTAATTCTCTAAGCTCTACCTTGAGCTTATTAATCTCGTTTCTGGGACGGTACTGCTCGTTCATCAAGTGCTTGAATGCTGACCACGGTAGTACGTAAGCAGCATCTTGTCCCACCTGCTCGAGATAGGTGTTCCACCATGTTAACGTAGTACCTGTGAAGGTATGCGTAGCATACTTTACTTTGTCTTCTTCAGTACATTTACTTATGGCAAACACCGATTCAACCTTTTCGGTCCACCGTTTTAATCCGATTGAACCCTCGGTTCCATCGAATTCCAAAGGTTTACAGGCAGTGAATTCTTTGTAGGAGCATCCTACACGATTTCTTGTGGAATTAGTTCCACTGCTAGAACCAGAGTTATTGTTGTTATTTTGCATTGCGGCCTGTACTGCGGCTATGTTCGCAGCAAGGAAAACATGGAAGTCTTCCTCACTCATGTTCAAGTTCTGACGAGTCGTCGGTGCCATTTCCTTCAAAAATAGCCAAAAGAATTGAGTTAATCATATAGAATTCAAGAGTAATCAATAGTATTTCGTAGCATAATATGAACTTATTTATAAAAGCTTTTTCTTCATATTAGCATTTTATAGTTTTAATTCGGGTAGTACCTACCCGTTAAGTTCATACTTAGTAGCTACTATACAATTCAACTATTACGATTCTATATGAAAAACTAAATACAATAATATTTCACGTTCAAACTTTTATACAATATTTTTACAAATTTACAATACCGCTATTTTACATATAGCATGAAGTACAACACACAATAACTTTGATACAAGACAGTTGCGAAAACAATTCTAGTTAATACGCAAGTTGTTCAACAAAGGCAATAAAGACACGTAATTCATAAGTCCAGAAACAAGTCATGCATTCGGGTTTTACTAGTATTATTTCCCATCCTTGGTCATGTGAAAAATAACCGTTGTGACCGTTGACTAGGCAGCATGTTGTAACGTCGTCAAAAGTACGAGGGTTGCGTAATGCCCGACAGCCCGTAACAATCTAAAAACTTTGTTTCTCACCCCAACTACCGAATCCGTCACTTGTGGGAACGTTTTATTTAGCAGTTGTAATCCGATGTTCTTTTTCTTAAATTGGTGAGAAGCAAACATCACTAACCCGTAAACATAACATGCTTCTCTAAGTTGCATGTTGGAAGGTCTTTCTATTTAATGCTTTAAAGTAAACACGGCATAACTTAAAGTGTCCCCAATGTGATATACCCCATCTTTCAAAGGAAAGTCTTTTATAAACTAAGGCATGCCTGGAACGTCTTTCAAATGTTTGTCAAACTAATTTCGCCATAAATAATTGTGCCGATGAATTCTGACCAACTCTAGACAAGATTTCATTAATCATGTCCCCGGGTAGGTCTTCTAAAATATTCGGTTGTCTATCCTTAACGTCCATTGTGTGTTTTTATACTGTAAAATAGACGAGGATTAGATTCGTAAAAAAAAATTTAACAAACAATACAAGCAATTTTTACATATAACATAAAAGTACAAGCACACTTCAATACATATACTACACATCATGGTTACTACTCTTTATTCTGACTCACTTGTTTCTTCCTCTTCGGACTTGGTTCGTTTCGCTAATTTCCTAGGGATATATGGTGATCCCCTAATACGAGCTGTTATTTTCACAAATGGTTTAGAAAAACCTGGTGGCTTAGATGTCCCCGGGTTATAATTAAAACTTAAGAAATACGGGTGTTTACGGCATTTCCCATCGGGATATTTCATGTTAACATAAAGTTTATCGGGGTTGGAATTAGGTTTCTCTATTTTGATGCCTTTTCCCTTATTGTTTTCTTTTTCTTTTTCAAATTGGGTCGGGGTAATTTCTATAACATTATCGGAATCCTCATCGGAATCTGATTCATCAGAAAATTAGAAATTTTCCCAATATTTTGCTTCCTCGGCGGAAACACCATTAACCATATTTAACTTTGGTCCATTGGATGAGGATTTTCTTTTATTTATCTGATTTTTTGTGGTTCCTAATATTTCCTCCTGCGGAACCTCTTCTTCTTCTTCCGGTTCCTCTTCTTCCGGTTCCTCTTCGGGAATTTGTGAATCTTCCCAATATATATTCGACTCTTCATTATTATTAGGTGGGTCGATGGGATTTGTACTAGAGGTAGACATCTATCACACAATATCAAACACGTTAAGAGATTAATATATCACATAATATTTCATATTAGCAATATGTAGTTTCCAACAAAAAAGTGTTAAGCAATCATTTTTAAATAAAACACGGTCGAAGTCCAGACTCACTAATGCATCCTAACAAACTCTGTTAGACTCACTAATGCAAATTTCTGGTTCTCTAAGACCAACGCTCGGATACCAACTGAAATGTCCCGTTCATAATAATTATAAGCGTTTCATATTAATTGATTTCGTTGCGAGGTTTTGACCTCTATATGAGACGTTTTTCAAAGACTGCATTCGATTTTTGAAACAAACCATAACCTTTATAATTGATATAAAGGTTTAAAATATTACGAAGATTATCAAATAATGATAATTTAAAATGTAGCGTTTTCACATGATCATTACATAATAGTTTACAATAATATTACACAACAACTTAAGTCTTCGAATGCAGTTTTTAAACAATATTGTACAAGCATGCAGACTCCAATCCTGTCTTTATTTAGCATGCAACAGCGGAAGATCTTAATAATCACCTGAGAATAAACTTGCTTTAAACGTCAACAAAAATGTTGGTGAGTTATAGGTTTAACCTATATATTTATTAATCGTAATAATAGACCACAAGATTTCCTTTTCATTTCTCATAAATACACATCTCATATCAGGCATTTCGCAAACTGCATAGAGATAAAAATCATTCATATGGTAAACACCTGGTAACCGACCTTAACAAGATGCATATAGAATATCCCCATCATTCCGGGACAACTTCTGAAATGCCCTGTTCATATACAATATAAACAATTCACAGTAGTTGATTACATCGCGAGGTAATTGACCTCTATATGATACATTTTACAAACATTGCATTCGTTTTTGAGAGACAAACTTTCTTTACATCGAAATTTGACGGCAAGCATACTATTTCATAATACCTCCAACTATAATTGACTTAATAATAATCTTGATGAACTGGACGACTCGAATGCAACGTCTTTTGAAATATATCATGAATGACTCCAAGTAATATCTCTAATATGAGCAAATGCACAGCGAAAGATCTCTTTCATACCTGAGAATAAACATGCTTTCAAGTGTCAACCAAAAGGTTGGTAAGTTCATAGGTTTATCATAAAACAATAAAATTCATCATTTTAATAGACCACAAGATTTAAATCCTGCATGGTACAAATAGGCCCGAATCCTATACACACCTGTAATGTACATGCGATATCTTTTAAATATAGTACACCTTTCTCGTGTACGAAATCATCTTTCATAAATCTTAGTAACCGTACACATATCTTGTGTACAAAAATAACATACACATAACCTGTGTATAAAATCATTCTCTCGATACATAACATTCACTTTTCATTGCTTTCATAGCTTGGCTTGGTAACCGACCTTAACATATAATGCGCATAATGATATCCCCAAAACAGAACATCTCGTCTGTATAATAATCATATAAACTTCGAAGTACTAAACACCACGCCCACTAGTCCTTCCGTCTAGTGAACATTCTGGGTGGGTGTGTTAAACCCGGTAGCTACCTTTAGGATTCGCGTCAATTAGGCGTGCACTAATTCTCAAAATTAGTGATGTTCCCTAATTCTTAGGTTACCAAGCAATAATAATCAGGAGAAAAATATTCATATCAATTGTGGCAATTATCACGTCCACATAATTCAATGGTGGCAATTATCACGTCCACATAATTCATTCGAGGAATGTTTTGCTTGTGTCTATCTCGTTAAACATTTATAAAAGCATTTCATGTATTCGCAGTTCAAAATGTATTTCAAAAGCATTTAATAAAGTAGTTGTAAAAGTAGCGCATGTATTCTCAGTCCCAAAAATGTAAAGAGTAAAAGGGAATCAAATGAACTCACCATACTGTATTTTGTAGTAAAAATACATATGACGTCATTGAACAAGTGTAGGGTTGGCCTCGAATTCACGAACCTATATTATTCATATATTTATTAAAATATATTCTTGTAATCGAACAAGTTTATATATTATTATTAATTATTATTTCAGTAACTTGTTCGTTTCCTTATTAACTAAATTAACAATATTTATTTTTATATACATTAAATAGATAATTAATATTTATTACAAACATATTAATATAGTTATGTTTTATGTAAATAATATATTTTTTATATAGAAAATCTTTATTTGATATATTAATAATACTAATAATAATAATGATAAAAATAATAATATTAGTGTTAGAAATAATAATAAAAATGATAATAAAAATAATGATAATTCTAATAATAATAATTATGATAGTTTTAATAATAAAAATGATAATTCTTATAAAAATGTTAGTTTCCATAATAATACTACTTACATTAATAATGTTAATAATAATAATAATAATAAAAATGATAAAAATAATAACAATAATAATAATAATAATAATAATAATAATAATAATAATAATAATAATAATAATCATAATAGTAGTAGTAAATATAATAATAATTTTAGTGAGATTTATATCCTTTAATCATCATCGTCATTATGTTATTCCATCATTAACCTCAAAAACTATCACGATCGTTCTATATTCATTTCATACCTAATCGGGTATCATAATCTTCATTTTATAATTATAACTATAATCTTACTTATATTTTCCATGTTTTAACTAATAATATTAATAATAATAATAATAATAATAATAATAATAATAATAATAAATAAAAGAGTACAACCTTTGAAGAAAGGACTTTAAAATAAACGCCACTCCCCGGAATCGAACCCACGACCTCTCGCTTAACACCAAGACTCCTAACCACTCATCCGTTTCATTTTATTTGATAAAATCTCAGGCGCAAATTCAATTAACCCAAGACTTCTGTTTTTTTATTTATTCTTCATTTTCTAAAAAAATGCCATAGTCCGGGATTGAACCCATGACCTCTCGCTACCCCGGCACCCACACAAACCATTCGGCTAACTTCGATTATCTGATTTAAAGTATCTTTTAATAATAATAACCCGTATAATACATCATCATAATTATATCCATCTATATCGCCTTCTCCCGTTAATCATCATTCTATTATCACCACTATCTAAACAACTTGGGTATCAGCCCAATCTGATAAACTGATATTTAAGGCCCATGAAAGGAGTCCACCGAAATAATAAGGCCCAAGTGTGTTTTTAAGTTGACGGTTTTTAAAAAAAAAAATAAACGAGATACCCTCAACCTTTATTAAATTAATAGTAGGGTTATCAATTTAATTATTGTCAGCCATTAAGATCAAACTAGTCCCACATATATTTGTTATTCTCCCCAAAAGAAATTGTAATCGTTCGAAAAGAAGAAAAGTAGTCGAGTAATAATAGAATATTAGTAGATTTTGAAGGTGTTCGATTGATGATTAACTTTAAACGATAAACAGGAAGAATAGCAGCTAGTTTAGCAAACGAAAACAGTGACCGGTGGGTGTATTCTTTGAGAAGATGATGAACAATATCATAATAGGTTTTGAAGATGGATGATGGTTGTTTTAAGATGATGAACATGGGATGGTATTCGACAAAACAGTTTTCATAAAATAGCACGATGGTTTTTGATGTTGTTAGCGTTCGAATAGAAAATAAAGATGAAGATAGAAGCAATAGAATTTTGGTGGTTTTCGTTTATCAAAAGCTACAACAACAGATTTGGTAGTAATAGTTCAAGATGTTAGTTTGGTGGTCTGTCTCGAACAACAACACAGAAAAACAATTATATTATTTTCAATGTTGGATGTTGGGTCTTTATGATGAAAACAGAAAAAGAAAAGAAAAAAATAATAATATTAAGGTGGTGGTGATTCGTGTTTGAAGGTGATGGAGTGGAAGACGACGGTTGATACTAAATAGAAAGAATAAGTGCTGGTGGCAGTTGTGGTGATGGTGTGGTTGTGATCATGATGGTGGATGGTGGTGGCTATGGTGGTGAAAGTGGGTTTATGATCAAAGTGAGGTGGTGATTAAATGGGTCTAGCCTGAACAGAAACATAGCAAATAGCAATTTGAAAGTTGATGATGAATGATGGTGTATTGGTCTACTGGTGATCGGTGGTGATAGTTTGGTGTGGTTTCGGGTGGTTCGATTTATTGATGGTGGTTTCTTGGCTTGGTTCAAACATAAAGAAAACGTAGCAGTAGTTATAAAAATCGATGGTTTTAGGATAGTGGTGATCGACCAAATAGTAGTAGGAAAAAAATGGTCAATTGTTATAAGCAAGAGTGGCTGGGTGGGTTGTAATTTAGCTAGGAATAGGGAAAACATAAACAAACCGTAATTGATCTATAGGTTAGTTGCAAGAGTGATTGAAGAGGAGGAAACAATAACAAAGTGTGTGTATCTCCATCTATGTGTTATCTATATGTAGATATATATATATATATATATATATATATATATATATATATATATATATATATATATATATATATATATATATAGATAGATAGATTAGATAGATGATACCTTTCTGTGATAAACCAAAAAGCAAAAAAAAAATAGTACTCTTCGAATAGTAACAAGTAACAGATAGTTTAAAATAAAGTTGGTGTTATGTGTAACTCAAATAGCAAAAGCAAGTAGGGAAAATATAGATAGATGTACATGGATATTGTAGGTGATTGGCAATATCATAATTATCTTCGACAACTTGTAATCAGCTAACAATAATTAAATATAATAATAATTAATAATTTAAACGTGTGCAATGAATCATAAACGGTCTTCATTTTGTTTTACATCTACTGACAGTTTTTCATGGACCGGATTTCGTACTCCGTTGATAAATCAGTGGCGGATAAAAGTTATCGGAAAATCACAAATTTTTAAATTAACTATATTTATTTATTTTAGTCATTATGGTATAAAACTCGATCCTTAATTAGTTAAATAAAAATTACATCAATTGACCCTCTCAATTTTGGGTAAAAATATAAAAAGTGTTAAAACTTAACAAATAGTTTCTAAATACATTTTTAATAAGCCTAAAATTTATAGAACTCATTTTTGAATCACCATTTATTTTTAAATCATATAAGTTTGAAAATTAACTTGCTTACTATCAATCGAAACATCAAACGAGTATTACAATCATTTAATATTTATTTAAAATATAGTTTATTTATATATAGATATGTTTTAAATAATAATTATTGTAATATCCTATTTTTATTTTATTTTACATAATTAGATTTTTTAATAGCAACAACATATAATATTTCAAATTATATTTCTAATTATTATTTATATATATACACTCACATATCTATTTACAAATAGTGGTTCGTGAATCGTCGGGATTGGTTGAAGGTCAATTGAATAAATGAAACATTTCAAACTTTTTGAGATTCAACCTTACAGACTTTGCTTATCGTGTCAAAAATATTTAATCGTATCGAAAGGTTGGTTTAAAATTAGTCGAAATTTTCCGGGTCACTACAACTTCGAACATGATAAATTCGAAGTACTAAAACATCCGCGACATGAATGGGGTTTGTTGAGCCCAATAGATCTATCTTTAGGATTCGCGTCAATTAGGGTGTCTGTTCCCTAATTCTTAGATTACCAGACTAAAAGGGGCATATTCGGTTTAATAATTCAACCATAGAATGTAGTTTCATGTACTTGTGTCTATTTTGTAAAACATTTAAAAACTGCATGTATTCTCATTCCAAAAATATTAGATTTTAAAAGTGGGACTATAACTCACTTTCACAGATTATTACTTCGTCGGAAAATAACACTTGGCCACTGGTCCATTCACGAACCTATAACAAATATATGCATATATATCAAAGTATGATCGAAATAGATTCACAATATGTTTTATTATGTTTTAATGATTTAAGTTTATTAAGTTAATAGTCCAAAGTTCGTAGTCCATAATTAGTTGTCCACAGTTAGTAGTACAGAAATATATCAATATATATTATCTAGAATCAATCCATGACCCAGTGTATACAAGTCTCAGACTCGATCACAACTCAAAGTATATATATTATTTTGGAATCAACCTCAACCCTGTATAGCTAACTCGAACATTACCGCATATAGAGTGTCTATGGTTGTTCCAAATAATATATATAGATGACGTCGATATGATATGTCAAAACATAGTATACGTGTCTATGGTCTATCAAGATTACATAATATATGTTAGAATGCATGTATAATACAATATAAGTTAGTTAGGATATAGTTAGTATAGATTTTTGTCAAATCATCCCGTAGTCAAATTAACCATTTTTAACCAATTTTGTTTTACCCATAACTTCTTCGTTTTAAATCCGTTTTGAGTGAATCAACTTGCTATGGTTTCATATTGAACTGTATTTTATGAAACTAAACAAAAAAAGTATACGTTTAAAGTCAGAAATACAGGTTACAAGTTGTTTTTGTAGAGGTAGTCAAAATGACGTCTTGATGACCATTTTGAAAAACATATTTCCACTTTGAGTTTAACCATGATTTTTGGATATAGTTTCATGTTCATAAGAAAAATCATTTTTCCAGAAGAACAACTTTCAAAATCAAAGTTTATCATAGTTTTTAATTATCTAACCCAAAACAGCCCCCGATTTCGCTACGACGGTGTATGTCCGATTTTACGGTGTTCTTCGTGTTTCCAGGTTTTAAATCATTAAGTTAGCATATAATATAGATATAGAACATGTGTTTAGTTGATTTTAAAAGTTAAGTTAGAAGGATTAACTTTGTTTGCGAACAAGTTTAGAATTAACTAAACTATGTTCTAGTGATTACAAGTTTAAATCTTTGAATAAGATAGTTATATATATATATATATATATATATATATATATATATATATATATATATATATATATATATATATATATATATATATATATATATATATATATATATATATATGAGAATCGAATGATGTTATGAACATCATTACTACCTCAAATTTAGTAGGTAAACCTACTGGAAGTGACAAGAAATGATCTAGCTTCAAAGGCTCTTTGATGGCTTGAAAGTTCTCAAAGTAGAATCATGACACAAAAACAAGTTCAAGTAAGATTTTCTACTCGAATTAAGATAGTTATAGTTATAGAAATTGAATCAAAGTTTGAATATGAGTATTACCTTGGATTAGAATGATAACCTACTGTAAGTAACAAGGGTTCCTTGAACTTAGATAATTATTTGGAATGGATTAGAAAGCTTGGAAGTAAACTTGCAAACTTGGAAGTGTTCTTGATTTTATGAAACTAGAACTTATAGAATTAATGAAGAACACTTAGAACTTGAAGATAGAACTTGAGAGAGATCAATTAGATGAAGAAAATTAAAGAATAAAAGTGTTTGTATGTATTTTTGGTCGTGACTCATGGATTAGATATAAAGGATGTGTAAGTTTGTTTTCTTGTAAATAATTCATGAATGATTTATAATATTTTTTTGTAATTTTGTGAGATATTTCATGCTAGTTGCCAAATGATGGTTCACACATGTTTGATGACTCATAAGGGCTGCTAAGAGCTGATCATTGAAGTGTATATACCAATAGTATGTACATTTAGGAGCTAGGTATTGTACGAGTACGAATACGGTTGCATACGAGTAGAATTGTCAATGAAAATGAATGAGAATGTAATTGTAAGAATTTTTGTTAAGTAGAAGAACTTTGATATATGTCATGAAGTCTTTCAAAAGTGTACTAATACATATTAATACACTATATGTATATGCATTTTAATTAAGTCGTTAAGTCATCGTTAGTTGTTACATGTAAGTGTTGTTTCGAAACCTTTAAGTTAACGATTTCGTTAAATGTAATTAATCCCATTGTTATTGTATTTAATGAGATGTTAAATTATTACATTATCATGATAACATGATGTACTAATATATCTTAATATGATATATAAATGTTAAGATGTTATTACAACGATAATCGTTACGTATATGCCTCGTTTTGCAATTCTTAAGTTAGTAGTCTTGTTTTATGTATAAGGTTCATTGTTAATATACATAATGAGATACTTTAATTATCATTTCATCATGTTAAACATATATATATGTTCATATGTATGATATCATGTCATATACAAGTTATAACATTTGTGAATCATCAGACAAACTTGGTGGTCAAATGTTAACACAAAAACCGTTTCAATTAATCAAGTCTTAACAAGTTTGATTGCTTAACATGTTGGAAACATTTATTCATGTAAATATTAATCTCATATAATATATAATCATGAAAAAGTTCGGGTCACTACAACTAGTTCCCTTAATCCGCCAAACTTCGGTACCCAAATTATGTCGATAAAATATCGGGTTCCATCGTCTCGAGTAATGAACTTCTTATTGATTCCTCGAAGCAATTTGATAGCAACGTTCTCTTCTTTCAACGCCTCTAACTGTGCGTCATGTATCTGAGAAGTAAGGTTCCTTCAAATAGTCAAGTTCAATGCTCTAACTCGAATAGGCTTAACTCTCTCCTTCCTACTCAAAGCATCTGCAACTACATTAGCCTTACCAGGATGATAGCTAATGTCACAGTCGTAGTCATTCAATAGTTCGATCCAACATCTTTGTCTCATATTAAGCTGTTTCTGATCGAAAATATGCTGCAAACTCTTGTGGTCTGTGAAAACAGTAAACTTAGTACCATACAGATAGTGTCTCCACATCTTCAGTGCAAAGACTACAGCACCAAGTTCTAAATCGTGAGTCATGTAATTCAACTCATGTATCTTCAATTGTCGTGATCCATATGCATTCACTTTCGTACGTTGCATCAACACGCAACCAAAACCCTGTCGTGAAGCGTCGCAATAAACCACGAAATCCTCGGTTCCTTCAGGTAAAGACAAAATTGGTGCAGTCGTTAATTTCTCTTTTAACAACTGAAATGCAGCTTCATGCAACTCTGTCCATTCATACTTTTTACCCTTGTGAGTCAATGCTGTTAACGGTCGGGCAATAGTAGAAAATCTCTCAATGATTCTTCTAAAATAACTGGCGAGACCTAAGAATTGTCATATATGCGTTGGCGACTTAGGAGTCTCCCATTTCTTAACCGTCTCTATCTTCGCAGGATCAACTTGGATACCATTGACACCTACGATATGACCCAAAAATTGCACTTCTTAGAGTATACCAGAATATCATCGATAAACACAATAACAAACTTGTCTAGATATGGCTTACACACACGGTTCATGAGATCCATGAACACGGCCGGTGTGTTCGTCAATCCAAACGGCATTACAGTAAATTCATGATGACCGTAGCACGTCCTAAATGTTGTCTTCGGTATATCTGCCTCTTTCACTCTCATCTGATGATAACCTGATCTCAGATCGATCTTAGAGTAACATGCTGATCCTTGTAATTGATCAAACAAATCATCAATCCTCGACAACGGATATCTATTCTTGATAGTTAACTTATTCAACTCCTTGTAATCAATACAGAGTCTCATAGATCCATCCTTCTTCTTCACAAACAGTATTGGAGCTCCCCATGGTGACGAGCTCGGTCGAATAAATCCTTTATCTAAAAGCTCTTGCAGTTGACTAGACAACTCGTGCAATTCTGGTGGTGCAAGTCTATACGGTGCAAGCGCTACTGGTGCTAATCCAGGAACTAAATCAATCTGGAACTCTATATCTCTATGCAGAGGAAATACGAGTAACTCATCTGGAAAAACATTGGGAAATTCTCTAACAATGGGCACATCTTCGAGTTTCTTGCCTTCAGATTCAGTTTTGCTCACGTGAACCAGCATAGCAAGACAACCCTTTCTCATGTGTTTTTGCGCCTTCAAACAGTTAATAAAATGTAACGGCGTATTGCTTCACTCTCCATACACCATTAGAGGTTCACCTTCAATAACAGGAATGCGAATCGCTTTCTGATGACAAACAATATCAGCTCTATTCTCTGCTAACCAATCCATTTCAACCACAAGGTCAAAACTTCCTAGCTTAAATCGGTATCACATCTATCTTAAATGACATTCTAGTCTAAGTCAAATTACAATCACGGTAAACCTTATCAGCACTCATTAGGTTACCATTCCCAAGCTCTATAGAGTATAAGTTTTCTAATGACAATACATGATTCTTAAGATTATGGCAAAAATATCTAGACACAAAGCTTCTATCAGCTCCAGAATCGAAAAGTACATAAACATGTTGATTATCGAGAAGAAACGTACCCGTAACTAGCTTGGGATCATCACGAGCTTCATTAGAGTTAATGTTGAAAGCCCTTCCTCTTGTAGCTTCAGCAGTCTTACTAGCAGTTGTGCAATCCTTCTGGAAGTAACCTTCTTTTCCGTACCCATAACACATATTCGTACCAGCTCTACACTCGGCATCCACATGCCCACTCTTCTTGCACTTATCACACCTCTTCAAACAATCTCCTGGGTGATGCCTATTACATTTGGCACACAACGGGAACTTTCCCTTATAACCAGAGCTAGCATTCAGAGTTACAGTGTTGCCTTTAGTAGTATCTTGTTTATTAAAGGGCTGCTGATTGAAATTCTTCCCCGAGTTATTATTATTGTTGTTCCATTTCCTCTTGTTATCATAAGTTTTAGTCTTAGTTGAGGCAGGAGTCTTTCCTCGCTGTTCAACTTAGTCTATCAACTCACCAGCCATCTCAACAGCCTCTTGTATAGTTCTCGGCTTCGAAGTAGTCACACCGCTTTGAATATTCTCGGTCAAACCTCTCGCATACAGAGTGATCTTGTGGCATTCGAGAGTAACCATATGTGGACACATGAGAGCGAGCTCAAAGAATCTCTTATTGTAACTGGCCAAATTAGTATCCACTAGCTTCAAGTTTTGGAGTTTCCGCTCCATCTTAACAGTTTCAGTGTAGGGACAATACTCTTCGATCATACGTCATTTCAAATCCTTCCATGGAGTCTCAAAAGCCTGATCCATACCTACGGAATTTGCATAAGTATTCCACCATGTCAAAGCGCCATCAGATAGCTTACATGATGCAAACTTCGTTCTATCCGCATCTCTACAATCGCTGATACGGAAAACAGACTCAAGCTTCTCAAACCAACGAGTCAAACCAACTGGACCTTTGGTGCCATTAAATGAGTGTGGTTCACAACTCAAGAAAGTCTTGTACGTACACCCTGCTTGTCCATTATTTTGAGTATTAGTTGCATCCTTGTTTTGCTGATTTGTAGCGTTCACATTGTTGTTGTTGGTTCCATTACGGAGTTCTGCCACGGCCTCGGTTAATCCTTCGGAGATCCACCGATGAACGTTAGCTTGGGAAACTAGCTTGGGGGCATTATCTTTCTGGTCAAGATAACACATTCGGTTAGCGTCAATGAAATCGACATATAAAAATTATACTAGCAACGGGAATGATGCATAGTAGATAATATTAAATCATAGTGATTTTAGTAGGACTAGTGATAAGTAATAGCGATACATAGCGTGTAGTAGTAGCAGTAGTAAGGACAATGTACACTAGTAGCATTATCACTAATTAACTATAGCAGTAGCATCACTAAGCATGATCAATCATTATTAAATCCAACACTTGATGTAATAAAAGTCTCGTTCAAAAATCATGCATAACCAACGAAAGTAACATATCCCTCATATCATAAGTAAAACCACATAAGTAAAACCACATCTAGAAATGTATGTGCGAATATCAAATAATAAACAATAATATTCAAATAGTATTCAATAGCGTGAAACAAGTCTAAACAAGCAATCTCTATTTGCGTTTTTGAAGCTCCTTCAACAAATATTCGACCATCTTCTCCAATTATTCGACTCGTAACGTGAGGTCATTAGGGTTGTTGTCATTAGCAGCAGCAGTGGAGGTACTAGGTTTAAAAGTAGATGTAGAAGCATCATAGGGATGAAAATGGCAACACATCTCAAATGACTGTTTATCATAGCGAAAACTCTTGTAAAATAGGTTATTAGTTCGAGCAGGTCCTTTCGGTATCCTACGGTGGCCTCTCGGTCCGTAGGGGTTAACATAGTCGGGATTAACAAAAGGTGACTGGGGCGAATCAGGTAAGTCAGGTTAGGATTCGGATTCGGGTTCCGAGTCTTCCTCGAGATCCTCTTTCGGTTCTTTTCCTTTGAGCTCATCCTCGTGCTTGGTTTCTATCTCGGGTTCCGACTCGGTATCATCTGCAAACTCGAGTATCATATTTCCTTGCGCTTACACGGTTTCCTCAGATTCCGTGTCAGAGTCGGTAAGAATGATAGGATTGGAAGAAGTCATCTACACTCAAAGAAAAAACAAAGTTAGTTCAGCTAGTAATCATGTCATTATAGAAATCATGTAGCATAGCAATTAGTTTGACAAGGGTTCATGTAACTTAACAAGTCTAAGGTTACAGTCTAGAGTCAATAGACGTCCTAATGTTCGACTCTCTAATGCAGCCTAGTCCTAGGTAACCGATCTGCTCTGATACCAAATGTAATATCCCGTCAGAATCCACTAACGGAATATTAACTCCGGTCCCACAGTTTAGCGGTCACGCCTCTATATGAGACGTTTCTGAAAAGTATTCGCATTAATTATCAAAACAAAGTCATTTATTAAAGAAAATGTAACTAGAAAACGTTTGACATAAATGACTAATGTATATGAACCCCAAAACATCTCGAAAGAAAATAGTTTAAATGTGAATATTTTTCCTTGAAATGAAAATGATAAAATATGCTGGAAGCCGTCCAGTTCTAGCAGCAAACAACATAATAACTTCAGTTAAGCGGAAGCACTACCTCTATGTACCTGAGATGAAACATACAAAACGTCAACGAAAAACGTTGAGTGAAACTACAGGTTTAGTAAATCATTTCATAAGTTAGGCCACAACATTTTCTTGGAAAACATCGTAAGAAAAGTATACATTATCATGAGCACTTGATTATAAAGCGTTAACCTTTGCGTGAGCCGAGCCACACATCTTAGTTTACCCTATCTTGGCAATACACCGATCAAGTGTACGAGTAACAATAAAATAAGCATCAGTTTATGCTGTGGTGAGGTTTGTCAAACCTAACGGTACCGTCCCTATAAGTCGAGCTTACAAAGTAACTAATATAATCAAGCTAAGGGATTTTTGATCTGAACTCATATGTATATTCTGGTAAGTTACTTGTGCCTAATTTGTAAAATAGTTGTAAAAAGCATGCATCTCATCCCTGTAAAAATGTAGTAGGGACTGTAGACTCACCTTAGCAAAAGCACTTGTAATTTTCTTAGCAAAACGTACGGTTGTCGAACAATCTCGACTGAACAACGCAACCTAATCAAGTAAATCATCTTATGTATACACTTATAGGTCAAACCATGTCAACCCATAGTGTACGCAAAGTCCTAGTGCTCAGACTGACTCAACGAACAAGTAAAAGTCAACTAATCCAAGCAAGTCAACAAAAGTCAACCAAAGTCAAACCAAAAGTCAACTCAGTCAAAGTGGTCAACTAAAGTCAAACATATCAGTAGGTCATGCAAACATGGTCAATATGTCAAAGCTATGTCAAGTATCACTTTACAAGTCATAGTTAAGCAAATTGGACATTCGCAGTTTAAAGCATGTCTTCGAAAAACGTACATCGTAGGAAAATTCAACTATAGCTCATAGCACACAAATCATATAATTATGAACAACTCCTGATCATAACTACACTTAAAATCAATTCCAAAAAGTTTGGCCAAAGCCTCATACGATATATAAAAGTCAGAAGTCAGAAGGGGTCTATTTACGGTTTACTAAATCAGTTTTAGCACGCGCATCAGTTTTGAAATATTTCTCAGAAAATATAGAAAATAGATTTTGATGAACGGCCAATTGGAATCATCTCAAAACATTCCAAAATATTAGTGGTAAAATAATCAAAGACATCACTTTAGATAATTCGTACAGTTTAATAATCTTTACAGACCTTCCAGTTTTGTTCATCAAACAGACATATCACTTAGACGAGCATATATCTCATGAAAATTCACGTTTTTGAAAGTTTGCATACAAACCACACATGTCAAGTAACATATAAACTAACATATTCCATAAGATCAAAGTCTAAATCAACTCCTAGTTCACTCTAGCAATTTTTATGTAACTTTGAAAACCGATTCAGTTCACTTTAAGAACCAAATCTTCGTTTTGACATAACGGGAGCATTACACAACCTTTTGACGCAAATCTTAAGTCCAAATTGCATAAATTTTCTTAAGGAATATATTAGTAAACTTTTTATAAGCTAAAACACAAATAATGAGACTCAGAAAATTCGGATTACGAACAAAACCTAGTCGAACTTCGATTAAGCATATCTTAAGCATACGATTGCGAAATCACGCAAAATTGGAGTCTAAAATTAATAAATTTTCGATATATTTCTATTTAAACATATTAAAATATCAGTTCTCATATTAATTTAATCAGATAATTAAAATACAAATTCATTTTTCATGCAAACAACGTTAATCAAACAATCAAACGATAATTATCAACACAAGACACCATTAATTGAGCACTAGACTCTAATACACTACGTATTGAAAAAAATTCAGATTTAGAAAAGTTAGGGTTTGTGATTATACCTCAACCGATCAATTAAACGACAATACTAGACGTAGAACGATGCGTAGAACAACTTTGATGCACAATACTTGCTTTAATTTTGAAGTTTGAGTGGTGATGGGGATGGTGGAAGTCGACGGCCAAAAGGGAGTAAGGGGGAGAGCAAAAAGTTGACTGGTTTGATGTGTGGGGAAGGGTCTCTAGTTAAATCTCTTAAATACTCACTTATGGCTTCCACTAAACATCACTACTAGTCCATAAAGCCCAACTTAGCAAATTAAAGGGGGTCTCCTAGGGGGTTCGGCCGAATGGCCCACTAGGGGTGTTCCTGGGCTCGTTTTGCTTAACTCTTGGTACGTGCATGGTCCGTTTCGAATGCCGTTAATCGTACCGGGTCTCTGGAACGTTAACTAGTCGTTGAAACAAAATCACCGGATTTAATTCATTAAATTAATAATAAATTAAATTAGTTTTCTTAAGTCAATAATTACTAAAAATAATTATTTCGTCGTTTTTCTGAGTTCCGTAAACCGTAAATCTTCCTAGGCGATTATCTTAATCGTAACTTTTCCTACTTATTTTGCTATCCGAAATAAGTTCATTAATCAATACAACATATTAATTAAAGAATCTCTCTAATAAGCATGTATTTAATCCTATTAAACACACAAGTCTAAGTAAACACCGTTAAATACTTAACGAACAAGTAACGATTGTAAACGGAAAAAGTCGGGTTGTTACAAAAATTACGGTTTACACAGACCATTCAGCCCTAAATATCTATTCACTAAGCAAGTTGCTAAACCGAAACTCCTAAAGATAAGAAAGGAGTAGAGATTGTCACAGCAGATCATCTTAGTCATCTGGAGAACCCAGCGATGGAACAACTTGTTGAGCAAGATATTAGAGACAAATTTCTGGAAGAAAAGCTTATGAGCTTAGGACAAGCGAACATAGGACCGCAGTTCACTGATACTCCTTGGTACGCTGACATAGACAACTACCTAGTTGCTGGAGTGGTACAAAAAGTAATGAGCACATCCAGAAGAAGAAAATTCTTCAGGAATGCTAAGTACTTCTACTGGGAAGATCCGTACCTGTTCAGAATTGCCCTGATCAGATAATCAGGAGGTGCGTAGATGAGAAACAAGAAACAAGGATTCTTCACCAATGTCACCATGGACCAACTGGAGGTCATCATGAAGCAAACTTAGCCGCAAGAAAAGTCTGTGAATCAGGATTTTATTGGCCTTCTATATTCCGAGATGCGCAAGAGCTTGTAAAGCATTCCGACGCTTTCCAAAGACAAGGTATTATCTCTAAGAAGAATGAGATGCCTCGGACTAATATCCAAGCTTGCAAAATCTTCGATATATGGGGATTATACTTTATGGGGCCGTTCCCCAAGTCTAATGGGAATGAATATGTCATCATAGCAGTAGATTACGTCTCCAGATGGGTTGAAGCCCAAGCATTTCCTACCAATGATGCCAAGGTCATCACCAACTTCCTGAAGAGACTCTTCTGCCGATTTGGAGCTCCCTGTGCCATAATAAGTGATAGAGGCAGTAATACCCAATTTATGAAGGTGATGCAATAATACAGAGTTACTCACAAGATGTCTACTACCTATCATCCGCAGACTAATGGACAGGCAGAAGTCACTAACAGAGCACTCAAGAGAATTCTAGAACGCACCGTTGGCCATCATGGGAATAATGGGCCGAGAAACTAGACGATGTTATGTGGGCATTCCGGACTGCTTACAAGAATCCTCTAGGAACTACACCCTACCGCATGATCTATGAGAAAGCCTGTCACCTTCCGCTGGAACTAGAGTATAAAGCCCTATGGGCATTGAAAACTTGTAACCTTGATCCTTCAGTAACCGCTAGGCATCGGATGATGCAGATGAATGAACTCGCTGAATTAGGAGACCAAGCATACGAAACGTCATATATCTACAAGGAATAGATGAATCCGACACACGATGCAAAAATGATACCTACAAAGTTCGCTCCTGGAGATAAAGTTCTACTCTTCAATTCTCGATTCAAGAAATTCACTGGTAATTTCAGATCAAGATTGAGTGGACCATGCAAAGTAATACACGCTTTTCCGCATGGAGTCGTAGAATTAGAAGGACCTACTAGAAACTTCAAAGTCAATGGCCACCGATTAAAAGCTTATCTAGAAGACCACGATGGGGAGGAGCATCTCTTCTCCTTTGATCCATTCTGAAGATACACCAGAAAAAGTCGAGATATAACGATTTGATAAACTAAGCGCTCTACGGAGGCACCCCTTGCTTATCCTTTTAATATCTTAATTTATTTAAATTTATTTTCAGTCTACAAAAGATTTTACTATGCACTAACCCTAAGCGTCATACTTGTGCTTAGTACTCACTAGTTTGTTGAATGTATTCAGGCAAAATGTCAAGTTCAAGAGGTTCCTATTGCATTCCCATTCGTAGGAGAAGGAGTCCTAGGGTTTACCTATTGGAGAGCAGCACATATCAGCACAGGCCTTTGACGGGACAGTTAGGCCCGAGGCGTTTGATTGTAGAGAGTGTTGAGGAGGATATCAGTACGGCTCTACCAGCTCCTCCAGTACGACGCTCCAGGCGTTTAGCTTCGAGACCTGCTGAGCATCCAGAGCCACTAGAGCCACGTGAGCCACATATTGTGATTCATTATGGAGCCACCATGAGTGACCCAAATGTCACTTGGGCGTTACTTAGAGACCAGCATAGACTATATAGAGCTTTCAGAGCCTACCTTCAGCGTGAAGGAATGCCTCGGAGTATTATGGGCCCTTCATCATTCAGGCTAGCACGCCGTGTTCCACCAACATGACCAGCTACTCCCAGGCACTCTACTCCAGACTAAGTTCACTCAGTAGCCTCAGCTGTCGTTCCAGTTCGTGTTACTCCTATCACGCCGCCTGTTTTAGCTGTTTCGCCTGCTCCAGTCATTGAGACAGTCCCTACTCATGAGCTACCTGAGGGCTGCCACTTAGTCACAGTCCCTATATCGGTTGAGCCACCTACGGCCTAGGTCTTTGAGATTACCGGGAGCATCCCTAACGAAAAGCCATTCCCGAGCCTATCACACCTGAAGTTACCATTGGAACTATGTCTAGACATACTTTTAGGCCCTGAGTTGGATGCCGGACAACCGCTTGAGTATTTGCTGAGACTTGAGGACGATGATGATCCCTTTGGACTCAATGGATACTTCGCAGACACCGCTCCACAAAATGGCCAGAATTTTATCAAAGAGACTGGTCCTTTCCAGCATTAGGAGCCTGACCAAAGGAAAGCCCAGCACTAGGAGAGTAACCTGACCGTAGGGAAGTAATCTTTCCTCAAACCTTTTTCAATTATTACGCACTAAAATCTCTAAGTATGGGGTCATCCCCGCAACTAACTTAGAGATTCTAGAGATATTGCCCTTAATTTATCAAAGTATTTAAATATTCTATTCAGAGATCATTAGAGACAATGCTCTTCAAAGTGTGGGGTATTGGGTAAAGGTTTAGTAACCGTAAAATGGCAAGATTTTGAAAAATTCTTTTGTCTAAAAAGTGATTAGCAAAGGATATTAGGGAATTTCGAAAAATTCTTATCTCGTTTTTCCCAAAAGATTCTATAAAATTGCTAGAAATCAGTTTTAGGAACATTCACTAGAACGGAACGATTAAGCTGAAACTCGTGATTTTTGTCAAAAGATTTCTTTCGAAAAAAATATGTAAAAGGCTACGCATGACCAAGCACTACCCCTACTCCCAAAACGTGAGGACTCTTGGACCCAAAGTATCTGTATGACCCATCAAATCTAAAGTACTTTGTCAATTCATTTGATGAGTGTGCTGGTGTACGATTTAAGTTAGAACTTGATTTTGACATACATTTCGAGGCCAATGGTTCGTAAGTGTCATATGTGGTGCAGGTACGATCCTCCTTCCGAATCATTCTGGATAAAAAAGACAAAAGCCATCCATTTCTGTTTCCACTCCACATATTTAAAACCGACCAACTCACAAAAAGAGTTGATGAATCAGAAAATACTCACCCCAAATTCACTCGCAAACTATACTACCCATTCACCTTCATTCCTTTTCCACTTTTCCAGAGATCAATGAAGAGACAGATCGATCAAATTCACTTTAAAAGTACTTGTTAAAAGATTCCGAACCCCCGATTGTTTTTGATAGGTCAAATATCTATTTTCGGTGAATCATCACTTCCTCTCTGGGCACCAGGAACAAAATACAAAAGTTATGAAGAAGGGGTATGCCAAAAAAAAATTTATGAAAGAGAAAAGTCTCTAGAATAAAGGCTAGAAAAACCCGAAAAATTGCCCAAAGAAGGATTGCCGGAAGAGCCAAGAGAAATTCTTGACAAAAGTCTTAGCAAAATCCACATCTTTTGAAGAAACTTATCACGGAGTTCAAGCCGTTCTCTACCCAAAATGCATACTCTGAAGAATCAAAATCTATCAATTCTCTCGAAAATCAAAAGATCTGGATACCTTTCACCTTTTCACAAACTTCTCAACCAAACCCTACAACCCTTATTCCTCTTGAAAGAATGCCTGGGAAGAAGATCAGTGCCGTCCTTACTTAACCGGTGGAGATATCGATGCTTTACCAAGCCTATGATGAAAACTAGTACACGACTGGCTTCTGAACGACAATACAACTAGATTAGGGCACCCTAAACACTTGAGTGATATGAGTGATCATCAAAAAAGACAGGTTGCAAAGTACGCCTTTTTCACTATGGACGCATTTGAAATCTAGAGACTAAAATCATCGAAGTTCAAAACTTTTTCTACTACTTTCGAAAGATGTAATGACTTCTGATGAAGGCATGATAAAAGGATCTAAGGGTGATTGAGAGAGAATTTATTAGAAAGAACCTTATATTCTCGCTTTTTGCTTGAGGACAAGCAAAGCTAAGTGTGGGGTATTTGATATCGGCAAAAAAGACAGGTTTTTACCCTCGATATTGAGCCCTAAATCCATAAAGTTCCAAACTTTGTCACCAAAATAATCAGTTTTTTGATTAATTTTGTAGATTAAGTAATTACAAAGGCGATGCAAAAAGAATCAAGTAAAACGGAGCTAAAACGAAGAATCTAGAGCGAAAACGGTGAAAGACAAGTTACGACTAAGGAAATCAATTTACGATCCAGGAAACAAGCTGACCAGGGCAGGCCATACGGCCTGCCAGTGTGAAAAACGGCCTACCATACGGCCTGGGCAAACGACCATGCAATCCAGTTCACCAGAGCAAACGGCCACCAAAAACGGCATGACATACGGCTTGCCAGCCTTATGGCAGCTGGATTTTTGTCTATTTAAAGGGCCTCTTCAACTCATTTCAACAAACACTCAAATTGTACTTCAATATATATTTTCAAGCTTTTTAGTTAGTTATTAGTAGTAGCTAGCTTAGCTTTTATTTTTTGGAGGATATCCCGGCGAGTCCCTGCAATCCCGGGCAGATTTCTTCAGCCTTTTCAGGTTTTTATCCGAAATGCTTTTCTTTTTTATTAAACATGTACTGTTACCATTTATGTTTAATAATGCATTCCGATATTACCATGTTAGCTTAATTAATCTATATGTTGCCATGATAGAAGTTTGGGTTTGCGTAGTTATGTTAAATTAGTACGGTTACCGTTGTTATGCTGAACTTGTGATTCCAATAGATTTGTATGCTAGCATCTTAAGGATTGACCAACCTAGGTTGTGATCAGGACTTTTCCACCTATATGAACTTAGCTAATTCATAGGATTAAGACCCCTGGCTATACTGTATCTGAAGATTCTATGAACTCGGTATGGCCGGAGTTCCTGAGAGGCATCTAATGCGCTTTTAGGACACGAAACTTAGGAATTGAGACATGAATGACCTAGTATGCCTATTGACTGTTCCGAAGAGACCTCTGAGGAGCTGTTAAGATCTATTTAGTGTCTTGATCATATGACCCAAACCTACTGCATGTTCTTGTTTGATTGTTGCCCTATGAATAAGTCATATTAACTGTTTAGGTATCTATTAGGTTTCTATCTACTTTACTTTCAGTATATCAACTGTAATGCTGTATAATGTTTGGATTGGTATGTAAGGACCTGTCCTAATCCATCCGGACGAAGTCCATATCGATTATAAACGATTCACAATAGTTGATTACATCGCGAGGTACTTGACCTCTATATGATACATTTTACAAACATTGCATTCGTTTTTGAAAAGACAATCCTTCATTACATCGAAAGTTGAAGACATGCATACCATTTTATAATATATCTAACTATAATTGACTTAATAATAATCTTGATGAACTCAACAACTCGAATGCAACGTCTTTTGAAACATGTCATGAATGACTCCAAGTAATATCTTTAAAATGAGCAAATGCGCAGTGGAAGATTTCTTTCATACCTGAGAATAAACATGCTTTAAAGTGTCAACCAAAAGGTTGGTGAGTTCATTAGTTTATCATAAACGATCATTTTCATCATTTTAATAGATCATAAGAATTTTATTTCCAGTTCTCATAAATATACGTCCCATGCATAGAGACAAAAATATCATTCATATGGATTGAACACCTGGTAACCGACATTCACAATATGCATATAAGAATATCCCCATCATTCCGGGATCCTCCTAAGGACATGATATAAATTTCGAAGTACTAAAGCATTCGGTACTTTGGATGGGGCTTGTTGGGCCCGATAGATCTATCTTTAGAGTCCGCGTCAATTAGGGTGTCTGTTCCCTAATTCTTAGATTACCAGACTTAATAAAAAGGGACATATTCGATTTCGATCATTCAACCATATAGTGTAATTTCAATTACTTGTGTCTAATTCGTAAAAAAGTTATAAAAACAGCGCATGTATTCTCAGTCCCAAAAATGTAAAGAGTAAAAGGGAGCAAATGAAACTCACCAATTGTATTTTGTAGTAAAAATACATATGACAAAACTGAACAATGCAGGTTGGCCTCGGATTCACGAACCTATATCATTTATAAATATATTAACACATATAATCGTAACCAAATAAATTCATATATTATATCTTAATTTATATATCTTATATATTTAATTTGTATATATTTAAAATAGTTAATATTTATATAGTTTACTATTATATTTAAAATCAATAATTTGTTATATGTAAATTTTTATATAAATAATCTTAATATATATAATTATATAAAATATTATGGTAGTTGTAATATATATACTATTATATAGAAAATATTTATTTGTTATAATAATATTGTTAATATAAAAGTAGTAATCATAATAATAATATTAATAATAAAAATAATAATAACGATAATAATAGTAATAAAAGTAATAATAATAATAATATTAATGATAATAATAATAATTCCTACTAATAATAAAAACTTTACTACTAATGGTAATAATGATAATAATATTAATTGTATTAGTGATAATAATAATAATTATATTTTTTTTATTAGTCATAATAACCAAAATAATAATAATCAAAATAATAAAAAAAAAAAAATACTACCTTCAAGTAACAAGCTTAAAGAAAAACAATCATCATTGCCCGGACTCGAACCCACGACCTCTCAAATAACAAACACACTCCTAAACCATTGAACCATTATTCAGTTTTTGATTTAAACTCATTCACTTACGTAATTAATACGTAAAACGCGATTTTTACCATCTTCCATCATCATCATCCCTTATCATTATCCTCAACATCATTTAACACCATCATCACAATCTAAATCATAACATGATCATACATATATCAACTTCCATCCTAAACATCATCATTACATAATCACTTATCATCATCTCCGTACGTCCATCATCGTTTATACCTTCATCATCATCATGATATCACGATTTAAATTGAGATCATGTACTCTAATGAGTCACTTGTTCAACATCTTTTAGAACAGAAATGAAAAGAAACGAACTAGCAGCAGAAAAAGAAAATTCGTTGCAGCAACATGTAGTTGGGCTCCAAGAATATAAAACATATGGAGTTGGCTACGGCCCAAAACTGAAATCCAAACCCATTTAACATAAGGTCCATCGCCTGGTAACCTGTTTAAATATCATGTTTGGTGGTTTAGTGGATTGTGGGGTTTACTTGGTACACAAACGCATCACCATCATTGTCTGTATTCATCGCTGGGTACCAATATCATGAACATTAATCATCTTCTTTCCATGTCATCATCACAATATCATCATCATCTTTTGTTTATTATCACAACATAAATACGACATCATCATCATCGTTTATCATGCTTCATCAATATATAATCATTATCACGTTCGCGTTTTACTCCTAAAAGAACATAGGCAGCGACTATCTTATGATAATTGGTATATATTTGTCCCAACAACATAGCAAGTACTTAGCCCAACAAGCTACGTTGCAAGTCCAATCCGATAACAACATATATTTCGGTCTTAAACAGAATTTGCTCGGTTGTTTTGATAAACAAAATTATGTTTCTCTTTATAGACAAGAGTTAGTGGGTGAGTAGTGGGGTGGTTTGATTATTATTTTGTTGGTCAAAAAGAAGCCAAGGGAACATGCTAAAGTAGTTTTAATCTTGTTTATCCTCTTCATGAAATACACATACATCGATTCTTGAAGTTCCAAGAGTAGAACTATAATGAATTAAGTTTACCCACCTAGTAAGCATGGTAACATAACTATTCCCATATATATGTATATTTTTCTGTATAGAGTCGATACCGTCTATAGTTCATTGTGATTGCATGATGATGACATCGATAAAGATGGTGGTCTAGGGTGTTTGATCGATTAACTAACGAAAACAGTAAGCAATTATGGGTTTGTAACAGCACATAAATCTTACATGGGTTTAATGGGTTGTCGAGTAGAAGAATAAGTTTAGTAGTAATACCAGCGAGCATCAATAGCGTGATAGGTTTGGTTGATGGTTTGAAACTCAAATCGAAACAGAATCGAATGACAGTGGCAATAAAACCGTATCATCCTCTTCCTTTAAAACAGAAATTGAAACAGAAAAACTAGTGAGTAATCGATAGGGTGTTTGGTGATAGCAGTCGATGGTAGTTTCAAGATATTTAAACTTAGGTGACGGGTTGAATAAGAAGTAATGAGGAATAACAATGACAATGGGCTCCGGTTTGTAGATGGAGGATACGGTGGTGATGACGACTGTTGGTGGTGGAGATTGGTGGTTGTACGTGGTGTTGTAGTGGTGAAGGTTTACTTATGGCATGCGAAAATAGAGAGTATAAATTGGAATGGTGGCGATGGTAGTTGTTCGTGATAAATGGTGGTAATGTATGGAGGTTGATGTGGAGGTGTTCTAAAGGTTGAACTATGGGTGGGATTGGTGATTTGTTAGTATCATATATTTGTGTCTATGAATTATGTAATATTCAGGGATAGCGTCAAGAAACAGAAATATGTATAGTAAGTCTTGGTAATAATACTCATTCACGGGTATGTGTGATTTAGTGGATGACAAGAAATTTTGGAGCAGACAAGAAAGAATAAAATATAAAATGGATAGAGACATGAAACAAACTTTGATAATTGCTAGCATGTGATTCCTAAACGATTTTGTACATGTTCGAATTATTATAAAGTTGGTATTACTGATTTTATAAATATGTAAATAATAAATTGTTATAAATAATAATAACAATAATGTTAACAATAATAATATCGAAAAAAATACTAAAAATGATAATATTCATAATAATACTAATACTAATGATATTATTCTTAGTATAAAAATTTACATGAATCAAATCTGATATTAATATTAATTTTAATAATGAAAATAATAGTAATATTAATATAACTATATCTTAACTAATACTTACACATATTGTTATTACAATTTATTATTTATGTAGTATATCTAATAATGATATAATAACATATATTGAATATTTAATATTTTTACATTTTACAATATACATATACTCATTGTTTATTTATTTTACAAATAATTGTTCGTGAATCATCGGGAATAGTCAAAGGTCAAATGCATTCATGTAAACATTTTCAAAATTTTAAGACTCAACTTTACAGACTTTACTTATCGTGTTGAAATCAAATAAAGATTAAGTTTAAATTTGGTTGGAAACTCCCGGGTCGTCACAGTACCTACCCGTTAAAGAAATTTCATCCCGAAATTTGAGTGTAGTCGTCATGGCTAACAATAAAAATGTTTTCATGACGAATATGAGTTGATAATTAGAGTTTTATCATTAATGATTAATACAGATAAAACAATTTGATTATTCAAAGAGTATGAATGAAACTATCACAAAAGAATGAAATGAGTAAATGCAGACTAGCCTTAACCAGTGACGTAGTCATGGTTGATTTTCGAAAATCAAAGAATTTAAAGAAAATCTTCGAAATCTATAAGATTTGATTCTTCAGCGAATAAGGAAATTAAGATCTCTATAATTAAATACGGTGATCTGCCTTGATTACTCCGTCTGAGATTTCCATTATAAATTAAACTCTTCCGTTTCATTATTCTCACCATTCCTATATTCAATTTCCAAATTCAACAGATTGTGAAAATGCTTAATCCAGTTCTGATTCTTGTCCTTATTCTTACTATCTCAACAATCATTCTTTTTTTTTTCCAACTTCCACTAGAGAAATCTGCTTTCTTCTACTTCGCCCTTGGGGTTATAATGTTTTTAATTCTCCCTTGTCTTTATGTTGCGATTAACATTGATATACACGGTTTGTAATTTATGTGTTGTTATTGTGCTTTATATTCTCCCTTATATTTCGAAGCTCTATACTTTTGTTTTCTTTTCCCGACTTCAAGTCAAGCGAATAATGGTCCAGAATTCGTAGATATAGAGTTTCGAATGATTATAATGTTCTAAGCAGGAAGGAACATGATAGCACGATTTGATTTTCAATTTTATCAACATCACGGAAGATAGAACCATCAAGAATATATTTTCTTGATATGTTTGGAGGTTAAGTAGAATAAAAGAGTTATGTAACATGGTACATGATGACGTTATGATCTGTGAATCATCACGTTCCATTTAGAAACTCAGCACGACTTACTGTAATATAATCACGTTGATCAAGTGTCATTATATAATACTAACTCATGCATCAGTTCCTAACATTACTTTAATAACATTCATATTTTAAGCTCGAAAGTTTACATAATACAGAAACTAACAGTTTCTATATGATGTAACACTGATAGCACGAAGAGATAAATAATTTCGGACAAGAATATTTATGAAAATATCCTCAGAAATATCGAGGATATTTATGATGATATTTTGGGATTTCTAAGTTCAATGGTTGATGAAGAAAGATTTTTTCGTAAGATTTTAACATAACTTTAGAGCAGGATATTCTCTAAAGATTTCATCTGATCCCGAATTACCTGGATTATTTGAATATAGGGTTTGGTCCTTGTATTTGTCCATGGTCTCCTTCATAGTTCGCTCCATTCGTTTTTCAGTACCAAAATTTTCTATCGGGCGTCCCCAACACTCCTTTCTTTATCATCAAACCTTTGGCCATTTAGGCCATCTATTATTTTTCTATTTTCTCTGCATTTAATGCTACGATATCTGAATCATTGGTTATCAATCCGAGGTGGTTTCGGGAGAATTGTGTTTTTAAATGATTAAACGCTGATGATAATATGGTGGAATATGAAAGGTTCCCCGGTAACAATAAAAGAGCACACATATATATCAAAGTTATAATATGGTTGTTTTGAACGAAAAGTCGAAGTTTATTTGCTGGAGCTGTGACAAAATTTGCTACTTTGAAAGGAATTACCAAGTTATTTTGTATAATAATAACACTAAAGGAATTAACACAGCTATATGTTAAACGTTTACTCAGTTTCCGAGTGTTTTCAGGTGCATAACTATATACATCAATCTTTTCTTCCGTAAATGAAGTTCGGTTGGTTCATCCTCTCGATCGAGGTGTTTTCAAGAATCATGAGAGGTTTGAATCTCAGATTGTAATCGTCAAGATACAAATGAGGTTTAAGATGAGATCGAGTGGCAAGCTTGAAGAAATGTTTAGTTTCATATGTTATAATCAATATTTTAATTCATTTTAATTGTCCAATGATATTAGTCGATACTCGATAGTCCGCAGTTAACAGTCCAATAATTCATATATAGTTTAATATATAATATTCGAATTAATTAATACGTATAGTGACCCGTGTACATGTCTCAGACTCGATCACAACTCAAATTATATATATTATTGTAGAATCAACCTCAACCCTTTATAGAGAACTCGATCATTACTGCATATAGAGTGTCTATGGTGATTCCAAATAATATATATAGATGCGTCCATATGATATGTCAAAACCTTGTATACGTGTCCCGATATTTAAAGTGCGTAAAATAAATAACAGAAATTAAATGACGATAAATAAAGTGCGTAAAGTAAATAACAGAAATTAAATGACGACAAATAAAATTGCGAGAATGTAAATTGCGATAATTAAATTGCGATAAATAAAATGTAATCAGTTAGCTAGGAACAATTAGCTAGGATCAGTTAGCGTGGATTCTTAACAAAATTTCTCATAGTTAATCTGTTTGTTTCTAACAAATTTTATTTTTGTCTAATGTTTTCTTCATTATGCCACTTGTTGGATTCTGATAGGTAAAAATCCAAATATCAAATTGAATTTAAATGAAAATAGTTATTCTTTGGTGAACGGATACGTATATCGGTGGTTGTAAGTAGGATAATAAATGAATTTTGAATCAGATTCGAAGAACGTACAATGTAACTTATTAATGTGAAATCTAAATATTCCTAGGGTATTACCTACCCGTTAAAATATTTTCACCATTAACAGTTTGTACAAAAGAATTTTTAATTACAATCTTTATGAAAACTTATATACATATATATTTTCTTCAGATGTAATCATGGATTTAATGAGTTAACATAATATTAAACTCAATTTGATTTATCGTTAGAACTATAATATATAATCTCTAAAACATTAGAGATTACATAATTGTCATGTCGAACGAAGATAAATGATGTAGAACGATTCGCAGATTAATGATTATGCTCGAGGTACATAATGAGATGTTGAGGTGTGTGATGTTGATTGTTGTGTTGTTGGTACTGTTGGTGCCGTTGATGTTGCTGAAGCTAGTAAATTTTTCACCATATTCTACAAATTGATTACTTGAGAGCGAAGTTCGTTGACTTCTTCTATTATTCCGGAATGATTATCGGTCGGAACGAGCAGATGAATAAGGTTTAGAATTTTAAATAGAATATAATCGTGGTCAACATTTCCCTGATCTGCATACTCCGGATATCCTTCCACTTTCTTTACTTTTCCGCAATTAGGAATATTAGCTTAAAACCAATTACTATCCTTTATCTAGGTAATTTAACCATAGACAATTATCCACTTGATCTTCAATTCGTTAAATCATTCAAAAGTACGACCCTAGGTTAACTTACACCTTTTACCTTAGAAAGTTAAAAGTAAATTTAGGCCCTGCAAAATATAAATAATAAACCACTGTTCTCCCTCCTGATTAAGCTGATCTTGATGTCTTGCGGCCCAAAGACACAGCACGAATAAAACCATCCATTTCGGTCATATCAGTCAGCAACTTTCATATATCAGGTAGACATACAATATGTTGCAAAGCTCATCTAGATATCAAGACTTAGGTGTATACTAGTTAATCTATTATCTTCAATTGGTTCGCATTTAATAATAAATATAACTACCTAGGTTAACATACATGGAGAACTAGTAAGGAGTAAGTATTAGGATTAACTAGGTTCATTAATCTTATCTTTTACATACGCATACATTTCTATCCCAATGTCTAGATACAATGGTTCTTTACTTGAAAATAATTGTTAATCCTAACTTGAGATCATGTTAATATCAAGTGAATACTAACAAATTTAGCTCCTCATGCAATTAATAATAAGAATCAAACAAATAATCATAGCAAGAATTAAAGTAAACGTTAAATGTAAATAAGAAACACCTCAAAATAATAGTAGAAAAATGCGTTGGGATATTAGAATTCTTAAAGACTTGAAATATAAATCCCCAGCTATTTTGAGAGAAAACTAACTAAATACGTATTGAAAGTGAATTTAAAACTGATTACAAACTCTAAAGGTTGCCTTTCTATTTATAGGGCAAAACCCTAAAAAAACTCAGATTACATTCGAGTCGGTGGCTGTTTGGATAGCCGGCGGTTCTTTTCCAATTTAGCCTCCGGCTGGTGGTGATAGCCAGAAACCATTTTGACATTCCATAACCTTATGTGCTAAGCTAGCGGTTGTTTCAATAGCTGGCAGCTCGAATTATTTTCTGCCAACTTTTCGATCTTCAAACCTTCTTCATGATAGCCACCGACCCTTCAAATAGCTGGTAGATACTTATCATCACAGCCGGCAGCTCTACTTATAGCTGGCGACCCTTTTATGTTGTTATGGCTTTTCTGGAATTTTTCAATATGATAGATGGCAGCAAAATGAACAGATGAGGGCTGTTTGCACTACCTTTCGACTTCTCTTTATTCCTCATCCATACATCATCAATCTTCGGCCTTATATCATTTTCTTTCCTCTTTTAAATGTTTTTCCGTCACTTTTCCTACAAAATCACATTAACTATTCCAAACACATAATTGGCAATCACAAAAAAATAGGGTGTGTGAGAAAGTGTGTGAAGAGAGAGAAAGTGAGATGTGAGAAAAACAAAAACTATGGTGGCATGAATAGAATTGTGTGAACGGTACAAAAAGAAAATTCAAGCACGATTTAATAGGATTGTCGGAATCCACTTGACTTCATTTATGTTTTTCATCTTCCCAGATGGACGTAGTGTATCGGATTTGTGGAGATCATTTAAACCCTATGGAGATTTGAGGGACATCTATTTGTCAGGGAAGCAGTTAAAAATGGTAACAGATTCGCGTTTGTCGGGATCGCCAATGTTAAATGTATCGATCATACGCATACATTTCTATCCCAATGTCTAGATACAATGGTTCTTTACTTGAAAATAATTGTTAATCCTAACTTGAGATCATGTTAATATCAAGTGAATACTAACAAATTTAGCTCCTCATGCAATTAATAATAAGAATCAAACAAATAATCATAGCAAGAATTAAAGTAAACGTTAAATGTAAATAAGAAACACCTCAAAATAATAGTAGAAAAATGCATTGGGATATTAGAATTCTTAAAGACTTGAAATATAAATCCCCAGCTATTTTGAGAGAAAACTAACTAAATACGTATTGAAAGTGAATTTAAAACTGATTACAAACTCTAAAGGTTGCCTTTCTATTTATAGGGCAAAACCCTAAAAAAACTCAGATTACATTCGAGTCGGTGGCTGTTTGGATAGCCGGCGGTTCTTTTCCAATTTAGCCTCCGGCTGGTGGTGATAGCCAGAAACCATTTTGACATTCCATAACCTTATGTGCTAAGCTAGCGGTTGTTTCAATAGCTGGCAGCTCGAATTATTTTCTGCCAACTTTTCGATCTTCAAACCTTATTCATGATAGCCACCGACCCTTCAAATAGCTGGTAGATACTTATCATCACAGCCGGCAGCTCTACTTATAGCTGGCGACCCTTTTATGTTGTTATGGCTTTTCTGGAATTCTTCAATATGATAGATGGCAGCAAAATGAACAGATGAGGGCTGTTTGCACTACCTTTCGACTTCTCTTTATTCCTCATCCATACATCATCAATCTTCGGCCTTATATCTTTTTCTTTCCTCTTTTAAATGTTTTTCCGTCACTTTTCCTACAAAATCACATTAACTATTCCAAACACATAATTGGCAATCACAAAAAAAATAGGGTGTGTGAGAAATTGTGTGAAGAGAGAGAAAGTGAGATGTGAGAAAAACAAAAACTATGGTGGCATGAATAGAATTGTGTGAACGGTACAAAAAGAAAATTCAAGCACGATTTAATAGGATTGTCGGAATCCACTTGACTTCATTTATGTTTTTCATCTTCCCAGATGGACGTAGTGTATCGGATTTGTGGAGATCATTTAAACCCTATGGAGATTTGAGGGACATCTATTTGTCAGGGAAGCAGTTAAAAATGGTAACAGATTCGCGTTTATCGGGATCGCCAATGTTAAATGTATCGATCAATTGTCATCATCAATGTAAAAGATAACATTCAATGGGGCTCCGATCAGAATCTTTAAGGCGAAGGAAAGGGATGATACGGTGAACCCAAACTACCTTTTAAAGAAGATGAATAATGTAACAAAAGTGGCTATGGCAATCCTTACAGGGATGACTGTATGTTCAGTGAAGTGGCCAAAAATCCAAAGGAGGATCTAAGAGAGAAACTGTACAAAGCAAATGAGGGCAAGAAAGGTTTTGTAGATGATAAGAAATAATGTGGGTGTGATAAAGATGGCAGTACCGTAAGAGTATCAAAACAAAACTATGATAGTAACCTGTTTGGTAGATCCATCATTGGCGAATTAAAAAGGTTGGAGCTAATGTTTTAGTTTGAAGACTTGTGAAAAGCAGACGCTTTATGCAACTTTTCTCTGAAATATTTGGCCGGTATGGGTTTTCTGATAGATTTTGATTCATCAGAGACTACAAAGATCTTTGGTAATGAAAACCACGCCATCAATAAATGGTGTAACGATGTCAGGGTACTTTATAACACATATTGGTCTTCTACTAGATTGGTTTGTGTGGATATTAGTGGGGTTTCGATAACTTATTGGAATTAAACCACTTTCAAGTCAATAGCATGTTGGTGGGGTAAGATCCTAAAGTTAGAACGCTGTAATATTGAAGAAGGAAATCAAAACTTAATCTCTAGAAGAGTTTTGATTCACACAAATCGGGATACCGATGTCATTGATGGTTAGGTTAAGTTGTTTGAAGAAAACAAATATATTTATGTGAGTGTCAAGGAGGACACAAATAGATTTGTCCAGTTTGAGTTTGTCTCGTCTGATAAATCTAATTGGAACCACTCCACTAGAACAAATTTAGATGAAGAAATTGTATAGGATACCTTTGATGTTTCTGATGATGACGATGAGATATTGTTCATTTTGAACCCAGAAAATGATGATCAATAAGATGAAAAAGGTGAGGTTAAGGTCGATCGTCCAGAAGAAGATATACCAAATGATCAATGTAACTTCGGCAATGGTTTTCAGAACCGTAGTTAACCCAGTGGAAGTTGAAGATGAAGATTCAAGGTGCTTGGGTTTAGGGAATCTTTTTGAAGTCAACAATGATGAGGTGTCCACATAGAAAGTTGTTGGTGATACAACTTACTCCCTCCCATAAAGTAGGTAACTCTCCAATACAGCGACATTCATTGGCTGCACGTCTCAAGAAAAAAAAAACGCAGGGTTGGGCTTGGATAATGATGACATTAACTCAAGAGAATACATGTGTTTAATTGGGCCTAATAATCATGAGCCTCTCTTGGAGGAACAAAACGGTTAGTGGCTCTCCCACTAATGAATTCACACTTGGTAGGGGTGTTAGAGAGGGGGACCCGTTATCCCATTTTCTCTTTGTTTTAGTTGAAGGTTTAAACAGTCTCAGTAAGGAGGCAATGGATAAAGGTCTATATAAAGGTGTTGAAATTGGTAGTGATAAGGTTTTAGTTTCACATCTTCAATATGGGATGACACTATATTTTTCGTGGAATGGAGTCGACTAAATGCCTTTAATTTATGGAATCTCCTTAAGTTTTTTTGAACTAGCCTCGGGCCTAAAAGTTAATTTTTAAAAGAGTTGTGTTTATGGTGTCGGGGTTGATTTTAACAAAATCAGTGTTGTTGCTAGCCGCTTAAGATGCCAAGTTGGCAAATTCCCATTTATCTACCTTGGGCTACTTATTGTTGAGAAGATGAACAAACTAAGTGATTGGCGCCTGATTATTGATAAATTCAATGGCTGGCTCTCGGGTTGGAAAATGCATTCCATGTCATTTGGTGGAAGATAAGTCTTGATTAAATCAGTTCTTACTAGTTTAACACTGTACTACTTCTAGCTCTTTCGTGCCCTACCTTGTGTGCTAAAATTACTTGAGAGTTTAAGAAAAGTGTTCTTTTGGGGAGGGTTGGGTTCGGGTTCCAAAATTTCTTGAGTTAAATGGGAAAATATCATCAACTCATTTGGGAATGGGGGGCTCAATATCGAATCTTTGAAAAATCTAAATCTTGCATTGTTGGGGAAGTGGTGGTGGAGGTTCAAAATTGAAACCAACTCACTTTGGGTTAACGTTATTCGTAGTATTAATCAAAGGTTATTAAGTTAGTCAAGTCTCATGATACAACAATGGTGTTATTTTTAAAAGTAAAATTTATAAGTCAAAAAGATATATAATCATTGATATTATTTATTATTATAAAGCTAGTCTGAACCAGACCAAAGAATACAAGTGGTCCCTAATGTGAAATTAGTCATATTTATACATTATGATCATCATTGGACTCTCTTGTTTTCTAACTAAGAATTTAAAATTTATGGTCTCATTGGACTCTTTTGCCACTCCCTTAGTCATGTGTCCACATTAGGCTCTTTTATTCTCTCATTTTCTTTCGCTTTCATGTTTTGCAAATAGCTTCACATTTGGCAGTTTTTTCTAAATTGGCCATAATTGGAACTCTTTTGCAGCCTCAGTGGTCCATGCTTATTATGTCATATGGTAATGGATATAAGTTCTCACTCATTTCACAATATTTGGCGTTTACTTCGTATCTTAAATAAGTATCCGATGTTGTAGTTGAGAGTAGTTCTATTAGCATTAAGATTAAAGCAATGAAAAGATATAAATTTGAATAAGAATTTAAACTTCCAACAAAATTTAGGAATTGGAAATTGGGTTTATTGGGTTATTTCTAATAAGTTTAGGTTTCTACGATAACTAATTGTTTCTAGCACACATACTTGGTACTAATGACATGGGTAATCGGATGACACATTTGTAAAATAAAAATTACAATCCTAAAAGTTTTCCTCTTTTACTTAAATAAGTTCCGTAATAGTTATAATTTTGAAACTTACACAGTTTTTAATTCAATGAATACTCAATACTCTCATAATTAACACGGGACCTAACAGACAGCTAAAGTAAATACCTCACAACTTAAGTATAACTTTACTGGTAAGTCACACAGACAGCTAAAGTAAATACCTCACAACTTAAGTATAACTTTACTGGTAAGTCATTAAATTAGCAATAATTTATTTGGAATGAAATTCTTTATCTTTTAAAAATTTTAAAAAGTTCCGAAATTTTGTATAACTATAGAAATAAGACTTGGGTAAAAAATATAAATCTAAATATTATTATTTGCATTTGGACAGATTTATGCCAAGTGAAGAATTCACTCTCCCTCACACTTAAGATCATGTTATGCCCTCATTGCATGAAATCGAAAAAATAAAAGGACGCATAAAAAGAAGAATTGAAGGGAAAAAATAACTTCACAAATTAGCAATTTTGATAGGCTAGTGATACAGTTGTGAAGGATGCTGATATCGGTCAAAAAGTCACATTTTTACCCCCAATATTAAGCCCTAGAACAATAAAGATTCAAACTTTGTCGGTAAAATTATCGCTTTTTCGATTGATTTTGCAGATTAAGTAATTACAAAGGTGATGCAAAAAGAATAAAGTAAAACGGAGCTAAAACAAAGATTCTAGAGTGAAAACGGTGAAAGACAAGAAATCAAGTTACGATCCAGTGAAATCAGCTAACCAGGCAGACCAAACGGCTTGCCAAACGGCCTGCCAAATGGCCTGCCTGGCTCACAAATGGCCTGCCAAATGACCACAACAAACGGGCACCTTATTTAACTTGACTTGCCAAACGGCCCCTGCAAACGGCCTACCAAACGGCTTGCCAAACGGCCTGCCAGCCGTTTGCAGGCAAAAATCAAGTCTATTTAAAGGGCTTTCTTCATCCATTTCAACACACACTCAATTTGTAATTCACTTTATATTTTCAAGATTTTAGTTAGTTTTTAGTAGTAGTTAGCTTAGATTTTATCTTCCGGACGATATCCCGGCGAGTCCCTGCGATCTCGGGCAGATTTCTTTGGCCTTTTCAGGTTTTTATCCGAAACACTTGTCTTTTGTATTAAACACGTGTTCTTACTTTTTATGTTTAATAATGCATTCCGATATTATCATGATAGCTTAATTAATCTGTATGTTGCCATGATAGAAGTTTGGGTTAGCGTAATTATGTTAATTTAGTACGATTACTGTTATAATACTGAACTAGGAAGTCTGATAGATTTGTATGCTAGCATCTTAAGGATTGACCAACCTAGGTTGTGATTAGGACTTGTCTACCTATATGAAATTAGCTACTTCATAGGATTAAGACTCCTGGTTATACTGTATCTGAAGATTCTATGAACTCGGTATGGCCGGAGTTTTTGAGAGGCATTTAATGCGCTTTTAGGACACGAAACTTAGGAATTGAGACATGAATGACCTAGTATGCCTATTGATTGTTCCAAAGAGACTTGGTAGGAGCTGTTAAGATCTAGTTAGTGCCTTTACCGAGCGACCCAAGCCTATTGCATGTTCTTGTTTGATTGTTGCCTTAGGACTTAGTCATATCAACTGTTTTGGTACTCATTAGGTTTCTATCTATTTTACTATCAGTATATCAACTGTAATGCTGTATAATGTTTGAATTGATATGATCTCATTAGTATGATGGAATGGTTGTTAGTTTTCACTTAAAGTTTTGCCAACTTAAACCGACGGATTCCTTCCGTTTGTGACCAGTGTTCAATCAACACGGCACGTTGTTATTCAGTTAATTAAACTGATAACGAGGGTTAGGATTAGAGCTCAACTCACTAATAAACCAAGTACTTTAGTGAGGATAACCTCCGAGGTCAGCTACCTTTCAATTATACGAGCAAGTGACATACTTCTCACTGCTCAAAGAGAACTCCGAGAGTTCAGAGACAAGTAGGTCTGTGTAATTGGCTCATCCAACCAGATCTACATCATTCCAAGCATAGTTTTAACATAAGCATAATTACCTTTCCCTAACCCAACACTGATATCTTGGTCAACATTTCCCTGATCTGCATACTTCAGATATCCTTCCACTTATTTACTTTTTCGCACTTAGCACTTTTAGCTTAAACCAACTACTATCCTTTATCTAGGTAATTTAACTAAAAGACAATTATCCACTTGATCTTCAATTCGTTAATCCATAAAAAAACACGACACTAGGTTAACTTACACCTTCTACACTTTAGAAAGTAAAAGTAAATTTAGGCCCCGCACAATATAAATAAACAAAACGACTGTGTGCTACTTTGTTCCACCGAACCGGACGTTCTGTTGCCTAACGACACCGCACGAATAAAACCGTCCGTTAGTAGCATATTAGAGTTTTTCTTGGCGCCACTGCCGGGGATCGAATATTTTGATCGCGAAAGATTTTAAACAGACAAAAGTATTGTTTGATTTTCTTTAAGAAAGACAATTATACACGGACTTGGTTGTTGGATTTTTCGAACAGTCTCCAATTATATTGGAACCAAAAGAATCCTGCCTCTCCGTAGTCGGCCTGGCCACCTAGATACAAGTAATCTATAAGAAATCCTATCAGTTAAGATATCCGATTTGGTTAGCGATCGAATTTCAAGAATAATTATTTTTATTAAATTATCTATCCTTTTAGTAAATTAATATTTTCTAAAAGTTACTTTTAAGTCTTTTAAACATGAAATATAAAAAAATGAAACGACAAGATACCCTTGCTTCTATGCATAAGTCATGCTTAGAGGAAAGAGGAGGACCAATCACCTTAGGAACCGAAGGAATTTCTGAAATTAGTTCACACATGATTAAACTAGTCAGTATGATCTGTAAATTTCAAGGATTATCGACTGACGATCTAAATTTTCACTTAAACAAATTTATCAGTCTGGTTGACTCTTTTAAGAAGGAAGAAAACGAGAAAAATATTTTAAAACCTCATCTTTTTCAATATTCACTTTCTGCACATGCTTTAGCATGGTTTGACGATCTTAACCCGAATTCAATACATTCATGGGAGGAACTAGCCACCAAATTTCTAAACAAATTTTATCCACCCTCCCTACAAACCTGTTTAAGAAATGACATCACGAACTTTTCTCAAAAAGAAAATGAGTCATTGTGTCTAGCATGGAATAGAATAAAGATGATGCTTAAAAGATATCTGAATCATTCGTTAAGTCAGGCAAACATAATCTGTACGCTTTACAATGGTTTGTCCAATGATGATAAGTCTCTCCTAGAAATGGCCTCGCAAGGCAATTTTATGTCCCGAACAACAGACGAAGCATGAAATCTCTTGGATACAATAGCTGCACAGTAGGAGGATTGGAGCAATGAAGCTGCTGAGAAGGATGACGTCTTCGCTCATACGGTAAAAATGTTGGAAACCAGGTTACAAGATCTCACCCTCACTCTTCAAAGTTTACCAATTCCTAGAAACTCCGATGCTACTAGAACCAATCTAAGGTATCCTTACCCTAGATGGGCACATAAACAACAAAATAGCTCGGATCATAATATAATCTTTCCATTACACAAACCTACTCTCCACTCTAAGGACATTTTAGTTGAATTTATGAAAAAGCAATACATGATAAACCTTCAAGTCATAGAACATCAAAATAAGTTCGACACTTTGATAAAGACTTTTGAAGAATTAATCACAAATTTTCAGCTTACGCTTAAACATTTAACCACTAAAGTTGATATAGAGTGTAATGAGTTTGATACCCTAGTAATTACTATAGAAGGGAAAGAAACAACTGTCAATATACCCATACAAGATTTTTCCGATAAGGAACCTGTGCCAATTGACCCAGTTGTCAATCAACCGGAACCTATCTCTCCTAAGGTCCCGGAAATTATTCCGCGCGCCCGCATACCTTTTCCAGGTAGGCTTAAGAAGGAAAAACAAGAAGCGCAGTTCGCAAAGTATTGGGATATTATTAAGAATTTGCATTTGAATGTACGACTAGTAGATGCTTTAGTAGAAATGCCAAACTAGCTAAATTTTTCAAAGAATTGCTTTCAAACAAAGAGAGATTAAGAGAGATAGTTAGCTTGCCTTTAAGTGAAGAATGCTCGTTTGTGTTACAACATGGAATTCTTCCTAAGTTAGGAGATACAGGAAGATTTACGGTACCTTGCTACTTACAAGATGTCCAAATTAGCAATGCGTTAGCAGACTTAGGAGCCAGTGTAAACCTAATGCCCTATTCGTTATTCAAAAAGCTAGGATTAAATGACTTAAGGCCTACCAGAATGACTATCCAACTCTCGAATAGATCAGTTAAGGTTCCTCGAGGAATAGCTGAAGATGTGCTAGTTAGAGTGGACAAGTGATAGTGCTCAAAATGAACATATATTTAGTCGCAATTTCAGGTTAAAAATAATAAGTTTTTATCTGTTTTGTATTCTTTCTACTTGAAATCGTATAAATAAATAAAAGTGAAGAAGGAGTGCGAAAATGAAGATTTAATCAAGAAAACGTCAAAATACGAGAGGTCTAAGCAATAGAGCATGGAGTACAAGTTCTTGAAGCATGAAGAGAATGTCTGCAGAAACATCAAACGGCTTCAACACCACCTCCACTTTGATTTTTAAACTATAAAAATGGGTCATCAATTTTTACACTTTTGTGTATAAAGCAAATGGAAAAGACAACTTGGCTCCATGCTCTTATCAACTTTGTATATACAATAATAACATGAGTCAGTATGTTTCCCACTTTTTGGTGTTTTAAATATTAACATGGAAGCAATGAATCAAATATATATATCCATCATAAACACATACAGAGGACGAACTCTGTACCATTTTACCATGTAATTTTAATTTAAGTTTTTAGTTTTGTTAACGTTAGTTTTAATTTTTGTAAGTGTGGCAATAAATAGCGTGAACGGTTGTATTTCAAGGCTCTGCCCATTTGAAGTCAATACAAGTGAAGAAGTGAAAAGTACAAGACTTTAAAGCTACAAAGAAGACATGTCAAGGTACAAGTTACACTCCGAAAGACACAATTCAGCGAAGCATAAAGGTTTAAAGAACGAAGAGTGTACAAGTGATGCAACACAAGTTACAAGCCTATGAAGCATATGTATATATCTTAATATATATATATATATATATATATATATATAATAAAGAAAAAAATAAAATAAATATAAATAATATAACAATAATGTCGATGAGCTAGAAAACATATCAGTCTGAGCTGGAGATCAAACCCTCATGATCGCGGAGCCCTCATAACTCATTCCATAGCGATCGCGTAGCAGCCTAGTTCACAATTTTCCTATAAATAGCCAAGAGGTCTGCCGAATGATTCACACCTTTTTACCAATTCAATTCACAATCTATCTCCCCCTCTGTATAATATATATATATATATATATATATACACAATATAGTTTAGTTTTATATTAGTTAGTTTGGGTAATGTAACGGTTATTTTACGGGTTTTAAAGTTGAAATTATGTTCGTATAAAGCTACGCGATAAATAATCATTGTAAGTTATGTTCTCCTTTTTAAATTAATGTCTCGTTACTAAGTTATTATTATGTTTATTTGAGCCAAAGTAATCGTGATGTTAGACTAAATATTAAGACGGGGTTTTTGGACCTTGGACCATAATTAGGGTTTGGACAAAAGACCGACACTTGTGGAAATTGGACTATGGGCTATTAATGGACTTTATATTTGATTAATATAGAGATTTACAATTTGACGTATCTATAAATAGCCGCATATGCTCGATCGGGTACGGTGGGCAGGATATTTATAAATACTAATAATTGTTCATTTGATCGGAGACGGGGATGGATTAATAGTCAATGGACTCATTAAAATAGGGGTGGATTACATACAAGGGTAATTGGTGTAATTGTTAACAATGTATTAAGACCTTGGATTACATACAGTCGATAACCTGGTGTAATTATTAACAAAGTATTAAAACCTTGTTACAGTTTAAATCCCTAATTAGTTGGAATATTTGACTTCGGGAATAAGGTTAATTTAACGGGGGCACTCGCACTTTATAATTATGACCGATGGAAATAATCCAGGACAAAGGAAAATTAACCCGGGGTAATAAATTAAAATCAAAACGTCAAACATCATGATTACGGAAGTTTAAATAAGCATAATTATTTTATTTTTATTTTTCCTCGTACTTTTAATTACATTTTAAATATTGTTATTTTAATTATCATCATTTATATTTTCGCTTAAAATATAAAATTGACAAACCGGTCATTAAACGGTAAACCCCCTCTTATATTATTACTATATATATTTTGTACAAATATAGTTATATAAAAATATAGTGTAAAATAAGCCAGCTCCCTGTGAAACGAACCGGACTTACTAAAAACTATACTACTCTACGATTAGGTCCACTGCCTATAGTGTTATAGCAGAGTTTAGGTATATCCCATCTGTAAATAAATTAAATAAAACTTGTGTAATTAGTACCGTATTTCGTAGTAAAAATAATAGTATTTCGTACGCCTCCGCTACCACATCAACAAGTTCGCGTTTCCCGTTGATTTAGTCATTATGGATATTGAGGAAGACACGAAGGTCCCACTCATTCTTGGCAGACCAGTCCTGAATACTGCCAAAGTCGTAATTGATGTGCACGAGAAATCATTGAAATTAAGGGTTGGAGGAGAAGAAATCACATTCAATGTTGATCGTCTCATGAACCATCCTCGAGAAGAAGATGTGAATCTCTCTGATTCTTTTCAAGAACTCGTGAACGACGACCTGGAAGAAACCATGGCCATATGTAGTGAAGATCAAATTTCTAAGGATCTGTTTTTTACACCTCCTGAAGGAAATCTCGACAACCATTCAGCCATATACCTTGGTCAACACAAATCTCCCCTCTCTGGAAGTAATTTTCTTGGCAAAACTATCCAAATAGCACCGCTAGGACAAGGCATTCCTTTACCTCTATTAAGGAGAAGACCGAATGAAGAAACAGATTTCATTCCGGTATATCAGGAACCCCAGTCAAAAGAGGACTGTGAGGAGATTCTATGATGACGCGGAAAATTTCGACTTATTTTTAACTCGAATCTTTAAATGATTTAATATTTCTGACACGATAAGCGAACCTATTATTGTTGACTCTTAAAACTTTTTGAACTAGCTTACACATTCAATTACCATTTGACCATTCCCGATTATTCACGAACAACAATTCATAAATGGATATATATATATATATATATATATATATATATATATATATATATATATATATATATATATATATATATATATATATATATATATAATGATTTAAATAAATAATTTAATTATATATTTTATATAAATAACTCGATATATATATATCATTGAAACTGGTGAGATAGTCTTTGGACAAAAATGTGGGGTTTTTATTTTTCACTTTTGATAAACATGCATATCTATATATATATATTCCATATTAGACCAGGACAAAATTTAAAGTAGCTAGACATTTGATCATGCAAGTTGACGTGTGTGTATATGATTAGTCTCACTTAAATTTTGATAAAGATTTTAACGTTATCCTAAATTTTGGAAATTTTACGAGACTTTTTGACATTTATTATTGTTAACGGGACATCAAATAACGTTCCGCGATAAAATATCCACAAAGCTACAAGTTAAGTTCACGAAAAATTTTATTTTCTTCTTTTCAAAGATGGCAGCCACTCCTTGTTATTCTTAACCACGTGGGATTATATTTTTAATATATAGCGAGCCTTTTAATTTGTTTTTGGAAAGTGAAGTTTTATACACAAAAACTTGTCTTGCTAACCGAGATTCTTCATTACACATATATTTTTAATATTAGTGAATAATTTTAAAACCTCTAAGTTTGTTAAAAAAAATTATATAATTTTTTATTCATGTTAACTATAAATTTTAAATATTACATGTTAAGTTGTACGTATATTTTAATTGGGACGGAGGACACGGGATGGACAAACTTTTTACGAAACATTTTATAAAGCTTAAATTCAAAATAAATATTCGAGCCCAAATATAAAAATTAGGTTTTTTATTTATTCTTTTACGCATCGATTATTAGTAAAAGAACACGAAATACCAATTCGTGAAAACACGGGGTAAAATAAATAAATAAATAAAATAACTGGTGTCGGCATAATCATACAAAAGTATGGTGGCTAACTCCTTTATTCTCACGTTTTATTTATTTATTATTATATTTATTATATTATATTTATTATATTATATTTATTATATTATTTATTATTTAATATTATATTATTATATTATTTCATGATTAATATAAATATGCATATCTAGTTCTTTGTTCTCAGACACAACACTTACACCACTTACACATATATTACTTCCGTATTATGTTTATTATTTTTTAAATATTAGAAATAGTATATTGTAATGATATATACACGGGTGTTTTATTTCGGGTTTCAAACCGTTTTTAAACTAAGGAAATATTGGGTGTTGTTCGTGAATCCAAGACCAACCATACAATCATCCACTATCATTACGTCTACGCAATTTGCCTACAATATTGAATCTCAATATTGAACCGTGAGTTTATAGATCCCTTTTTAAATTGCTTTTGCAATCTATATATTTTTGGGCTGAGAATACATGCACTTTATTTTAAACGCAATGGATACAAGTACATAGTAAATTCTACACCGAGTTTGAACCGAAAATCCCTTAGCTTTGGTAACTAGTAACTGCCGGTTATAAGAACTGGTGGGCGCGAATAGTTGTATATGGATCCATAGGGCTTGACATCCCCGTCTGTTCCAGGTATAGAAACCCTAGCCTGAACTATAAAACAGACGTATGCTATTTGAGTTTATGACAAGTTGGTTTGCGTGTATTAAAAAAACAAGGGTTATTATTATTAGCGTTAAGTTTAGTTACCAGAGTGCTCTGTTACGTAGAATCTATTGTCAAACTTTTGATAAATGTTTCGGATGAAACAACTGAAATCTTGTGGTCCACCTTTATATACAGATTATGCGCAATATTAAAACTATGAACTCACCAACCTTTGTGTTGACACTTTCAAGCATGTTTATTCTCAGGTCCCTCGAAGTCTTTCGCTGTTTGCTTATACATTATACAAGCTATGTGCATGGAGTCATACATGCTTTATTCAAGAAAACTTTGCATTCACAAAATCATCACCATGTATCTTATTTTGACTAATTTGTCATCGGGCGTATTATTGTAAACTATTATTTACGGTGATTGTCTATATGTAGAAATCATCAGATGTTGAAAACTTTGGATTTAGATATTCATTTATGGTGTGCCTTTTCAAAAGAATGCAATGTTTACAAAACATATCATATAGAGGTCAAAACCTCGATGTGGGACTGTAGATAACGTACCACGTCAAATGACGATTTTGGCGGGTCGTTACAGTTGGTATCCGAGCTTGAGGTCATAGGGAACCAGAAATTGCATTAGTGTGTTTAACTGAAATTGTTAGGATGCATTAGTGAGTCTGGACTATGACCATATATGATTTTACCGATTTTTTGCTTATCATTTCTTGTCGGAAATTACCTGCTTATCATTCTTAAGTCTATACGCATTTTCCTGCATTTATTGCATAAATAGTGTATAGACGAATTCCAATCTTAGCATATTTGTTACTGTGAACTTTGCCTGACTTCTTCCAAAGATTCCTCCGTAATTTATGGGATTTTAGTATTATATTTACATATGTAAAATTATGTATTGAAGAATACCAATCTAAATCCTATAATCTATTTCATATCAAAAATCATTTCCCTGTTACACAAGATGGATCCCGCATCTAGTTCAAATTCCCTAGATTCCGATACCTATTCCGATATGGATTTCTACCTGAGCTCCGAAAGCAGCGTAACCGGAATGGATCAACCAATTAGCCATCATCTATTCTGGATGAATTGGGGATGGGTTCGTAATCTACTTAATCATTGGAGACAGGAAGAGGGTGATCCTTTCCATCCACCACATTTCCCTCTAGGCGAAGAACCTGAAGCACTTACCGGTGAACCAATCCGTAACACCATTTTTACACTCATTTCCAGAATAGCTCGCAATGATTACGTAACATCTACTATTCTAAATCTTATTCATCCGTTCGTTCGAACCGCCAATCATCCCGGTGTAATAGAAGAAGTCAACGATCTTCGCGCTCGAGTAGTGGCATTGGAGAATATGGTGCAAAGATTACAAGCACCAGCAACAACACCAGTACCACCAACAACATCCACATTGCAAGCCTCAATACCACAAGCACCAGGAGCATCACCGACATTAACAGTACCACCATCATCAACACCAACAGGATCATTACCACCACCAACAACCATATCCACATCACACGCCTCAACATCACAATATGTACCTCGGACATCAACATCATAGCGCACCATAGGTACCAAGGAGTACCGACAACAACAAACGATGAAGTATTAATTCATCACTTCATTGAAGAAATATTCTGCAGAGAATATGTAGTTTCTAAAAGTTTTAGAGATTACTATTTCTAGTTCTAACCGTAAATCAGATGAGTGGATAGAGGGGAGAATAGAAACCCTGACAGGAATGGTGCATGATTTATAAGCTAAACTTGTTATACAAGCATCACCAGCATCACCATCAGTATTACCAACACCAATAACACCTGTAGCACCGCAAACTCCATCAACTCCATAACCACCGACGATATCGACACCACAATCACCAACAGATATATTGAAATAACGAGTTATGGAGTATTAACTCCTTATTTCCAAAGAATTTATATATTATATATATGAATTTTGGAAACCATAATACATCTTTTCGTACTAAGCTATTACGTATGAATTTTTTTTTAAAGGGTAAGTACTACTCGGTTAATTCATATTACTAATATGCTATGATGTACATCCTTCGTTAAACGACTTAACCATTGTTAACTACAATCTATGTTTCAACTCAATGAATTCCATTTCATAATAAACCAAGCGTATTAATCAATTACATGTTTGATTTTACACTTTCATCTTCGATGTATTCGAAACTTTCTAGAAAACATCACTCGTACCTTGCGAAGTTCACAAAATTCCACAAGAACTAATATCCTTCACCGAGGAATGTCAATAAGAATAGATAATGAAGTATTGATGACATTAGTGAAATACTCTGTGAAGATTATGTAATCTCTAATGTTTCAGAGATTATTCATTTCTAGTTTCAGCCGAAAATCAAACGAGTTTAATAGAATATTAACTCATTAAATCTGTATTACATCTGAAGAAAATATACATTCATATATTTTCATAAAGATTGTAATAAAGATTCTTTTTGTACAAACTATTAATTGTGAAAATATTTTAACGGGTAGGTAATATCCGAGAAATATTTAGATTTCACGTTAATATGCTACACTGTACATTCTTAAATTACTCGATAATCATTAACCATACTCACTACTTTCACAACGATATACATTCTTTCATAGAAATCAGAACAACCTTTCTAACTCAAATTCAATTACATATTCTGATTTTAAACAAATCAGAATCCAGAATCCAAGTCAAGAGATAACAGATAGAATCACTCTTAGATTCCTACATCTTTTAAAACTATACTTTGACTTCAAAACTGTGCTAGAACATCACTTATATTCATAAAACCTAGAAAAATATTTGTATAATTCAAAATTATAGAACATAATATGTATATTGACGATTACAATCTGCGTTCAAACCCTTCATAATTCTTGAGAATATCTCAATTAAGAAAACAATCGAGAGGATGATCCAACTACACTTTAGCTACGAAAAGAAAGATTTATGCATATAGTCATGCACCTGGAAAACTCCCGAAACCTAAGTAAAAATTTAACATGAATATGTGATCCATTGGCATTGTTATTACCGAAAATAATCTTGCAATCCCTTTTCAAAGTATCCAGTTTTATCACACTTCCAACCAGTCAACTTCGACTTTTCAGATTAGCCTTATAACCTTGATATATACGTTTTTGTTACCGGAAACCTTTTATATTCCACCACATTAATAGTAAATGTACCAGCAACTTCATTACCCTTTGACTTAAGCCTCTCCAAAAAGTCACTATACTTATTCATTGAAACCCTATCATGTACTCATCTACATCTTGAAACGGTAGTTGCCATACCAAAAAGCTTGAATCATTATTCTCGAATTTTGCAGCAATTCTATGCCAACAGTTATATATATACATATAACGTCTATCTCCTAGACTTACGTAATTTGAATGTGAAGTTTCTGAAAAACACCCCAAGCTGCGAACTAGTTCTCCGAATTTTGGAAAAATGCTAATGAAGCAGCAAAAATTGTAAACGACTTTAACAGTCGAAAGTTTAATGATAAAGAGTAGTGTGCTCAGAAAATAAGAAAATTTGGTACTGAAAAATGGATTGAGAAAACCATGAAGGAGGCTGTGGACAAATCACAAAGACGAAATCTACCTTCAAAGAATCCAAATAATTCAGTGTCTGCTCAAATCGTTAGCGAACACCTTACTCCTTATTCTAAACCTTCGCAGACAAGTTTTCTGCATCATCCTTTGATTCCATATATTTTAAAATTCTAAAACATCATCGAATCTTTCAGTATAAATATCCTCGATATTTCTGAAGATACCATCATAACTATCATTGTCCGAGATTATTTATCTCTTTGCGCTATCTGTGTTACATCATAAAAGAAACTGTTTTAGTTTCTAAACTTCTGGAACCACCGAGTTTAAATTATGAATGTACTCTGGAGAAGTGTTGGGAATTGAAACATGAGTTAGTATAATATAATGGCGCTTGGCCAACGTGATTATATTACTATAAGTCATGCTGAGTTTCTAATGGAACGTGATAAAGGTTCACAGATCCCACCCTCATCATGAACCATGTTACATAACTCTTTCATTCTATTTAATCTCTAAACATATCAGGAAAATATTTTTCTTGATGATTCGGTCTTTTCCGGATATTCTGGTAATTTGACAAATCAAATCGTGCTATTACCTTTCCTTTCTGCTTTGTATATTATGATCATTCGAAACTCCATACCTACGAATTCTGGACCATTATTCGCTTGACTTGAAGTCGGGAATGAAAAACAAAAGCAAGGAGCTCCTAAATATAAGGGAAAATATAAAGCCTGACAACAAGACATAAACTACAAACCGTGTATATCAATACGTATTGCAATGTAAAGACACAGGAGAATTAAAAACATTATAACCCCAAGGTAATAGTAGAAGAAAATAACTTCTTTTGGTGGCAGATGAAAAAGAAGAATGAAGGATATGATAGCTAGGAAAATGTCAAGGATCAGAACTGGATGAAGCATTTTCATAATCTTTTGAAAACATGAAATGATGAAGAAGATGTAGGAGTGGTGAAAAATAATGAAACGGAAGAGGTTGATTTATAGCGAAATAAAGGACATAGCAATCGAGGTAGATTACGCATTTAATCAAAGAAAATCATAATTTTCATAGTCACCGAAGAATCAAATCTTATATAGATTACAACGATCTTCTTTAATTTCCTTGAATTTCGGAAATCAACTGTGACTACGTCAAGAGTTAAGACGAACCTTTGATTTCATCATTTCACTCTTTTACGATAGCTTCTCTCATACGCTTCGAGTAATCGAATTGTTTTATCCATATTACTCAATGGTGATAAAACTCTAAATTTCAACTTATATTCTTCATAAAAATATTCTTACGATCAACCATGACGACCTCTGTCAAAATTTTGGGACGAAATTTTCTTTAACGGGGAGGTACTATGATGACCCGGAAAATTTCGACTTATTTTTAACTCGAATCTTTAAATGATTTAATATTTCCGACCCGATAAGCGAACCTATTATTGTTGACTCTTAAAACTTTTTGAACTAGTTTACACATTCAATTACCATTTGACCATTCCCGATTATTCACGAACAACAATTCATAAATGGATATATATATATATATATATATATATATATATATATATATATATATATATATATATATATATATATATATATATATATATATATATATATATATATATATATATATAACGATTCAAATAAATAATTTAATTATATATTTTATATAAATAACTCGATATATATATCATTGAAACTGGTGAGATAGTCTTTGGACAAAAATGTGGGGTTTTTATTTTTCACTTTTGATAAACATGCATATATATATATATATATATATTCGATATTAGACCAGGACAAAATTTAAAGTAGCTAGATATTTGATCATGCAAGTTGACGTGTGTGTATATGATTAGTCTCACTTAAATTTTGATAAAGATTTTAATGTTATCCTAAATTTTGGAAATTTTACGAGACTTTTTGACATTTATTATTGTTAACGGGACATCAAATAACGCTCCGCGATAAAATATTCACAAAGTACAAGTTAAATTCACGAAATTTTTTATTTTCTTCTTTTCAAAGATGGCAGCCACTCCTTGTTATTCTTAACCACGTGGGATTATATTTTTAATATATAGCGAGCCTTTTAATTTGTTTTTGGAAAGTGAAGTTTTATACACAAAAACTTGTCTTGCTAACCAAGATTCTTCACTACACATATATTTTTAATATTAGTGAATAATTTTAAAACCTTTAAGTTTGTTAAAAAAAATATATAATTTTTTATTCATGTTAACTATAAATTTTAAATATTACATGTTAAGTTGTACGTATATTTTAATTGGGATGGAGGACACGGGACGGACAAACTTTTTACGAAACATTTTATAAAGCTTAAATTCAAAATAAATATTCGAGCCCAAATATAAAAATTAGGTTTTTTATTTATTCTTTTACGCATCGATTATTAGTAAAAGAACACGAAATACCAATTCGTGAAAACACGGGGTAAAATAAATAAATAAATAAAATAACTGGTGTCGGCATAATCATACAAAAGTATGGTGGCTAACTCCTTTATTCTCACATTTTTTATTTATTATTATATTTATTATATTATATTTATTATTATATTTATTATTTATTATTAAATTATTATATTATTTCATGATTAGTATAAATATGCATATCTAGTTCTTTGTTCTCAGACACAACACTTACACCACTTACACATATATTACTTCCGTATTATGTTTATTATTTTTTAAATATTAGAAATAGTATATTGTAACGATATATACACGGGTGTTTTATTTCGGGTTTCAAACCGTTTTTAAACTAAGGAAATATTGGGTGTTGTTCGTGAATCCAAGACCAACTATACAATCATCCACTATCATTACGTCTACGCAATTTGCCTACAATATTGAATCTCAATATTGAACCGTGAGTTTATAGATCCCTTTTTAAATTGCTTTTGCAATCTATATATTTTTGGGCTGAGAATACATACACTTTATTTTAAACGCAATGGATACAAGTACATACTAAACTCTACACCGAGTTTGAACCAAAAATCCCTTAGCTTTGGTAACTAGTAACTACCTGTTATAAGAACTGGTGGGCGCGAATAGTTGTATATGGTTCCATAGGGCTTGACATCCCCGTCTGTTCCAGGTATAGAAACCCTAGCCTAAACTATAAAACAGACGTATGCTATTTGAGTTTATGACAAGTTGGTTTGTGTGTATTTAAACAACAAGGGTTATTATTATTTTAGCGTTAAGTTTAGTTACCAGGGTGCTCTATTACGTAGAATCTATTGTCAAACTTTTGATAAACGTTTCGGATGAAACAACTGAAATCTTGTGGTCCACCTTTATATACAGATTATGCGCAATATTAAAACTATGAACTCACTAACCTTTGTGTTGACACTTTCAAGCATGTTTATTCTCAGGTCCCTAGAAGTCTTTCGCTGTTTGCTTATACATTATACAAGCTATGTGCATGGAGTCATACATGCTTTATTCAAGAAAACTTTGCATTCACAAAATCATCACCATGTATCTTATTTTGACTGATTTGTCATCGGGCGTATTATTGTAAACTATTATTTACGGTGATTGTCTATATGTAGAAATCATCAGATGTCGAAAACTTTGGATTTAGATATTCATTTATGGTGTGCCTTTTCAAAAGAATGCAATGTTTACAAAACATATCATATAGAGGTCAAAACCTCGATGTGGGACTGTAGATAACGTACCGCATCAAATGACAATTTTGGCGGGTCGTTACAGTTGGTATCCGAGCTTGAGGTCATAGGGAACCAGAATTTGCATTAGTGTGTTTAACTGGAAATTGTTAGGATGCATTAGTGAGTCTGGACTATGACCATATATGATTTTACCGATTTTTGCTTATCATTTCTTGTCGGAAATTACCTGCTTATTATTCTTAAGTCTATACGCGTTTTCCTGCATTTATTGCATAAATAGTGTATAGACGAATTCCTATCTTAGCATATCTGTTACTGTGAACTTTGCCTGACTTCTTCTAAAGATTCCTCCGTAATTTATGGGATTTTGGTATTATATATACATATGTAAAATTATGTATTGAAGAATACCAATATAAATCCTATAATCTATTTCATATCAAAAATCATTTCCCTGTTACACAAGATGGATCCTGCATCTAGTTCAAATTCCCTAGATTCCGATACCTATTCCGATATGGATTTCTACCTGAGCTCTGAAAGCAGCGTAACCGGAATGGATCAACCAATTAGCCATCATCTATTCTGAATGAATTGGGGATGGGTTCGTAATCTAATTAATCATTGGAGACAGGAAGAAGGTGATCCTTTCCATCCACCACATTTCCCTCTGGGCAAAGAACCTGAAGCACTTACCGGTAAACCAATCCGTAACACCATTTTCACCCTCATTTCCAGAATAGCTAGCAATGATTACGTAACATCTACTATTCTAAATCTTATTCATCCACTCGTTCGAACCGCCAATCATCCCGGTGTAATAGAAGAAGTCAACGATCTTCGCGCTCGAGTAGTGGGGTTGGAGAATATGGTGCAAAGATTACAAGCACCAGCAACAACACCAGTACCACCAACAACATCCACATCACAAGCCTTAATACCACAAGCACCAGCAGCATCACCGGCATCAACAGTACCACCATCATCAACACCAACAGGATCAGTACCACCACCAATATGAAATGTCCCATTCATATTGATTATAAACGTTCCATATTAATTGATTTCGTTGCGAGGTTTTGACCTCTATATGAGACGTTTTTCAAAGATTGCATTCATTTTTAAAACAACCATAACCTTTATTTTATCAATAAAGGTTTCAAAAGCATTACGTAGATTATCAAATAATGATAATCTAAAATATACTGTTTACACATGACCATTACATAATGGTTTACAATAGAAATATATTACATCGACATATGTTTCTTAAATGCAGTTTTTACACAATATCATACAAACATGGACTTCAAATCTTGTCCTTATTTTAGTATGCAACAGCGGAAGCTCTTAATATTCACCTGAGAATAAACATGCTTTAAACGTCAACAAAAATGTTGGTGAGTTACAGGTTTAACCTATATATATATATATATATATATATATATATATATATATATATATATATATATATATATATATATATATATATATATATATATATATATATATATATATATATATATATATCAAATCGTAACAATAGACCACAAGATTTCATATTTCAATACACATCCCATACATAGAGATAAAAATCATTCATATGGTGAACACCTGGTAACCGACATTAACAAGATGCATATATAAGAATATCCCCATCATTCCGGGACACCCTTCGGATATGATATAAATTTCAAAGTACTAAAGCATCCGGTACTTTGGATGGGGTTTGTTAGGCCCAATAGATCTATCTTTAGGATTCGTGTCAATTAGGGTGTCTGTTCCCTAATTTTTAGATTACCAGACTTAATAAAAAGGGGCATATTCGATTTCGATAATTCAACCATAGAATGTAGTTTCACGTACTTGTGTCTATTTTGTAAATCATTTATAAAATCTGCATGTATTCTCATCCCAAAAATATTAGATTTTAAAAGTGGGACTATAACTCACTTTCACAGATTTTTACTTCGTCGGGAAGTAAGACTTGGCCACTAGTCGATTCACGAACCTATAACAAATATGTACATATATATCAAAGTATATTCAAAATATATTTACAACACTTTTAATACATTTTGATGTTTTAAGTTTATTAAGTCAGCTGTCCTCGTTAGTAACCTACAACTAGTTGTCCAAAGTTAGATGTACAGAAAAAAAAATTGATATATATTATCTTGAATCAATCCACGACCCAGTGTATACACGTCTCAGGCTAGATCACAACTCAAAGTATATATACTTTTGGAATCAACCTCAACCCTGTATAGCTAACTCCCACATTACTGCATATAGAGTGTCTATGGTTGTTCCAAATAATATATACACATGGGTCGATATGATATGTCAAAACATTTGCATATGTGTCTATGGTATCCCAAGATTACATAATATATTAGAATACATGTATAATACAATATAAGTTAGCTAGGATATGATTAATATAGATTTGTTACCAATTTTCACGTAGCTACATCAAGAAAAATTATCCAATCTTGTTTTACCCATAACTTCTTCGTTTTAAATCCGTTTTGAGTGAATCAAATTGCTATGGTTTCATATTGAACTCTATTTTATGAATCTAAATAGAAAAAGTATAGTTTATAGTCGGAAATATAAGTTACAAGTCGTTCTTGTAAGAGGTAGTCATTTCAGTCGAAAGAACGACGTCTTGATGACCATTTTGAAAAACATACTTCCACTTTGAGTTTAACCATGATTTTTGGATATAGTTTCATGTTCATAAGAAAAATCATTTTCCCAGAAGAACAACTCTTAAATCAAAGTTTATCATAGTTTTTAACTAACTAACCCAAAACAGCCCGCGGTGTTACTACGACGGCGTAAATCCGGTTTTACGGTGTTTTTCGTGTTTCCAGGTTTTAAATCATTAAGTTAGCATATCATATAGATATAGAACATGTGTTTAGTTGATTTTAAAAGTCAAGTTAGAAGGATTAACTTTTGTTTTCGAACAAGTTTAGAATTAACTAAACTATGTTCTAGTGATTACAAGTTTAAACCTTTGAATAAGATAGCTTTATATGAATCGAATGATGTTATGAACATCATTACTACCTCAAGTTTTCTGGATAAAGCTACTGGAAATGAGAAAAATAGATCTAGCTTCAAAGGATCCTTGGATGGCTTGAAAATTCTTGAAGCAGAATCATGACACGAAAACAGTTCAAGTAAGATTTTCAGTTGAAATAAGATTGTTATAGTTATAGAAATTGAATCAAAGTTTGAATATGAGTATTACATTGTATTAGAAAGATATCTTACTGTAAATAAGAAAGATTTCTTAAGGTTGGATGATCACTCTACAAGATTGGAAGTAAGCTAGCAAACTTGGAAGTATTCTTGATTTTATGAAACTAGAACTTGTAGAATTTATGAAGTACACTTAGAACTTCAAGATAGAACTTGAGAGAGATTAATTAGATGAATAAAATTGAAGAATGAAAGTGTTTGTAGGTGTTTTTGGTCGTTGGTGTATGGATTAGATATAAAGGATATGTAATTTTGTTTTCATGTAAATAAGTCATGAATAATTACTCATATTTTTGTAATTTTATGAGATATTTCATGCTAGTTGCCAAATGATAGTTCCTACATGTGTTAGGTGACTCACATGAGCTGCTAAGAGCTGATAATTGGAGTGTATATACCAATAGTACATACATCTAAAAGCCGTGTATTGTACGAGTACGAATACGGGTGCATACGAGTAGAATTGTTGATGAAACTGAACGAGGACGTAATTGTAAGAATTTTTGTTAAGTAGAAGTATTTTGATAAGTGTCTTGAAGTCTTTCAAAAGTGTATGAATACATATTAAAACACTACATGTATATACATTTTAACTGAGTCGTTAAGTCATCGTTAGTCGTTACATGTAAGTGTTGTTTTGAAACCTTTAGGTTAACGATCTTGTTAAATGTTGCTAACCCAATATTTATAATATCAAATGAGATTTTAAATTATTATATTATCATGATATTATGATGTACGAATATCTCTTAATATGATATATATATACATTAAATGTCGTTACAACAATAATCGTTACATATATGTCTCGTTTCAAAATCATTAAGTTAGTAGTCTTGCTTTTACATATGTAGTTCATTATTAATATACTTAATGATATGTTTACTTATCATAATATCATGTTAACTATATATATAACCATATATATGTCATCATATAGTTTTTACAAGTTTTAACGTTCGTGAATCACCGGTCAACTTGGGTGGTCAATTGTCTATATGAAACCTACTTCAATTAATCAAGTCTTAACAAGTTTGATTGATTAACATGTTGGAAACACTTAATCATGTAAATAACAATTTCATTTAATATATATATATATAAACATGGAAAAGTTCAGGTCACTACAGTACCTACCAGTTAAATAAATTTCGTCCCGAAATTTTAAGCAGTTGGAGGTGTTGACGTATCTTCTGGAAATAAATGCGGGTATTTCTTCTTCATATGATCTTCTCGTTCCCAGGTGAACTCGGGTCCTCTACGAGCATTCCATCGAACCTTAACAATTGGTATCTTGTTTTGCTTAAGTCTTTTAACCTCACGATCCATTATTTCGACGGGTTCTTCGATGAATTGAAGTTTTTCGTTGATTTGATTTCATCTAACGGAATAGTGAGTTCTTCTTTAGAAAAACATTTCTTCAAATTCGAGACGTAGAAAGTGTTATGTACAGCCGCGAGTTGTTGAGGTAACTCAAGTCGGTAAGCTACTGGTCCGACACGATCAATAATCTTGAATGGTCCGATATACCTTGGATTTAATTTCGCTCATTTACCAAATCGAACAACGCCTTTCCAAGGTACAACTTTAAGCATGACCATCTCTCCAATTTCAAATTCTATATCTTTTCTTTTAATGTCAGCGTAGCTCTTTTGTCGACTTTGGGTGGTTTTCAACCGTTGTTGAATTTGGATGATCTTCTCGGTAGTTTCTTGTATTATCTCTGGACCCGTAATCTGTCTATCCCCCACTTCACTCCAACAAATCGGAGACCTGCACTTTCTACCATAAAGTGCTTCAAACGGCGCCATCTCAATGCTTGAATGGTAGCTGTTGTTGTAGGAAAATTCTGCTAACGGTAGATGTCGATCCCAACTGTTTCCGAAATCAATAACACATGCTCGTAGCATGTCTTCAAGCGTTTGTATCGTCCTTTCACTTTGCCCATCAGTTTGTGGATGATAGACAGTACTCATGTCTAGACGAGTTCCTAATGCTTGCTGTAATGTCTGCCAGAATCTTGAAATAAATCTGCCATCCCTATCAGAGATAATAGAGATTGGTATTCCATGTCTGGAGACGACTTCCTTCAAATACAGTCGTGCTAACTTCTCCATCTTGTCATCTTCTCTTATTGGCAGGAAGTGTGCTGATTTGGTGAGACGATCAACTATTACCCAAATAGTATCAAAACCACTTGCAGTCCTTGGCAATTTAGTGATGAAATCCATGGTAATGTTTTCCCATTTCCATTCCGGGATTTTGGGTTGTTGAAGTAGACCTGATGGTTTCTGATGCTCAGCTTTGACCTTAGAACACGTCAAGCATTCTCCTACGTATTTAGCAACATCGGCTTTCATACCCGGTAACCAAAAATGTTTCTTGAGATCCTTGTACATCTTCCCCGTTCCAGGATGTATTGAGTATCTGGTTTTATGAGCTTCTCTAAGTACCATTTCTCTCATATCTCCAAATTTTGGTACCCAAATCCTTTCAGCCCTATACCGGGTTCCGTCTTCCCGAATATTAAGATGCTTCTCCAATCCTTTGGGTATTTCATCCTTTAAATTTCCCTCTTTTAAAACTCCTTGTTGCGCCTCCTTTATTTGAGTAGTAAGGTTATTGTGAATCATTATATTCATAGATTTTACTCGAATAGGTTCTCTGTCCTTCCTGCTCAAGGCGTCAGCTACCACATTTTCCTTCCCCGTGTGGTAACGAATCTCAAAGTCGTAATCATTCAACAGTTCAATCCACCTACGCTGCCTCATATTCAGTTGTTTCTGATTAAATATGTGTTGAAGACTTTTGTGGTTGGTATATATAATACTTTTGACCCCATATAAGTAGTGCCTTCAAGTCTTTAATGCAAAAACAACCGCGCCTAATTCCAAATCATGCGTCGTATAATTTTGTTCGCGAATCTTCAATTGTCTAGACGCATAAGCAATTACCTTCGGTCGTTACATTAATACACAACCGAGACCTTGCTTTGATGCGTCACAATAAATCACAAAATCATCATTCCCTTCAGGCAATGACAATATAGGTGCCGTAGTTAGCTTTTTCTTCAATAACTGAAACGCTTTCTCTTGTTCATCCTTCCATTCGAATTTCTTTCCTTTATGCGTTAATGCAGTCAAGGGTTTTGCTATTCTGGAAAAGTCTTGGATGAACCTTCTGTAGTAACCAGCTAGTCCTAAAAACTGGCGTATGTGTTTCGGAGTTTTCGGGGTTTCCCACTTTTCAACAGTTTCTATCTTTGCCAGATCCACCTTAATACCTTCTTTGTTCACTATGTGACCGAGGAATTGAACTTCTTCCAACCAAAATGCATAATTTGAAAACTTAGCGTACAATTCTTCCTTCCTCAATACTTCTAACACCTTTCTCAAATGTTCACCGTGTTCTTGGTCATTCTTTGAGTAAATAAGTATGTCATCAATGAAAACAATGACAAACTTGTCAAGGTATGGTCCACACACTCGGTTCATAAGGTCCATGAACACAACTGGTGCATTAGTTAAACCAAACTGCATGACCATAAACTCGTAATGACCGTAACGTGTTCTGAAACCAGTCATTAGAATATCATCTTCTTTCACCCGCATTTGATGATACCCGGAACGTAAGTCAATCTTTGAATAAACAGACGAGCCTTGTAGTTGATCAAATAAGTCGTCGATTCTATGTAGTAGGTAGTGGTTCTTGATGGTAAGTTTGTTCAACTCTCGGTAGTCGATACACAACCTGAATGTACCATCTTTCTTCTTGACAAACAAAACAGGAGCTCCCCACGGTGATGTGCTTGGTCGAATGAAACCATGCTCTAAAAGTTCTTATAATTGGCTTTGCAGTTCTTTCATCTCGCTGGGTGCGAGTCTGTAAGGAGCACGAGCTATTGGTGCAGCTCCTGGTACAAGATCTATTTGAAATTCAATGGATCGATGTGGGGGTAATTCCGGTAATTCTTTTGGAAATACATCGGGAAATTCTTTTGCGACGGGAACATTTTTGATGCTCTTTTCTTCAGTTTGTACTTTCTCGACGTGTGCTAGAACAGCATAGCAACCTTTTCTTATTAGTTTTTGTGCCTTCAAATTACTAATAAGATGCAGCTTCATGTTGCCCTTTTCTCCGTACACCATTAAGGGTTTTCCTTTTTCTCGTATAATGCGAATTGCATTTTTGTAACAAACGATCTCTGCTTTCACTTCTTTCAACCAGTCCATACCGATTATCACATCAAACCTCCCTAACTCTACTGGTATCAAGTCAATCTTAAATGTTTCGCTAACCAGTTTAATTTCTCGATTCCGACATATATTATCTGCTGAAATTAATTTACCATTTGCTAATTCGAGTAAAAATTTACTATCCAAAGGCGTCAATGGACAACTTAATTTAGCACAAAAATCTCTACTCATATAGCTTCTATCCGCACCCGAATCAAATAAAACGTAAGCAGATTTATTGTCAATAAGAAACGTACCAGTAACAAGCTTTGGGTCTTCCTGTGCCTCTGCCGCATTAATATTGAAAACTCTTCCGTGGCCTTGTCCATTCGTGTTCTCCTGGTTCGGGCAATTTCTAATAATGTGGCCCGGTTTTCCACATTTATAACAAACTACATTGGCATAACTTGCTCCGACACTACTTGCTCCGCCATTACTCGTTCCGACACCATTTGTTCCTTTCGTTCTATTAACCCCTGGTCCGTAGACCTCACACTTCGTCGCGCTATGACCATTTCTTTTACACTTGTTGCAAAATTTGGTACAGAACCCCGAGTGATACTTTTCACACCTTTGGCATAGCTGCTTCTGATTGTTGTTGTTGTTGCGGTTATTATTGTTGTTGGGATGATTGTTGTAGTTGCTGTTGTTGTTGTTGTTGTTGTTGTTGTTGTTGTTGTTGTTGTTGTTGTTGTTGTTATTGTTGTTGTTGGGCCGTTTGTTGTAGTTGCGATTGATGTTGCGATTGTTTGGATAGTTGTTGCGATTATTGTTGTAATTGCTGTTGTTGTTGTATTGGTGATTCTTATCACCGTTTTCCTCCCACTTTTTTTTGACTTGTTTCACATTGGCCTCTCCAGCAGTCTGTTCTTTAATTCTTTCTTCAATCTGGTTCACTAGTTTGTGAGCCATTCTACATGCCTGTTGTATGGAGGCGGGCTCGTGTGAACTTATATCTTCTTGGATTCTTTCCGGTAATCCTTTCACAAACGCGTCGATCTTCTCTTCCTCATCTTCGAACGCTCCCGGACACAATAGGCATAATTCTGTGAATCATCTTTCGTACGTGGTAATATCAAATCCTTGGGTTCGTAACCCTCTAAGTTCTGTCTTGAGCTTATTGACCTCGGTTCTGGGACGGTACTTCTCGTTCATCAAGTGCTTGAATGCTGACCACGGTAGTGCGTAAGCATCATCTTGTCCCGCTTGCTCTAGATAGGTATTCCACCATGTTAACGCAGAACCTGTGAAGGTATGCGTAGCGTACTTCACTTTGTCCTTTTCAGTACACTTACTTATGGCAAACACCGATTCGGCCTTCTCGGTCCACCGTTTCAATCCGATCGGTCCTTCGGTTCCATCAAATTCCAAAGGATTGCAGGCAGTGAATTCTTTGTAGGTGCATCCTACACGATTTCCTGTACTGCTAGATCCAAGGTTATTGTTGGTATGTAGCGCAGCCTGTACTGCGGCTATGTTTGAAGCAAGAAAGGCAAGAAATTCCTCTTCGCTCATATTCAAGGTGTGTCGAGTAGTCGGTGCCATTTCCTTCAAAATAGTCAAATGAAACGAGTTAATCATATAGAATATCAAGAGTAGTCAATAGTATTTCGTAGCGTAATATGAACTTATTTATAAAAGCTCTTTCTTCATATTAGCATTTTATACTCTTTAATTCGGGTAGTACCTACCCGTTAAGTTCATACTTAGTAGCTAACATATCATTTCAACTACTACAATTCTATATGAAAAACTAATCACAAAAAAAAAACAAAACAAAAACAAAAACAAAAATATATCATATTCAAGCCTTTATACAATAACTTGCAAACTTACAATACCGCTATTTTACATATAGCATGAAATATAGTACATAAAACTTTGATACAAAGTAGTTGCAAAGATAATTCTAGTTAATAAATAAGGCGTTCAGCAAAGGCAATAAAGATACGTAATTCATACGTCCAGAAATAAGTCATGTATTCTGGTTTTACTAATACCACTTCCCATCCTTGGTTTTGTGGAACATAACCGTTGTGACCGATAGTAAGACAATGTGTTGTAACGTCGTCAAAAGGATGAAGGTTACGTAATGACCAACAGTCTCGTAATAACCTAAAAACCTCATTTCTTACTCCAATTACCGACTCCGTCACTTGTGGGAACGTTTTGTTTAATACTTGTAGCCCAATGTTCTTGTTCTCACTTTGGTTAGAAGCGAACATTACTAACCCGTAAGCATAACATGCTTCTTTATGTTGCATGTTAGCCGCTTTTTCTAAATCACGAAGTCCTATATTCAGATATATTGAGTCAAAATAATTTCTTAACCCGTTGCGTAAAATAGCATTTGGGTTTCCCGCAATATATGCATCAAAGTAAACACATCGTAACTTATGGATTTCCCAATGTGATATCCCCCATCTTTCGAACGAAAGCCTTTTATAAACCAAGGCATTCTTGGAACGTTCTTCGAATGTCTTACAAATTGATCTCGCCTTAAATAGTTGTGCCGAGGAATTCTGACCGACTCTAAACAAGATTTCATCAATCATGTCTCCGGGTAGGTCTCTTAAAATATTGGGTTGTCTATCCATTTTGTGTTTTTAAACTGTAAAATAGACAAGAGTTAGATTCATAAAAAAAAAATACTTATTAATACAAGCAATTTTTACATATATCATAAAGCATAAGCACACTATATTACATATATTACACCACACTATAAGAACACTCGTTTCTTCTTCTTCTTCGGTTTTGGTTCATTTTGCCAAGTTTCTAGGGATATATGATGTTCCCCTAATACGAGCCGTCGTTTTCCACATTGGTTTAGAAAAACCTGGTGGTTTAGAGGTTCCCGGGTTATTGTCACAACTTAAGAAATACGAGTGTTGACGATACATATAAAGTTCATCGGGTTTGGAATCAAATTTCTCTATTTTTATGCCCTTTCCCTTATTGTTCTCTTTTGCCTTATTAAATCGTGTTGGGGTAATTTCTATAACATCATCGGAATCCTTGTCGGGATCCGATTCATCGGAGAATTGGTAATCCTCCCAATACTTTGCTTCCTTGGCGGAAACACCATTGACCATAATTAACTTTGGTCGGTTGGTTGAGGATTTTCTTCTACTTAACCGTTTTATTATTTCCCCCACTGGTTCTATTTCTTCTTTCGGTTCCGATTCTTCTTCCAGTTCCGATTCTTATTCCGGTTCCGACTCTTCTTTCGGTTCCTCTTCGGGAACTTGTGAATCAGTCCACGAATCATTCCAAATTACATTTGACTCTTTATTATTATTAGGTGAGTCAATGGGACTTGTTCTAGAGGTAGACATCTATCACATAATATCAAACGCGTTAAGAGATTAATATATCACATAATATTCACATGTTCAAAATATATAGTTTCCAACAAAATTTGTTAAGCAATCATTTTTCAAGTAAACACGGTCGAAGTCCAGACTCACTAATGCATCCTAACAAACTCAATAAGACACACTAATGCAAAATTCTGGTTCTCTAAGACCAACGCTCGGATACCAACTGAAATGTCCCGTTCATATTGATTATAAACGTTCCATATTAATTGATTTCGTTGCGAGGTTTTGACCTCTATATGAGACGTTTTTCAAAGACTGCATTCATTTTTAAAACAACCATAACCTTTATTTTATCAATAAAGGTTTCAAAAGCATTACGTAGATTATCAAATAATGATAATCTAAAATATACTGTTTACACATGACCATTACATAATGGTTTACAATAGAAATATATTACATCGACATATGTTTCTTAAATACAGTTTTTACACAATATCATACAAACATGGACTCCAAATCTTGTCCTTATTTTAGTATGCAACAGCGGAAGCTCTTAGTATTCACCTGAGAATAAACATGCTTTAAACGTCAACAAAAATGTTAGTGAGTTATAGGTTTAACCTATATATATGTATCAAATCGTAACAATAGACCACAAGATTTCATATTTCAATACACATCCCATACATAGAGATAAAAATCATTCATATGGTGAACACCTGGTAACCGACATTAACAAGATGCATATATAAGAATATCCCCATCATTCCGGGACACCCTTCAGATATGATATAAATTTTGAAGTACTAAAACATCCAGTACTTTGGATGGGGTTTGTTAGGCCCAATAGATCTATCTTTAGGATTCGTGTCAATTAGGGTGTCTGTTCCCTAATTCTTAGATTACCAGACTTAATAAAAAGGGGCATATTCGATTTCGATAATTCAACCATAGAATGTAGTTTCATGTACTTGTGTCTATTTTGTAAATCATTTATAAAACCTGCATGTATTCTCATCCCAAAAATATTAGATTTTAAAAGTGGGACTATAACTCACTTTCACAGATTTTTACTTCGTCGGGAAGTAAGACTTGGCCACTGGTCGATTCACGAACCTATAACAAATATGTACATATATATCAAAGTATATTCAAAATATATTTACAACACTTTTAATATATTTTGATGTTTTAAGTTTATTAAGTCAGCTGTCCTCGTTAGTAACCTACAACTAGTTGTCCAAAGTTAGATGTACAGAAAAAAATTGATATATATTATCTTGAATCAATCCACGACCCAGTGTATACAAGTCTCAGGCTAGATCACAACTCAAAGTATATATATTTTTGAAATCAACTTCAACCCTGTATAGCTAACTCCCACATTACTGCATATAGAGTGTCTATGGTTGTTTCAAATAATATATACACATGGGTCGATATGATATGTCAAAACATTTGCATACGTGTCTATGGTATCCCAAGATTATATAATATATTAGAATACATGTATAATACAATATAAGTTAGCTAGGATATGATTAATATAGATTTGTTACCAATTTTCACGTAGCTACAACAAGAAAAATTATCCAATCTTGTTTTACCCATAACTTCTTCGTTTTAAATCCGTTTTGAGTGAATCAAATTGCTATGGTTTCATATTGAACTCTATTTTATGAATCTAAACAGAAAAATTATAGGTTTATAGTCGGAAATATAAGTTACAAGTCGTTCTTGTAAGAGGTAGTCATTTCAGTCGAAAGAACGACGTCTTGATGACCATTTTGAAAAACATACTTCCACTTTGAGTTTAACCATGATTTTTGGATATAGTTTCATGTTCATAAGAAAAATCATTTTCCCATAAGAACAACTTTTAAATCAAAGTTTATCATAGTTTTTAACTAACTAACCCAAAACAGCCCGCGGTGTTACTACGACGGCGTAAATCCGGTTTTACGGTGTTTTTCGTGTTTCCAGGTTATAAGTCATTAAGTTAGCATATCATATAGATATAGAACATGTGTTTAGTTGATTTTAAAAGTCAAGTTAGAAGGATTAACTTTTGTTTGCGAACAAGTTTAGAATTAACTAAACTATGTTCTAGTGATTACAAGTTTAAACCTTCGAATAAGATAGCTTTATATGTATGAATCGAATGATGTTATGAACATCATTACTACCTCAAGTTTTCTGGATAAAGCTACTGGAAATGAGAAAAATGGATCTAGCTTCAAAGGATCCTTGGATGGCTTGAAAGTTCTTGAAGCAGAATCATGAAACGAAAATAGTTCAAGTAAGATTTTCACTCGAAATAAGATTGTTATAGTTATAGAAATTGAATCAAAGTTTGAATATGAGTATTACCTTGTATTAGAAAGATATCTTACTGTAAATAAGAAAGATTTCTTAAGGTTGGATGATCACTCTACAAGATTGGAAGTAAGCTAGCAAACTTGGAAGTATTCTTGATTTTATGAAACTAGAACTTGTAGAATTTATGAAGAACACTTAGAACTTTAAGATAGAACTTGAGTGAGATCAATTAGATGAAGAAAATTGAAGAATGAAAGTGTTTATAGGTGTTTTTGGTCATTGGTGTATGGATTAGATATAAAGGATATGTAATTTTGTTTTCATGTAAATAAGTCATGAATGATTACTCATATTTTTGTAATTTTATGAGATATTTCATACTAGTTGCCAAATGATGGTTCCCACATGTGTTAGGTGACTCACATAGGCTGCTAAGAGCTGATCATTGGAGTGTATATACCAATAGTACATACATCTAAAAGCTGTGTATTGTACGAGTACGGATACGGGTGCATACGAGTAGAATTGTTGATGAAACTGAACGAGGATGTAATTGTAAGCATTTTTGTTAAGTAGAAGTATTTTGATAAGTGTATTGAAGTCTTTAAAAAGTGTATGAATACATATTAAAACACTACATGTATATACCTTTTAACTAAGTCGTTAAGTCATCGTTAGTCGTTACATGTAAGTGTTGTTTTGAAACCTTTAGGTTAACGATCTTGTTAAATGTTGTTAACCCAATGTTTATAATATCAAATGATATTTTAAATTATTATATTATCATGATATTATGATATATTAATATATCTTAATATGATACATACATTTAAATGTCGTTACAACGATAATCGTTACATATATGTCTCGTTTAAAAATCATTAAGTTAGTAGTCTTGTTTTTACATATGTAGTTCATTATTAATATACTTAATGATATGTTTACTTATCATAATATCATGTTAACTATATATATAACCATATATATGTCATCATATAGTTTTTACAAGTTTTAACGTTCGTGAATCACCGGTCAACTTGGGTGGTTAATTGTCTATATGAAACCTATTTCAATTAATCAAGTCTTAACAAGTTTGATTGCTTAACATGTTGGAAATACTTAATCATGTAAATAACAATTTCATTTAATATATATATATATAAACATAGAAAAGTTCGGGTCACTACACAATAACCATATTAACAATTAAAATTCCAGGAGAAGTATGACTCGTTAGACCGAAAAGAGATAGCTAGGATGAAGCCATCTATCGAGGAACCTCCGAAATTGGAATTAAAGAAGTTACCCGACAATCTGGACTATGCATTCTTAGAAGGGAAATCGCAACTCCTTGTATTCATCTTGAAAGACCTCACGCCACAAGAGAAGGCAAAATTGATTCAAGTTTTGAAATCACATAAGAAGGCAATTGCTTGGAAGATTTTCGACATAAAAGGAATCAGCCCCAACTATTGCACCCACAAGATTTTCATGGAAGATGATTTTAAACCTTCAGTTCAGAGGCAAAGAAGGGTCAACCCTATGATTTAAGAAGTCGTCAAGAAAGAAGTAATCAAACTTCTAGATGCCGATCTGATCTATCCCTTCTCCGATTCACCATGGATTAGTCCTGTTCAAGTGATACCCAAAAAGGGAGGGACAACCGTAATTCAAAATGAGAATGATGAGCTTATTCCAACTCGGGAAGTCACCAGTTGGAGGGTTTGCATAGATTATCATAAACTGAACGATGCAACCTGAAAGGATCATTTTCCATTACCTTTCATCGATCAAATGTTGGAACGTCTATCAGGAAATGAATACTATTATTTCCTTGACGGTTTTTCAGGCTACTTTCAGATTTCCCTTGATCCAAAGGACCAAGAAAAGACAACCTTTACCTGTCCTTATGGTACATTTGCTTATAAACGCATGCCCTTTGGGTTATGCAATGCACCAGCTACATTCCAGCGATGCATGGTAGCAATATTCCACGACATGATTGAACGTTGTATGGAAGTCTTCATGGATGACTTCTCAGTCTTTAGTAGTACATTTGATTCGTGCCTATCAAACCTTGACAAGATGCTCACCCGGTGTGAAGATTCAAATTTAGTTCTGAATTGAGAAAAATGTCACTTCATGGTTAAAGAAGGGATAGTTTTAGGACATAAGATTTCTAAAGCATGAATAGAAGTTGATAAGGCTACGATTGAGACCATTACTAAACTTCCAGAACCTACCATAGTAAAAGCGGTAAGGAGTTTCCTTGGACATGTCGGTTTCTACCGACGCTTCATTAAGGATTTTTCAAAGGTCACACGACCTCTCACTTATCTCCTAGGAAAGGAAGTTCCGTTTGTCTTCGATGAAGAATGTCGAAAAGCATTCAAGTATCTGAAGGAACAGCTAACACATGCGCCCATCATGATAGCTCCTGATTGGAGTTTACCATTTGAAATCATGTGTGATGCAAGTGACTTCGCAGTTCGATCTGTACTCGAACAACGGACAGATAAGCACTTTCATCTAATCTATTACGCCAGCAAAACCTTAACCGGAGCTCAAAAGAATTACACTACCACGGAAAAGGAGCTGCTAGCTGTAGTATTCGCCTTCGACAAATTCCGTTCCTATCTCATCCTGTCCAAAACTATGGTTTATACAGATCATTCAGCCCTCAAATATCTATTCACTAAGCAAGACGCGAAACCAAGACTCCTACGATGGATCTTACACCTTCAGAAATTTGTTATTGAAATTAAAGATAAGAAAGGAGCAGAGAACATCGCAGCAGATCATCTTAGTCGTTTGGAAAACCCAGCGATGGAACAACTTGCTGAACAAGATATCAGAGATAAATTACCGGAAGAACGGCTTATGAGTTTTACAAACTCACATAGGATCACAATTCACTGATACTCCTTGGTATGCCGACATACCCAACTACCTAGTTACCGGATTAGTATAGAAGGGAATGAGCACCTCCCAAAGAAGGAAGTTCTACTACTACTAGGAAGACCCTTAGCTGTTAAGAATTTGCCCTGATCAGATAATCAGGAGGTGCGTAGATGAAAAACAAGCAGCAGGGATTCTTCACCAATGTCACCACGGACCAACTGGAGGTCATCATGGAGCAAACTTAACTGCAAAAAAAGTCTACGAATCGGGATTTTATTGGCCGTCTATATTTCGAGATGCGCAAGAGCTTGTAAAACGTTGCGACGCATGCCAAAGGCAAGGTATTATCTCTATGAAGAATGAGATGCCTCGGACTAATATCCAAGCTTGCGAGATCTTCGATATATGGGGATTAGACTTCATGGGGCCATTCCCAAAGTCTAATGGGAAAGAATATGTCCTTGTAGCAGTAGATTACGTCTTCAGATGGGTCGAAGACCAAGAATATCCAACCAATGATGCCAAAGTCGTCACCAATGTAGTGACCCGTCCTAATCCATCTGGACGAAGTCTTCAACAGTTGGTCCCATTGCGAGGTTCTGACCTCTATATACCATGAACGACTCCATGTAATATGAGCAAATGCACAGCGGAAGATTTCTTTCATACCTGAAAATAAACATGCTTTAAAGTGTCAACCAAAAGGTTGATGAGTTCATAGGTTTATCATAAAACAATAAAATTCATTATTTTGATAGACCACAAGATTTAAATCCTGCATGGTATAAATGGGCCCAAATCCTACACCCACCTGTAATGTACATGCGATATCTTTTAAATACAGTACACCTTTCTCGTGTACGAAATCATCTTTCATAAATCTTAGTAACCGTACACATATCTTGTGCACAAAATAACATACACATAACATGTGTATAAAATCATTCTCTCGATGCATAACATTCACATCAATTGGTGGCAATTATCATGTCCACATAATTCAATGGTGACAATTATCATGTCCACATAATTCAACGGTGACAATTATCATGTCCACATAATTCAACGGTGGCAATTATCATGTCCACATAATTCAATAATAATCCGCAAAACTTCCGTCTGCATAATAATTCATTCGAGGAATGTTTTGCTTGTGTTTATCTCGTCAAACATTTATAAAAGCATTTCAAGTATTCGCAGTTCAAAATGTATTTCAAAAGCATTTAATAAAGCAGTTATAAAAACAGCACATGTATTCTCAGTCCCAAAAATGTAAAGCGTAAAAGGGAGTAAATGAACTCACATAATGTATTTTGTAGTAAAAATACACATGACTATATTGAAGAATGCAAGGTTAGCCTCGGATTCACGAACCTATATCTTTTATATATATATATTAATACATATAATGGTAATCGAACAAATTTTAATATTATTATTAGTGATATAATTGTTTTATGTTTCATTAATTCATTTATTAATATTAAAAAATAATTTCTTATTAAGGTAGTTAAATAATTTATTTATAAAAATTAGAGCTTTACATTAAGGTTTTTATGATAAAAATATATATAGTTTAATTAATAATATTTTATTGATAGAATATAGTAGTAAAATATATATATATATATATATATATATATATATATATATATATATATATTTATTTGTAATAATACTAATAGGAATAATAATAATAATAATAATAATAATAATAATAATAATGATAGTAATAATAGTAATAATAGTAATAATAATATCAATGTTAATTTTAATAAAGATAATTACTTTACTAAAAATATTAAGTTTTAACAAAAATGATAACTTTGATAATTGTAGTTATAATGATACTTTTAATAAAAGTGATAATAATAATAATAATAATTCTAATGATAATAATAATAATAATGATAATTTCTGTAAAAGTGATAATAATGATAATAATTCTTAGTAATAGCAATACTTATTAATGATAATCATCTTAATAATAGTAATGGTATTATCGATAATAATACTTTTAATAATCCTTTTAACTTGTATCTTAATTGTAATTTTAATATTCTTGTTTATAATCTTTATATTTATAATGATAATAATAATAATCTTAATAATATTCATAAACATCTTAGTATTAATGTATCCTTATTAAATCTTCATTTTCATAACTTAAGTCTTCATTAATATATCCATGATCATGTTTATATTATACAATTTTTTTAACCCTAATATTTAATAATAATAATAATAATAATAATAATAATAATAATAATAATAATAATAATAATTATTTTTATTATTATTATTATTATTATTATTATTATTATTATTATTATTATTATTATTATTATTATTATTATTATTATTATTATTATTATTGTCTACCTAATAAAGAATGGGAATTCGTCTGTTGGCTGCTCAAACCAGATCGAGAAAAAAAAAACAGAAGCAAGAACACAGCATAAATCACAGTTCAAGGGATCTTCAGTTCTTTAATCGCTCCATCGATTAATCGATCAAACAACTGTCTTCAAGGTATTACAGGTCTTCGATTTCATCATCGTCGTTCAATTGATCAACACTCATCATCATCATTATCGTTTACGCACAATTAGAAACCCTAGAATCTTCAACCTTATTTCATTCACGAACCCTAAATCGTTCGATCGTTCAAGATTCTTCACAGGAAATGAGGACAATTCATAGGTACGTTCCTTCAATTTGTTCTAAACTAATAGATAGACACAGGATTAAAATGCTAAAAAGATTTCGGTTTCTTTGAATCAATTGAAATTTAGTTAATTGATTGAAAGATATTTAATTTATTATTTATTGTATGAACGAATTGATTGATTGTTTGTAGCAGGATTTGTGATGTTGGTGATTTCAGTTTATTGAGTGATGATTGAGCAAGCAACAACACAGAAGCAATTTGATAGCAGTTAGTAACAGGTATTGATACGGTTTGATGATGATTTTGGCTATGATTTCTATACGGTAGCAACAATGATCGAGAGATGATGGCATTGTATTGTGGTTTGTGGTGTTCGGGTTTGATGTTTCTCATCGAGTAGTAGTAAATGAGTGGTGATAATTTAGTGATGGTGATCATGGGTTCACGAAGAAAAGAGGTAAAGAGGATGGTTATTTGGGTTACATCTGACTTAGCGACTTAAATGAGCATAAAGTAGTTGTGAACCGAGGAAGATAAATGGTTTTTGGTTGGTTTCGACTGTAGCCTGGTGAAGTTTCTTGAATGGTATTTGAACTATGATCGGAAAGTTATTGTGAACAGAGTATTTGTTCATCTTCTGTTAAATTGTGTTTTGATTTCTTTTTTTTTATAGACACAGATAATATATAGCTTGCATTGTAGTTGTTTGAAGCTGTTCATGAATTGATCACAATTGTTTGTAGTGAGCTAAAGGTCGTCAACGAATATTGAGCAGGAGTATGAAGGACAGAAGTAGTAGTTGCAGCAACAAGGTATGGCGATGATTTGTTTAGCTTGATCAAAGAATACAGGTACCATGATCTTAGAGTTGTATTTTACTAACGAAACATAACATTTTTATAGTTTAAGGTTTGATAATATGGTTGTGAAGGTGGTCGAAGATCTATGTGAAAGTGGTTTGAGTAGTTGTAACAAGGATGGTCATGATGGATTGTGTAGTTTGATTAAAACAGGAAACGGAAAAAAAATAAAAAGGCAGCAAGAAACAGAAAACTGGAAGTAGTCGTGGTTTAATGGTGTTGGAGATGTGATGGTTCTTGAGTAATTTTCAAACAGAGGCAACTGAAGTAACAATGATGGTGGTTCACTAGGTGTCGGTTTAAAGTTAATAGAAAACATGAAAGAATTGGGGTTTGGCTCGTGATCTTGATTCAACGACAATATGTGGTTCGATGTTGGTGTTCATGGTTGGTGATGGCAACGAGGAAGAACACAAAAAGATGGTTCGATTGATGGCAAAGAAAAGAAAAGGAGGTGATTAGTGATGGTGGTTTCTCATAATTCAAAAGCATGTATATGTACATATATAATATATAAGAGATAGAGATGGTTGTAGTAATATAATGATATGTGAATTGAAATGAAACAGATAGATAGATGGACCCTATGAGTGAAAAGAATGGATAACAAATAAAGTAGGAATCTCAATCTCACTCGATAACTTTATTCAAATTTCCGCCATTTGCGTAAATCAATTAATTGATAATAGAAAAAGGAAACTAGTACACAAAGGGGGTAGGTTGATTCCATTAAACAGACAAAAATAAAAACAAATAATAAAGCTAGAAAATGATTGATAACAATTTCGTATGGTGTCTGTGGAATTTAGTTAATCGAATTGCATCAGATGTGATAGAGATTTGTAACAAACCAACGCGTAATTAGCTGTACATAGATTCTTCATAATATTAATATAAATATATTCATAATTCTAATTAATAATAATAATAATAATATTAATAATGATCATAGAAATTCTAATATTATAAATGATAAAAAAAATAATCACAATTACAATAATGATAATAATAAAATTTATAATAATAATAATAATAATTCTTATTAAAATTGGTAATAGTAATATTTAATAATATTACTAATATTAATCATATAACTAAAATTATAACTTTACTACTAAATATAATAATAATGATATTAACAAATCAAATGTAACAATTTTTGTATTTCAATCTACTCTCTATATTTAGATAAGAAATTTTAAATAACAAGTTTAAGTTTCATAATAAACTAAATCATATGATAGTTTATTAATATATTTAATTTATAATATATAATTATTTACATGTCTAGTTATTTATATATACATCTCTATTTATTATTTAATGGTTCGTGAATCGTTGGAATTGGTCACGGGTTGAATGAATCCATGTAAACAATTCAAAAATTCCGAGACTCACATTACAGACTTTGCTCATCGTGTCGAAATCATATAAAGATTAAGTTTAAATTTAGTCGGAAATTTTCGGGTCGTCACAGTACCTACCCGTTAAAGAAATTTCGTCCCGAAATTTGAGTGGGGTCGTCATGGTTAACAATAAAGATGTTTTCATGACGAATATGAGTTGATAACTAGAGTTTTATCATTATTGATTATTATAGATAAAACGATTCGATTATGTGAAGCTTACGAATGAAACTGTCACAAAAGATGGGGATAGAGATTTAACTTTTGACGTATTCACAGTGGATTTCCGGAATTTAAGGGATTTAAAGAGAATCTTTGAAATCTATAAGATTTGATCCTTCGGGATTTATGAAAATTAAGATCTCTTTAATTAAATGCGATCATCTGTCTCGATTGCTTTGTCTAGTATTTTCACTATAAATGAACTTCTTCCGTTCCATTACTTCCTACCACTCCCCTTTTCTATATTTTAATTCACGCTTCCAAATCATCTGTCAATATGCTTCTTCATGTTTTAATTCTGGATATATTCTTGACTTTCATATCGATCATTCTCCTTTTCCAACTTCCACCGGAGGAATCTATTTTCTTCAACATCGCCCTTAGGGTGATACTATTCTTAATTATATCGTGTCTTTATATTGCTATTTGTATTAATATCCACGGTTTGTAACCTCCGTGTTGTTATTGGGCTTTATATTTTCTCTTATATTTTGGAGCTCTTTGCCTTTTTATTTTTCTTCTCGACCTCTAGTAAAGCGAGTAATGGTCCAGAATTCGTAAGTATGGAGTTTCGAATGATTATAGTATTCTAAGCAGAAAGGAATGTATTAGCACGATTTGATTTATCAAATTACCAGAATCACTGAGGATAGAACTATCAAGAATATATTTTCTTGATATGTTCGGAGGTTAAGTCGAATGAAAGAGTTATGTAACACGTCACATGATAATGGTATGATCTACTGTGAACCATCATCATGTTTCATTAGAAACTCAGCATGACTTACTGTAATATATAATCACGTTGATCAAGTGTCATTATATTATACTAACTCATGCATCAATTTCCAACATTACTTCAATAACATTCATATTTTAAGCTCGAAAGTTTACAGAATATAGAAACTAACAGTTTCTATATGATGTAACACTGATAGCACTAATAGATTAATGATTCAGATAAGAATAGTTATGAAAATATCTTCAGAAATATGGATGATATTTATAATGAAAGATACGATGATATCTTGGAATTTTTGAATCAAGTTGTGATGAAGAATTTCATTCATAATTCAAACTTGAATTTAAAAGAAATTTAGAAACTAAAGTAGTTTCCTTTATGATGTAATATAGATAGCAGGAAGAAATAAATAATTTTGGACAAAAATCTTTATGAAAATATCCTCAGAAATATCGAAGATATTTATGATGATATTTTAGAATTTCTAAGTTTGCAGGTTGATGAAGAAAAATTTTCCCCAAGATTTTAACATGACCTCGGAGCAAGATATTCTCTAAAGATTTCATCGGATCCAGAGTTACCTGGATTCTTTAAATATAGGGTTTGGTCCTTGTATTTGTCCTTGGTCTCCTTTATGGTTAGCTCAATCCGTTTTTCAGTACCAAATTTTCTATCGAGCGTTCCCAACACTCCATTCTTTAGCATCAAACTCTTGGTCATTTAGGCCAATTACAATTTTACTGTTTCCTCGGCATTTAATGCAGCCATATCTGAATCTTCGGTTATCAATCTGAGGTGGTTTCAGGAGAATTGTGTTTTTAGATGATTAAACGCTGATGGTAATATGGTGGAATATAAAAGGTTCTCTAGTAACAATAAAAGAGCACGCATATATATCAAGGTTATAATAAGGTTATTTCGAACGAAAAGTCAAAGTTGACTTGTTGGAGCTGTGACCAAATTGGCTATTTTGAAGAAGAACTGCAAAGTTATTTTGGTTAATAATAACACTAAAGGAATTAGCACAGCTACGTCTTAAACGTTTACTCAGTTTTTGAGAGTTTTTTCAGGTGCTTAACTATATGCATAAATCTTTTCTCCCGTAGATGAATTGCGGTGGTTTCATTCTCTCGTTTGAGGTGTTTTCAAGAATCATGAAAGGTTTGAACGCAGATTGTAATTGTCAAGATACAAATGAGGTTTAAGATGAAATCAAGTGGCAAACTTGAAGAATTATTTAGTTTCATATGTTATAATCAGTATTTTAATTGATTTTAATTGTCCAATATCATTAGTCCACAGTCGATAGTCCACAGTTAACAGTCCAATAATTCATATATAATTCAATATATAATATTCGAATTAATTAATATGTATCGTGACCCGTGTACATGTCTCAGACTCGATCACAACACAAACTATATATATTATTTAAGAATCAACCTCAACCCTGTAGAGGGAACTCGATCATTACTGCATATAGAGTGTCTATGGTTGTCCCAAATAATATATATAGATGGGTTGATATGATATGTCAAAACATTGTATACGTGTCCCGATATTTAAAGTGCGTAAAATAAATAACAGAAATTAAATGACGATAAATAAAATTGCGAGAATGTAAATTGCGATAATTAAATTGCGATAAATAAAATGTAATCAGCTAGCTAGGAACAATTAGCTAGGAACAGTTAGCGTGGATTCTTAACAAAATTTCTCATAGTTAATTTGTTTGTTTCTAACAGATTTTATTTTGTTCAATGTTTTCTTCATTATGCCACTTGTTGGATTCTGATAGGTCAAAATCCAAATATGAAATTGAATGAAAAATGGTTATTCTGTGGTGGATGGATTCGTATCTTTGTAGATGTAAGTAGGATAGTAAATGAATGTTGAATCAGATTTGAAGAGTGTACAGTATAACTTATTAATGTGAAATCTAAATATTCCTCGGGTATTACCTACCCGTTAAAATATTTTCACCATTAACAGTCTGTACAATAAAACTTTTAATTACAATCTTTATGAAAACATATATACATATATATTTTCTTCAGACGTAATCATGGATTTAATGAGTCAATGTGATATTAAACTCATCAGATTTACCGTTAGAATAAGAATATATAATCTCTAAAACATTAGAGATTATATAATCGCCATGTCGAACGAAGATAAATGATGTAGAATGATTCGTGGAACGATAATTATACTCGAGGTACATAATGAGATGTTGAGGCATGGATTGTTGATGGTACTGGTGCTGTTACTGATAGTACTGTTGGTGTCGGTGATGTTGCTGAAGCTGGTGTAGAGACCCGTCCTAATCCCTCCGGACGAAGTCCATATCGATTACAAACGATTCACAACAGTTGATTACATTGCGAGGTAATTGACCTCTATATGATAAATTTTACAAACATTGCATTCGTTTTTAAAAGACAAACTTTTGTTACATCGACAGTTGGCAGGCATGTAAAGCATTTCATAATATATCCAAATATAATTGACTTAATCATAATCTTGATGAACTCAACGACTCGAATACAACATCTTTTGAAATATGTCATGAATGACTCCAAGTAATATCTCTAATATGAGCAAATGCACAGCGGAAAATTTCTTTCGTACCTGAGAATAAACAGGCTTTAAAGTGTCAACCAAAAGGTTGGTGAGTTCATTAGTTTAACATAAATAATCATTTCATAATTTTAATAGACCACAAGATTTCATAATTCCATTTCTCATAAACATACGTCCCATGCATAGAGACAAAAATTTCATTCATATGGATTGAACACCTGGTAACCGACATTCACAATATGCATATAAGAATATCCCCATCATTCCGGGATCCTCCTTCGGACATGATATAAATTTCGAAGTACTAAAGCATCCGGTACTTTGGATGGGGCTTGTTGGGCCCAATAGATCTATCTTTAGAGTTCGCGTCAATTAGGGTGTCTGTTCCCTAATTCTTAGATTACCAGACTATATAAAAAGGGACATATTCGATTTCGATCATTCAACCATATAATGTCATTTTAATTACTTGTGTCTATTTTGTAAAACAGTTATAAAAGCAGCGCATGTATTCTCAGTCCCAAAAATGTAAAGAGTAAAAGGGAATCAAATAAACTCACCTAATGTATTTTGTAGTAAAAATACATATGACGACATTGAACAATTACAGGGTTGGCCTCGGATTCACGAACCTATATCATTTGTATATATATATATTAAAACATATACTTGTAATTGAATAATTATATATATTTTATTATTAGTAATATAATTTATATCATTAATAATTTATAAGCTTCATTATTTATTTATATATTTTTATTTTATATAAATATATTTGTTAATATAGTTAAGTTATGTGTATTAAGTATATTTATATACAAAATCTTTATTTTTACATTTATGACCTTAATATCGTCATTAGAACTTTTAGTTGAGTAGCCATAATTATATTAATATTAGTGATATAGATAATACTGATACTAATAATAATAATACTAGTAAAATAATAATTTTAATAAAAACGATATATTTAAAAAGTAACGATACTTTTAGTAATAATAATAATACTATTTATATTTATAACAATGATACTAATAATAATGTTTATGATAAATAATAATATAATATATTGTTTCATAATGATAATAATATTAATAATCCTACTCATAATAATAATAACAATTATATTAACAGTCATAATAATACTTATAATGATAATATTATTGTTAGTAACAATAGTTTTTAATGAAAAAAAATGAAAAGTTACTAACTAAGATAATGAAAATAATACTTTTGATAATAATACTTAACACTTTTTAATACCAATTTTATAACTAATTATAATATTAATAACAATACTACTTACTAATACTACTAAGGGTAATAATGTTAGTAATAATAATAATCACTATAATGGAATTTGTAATTATAAATGCTAGCTAATACTTATAATAATAATAATTAGTAGTCTATAACTAATATTAATAATAACTATAATAATACCAATAATAATTATGATACTTATAATACTTGTAGTAACATAACACTAAATAATAATAATATCAACATTAATAATAATAGTAATAATAATAATAATCATAATAATAATAATAAAAATAATGGAAATAAAATATAAAAGAGTATACCCTTTTGAAGGTTTTTCCAAAAAAAATTGCCCATGACAAGGCTCGAACCCGTGACCTCCCGCTCATACACCAACACACTTAACCATTCAATCCATTACGTTTTTCTGAATTAATACCCGACATATATGTATATAACAATTATCGCCTGTTGCTGCTTCTTCTTCTATCTTTCATAAATCAAACCGAACCAGATCCTTTAAATCTTTATAATGATTACAAAAATTGATTTCTAGTATTCAATATCCAACACATAAATTTTTATTAGATATAACTTGGATAAAAAAAAATATACAAAAAAATAAAGAGAACCGACGGTACTGCTGTTCGTGACTCAAAGAAAGAAAAAAAAATTGATTTCGAAATTGAGAATGTTTTGGACAATTGTTATAACATGAAATAGTTTATAAATGATTCCTACAAACTTCCTTAGTCATCAATTGCTCCATTTATTCAAAAACGAATTCGAATTTTTGATTAGAACACTCGGGTTGACTTTTTGAGATAAAGCTTTGACTCCAAAATTCTTAATCAATACTATGAATTAAAACCTATAATTCTGCAGAAAGTTTCATTAAAGGATTTCCAACACATTTGCATTATTACTTTTTGAAAATTGTTTAGATAACGAAGGATTGCATAAATGGTACAAGAACAGGGGTGCGTACATTTTTCTGTTTAATTAAAATCATAAAAAAAATCGGTTGTAATTGTGATTGATGATGATGATGGAGGAACGAGTAGGTTTCCTTAACAGAGTAATTTTGATTGCTCGTTATATGGATTTTATGGTGTCGACATAGCTAGACGATAAGTCAGAAGAAAATAAAGAAACAAATTGATATTTAACAGAAACGTACCTCTTTTGTTTGTAACTGTGATTTTATATTCTTTGCAGTACCAATCAATAGACAAAAGCAAAAATTTACTACAGAATGAAAGCTATTTGAAACAGATTAGGATTCTAGTTCAAACTTATATAATTTTCATATAGTTAATATTGATATTTATTTATTTTAATTATATTTATGGTAATTACAATACTAATATTAATATTAATAATAAATAATAAATAATAAAAATACTAATAATAATAAGAATGATAATAATCATTTGACTAATGTTAATAATCATAAAATGTATTATTTTCTAATAATTATTAATAACAACACTAATAATAGTTATTTTCACAATAAGTATAATGCTATTAGATAATAATAATGATATATATAAAAATAATGGTAACAATAATATAATTCATAATACTAATTATAATAATATTAATGATAATGATAATATCAAAAATGATGATTATAATGATACTAATAATAATACTAATTACATTAATATTGATGTTATTAATGATCACAATATTATAACAAATCAAATATACCAAATTTCATATTTATACATTATATAATAATATTAATACTACTGATATTAATATTAATAATAAATGTATATAATTACTATCATTAATTTGTAACTACTTTTAATATTTTAGTATTATCTTTTATTAATTTTGTAATATCTAATAATCATGCATTTTATGAACACATCTATTGAATATTAACATTTATAACTGTTACGATATAATCATTATTACTAGGATTCATTTATATCTATTTAACTAAATAGGTTTATAATAATATTTTATATTTTTATATATTCATATTAATAGTAACTTAACTATTCTGTTTAATATTTTACATTCTAAATTCCAAATTGTTTAAAGTGTATTTTATTAATTCAAAATATATATACATTTATATTTATATATTTTTACATATTTGTTACACACAATTGTTCGTGAATCGTCCGAAATTTGGTCGAGGTTCAAATGATTACATGAATACAGTTTAAATTCTTTTGTGACTCAACATTACAAACTTTGCTTATCGTGTCGGAATCATGTAAAGATTAAAGTTTAAATTTGGTCAGAAATTCCCGGGTCATCATAGTACCTACCCGTTAAAGAAATTTCGTCCCGAAATTTGAGTGAGGTCATCATGGCTAACAATAAATATGTTTTCTTGACGAATATGAGTTGATAAATAGAGTTTTCATCATTACTGAATAATACAGCTAAAATAATTCGATTATTCGAAGAGCACGAATGAAACTATTATGAGAGAGATCCCAACGGGCATCGTCCACCTTCGCCCAAAAACTTGCCCAAATTTTTATTTTTATTTTTTTTAGCCGTTAGTAAAATAATAAAAATAAAAAATAAAAATAAAAAAAATTTCCAACGGCTATCCCAACGGTCACTTTTACACTATAAAATCACCAACCATATTCTTCATTTTATACACTCAAACATATATTTCTTTTATATTTCCACCTTTCTCAAAATCAAAATCAAACACTTTCAAACTGCAAAATGTTAACACTTCCTCCAATGATTTTTTCATTCGATGTTCATTACGGAGGTGATTTCCGTAATCAAATGAAGGAATATGAGTGGGGTGACAGTATTTCGTTTGAAGATATCGATATTCGTGATGTTGGTTTACAAGATTTGCTATCCTTTCTGAAGGAAAAAGTTCCGTGTGAATTCACGTCTGTGTTCTTTTATAAGGACGATTATGATGCGGATTGTAGGGCAAGTTTTCTGTGTACCGATGATCAATGGTACTTTATAAAAGATACCATTGAAGATCGCGGTAAACGCATTTCTTTATATGCGGTTCTTGAAGATGAAGAGACGTTGGGTTATCGTTACCTCGATGAATCAGCTGAAGCCGCAGTTGAGGCATCAAGAGAAATACCGATGTCTCCAGAGTTCCTCACAGATGGTGAAATGACTGGTGAACGCTACTTTGCAGATGACAATTGACGACGATGAGTAGTTTGATTGTAATCTTTTAATTTTTTTTTTAATTGTCGTGATGTTTTAATTTTTAATTATTATAATTTCAGTGTTGTTGTCGAGTTTTCTATCTTCCTTTATGTTTCGGAACTCTTCGTTTTTTTTTAATCTCCTCTCGATCTCTAGTAAAACGAGTAACGGTCCAGAATTCATAGATATGAATTTCAAAATGAACATAGTTAATATTCTAAGGAAGAAATGGTAATAATACGATCTTGATTCGTCAAATTACCAGAATATCCAGGAAAGATAGAAATATCAAGAAAATATGTTCTTGATATGTTTATATATCAGATAAAATATAAGAGTCGTATAACATGGCACATGATGATGTTATAATCTGTGAATCATCATTTCCCATTTAGAAACTCAGCATGACTTACGGTAATATAATCACGTTGATCAAGTGTCATTATATTATACTAACTCATGCATCAATTCCCAACATTACTTCAATAACATTCATGCTTTAAGCTCGGAAGTTTACAGAATATAGAAACTAACAATTTCTATATGATGCAACACTGATAGCACAAAGAGATAATTAATATCGGACGAGAATATTTATGAAGATATCTTCAGGAATATCGAGGATATTTATAATGAAAGATAAGATGATATCTTGGAATTTCTAATATCGAAGAATGATAGAGAAGATTTATCCATAAAGGTTTAGATTCGGAAGCAAGGTATTAGCTAAAGATTTCGTCAGAAACAGAATTATTTGAATTCTTTGAAGTCAAACTTATTCTCTGCGATTTGTCCACGACGTTCTTCGTAGTTTCGCATATTCTATTTTTCGGTACTAAATTTTCTATTGAACGTTTCCAATATAATGATACACAGAAAGCGCGAAGACGTATATAATTTCGGTCGAGAATATTTATGAAAATATCCTCAGAAATATCGAAGATATTGATGATGATATTTTGGAATTTCTAAGTTTGATGGTTGGTGGAGAAAGATTTTCCGCAAGATTTTAACATGACTTCGGAGTAAGATATTCTCCAAAGTTTTCAACGGATCTAGATTTATCTGGGTTCTATGAATTTAGAGTATGTTACTTGTATTTCTCCTTAGTTTCCTTTATGGTTAGCTCAATCCACTTTCCAGTTCTAACTTTTCTGAGCTTTTCCAACATACTAATCTTTATCATCAAACTTTCGATGATTATGGTCGTTTACAGTTATCTACAGTTTCTGCTACTTCATTCAGTTTTTTTCAACATTCAGAGTATTGATTTGTGACTGAGTGCTTTTCAGAATTTTAAAATGAGAGATCATAATTCTAAGAGATAAATGTCATATATATAACTGTTGATGTAGATATGCTGTGAGTTTTCAGAGTACTGATTGCTGATTCCCGGTAATTGTTATGGCAGTTCTCGTTACAAGATGCGGATGAGTACATGATGAGACTTCAATAGATAAATATAGAGATTTGTCGGAGAGATTTAAACTAAGGAGCAACGAGGTTACTGGTATGTCTGTTGGTAATATGGTGGAATATAAAAGAATTCTCCGATATCAAAAGGGTAATCGTATATATCAGGATTTATAGTAAGGTTACTTCGAATGAAAAGTCGAAGTTGACCTGCTGGAGCTGTGACAAAATTGGCTACCTTGAAAAGGGATCGCAAAGTTATTTTTGCTAATAAGTGCCAAAGGATCTGACGCGGCTATGTGTTAAACTTTTACTCAGTTGCCGAGAGTTTCTCAGGTGCATAACTATATGCATAAATCTTTCCTCCCGTGGATGAAGTGCGGTTGGTTTACCCTCTCGATTGAGGTATTTTCAAGAATCATAAAAGGTTTGAACGCAGATTGTAATCGTCAAGATACAAATGGGGTTTAAGATGAAATCAAGTGGCAAACTTGAAGAATCGTTTAGTTTCATATGTTATAATCAATATTTTTAATTCATTTTAATTGTCCAATGTTATTATTCCACAGTCGATAATCCACAGTTGACAGTTCAATAATTCATATATAGTTTAATATATCATATTTGAATTAATTAATACGTGTCGTGACCCGTATATGTCTCAGACTCGATCACAACTCAAAGTATATATATTATTATAGAATCAACCTCAACCCTGTATAGAGAACTCGATCATTACTGCATATAGAGTGTCTATGGTGATTCTAAATAATATATATATAGATGCGTCGATATGATATGTCAAAACCTTGTATACGTGTCCCGATATTTAAAGTGCGTAAAGTAAATAACAAAAATTAAATGACGATAAATAAAGTGCGTAAAGTAAATATTAGAAATTAAATGACGATAAATAAAATTGCGAGAATATAAATTGCGATAAAATAAATTGCGATAATTAAATTGCGATAGATAAAATGTAATACGGAATTAACAGTTAGCTAGGATTTTGTTAGCGTGGTTTCTTAATAAAATTCAATATTATTAATTAGTCTGTTCCTAATCAATTTTTATTGTGTCAATTATTTCTTCATTATGCCACTTGTTGGATTCTGATAGGTCAAAATCCAAATATGAAATTGAATAAAAATGGTTATTCTGCGGTGAACGGATACGTATATCGGTGGTTGTAAGTAAGATAGTAAATGATTGTTGAATCAGATTTGAAGAATGTACAATGTAACTTATTAATGTGAAATCTTAAATATTCCTCGGGTATTACCTACCTGTTAAAATATTTTCATCATTAACAGTTTGTACAAAAGAATATTTAATCACAATCTTTATGAAAATATATATATACATATACATTTTCTTTAGATGTAATTATGGAGTTAATGAGTCAATATAATATTAAACTCATTTGATTTTCGATTTGAGCTAGAATAAGTAATCTCTAAAACTATTAGGATCCACATATTCTTCGCAGAATATCGATGAAGTTATGGATCAATACTTCATCATTAATTATTAGGATTCACATATTTTTTCGCAGAATATTAATGAAGTTATGGATCAATACTTCATTGTTAATTGCTGTTGGTACTCCTTGGTATTCATGGTGCGTATGATGTTGATGTTCGTGGAACAGATTGTGAAATTGAGGCTTGGGATGCGGATGTTGTTGTTGGTGGTACCGTTGACGTTGATGATGTTGCTGAAGCTGGTACATTTTGCACCATATTTTTCAAGGCTACAACTCAGGCGCGAAGCTCGTTGACTTCTTTAATTACTCCGGGATGATTGGCGGTTGGAACAAGCGAATGAATAAAGTTTAGAATATGAGATATGATATGTTCGTGGTGAGATATTCAGGAAATGAGGGTGAAAATGGTGTTTCGAATTGGTTCGCCGGTAAACGCTTCAGGTTCATTGTCAAGAGGTGAATTCAGTGGGTGGAAGGGATCGCCTTCTTCGCGTCTCCATTGATTAAGTCGACTACGAATGCATCAAATGAATTGGGGATAGCTGATTGATTGATTCATTCTGGTGACACCGCTTTCGGAGCTTAGGTGAATATCCATGTCGGAATAGCTGTCGGAATAACTATCGGAATAGCTATCGAAATCTGAGAGACTCGAACTGGTTGAGGAATTCATCTCGTACAATCAGATGAAGGATTTTTGATAAGAAATAGATTATAGAATGTAGATTAGTACCCTGCAATACATAATTAACATATGCATACATAATACTAAAATCCCATAAGTTACGGAGAAATCTACGGAATCTGTCAGGCAAAGTCTATAGTAGCAGATACACTAAGATATGAATTAGCAGATACGCTAAGATACGAATTTTTTTGTCTATACACTATTCATGCAATCATTGCAGTAAGATGTGTCTAGACTAAGTATGATAAGCAAGTGATTCTCTAAGAATGATAAACAGGTAATTTTTGACACGAAATGATAAGCAAAACTTTTGACATGCAGACATGGTCGAAGTCCAGACTCATTAATGCATCCTAACGACTTATCAGTTAGACACACTAATGCAGACATGGTTCACTAAGACCACCGCTCTGATACCAACTGTAGAGACCCGTCCTAATCCCTCCGGACGAAGTCCATATCGATTACAAATGATTCACAACAGTTGATTACATCGCGAGGTAATTGACCTCTATATGATAAATTTTACAAACATTGCATTCGTTTTTAAAAGACAAACTTTTGTTACATCGACAGTTGGCAGGCATGTAAAGCATTTCATAATATATCCAAATATAATTGACTTAATAATAATCTTGATGAACTCAACGACTCGAATGCAACATCTTTTGAAATATGTCATGAATGACTCCAAGTAATATCTCTAATATGAGCAAATGCACAGCGGAAGATTTCTTTCGTACCTGAGAGTAAACATGCTTTAAAGTGTCAACCAAAAGGTTGGTGAGTTCATTAGTTTAACATAAATAATCATTTCATAATTTTAATAGACCACAAGATTTCATAATTCCATTTTTCATAAACATACGTCCCATGCATAGAGACAAAAATTTGATTCATATGGATTGAACACCTGGTAACCGACATTCACAATATGCATATAAGAATATCCCCATCATTCCGGGATCCTCCTTCGGACATGATATAAATTTCGAAGTACTAAAGCATCCGGTACTTTGGATAGGGCTTGTTTGGCCCGATAGATCTATCTTTAGAGTTCGCGTCAATTAGGGTGTCTGTTCCCTAATTCTTAGATTACCAGACTATATAAAAAGGGGCATATTCGATTTCGATCATTCAACCATATAATGTCATTTTAATTACTTGTGTCTATTTTGTAAAACAGTTATAAAAGCAGCGCATGTATTCTCAGTCCCAAAAATGTAAAGAGTAAAAAGGAATCAAATAAACTCACCTAATGTATTTTGTAGTAAAAATACATATGACGACATTGAACAATTACAGGGTTGGCCTCGGATTCACGAACCTATATCATTTGTATATATATATATATATTAAAACATATACTTGTAATTGAATAATTATATATATTTTATTATTAGTGATATAATTTATATCATTAATAATTTATAAGCTTCATTATTTATTTATATATTTTTATTTTATATAAATATATTTGTTAATATAGTTAAGTTATGTGTATTAAGTATATTTATATACAAAATCTTTATTTTTACATTTATAACCTTAATATCGTCATTAGAACTTTTAGTTGAGTAGCCATAATTATATTAATATTAGTGATATAGATAATACTGATACTAATAATAATAATACTAGTAAAATAATAATTTTAATAAAAACGATATATTTAAAAAGTAACGATACTTTTAGTAATAATAATAATACTACTTATATTTATAACAATGATACTAATAATAATGTTTATGATAAATAATAATATAATATATTGTTTCATAATGATAATAATATTAATAATCCTACTCATAATAATAATAACAATTATATTAACAGTCATAATAATACTTATAATGATAATATTATTGTTAGTAACAATAGTTTTTAATGAAAAAAAATGAAAAGTTACTAACTAAGATAATGAAAATAATACTTTTGATAATAATACTTAACACTTTTTAATACCAATTTTATAACTAATTATAATATTAATAACAATACTACTTACTAATACTACTAAGGGTAATAATGTTAGTAATAATAATAATCACTATAATGGAATTTGTAATTATAAATGCTAGCTAATACTTATAATAATAATAATTAGTAGTCTATAACTAATATTAATAATAACTATAATAATACCAATAATAATTATGATACTTATAATACTTGTAGTAACATAACACTAAATAATAATAATATCAACATTAATAATAATAGTAATAATAATAATAATCATAATAATAATAATAAAAATAATGGAAATAAAATATAAAAGAGTATACCCTTTTGAAGGTTTTTCCAAAAAAAATTGCCCATGACAGGGCTCGAACCCGTGACCTCCCGCTCACACACCAACACACTTAACCATTCAATCCATTACGTTTTTCTGAATTAATACCCGACATATATGTATATAACAATTATCGCCTGTTGCTGCTTCTTCTTCTATCTTTCATAAATCAAACCGAACCAGATCCTTTAAATCTTTATAATGATTACAAAAATCGATTTCTAGTATTCAATATCCAACACATAAATGATTATTAGATATAACTTGGATAAAAAAAAATATACAAAAAAATAAAGAGAACCGACGGTACTGCTGTTCGTGACTCAAAGAAAGAAAAAAAAAAATTGATTTCAAAATTGAGAATGTTTTGGACAATTGTTATAACATGAAATAGTTTATAAATGATTCCTACAAACTTCCTTAGTCGTCAATTGCTCCATTTATTCAAAAACGAATTCGAATTTTTGATTAGAACACTCGGGTTGACTTTTTGAGATAAAGCTTTGACTCCAAAATTCTTAATCAATACTATGAATTGAAACCTATAATTCTGCAGAAAGTTTCATTAAAGGATTTCTAACACATTTGCATTATCACTTTTTGAAAATTGTTTAGATAACGAAGGATTGCATAAATGGTACAAGAACAGGGGTGCGTACATTTTTCTGTTTAATTAAAATCATAAAAAAAATCGGTTGTAATTGTGATTGATGATGATGATGGAGGAACGAGTAGGTTTCCTTAACAGAGTAATTTTGATTGCTCGTTATATGGATTTTATGGTGTCGACATAGCTAGACGATAAGTCAGAAGAAAATAAAGAAACAAATTGATATTTAACAGAAACGTACCTCTTTTGTTTGTAACTGTGATTTTATATTCTTTGCAGTACCAATCAATAGACAAAAGCAAAAATTTACTACAGAATGAAAGCTATTTGAAACAGATTAGGATTCTAGTTCAAACTTATATAATTTTCATATAATTAATATTGATATTTATTTATTTTAATTATATATATGGTAATTACATTACTAATATTAATATTAATAATAAATAATAAATAATAAAAATACTAATAATAATAAGAATGATAATAATCATATGACTAATGTTAATAATCATAAAATGTATTATTTTCTAATAATTGTTAATAACAACACTAATAATAGTTATTTTCACAATAAGTATAATGCTATTAGATAATAATAATGATATATATAAAAATAATGGTAACAATAATATAATTCATAATACTAATTATAATAATATTAATGATAATGATAATATCAAAAATGATGATTATAATGATACTAATAATAATACTAATTACATTAATATTGATGTTATTAATGATAACAATATTATAACAAATCAAATATACCAAATTTCATATTTATACATTATATAATAATATTAATACTACTGATATTAATATTAATAATAAATGTATATAATTACTATCATTAATTTGTAACTACTTTTAATATTTTAGTATTATCTTTTATTAATTTTGTAATATCTAATAATCATGCATTTTATGAACACATCTATTGAATATTAACATTTATAACTGTTACGATATAATCATTATTACTAGGATTCATTTATATCTATTTAACTAAATAGGTTTATAATAATATTATATATTTTTATATATTCATATTAATAGTAACTTAACTATTCTGTTTAATATTTTACATTCTAAATTCCAAATTGTTTAAAGTGTATTTTATTAATTCAAAATATATATACATTCATATTTATATATTTTTACATATTTGTTACACACAATTGTTCGTGAATCGTCGGAAATTTGGTCGAGGTTCAAATGATTACATGAATACAGTTTAAATTCTTTTGTGACTCAACATTACAGACTTTGCTTATCGTGTCGGAATCATGTAAAGATTAAAGTTTAAATTTGGTCGGAAATTCCCGGGTCATCACAGCTGGTACATTTTACACCATATTTTCCAAGGCTACAACTCAGGTGCGAAACTCGTTGACTTATTACTCCGGGATGATTGTCGGTCGGAATGAGCGAATGAATAAGGTTTTGAATCTGACTTGTGATATAGTCGTGGCAAGATACTCTGAAAATGAGAGAGAAAATGGTGTTACGAACAGGTTCGCCGGTAAGTGCTTTAGGTTCTTCACCAAGAGTGCAGGTTGGTGAGTGGAAAGGATCGCCTTCTTCTCGTCTCCATTGATTTAGTCGACTACGAAACCATCAGATGAATTGGGAATGGTTGATTGGTTGATTCATTCTGGTGACACTGCTTTCGGAGCTCGAGTGAAACTCTATGTCGGAATAGCTGTCGGAATAACTATCAGAATAGTTATCGGAATCTAAGGGACTCGAAATTGTTGAGGGATTCATATCGTACGATCAGATGAAGGATTTTCAATAAGAAATAGATTAGAGGATGTAGATTAGTACCCTGCAATACATAATTTACATATGCATATATAATACTAAAATCCCATAAGTTACGGAGGAATCTACGGAAGCTATCAGGCAAAGGTAACAATAATAGATACGCTAATATGTAAATTAGCAGATACGATAAGATATGAATTTCGTCTATACACTATTCATGCAGTCGATGCATTAAAATGTGTCTAGACTAAGAATAATAAGCAAGTGATTCCCTAAGAATGATAAGCAGACGATTTCCGACTAGAAATGATAAGCAAAACTTTTGACATGCAGACACGGTCGAAGTCCAGACTCACTAATGCATCTAAACAACTATCAGTTAGACACCTTAATGTAAGACCTGGTTCGCTAAGACCACCGCTCTGATACCACCTATAGTGACCCGTCCTAATCCATCTGGACGAAGTCTTCAACAGTTGGTCCCATTGCGAGGTTCTGACCTCTATATACCATGAACGACTCCATGTAATATGAGCAAATGCACAGCGGAAGATTTCTTTCATACCTGAGAATAAACATGCTTTAAAGTATCAACCAAAAGGTTGGTGAGTTCATAGGTTTATCATAAAACAATAAAATTCATTATTTTGATAGACCACAAGATTTAAATCCTGCATGGTACAAATGGGCCCGAATCCTACACCCACCTGTAATGTACATGCGATATCTTTTAAATACAGTACACCTTTCTCGTGTACGTAATCATCTTTCATAAATCTTAGTAACCGTACACATATCTTGTGCACAAAATAACATACACATAACATGTGTATAAAATCATTCTCTCGATACATAACATTCACATCAATTGGTGGCAATTATCATGTCCACATAATTCAATGGTGGCAATTATCATGTCCACATAATTCAACGGTGGCAATTATCATGTCCACATAATTCAACGGTGGCAATTATCATGTCCACATAATTCAATAATAATCCGCAGAACTTCTGTCTGCATAATAATTCATTCGAGGAATGTTTTGCTTGTGTCTATCTCGTCAAACATTTATAAAAGCATTTCATGTATTCGCAGTTCAAAATGTATTTCAAAAGCATTTAATAAAGCAGTTATAAAAACAGCGCATGTATTCTCAGTCCCAAAAATGCAAAGAGTAAAAGGGAGTAAATGAACTCACATAATGTATTTTGTAGTAAAAATACACATGACTATATTGAAGAATGCAAGGTTGGCCTCGGATTCACGAACCTATATCATTTATATATATATTAATACATATAATGGTAATCGAACAAATTTGAATATTATTATTAGTGATATAATTGTTTTATGTTTCATTAATTCATTTATTAATATTAAAAAATAATTTCTTATTAAGGTAGTTAACTAATTTATTTATAAAAATTAGAGCTTTACATTAAGGTTTTTTTGATAAAAATATATATAGTTTAATTAATAATATTTTATTGATAGAATATAGTAGTAAAAAAATATATATATATATATATATATATATATTTATTTGTAATAATACTAATAGGAATAATAATAATAATAATGATAGTAATAATAGTAATAATAATATCAATGTTAATTTTAATAAAGATAATTACTTTACTAAAAATATTAAGTTTTAACAAAAATGATAACTTTGATAATTGTAGTTATAATGATACTTTTAATAAAAGTGATAATAATAATAATAATTCTAATAATAATAATAATAATGATAATTTCTGTAAAAGTGATAATAATGATAATAATTCTTAGTAATAACAATACTTATTAATGATAATCATCTTAATAATAGTAATGGTATTATCGATAATAATACTTTTAATAATCCTTTTAACTTGTATCTTAATTGTAATTTTAATATTCTTGTTTATAATCTTTATATTTATAATGATAATAATAATAATCTTAATAATATTCATAAACATCTTAGTATTAATGTATCCTTATTAAATCTTCATTTTCATAACTTAAGTCTTCATTAATATATCCATGATCATGTTTATATTATACAATTTTTTTAACCCTAATATTTAATAATAATAATAATAATAATAATAATAATAATAATAATAATAATAATAATAATAATAATAATAATAATAATAATAATAATAATAATAATAATAATAGTAATAATAATAATAATAATAATTGTCTACCTAATAAAGAATGGGAATTCGTCTGTTGGCTACTCAAACCAGATCGAGAAAAAAAAAACAGAAGCAAGAACACGGCATAAATCACAGTTCAAGGGATCTTCAGTTCTTTAATCGCTCCATCGATTAATCAATCAAACAACCGTCTTCAAGGTATTACAGGTCTTCGATTTCATCATCATCGTTCAATTGATCAACACTCATCATCATCATTATCGTTTACGCACAATTAGTAACCCTAGAGTCTTCAACCTTATTTCATTCACGAACCCTAAATCGTTCGATCGTTCAAGATTCTTCACAGGAAATGAGGACAATTCATAGGTACGTTCCTTCAATTGGTTCTAAACTAATAGATAGACACAGGATTAAAATGCCAAAAAGATTTCGGTTTCTTTTAATCAATTGAAATTTAGTTAATTGATTGAAAGAGATTTAATTTATTATTTATTGTATGAACGAATTGATTGATTGTTTGTAGCAGGATTTGTGATGTTGGTGGTTTCAGTTTATTGAGTGATGATTGAGCAAACAACAACACAGAAGCAATTTGATAGCAGTTAGTAACAGGTATTGATACGGTTTGATGATGATTTTGGCTATGATTTCTATACGGTAACAACAATGATCGAGAGATGATGGCATTGTATTGTGGTTTGTGGTGTTCGGGTTTGGTGTTTCTCATCGAGTAGTAGTAAATGAGTGGTGATGATTTAGTGATGGTGATCATGGGTTCACGAAGAAAAGAGGTAAAGAGGATGGTTATTTGGGTTACATCTGACTTAGCGACTTAAACGAGCATAAAGTAGTTGTGAACCGAAGAAGATAAATGGTTTTTGGTTGGTTTCGACTACAGCCTGGTGAAGTTTCTTGAATGGTATTTGAACTATGATTGGAAAGTTATTGTAAACAGAGTATTTGTTCATCTTCTGTTAAATTGTGTTTTGATTATTTTTTTTTATAGACACAGGTAATATATAGCTTGCATTGTAGTTGTTTGAAGCTGTTCATGAGTTGATCACAATTGTTTGTAGTGAGCTAAAGGTCGTCAACGAATATTGAGCAGGAGTATGAAGGACAGAAGTAGTAGTTGCAGCAGCAAGGTGTGGCGATGATTTGTTTAGCTTGATTAAAGAATACAGGTACCATGATCTTAGAGTTGTATTTTACTAACGAAACATAACATTTTTATAGTTTAAGGTTTGATAATATGGTTGTGATGGTGGTCGAAGATCTATGTGAAAGTGGTTTGAGTAGTTGTAGCAAGGATGGTCATGATGGATTGTGTAGTTTGATTAAAACAAGAAATGAAAAAAAATTAAAAAGGCTGCAAGAAACAGAAAACTGGAAGTAGTCGTGGTTTAATGGTGTTGGAGATGTGATGGTTCTTGAGTAAGTTTCAAACAGAGGCAGCTGAAGTAACAATGATGGTGGTTCACTAGGTGTCGGTTTAAAGTTAATAGAAAACATGAAAGAATTGGGGTTTGGCTCGTGATCTTGATTCAATGACAATATGTGGTTCGATGTTGGTGTTCATGGTTGGTGATGGCAACGAGGAAGACCACAAAAAGATGGTTCGGTTGATGGCAAAGAAAAGAAAATGAGGTGTTTAGTGATGGTGGTTTCTCATAATTCAAAAGCATGTATATGTACATATATAATATATAAGAGATAGAGATGGTTGTAGTAATATAATGATATGTGAATTGAAATGAAACAGATAGATAGATGGACCCTATGAGTGAAAAGAATGGATAACAAATAAAGTAGGAATCTCAATCTCACTCGATAACTTTATTCAAATTTCTGCCATTTGCGTAAATCAATTGATTGATAATAGAAAAAGGAAACTAGTACACAAAGGGGGTAGGTTGATTTAATCAAACAGACAAAAACAAAAACAAATAATAAAGCTAGAAAATGATTGATAACAATTTCGTATGGTGTCTGTGGAATTTAGTTAATCGAATTGCATCAGATGTGATAGAGACTTGTAACAAACCAACGCGTAATTAGCTGTACATAGATTCTTCATAATATTAATATAAATATATTCATAATTCTAATTAATAATAATAATATTAATAATGATCATAGAAATTTTAATATTATAAATGATAAAAAAAATAATCACAATTACAATAATGATAATAATAAAATTTATAATAATAATAATAATAATTCTTATTAAAATTGGTAATAGTAATATCTAATAATATTACTAATATTAATCATATAACTAAAATTATAACTTTACTACTAAATATAATAATAATAATATTAACAAATCAAATGTAACAATTTTTGTATTTCAATCTACTCTCTATATTTAGATAAGAAATTTTAAATAAAAAGTTTAAGTTTCATAATAAACTAAATCATATGATAGTTTATTAATATATTTAATTTATAATATATAATTATTTACATGTCTAGTTATTTATATATACATCTCTATTTATTATTTAATGGTTCGTGAATCGTTGGAATTGGTCACGGGTTGAATGAATCCATGTAAACAATTCAAAAATTCTGAGACTCACATTACAGACTTTGCTCATCGTGTCGAAATCATATAAAGATTAAGTTTAAATTTAGTCGGAAATTTTCGGGTCGTCACAACCAACTCCCTGAAGAGACTCTTCTGCCGATTTGGAGCTCCCCGCGCTATAATAAGTGATAGAGGCACACACTTCTGCAATACTGAATTTATGAAGGTGATGCAACAATAAGGAGTTACCCACAAAATGTCCAATGCCTATCATCACTAGACTAATGGACAAGCAGAGGTCACGAAAAGAGCACTCAAAAGAATCCTAGAACGAACTGTCGGCCATCATGGAAATAAATGGGCCGAGAAACTAGACGATGCTCTGTGGGAATTTCGGACTGCTTAGAAGAATCCTCTAGGGACTACACCCTACCACATGATTTATGGAAAAGCCTGTCACCTTCCGCTGGAACTTGAATATAAAGCTCTCTGGGCGCTGAAGACCTGCAACCTCAATCCCTCAGTTACCGCAAAGCATCGAAAGATGTAGATGAACGAACTCGCCGAATTAAGAGACCAAGCATACGAAACGTCATACATCTACAAGGAACGAATGAAGCTTACACATGATGTAAAATTGATTCCTACAAAGTTCGTTCCTGGAGATAAAGTTATGCTCTTTAATTCTCTATTCAAGAAGTTTGCCGGAAAATTTAGATCAAGATGGAGTGGCCCATACAAAGTTGTACATGCTTTTCCACACAGAGCCGTGGAATTAGAAGGACCTACTGGCAACTTCAAAGTCAACGGCCACCGACTAAAAGCCTATCTAGAAGACCACGATAAAGAGGAACACCTCTTCTCCTTTGATCCATTCTGAAGATCTGACAGAGAAAAGTCGAGCTGTAACGACTTGATAAATAAAGCGCTCTTGGGAGGCACCCCTTGCTTATCTTTTTTATTTTTATTTAAATTATTTTCAGTCTAAAAATATTATCTCTGTGTACTAACAACTAAGCGCCATACTTGCGTTTAGTACTTACAAGTTTATTGAATGTGTTCAGGCAAAAATGCCAAGTTCAGGAGCTTCTGTTTACATCTCAGTTCGTAGGAGGAGGACTCCTAGAGTTTACTCATCCGGAAGCAATGCTGATCTGAACAGGCCATCAACAGGACAATTAGGCCCTAGGCGATTGATATTGGAGAGTGTTGAGGAAGATATTGGTACAGCACCACCAGCACCTCCAGTTCGACGATCCAGACGATTAGCTAGGAGACCTGCTAAGCACACAAAGCTACTAGAGACACATGAGCCACAGACGGTGATACACAATGGAGCCACCTAGAATGACCCTGACGTTATATGGGCATTACTCAGAGACCAGCAGAGGCTCTACCGAGCTCTTAGAGCATACCTTCAGCGCGAGGGGATGCCCCGCAATACTCTAGGCCCACGTCATTTAGGCTAGCACGCCGTCTACAACCGACATGACAAGCTACCCACAGGCATTCCACACCGGGCTCAGTTCACTCAGTTGCTTCAGCAGCCATCCCAGCACATGCTACTCCCGCTCCCATCACGCCGCCTGCTCCAATCATCGAGCCAGTCCCAGTCACTGAGCTACCTGAGGGTTGTCACCTAGTCACGATTCCCATTTCAGTTGAGCCACCCACGACCCAGGCATTTGAGATTACCGGGAACATACCTGAAGAGGAGCCTTTCTCGAGCCTATCACACCTGGAGTTGCCATCAGAACTTTGTCTAGATTCACTACTAGGCCCTGAGTTGGATATAGGGTAACCACTTGAGTACTTGCCGAGACTAGAGGATGATGATGATCTCTTTGGTTACTTCGCAGCGCCGACTCAGCACATTGACCAGGATAATATTCCATAGACTACTTTACTTTATTTTTAGTTTTATCTTTTTAAAGCATTGTACTAAAAAGTTATATATAGTGGAAATGCTGCCTTTCTCTTTTTGTTCTTCATGCAGAAATCTTATCAAAAGAGACTGGTCCTTTCCAGCAATTAGGAGACTGACCGTAGGAAGGCCTATCACTAGGAAAGTAACACGACCATAGGGAAGTAATCCTTCCTCAAACCTATTTCGATTATTACACACTAAAATCTCTAAGTGTGGGGTAACCCCCGCAACTAACTTGGAAATTTTAGAAGAGAATGTCCTTAATTTATAAAGTATTAAAATATTCTTCTTCAGAGAACTTCTTCTAAGTGTGGGGTAATGGGTAAAGGTTTAAAAGACCGAGTAACCGTAAAACGCCAAGTTTTGAAAAATTCTTTTGTCTGGAAAGCAATTAAGCAATGGATATTGGGTGATTTCAAAAAATTCTTACCTTGTTTTTGCCCAAAAGATCCAATAAAATTGCTAGAAATCGGAATAATTAAGCTGAAACTTATGTTTTGTGTCAAAAGATTTCTTTTAAGAAAATATGTAAAAGGCTAAGCATGATCAAGCACGACCCCTACTCCCAAAAAGTGAGGAATCTTGGACCCAAAGTATCTGTATGACCCATCAAATCTATAGTACTTTGTCATTTCAATTGATGAGCGTGCCGGTGTACGGTTCAAGTTAGAACTTGGTTCTAATATACGTTCAAGACCAATAGTTAGTAAGCGCCATACGTTGTGCAGGTATGATACTCCTTTCGAAATCATTCTGAATAGAGAAGACAAAATGCCATCCTTTTTCGTTTCCACTTCACGCAATTTAAACTGACCAACTCACATAAAGAGTTGATGAATCAGAAATATTCACCCCAAATTCACTCCCAAATTACACCATTCACCTTCACTCCCCTTTGCATTCATCAAAAGATCCAGAGCTTAAGAAAGAGATAGATCGATTAAATTCGCTTCAAAAGCACTTGTTGAAAGATTTCGAACCCCTGATTGTTTTTGATGGGTCAAAGACCTATTTTCAGTGGATTATCACTTCCTCTCTGGGCACCAGGAACGAAAGACAAAAGTTATGAAGAAAGGGTATACCGATAAAAAAAAAATGTGTTGTTTGTTGAAAGAGCAAAGTCTCTATGAATAAAGGTAAAAAGAAACCCGAGAAGTTGCCCTGAAGAAGGATACCGAAAGAGCCAAAGAAAATTCTAGACAAAGTCTTAGCAAAATCCGCCTTTTCCGAAGAAAACTTTTACGGATTCCAAACCGTTCTCTATCCAAAAATGGATACTCTAAAGAATCCAATTCTATCAATTCTCTCAAAAATCAAAAGATCTGGATACCTTTCACCAATCCATAAATTTCCCGACCAAACCCTACAACCCATCTTCCTCTTGAAAGAATGCCTAGGAAGAAGATCAGTGCCGTCCTTACTTAACCGGTAGAGATATCGATGCTTTACCAAGCCTATGATGAGAACTGTTACACGACTGGCTTCTGAGCGACAATACAATTAGAATAGGACACTGATATCGGCTAAAAAGTCACGTTTTCACCCGGGTATTAAGGTCCAAAAACAAGAAAGATTCGAACTTTATAGGCAAAATACCCACTTCGTTGGTTAGAATTGAAGAACAAGTAATTACGAAGATGGTTAAAAAAGAATCAAGAGAATCGGAGCTAAAACGAAGATTCTAGAGCGAAAACGGTGAAAGACAAGAAATCAAGTTACGATCCAGGGAATCAACAAGCCAAACGGCTTGCCAAACGGCCTGCCAAACGGCCTGCCAGTGTGTCAAACGTCCTGCCAAATGGCTAGAACAAATGACCTCGTTAAACGACTTGCCTCAGCAAATGGGCCCTGCAAACGGCCTGCCAAACGGCCTGCCAGCCGTTTGCAGGCAAATTTTGTGCTTATTTAAAGGGTCTTTATCATTCATTCCAACACAAACTTTAATTCACTTCTTTCTCTCTCTTGTACAATATTAGTCATACTCTCAAGGCCATCGACTCCGTGCGGGAAACCTAGTACCCAGAGAAGAACGCTGAAGATTGTATTAGGAGCGGTCTGGAGTATTGAAGTTGTCACTTTTGTATTCAGAACTCGTTTAATCTACTGGTATTTCTATCCCGTATCTTTATATAATGTCTTCTATTATTATGCTTTGTGATATTGTTGCCATGATTATCGAGTAGTTATCTTTAGTGTATGCTATGATGTAAGCAGTTGTAATGCCGAAATAATGTTATGGTTTATGTATGCTGTTGAAATGCTTTCCGATTATGCTTTAAAATCAAACGCTTTTCCAACTAATAGAACGTAGTTATTGGCTCTGTTATTGGGGAAGTCGTGAACCCCGATTCAGAGTACACTATCTGTGTCACCCCTTGGTAAGAGAAGTCTATCGGATACAATGTAAGATTGATTGAGGCACACAGGTTGTAGTAAGTCTATCGAGCTTTGGATTCCGACTGAGGACTCTTTCGTAGTGAAACATCTGACTAGACCCTTAGTACATTGTCGGTCCCAGACCATGCTAGTGTAGTCACCAAGCATATAAACTTCGTACCTGTACGCTGAAACACATCGGTTGTATGCTGTACCTCTGCTAAGTAAGGCCATGGAACCCGGTCTGTGTTGATTAGTACACTGCACCATAACGCGGTCTCAAGCATTACACCCCGCTTGAGGGATTCTTAGTTAATTAAGGAACTGTTTGTTTAGACACATAAAGGATTGGACCGTTAGGATAACCGAACGTGTTCATGGAAGTCAGCTTGACTTGGCCATGGTGTTCTTTATGGTTGAACTCTTTTTAAAGGGCCTAACTATCTTTTAAAACCAATCATTAACGAAAGCATTGAAACACATCACGTCTCTCAGATATGGTAAACCATGTATTCTATTATGCTTAAGAAAGTTTAGACCATTGTGGAATGTTAATACGTCACCCAACCGAGTCGCTCAATTGGATGAGCCGTCTGATCGTGTATGCCTGTAGTTAGACTGCACGGGCGTCGGGGGTAAGGGACGTTGATGTCTATTCAGAATCTTCAAGCCTAACGCAGTACCCAGTGACATGTCTTATGATAGGGGCGTTTAGGACCAGTGTAATGAACACAAGGCCTCTGCCTATTCATGAGCCAGTATTCCATAATCTCGGCAGAATAACTGATGAGGTCATATTATGCGCTCACTTTAACCTTATCTGAAATACGAATTTTATCGTATTTACTTTATCTGTATTATAAATTAGAAAATCCAAAATTAAGTAACCACTACTCCTTTCTAACTATCTTAGGCTTAAATATAGGTTCGATTCTGCTGATATCTCAAAAATACGACTCTAGGTCATACTTACCTTACTCATACTAAGGAGTAGTACGATTTAGGCCCCGCTAAATTGATAATGCTAAAAACGAACATATATTTCATAGCATTATCCCTCAAGAAAGACAAGCTTTTAGTTGCAATTGTTCTATTTACAAGTGATATTCGTTTAAATAATAAAAGGTGAAGACAAAAGACAGATTCGACAAATTGAAGACGCAAACAACCAAAAAGCTCAAAAGTACAAAATACAATCAAAGAGGTTCCAATTATTGATAAGAAACGTCTCAGAATTACAAGAGTACAAGATTCAAAACGCAAAGTACAAGATATTAAATTGTACGCAAGGACGTTCGAAAATCCGAAACCGGGACCAGAGTCAACTCTCAACGCTCGACGCAACGGACTAAAAATTACAAGTCAACTATGTACATGAATATAATATAATATTTAAATAATTACTAAAATTATTTATATATTATATTTATTTATATAATCCATCGGCAAAGAAGATCCAAACTTGTGTGAGCTGTAAAATCAAACTCCGCGACTTGCGGAGTTTGAAGTCCAAAAAGGCCGCGACTCGCGGAGCCCCAAATTCTGAAACTGCCTATAAAGCTCGCGCATTCTGATCGTAAAAAATATCCAAAATTCCATCAATCTCTCTATCATCAACATATATATATATATATATATATATATATATATATATATATATATATATATATATATATATATATATATATATATTTATATTTATATTATAATTTTAATTTCCAATAATAAGGGTATGTTAGCGAATGTTGTAAGGGTGTAATTCGAAATTCTGTCCGTGTAACGCTATGCTATTTTTAATCATTGTAAGTTATGTTCAACCTTTTTAATTTAATGTCTCGTAGCTAAGTTATTATTATGCTTATTTAATCCAAAGTAATCATGATGTTGGGCTAATTACTAAAATTGGGTAATTGGGCTTTGTACCATAATTGGGGTTTGGATAAAAGAACGACACTTGTGGAAATTAGACTATGGGCTATTAATGGGTTTTATATTAACTAAACAATACCTTGTTAATTTAATATACAAACTTATAATTTGACGTACTTATATATAACCACATACGCTTGACTGGGTACGGTGGGCGGGATATCTATAAATACCAATAATTATTCATTTTACCGGACACGGAACTGGATTAATAGTTAATTGACTTGTTGAAACAGGGGTGAATTACATTTAAGTGTAATTGGTGTAATTGTTAATAAAGTAGTAAAACCTTGGTTTACACGCAGTCGATAACCTGGTGTATTCATTAAACAAAGTATTAAAACCTTGTTACAATTCGAATCCCCAATTAGTTGGAATATTTGACTTCGGGAATAAGAATAATTTGACGAAGGCTTTCGCTCTTTATATTTATGACTGATGGACTATTATGGACAAATCCATATGGACATATTAAATAATCCAGGACAAAGAACAATTAACCCATGGGCATAAAACTAAAATCAACACGTCAAACATCATGATTATGGAAGTTTAAATAAGCATAATTCCTTTATTTTCATATTTAATTGCACTTCTAATTATCGCACTTTTATTTATTGTTATTGTATTTAATTACACTTTTATTTATTGTCTTTGTATTTAATTGCACTTTTAATTTTCGTACTCTTTAATTATCGTAATTTTATTTTATCGCACTTTTATTTATCGCAATTTCATTATCGTTATTTACTTTACGCTTTAAATTAAGTCTTTTATTTATTTAATATTTTACATTAGGTTTTAACTGCGACTAAAGTTTTAAAATCGACAAACCGGTCAATAAACGGTAAAAACCCCCCTAATGATGTAGCGTGAGGTTACGAAATTACTATTATTTTTAATACAAAATACTACAAAATATGACACAAGTTTTATTAATTTACGGATGAGATATACCTAAACCTTGCTACAACACTATAGGCAGTGTACCTAATCGTAGAGTAGTGTAGTTTTTAGTAAGTCCGGTTCGTTCCACAGGGAGCTAGTGATTACGTACTATATTTTTAACAACTATATTTATACAAAAAATATATAATTATATAAGTAGTAATATTATTATAAAAGGGGGGTTTTACCGTTTAATGACCGGTTTGTCGATTCTATATTTTAAGCGCAAAGATAAATGACGATAATTAAAGTGCGTAAAAAAATGACAGTAAATAAAATTGCGAGTAATAAAATGACAGTAAATAAAGATACGATGAGAAATACAATAAAAGAATTATGCTTATTTAAACTTCCGTAATCATGATGTTTAACGTTTTGATTTTAATTAATTGTTACTCGGGTTAATTGTCCTTTGTCATGGTTTATTTGATACCTATCTGGTTTTTGTCCATAATAGTCCATCGGTCATAAATATAAAGTGCGAGTGTCCTCGTCAAATTACCCTTATACCCGAAGTCAAATATTCCAACTAATTAAGGATTTAAACTGTGACGCAGTTATCACTTCTGTCAACAATTACACCAGTTATCACTGTATGTAATCTACCCCTGTTTTGATTAGATATGAATATTAATTTACCCACTTGATCAGTTTGAATAATCAATTACCCAACCCGAATAATTAATTAAATGATTATAATAGATTCCATATGAACGTCACTAAATAGGACAACCATAATCATTATTAATTATTAGGATAATTAATTTGAAGATAGGTTCGACAGACTCCAATGAGTTGTCACTCAATTAGACAATACCCCCCATCTATTAATAGTCAATAGTCCAATTTCCACAAGTGTCGGTCTTTTGCCCAAACCTTAATTATGGTACAAAGCCCAATTACCCAATTTTAGTAATTAGCCTAACATCATGATTACTTCGTTTTAAATAAGCATAATAATAACTTAGCTACGAGACATTAATATAAAAAGGTTGAACATAACTTACAATGATTAAAAATAGCGTAGCGTTACACGGACAGAATTTCGACTTACACACTCAAACGATCTCTATCATAAATCTTATTATTATCATAATTTAAAATTAAAATTAAGATTATTGTTATATCTTATTAAGTTAACATTATGATAGAGATATAGAATATAGATATTGATAATTGATATTGATAATAGATAGATGGATCGATAGAAATATAGAAAATATGATCGAAAAAAGGTATATTCAATTGATCGTATTACATAGCTTTTATAGGCGAAATTAGAATTGAAATTTTCATTTACGACCCCTGAACTATGCTCAATTAACAACTTTTTATTATTTAATATTATTCTTATTATGAATTACTTAAATATTATATTTTATTCTTGTGCATAATTGACTCGTAATTTTTACACCGTTGCGTCGAGCGCTGAAAGTTGGTTCATGCCTCGGTTCCGGATTTTCGAACGCCCTTTCGTACAATTTTATATCGTGTACTTTGCATTTTGTAACTTGTACTCTTGTCATTTTTAGACGTTCTTCATCAATAAATTGAACCTTTTGAATTGTATCTTGTGCATTTGAGCTTTTTGGACGTTTTGGTCTTTCAAATCTTCGTTTTTGTCTTTAAATCTTCATTTTCGAGCGATTTGCGTCTTTCGTCTTCGCACTTATTTATTTAACTATTACAACTAAAAATAAGGAAATTACATTTAAAAACTTTACATATTGGAACGATATTGCTACTAAATATATGTTCATTTGGAACACTATCAAATATCCCCACACTTGAGCGTTGCTTGTCCTCAAGCAATACAGAACTTGAAATAAAAACATACATGAATCACTTTTTTATTCATCACATTTTGTACATCAGTGATTTTGATATAGCGGTATAAACAATGACAGTAATGATGGTTAAAGGTGGGTGTGTCATCCACAGTTGTCTTGGGTTTAGGTCAACGACACTTGCAATCAAATAGCCGATTTACTTTCGGTTTCCAAAGAAAAGTGCACATTTGAAAGGCGGTTTACAGTCCCACATGACTATAAAAATTTAGATCCTTTAGGAAATAGGATCTTTATGAAAACATTTGATCTTTTGAAAATTCAATCTAGCTTTTACCCTAGATAAGTTTTCTGATTTGATCCACCATTGGTGTTGCAAAATATATTTGTGGATCAATATTTTGGCTAAAAACATTTAGGTTCGTGTAATCCACTGCTATCCCGGTATCGGAAAACACACATCCAGTTTACTTATTCCGTATATTACCTTTCGGCAAACTACCGTCCGGTTGTAAAGGAAAGTGATGAACAAGAAACTGTTAAGGCAATGTCCCGTGACATGCAGATGATTATGGTCTTTTAACGTGTCGGATGCTAGAACTATCCTTGGTAGGAGCGATAGTAAAGATCATCCTATGATTTTTCGGTCTGGCACAAGGTCCTGTCTCCGACCATGCTATGCAACCACCGTTCTTACGGTTGACACCCGATTTGGTTCAGGTGACCTAATGAATTCCAGGTGAATTCCTAGGATTTTACGTTCAATGGTAATGAACGCATTGAAAATGGATTTTCAGAAAACAAATCGGTTTGCAATTTTGATCAAAATATTTTCTCGTTCAAGCTCGAGTTTAGATATCATTTAATTCCATGAGTTTGAATTCTCAATCTTTAAGGTCAATCTCTAGGATTGAGTAATATCAGTCTTAAAAGCTGATTTTTAATCTTCAAGGAGATTATCCTTTCTGGGGATCTGATTCATTAGTCTTATCAAGCTAATTTGCACGGTGCCCCCCCCATTGTACTAGATAAATCCTTCTCATGGTTAGGATAAATCTGACCACATGGCGACCCTGTTTGATGCTGAGGTCCGTGGATTTCCTGCTGATTTTAGAGATGACTTTTCTAGATTTTTCGTCAACCTACAGCTGGTCTAGACGACAACTTCATGACCTAAATCAAGAAGCGCGTTTCTTTTTCGAAAGACTTTACTTCCTTTTAATGATGGAATTGATTCATCGTGTAGATCCATCTTTCTTACAGTAAATCGGGTAAAACTGATTAAAATCGTCCAAAACAAAAGTACCTGCAATAACTTTACAGAAACATGTGATAGATAGTTTTTAATTGAATAACTTGGTACATTCTCCCCACACTTAGGTAGCTGTGGTGTTGAAATTGTGATTAACTTCATCGTCAATTTCTCTTGGTCCATAATCAACTTGCATATCTGTGACTTTTTCTTTAAGCCATTGGTCGGATTCATGTGTTATATCCACAATTTCAACTAGCTTCTCCTTTTCTTTAGGTGATAGATTGGATACTAACCGGTTACATAACTTAAAGTTCCCTTTGTTTCTAGCATCGCGAATCCGTTTAATAAGTTTCTTCATTGAACTATTAATAAGGGGATTATCTAATTTTGTATCAACAACGGGGTTCTTTGTTATCATGTCATCATTAGGTGTTACTTCATTTTCCCCACACTTAGGCGTTTCATTATTGCTAAGTATTACCGTTGGAGTTGGTAAAACAACATGGTTCTTACCAATCGTTTTTGCTGGTTCAACGGTTTTGGTTGGTGGAGATTTAGACTTTCGAATCATAAAGGTGATCGATTTGTCATCACTACTAAGTGTCATTCTACCATTTCTTACATCAAATAACGCCCCGGTGGACGCTAAGAATGGTCGACCTAAAATTAGAGGAATGTTTGGGTCCTCTTCTATGTCAATGACAATGAATTCGACTAGAAAGGTTAAATTACCTACTTGAACGGGTAGGTTGTCAGCAATTCCAACTGGGTGCTTAATGGTTTGATCAAGGAGTCGAACACTCATATCCGTTGGAGTTAACTCACCTACACCTAATCTCTTATATAATGAAAGAGGCATAACACTCACACTTGAACCTAAATCTGCTAGTGCATCATACATGACACAGTCACTAAGTAGACAAGGAACAATAAATTCACCCGGATCACCTACCCTAGGTGGAGGATTTGGTGGAACTGTCTTCACCGGGTTTACTTCTACTGTTTTTGTTTCTTGCACTTTTTTATACTTCTTCTTCTTCTTTCCAGAGGTATCACAAATTTTATTACCTATTACTTGCTCATACTCAACTCCTTTTCTTGGAAACGGGATGGGTGGTCTGTATGGTGCCACCACTGGCTTTACATACTCGGGTGGTGGTGGTGGTGTAACTTCTTCATTGTTACTTACATCTAAAACTTTCCCATCTTCTGGTATTGGTTTTTCAGAATTTGTTGATATCATGTTAACATTTTCATTCCGAGGATTTACTTCATTATTACTCGGTAGCTTTCCTTGTTCCCTTTCACTCATCAATCTAACAAGAGTACCTACTTGTTTTTCTAGATTCAAAATGGAAGCTTGTTGAGTTCTAAATGACTGATCAAACCTCTCATTCGTTTGGGTTTGAGTTTCAATAAATTGTGTTTGAGATTCAACTAGCTTAAATACCACTTCTTCCAGATTTGACTTCTTCTCGTCGGTTTGTTGTGGTGGTTTATACAAGCCAGGTCTTTGTTGATTGAAAGTGTTGTTTTGAGTTGGTTGGTTATTCGGACCTTGTTGGTTATACGAGTTATTGTCGGGTCCTTTTGGATTGTAAAGAATGTTTTGATTTCGATTGAAGTTTGGCCTTGGCGGTTGATAATTATTCTGATAACTATTTTCCAGCCTTTGGTTCATGTAGACAACATTCTCACGTTGTTCCATCGTTTGTTCAATGTGACAGTCTTTCATTAAGTGTGGTCCACCGCATTGCTCACAACTGATTCGTATTGCGTGAATATCTTTATTCATCTTTTCCATTCGTCTCTCGAAAGCATCTATTTTTGCGGAAACGGAATCAAAGTTATGGCTAGAATCGGCTCTAGCCGCTTTAGATGAGAGATATATATCTTTCTCTTGGTGCCACTCATGAGAGTGGGAGGCTGTGTTATCAATAATTTTGTAAGCTTCAGTTGCGGTTTTCTTCATAATGGAACCACCAGCTGTTATGTCAATGTCTTTTCGTGTAGCAACGTTGACACCTTGGTAGAATATTTGTACTATTTGATAAGTGTCTAAACCGTGTTGAGGACATCCTCTCAACAACTTTCCAAATCTTGTCCACGCCTCATATAGAGTTTCATTTGACTTTTGTGTGAACGTAACAATTTCTCCTTGAAGTCTCACGGCTTTAGATGCCGGAAAGAATCTTTTAAGAAATTTCTCAACTAAAACATCCCATGTGTCAATCGCCCCTTCAGGTAACGATTCTAACCAATCTTTGGCTTCTCCCTTTAAAGTCCAGGGAAACAACATGAGATAGATCTGTTCATCCTCAACTTCTCGGATTTTGAATAGTGTACAGATCCTATTAAACGTACGAAGATGTTCGTTTGGATCTTCCTTCGGCGCACCACTATATTGGCACTGATTAGTTACCATGTATAGGATTTGTCCTTTGATTTCATAATCTGGCGCATTAATGTCTGGCTTAATAATGGCGTGACCTTGGCCCGTGCGTGTGGCTCTCATTCGGTCTTCCATACTTAGAGGTTCCAGATTTTCCATAATTGAATTTGTTGAATACGAATCACTAGAAGATTCTGATTTAATGGTTTGTGGTTCAGGAGGAATGATTATTGGTTCTGGATCTTGGAATTGTCCCTGAATATTCTCCGGATTCTCAATTGTGAGGTCGGGTTCAAAAGATGGATTATCGGAAATTTGAGTTGGAGTTCTTGGTCGACTAGATGATGATTCTAAAGAAAAATCAACGGCGACAATATTGGCTAGATGTCTTGATCGAGTTATAGGTGGTGAACGTATGAAAGGTGGTGAACGTTTTACTCGGTGCATTCACTGAATATCCTATTAGTTTTTAAAAGGAAAGAAAAATTATATAAGTTATCCAATTAATAGACTTTTCTGATTTTGCCCACGTTTCGAATAGCCAAAAGATGCAGCAGAGGGGCAGGATTCGTTTGGTCTCAATATAATTGAGTACTGTTTGGCTCCAATAACCCGGTCCACGTACAAATCCAACTATTACTACGAACCAGAAAATTTTGAATCAATTTAACCACTTAAAATAAATTTTCGTAATTTTAAGAAATTTAGATAAGAAGTAGAATAAAAATCTTATCCTAAAACTAGAATAGCGAGAAATAAGAAAGAAAAAAAAACGCGTCGAAAAAGGTCGAAAAATAAAAGGTCGAAAAATAGGCGTCGAAAAATAAAAATAAGAAAGTAGCGCGAAAAACGGCGTCGCAAAATTCTAAAGCACATAAATCTTAGTCTAAGGAATAAGCACTTAAGGGATTTTACGGCAAACCTAAAAATTCTAGAAATAAAAATAACTATGGCAAAACTAAACTTAATACTAAAAATTGTAACTAGAGTCTAAAAATCTAAAGGTAATAAAAAAAAACTTTTTTTTTTGAATTTTTTTTTATATATTTCGTTTTTTAAGGATTTTAAAATTTTTTTTGTTTTTTTTAAAAAAAAAATTTTTTTTTATATAAATTTTTTTTAAACTTTTTTTTTTAAAAATTTTTTTTAAAAAAAAACGATTTTTTTTTACAATTTTTTTTTTTAAAAAAAAAACGAAATTTTTTTTCAAAAAAAAACGATTTTTTTTTTTAAAAAAAACGATTTTTTTTACAAATTAATAATTTTTTTATAATTATAATTTTTTTTTTCAAAACTTTTTTTTTAATTCATTTACTATTCATGAATAGTAAATGAAAATAAATTAATTAATTTACTATTCACATGAAAGCGACATGATAGAAATTATTAATTATAAGTTACATAATATACCCCTGAAGTATTTAATAAATACGACTTTTTAAAACTTTATGTATTTTGATTCTAAAATATTATTATATTATTATATTCTATTTCAATATTATTATATTATTATATTCTATTTCAATATTATTATATTATTATATTTTATTTCAATATTATTATAATTAAAAATATAGCGTTTTAGCGCTCCCCGGCAGCGGCGCCAAAAACTTAATGATGTAGCGTGAGGTTACGAAATTACTATTATTTTTAATACAAAATACTACAAAATATGACACAAGTTTTATTAATTTACGGATGAGATATACCTAAACCTTGCTACAACACTATAGGCAGTGTACCTAATCGTAGAGTAGTGTAGTTTTTAGTAAGTCCGGTTCGTTCCACAGGGAGCTAGTGATTACGTACTATATTTTTAACAACTATATTTATACAAAAAATATATAATTATATAAGTAGTAATATTATTATAAAAGGGGGGTTTTACCGTTTAATGACCGGTTTGTCGATTCTATATTTTAAGCGCAAAGATAAATGACGATAATTAAAGTGCGTAAAAAAATGACAGTAAATAAAATTGCGAGTAATAAAATGACAGTAAATAAAGATACGATGAGAAATACAATAAAAGAATTATGCTTATTTAAACTTCCGTAATCATGATGTTTAACGTTTTGATTTTAATTAATTGTTACTCGGGTTAATTGTCCTTTGTCATGGTTTATTTGATACCTATCTGGTTTTTGTCCATAATAGTCCATCGGTCATAAATATAAAGTGCGAGTGTCCTCGTCAAATTACCCTTATACCCGAAGTCAAATATTCCAACTAATTAAGGATTTAAACTGTGACGCAGTTATCACTTCTGTCAACAATTACACCAGTTATCACTGTATGTAATCTACCCCTGTTTTGATTAGATATGAATATTAATTTACCCACTTGATCAGTTTGAATAATCAATTACCCAACCCGAATAATTAATTAAATGATTATAATAGATTCCATATGAACGTCACTAAATAGGACAACCATAATCATTATTAATTATTAGGATAATTAATTTGAAGATAGGTTCGACAGACTCCAATGAGTTGTCACTCAATTAGACAATACCCCCCATCTATTAATAGTCAATAGTCCAATTTCCACAAGTGTCGGTCTTTTGCCCAAACCTTAATTATGGTACAAAGCCCAATTACCCAATTTTAGTAATTAGCCTAACATCATGATTACTTCGTTTTAAATAAGCATAATAATAACTTAGCTACGAGACATTAATATAAAAAGGTTGAACATAACTTACAATGATTAAAAATAGCGTAGCGTTACACGGACAGAATTTCGACTTACACACTCAAACGATCTCTATCATAAATCTTATTATTATCATAATTTAAAATTAAAATTAAGATTATTGTTATATCTTATTAAGTTAACATTATGATAGAGATATAGAATATAGATATTGATAATTGATATTGATAATAGATAGATGGATCGATAGAAATATAGAAAATATGATCGAAAAAAGGTATATTCAATTGATCGTATTACATAGCTTTTATAGGCGAAATTAGAATTGAAATTTTCATTTACGACCCCTGAACTATGCTCAATTAACAACTTTTTATTATTTAATATTATTCTTATTATGAATTACTTAAATATTATATTTTATTCTTGTGCATAATTGACTCGTAATTTTTACACCGTTGCGTCGAGCGCTGAAAGTTGGTTCATGCCTCGGTTTCGGATTTTCGAACGCCCTTTCGTACAATTTTATATCGTGTACTTTGCATTTTGTAACTTGTACTCTTGTCATTTTTAGACGTTCTTCATCAATAAATTGAACCTTTTGAATTGTATCTTGTGCATTTGAGCTTTTTGGACGTTTTGGTCTTTCAAATCTTCGTTTTTGTCTTTAAATCTTCATTTTCGAGCGATTTGCGTCTTTCGTCTTCGCACTTATTTATTTAACTATTACAACTAAAAATAAGGAAATTACATTTAAAAACTTTACATATTGGAACGATATTGCTACTAAATATATGTTCATTTGGAACACTATCACCCCCCTTTTATAATAATAATATTACTTATATATATTTGTATTTTTTATAAATTAAAACTAATATAGCGTTAAGCTTTGTTTAAAGATTTTTCCCTGTGGAACGAACCGGACTTACTAAAAACTACACTACTGTACGATTAGGTACACTGCCTATAAGTGTTGTAGCAAGGTTTAAGTATATCCATTCTATAAATAAATAAATATCTTGTGTAAAATTGTATCGTATTTAATAGTATTTTCTTATAAAATTTAATAGTATTTTATACCCCTTAGCTTTAACATTTTTCCTAGTAAAATATAAGCTATTTTTTATACCCCTTCCCTTTAACATCATAAATATAAATTAAAAACAGTACCCACCCCCTGGTGGTTGATTCTAATGTGTTGCGGCCTGACGACACCGCACAAACAAAACCGTCCGTTTCGGCCATATCATGGGGGAGTATAGTTTTTGGTGCTGCTGCCGGGGAACTGGTATCAAGCAATACTGCACTTTATCAAACTTATTCACAGGCATTTAGTGGTGTCTAAGAAAGACAATTATACACGGACTTGGTTGTTGGATTTTTCCGAACAGTCGCCAATTATATTGGGTCCAAAAGGATCCTGCCTCTCCGTAGTTGTCCTGGCCACTTGGTTTGTTGAATAGTTCGTTTCGGAGCTCTGTTATCGAAATACCAGGGAATCAGTAGCCAGAACCAAAAACATATTCAACCATAGGATAGTTAGTTAATTAAATTAGATTACCTTAGAATTAGACTACCTTAGATTAGATTACCTTAGACTAGTTTAGCTTACCTTACTTTACTTTAGAAATTTAGTTTATTTGCTAAAAATTAAAAACAAAAAGGCATGCCCAGTGTATGACCCAAACCCGATCTAGACCAGGGCCGTTGTTATTCGTACCTGATCCAGACGCAATAATCTCTAAAGCATGCAAGGAAGCATGAATCAGAAATCGAATGGTGTTACGGTCACTTTAGCAGAAAATACCAAACCTTCGATTGAAGGTCGGGGAGGACCGATCAGATTTCTGGAGATTCAAGGACACTCGTTCGAGTTAAAACATCACATCATCCAGCTCATCCAAAATAGCTGTCAGTTTCATGGATTACCGAATGACGATCCTAATTCTCACCTTGGTAAATTTATATCTCTTTCGAACTCCTACAAACAGCCAGGGATAGGACAAGATATAGTCCAGCTATACTTGTTTCTCTATTCTCTCACTCATCATGCTCAAACCTGGTTCGAAGGATTGGAAAAAGATTCCATCATGTCATGGACAGAGATGGGTACTAAATTCCTAACCAAATATTTCCCTCCTTCCAAACAAACCAAGCTTAAGAATGACATCATTAACTTCAAACAAAGTTATGATGAATCTCTTTACACTGCATGGGAGCGATTCAAAACCGTGCTGAAGAAATGCCCTAATCACCAGCTAGAACGGTCAGCTCAAATCTGTACCTTCTACAATGGCCTTATGGTAAATCATAGGACGACGATCGATGCAGCAACTCAAGGGAATCTAATGAACCAAACCGCAGACGAAGCATGGGAATTGCTCGAGAACATGACAATGCATCTTCATGACTGAAACAGTGGTGAAACAACTTCATCATCTACCTCACTCTCTGCACTTAACAATCAAACAGAGGCCATCAAATCCCTCACGAATAAGATGGAATCTCTTGCTAAACAACTCGAAGAATTGAAGATGCAGCCGTAGCAGGTCAACCAAGCTCAGGCTTGTCTTAATTGTACCAACCCGCAACCTACAGAAGAATATCAAGTTGAGTACGAAAACCCTGACAGTTCAGTCTGTTACGTTCAATACCCAGCTAGTCCATCAAATCCCGAATTCAATCAACAACCTAGGGTTAATCAGTTTCAGCGAAGCAATCAACCTTTTCTCTGTCGCTATCCACCTTATCCTGCCCAGCAATCTCAATTGACCTACGATCAACCACTTTCACTCACTTGTCCGCCAGCTGAGGAAAATTCTCCTACCACCCAGATTACAAAAGCAACTAACCCTACTCTTGGAACTGATGATCAGTTGAATCAGTTCATTCAAGGACAATAATAGCTAAATCAGAGAACTACAGCCAGGCAAGATCAGACGGAGATACTAATGAGAAATCAATTGGCTCTGCTCAAAAGTCTGGAGACGCATGTAACACCCCGTCAAAAATCCCTTTAACGGAACGTTAACTCTGGTCCCAGTGCTTGGCTTGACTTCTACGTAGCAGCAATATTCTACAGCAGAAGCAATTAATACCTGAGAATAAATCACGCAAAATGGATCAACAATAATGTTGAGTGAATCTACAGGTTTTAGTTAAACAATACAATATGTTTAAGAAATAATATATTTCCAAAAAACGTTTAATAGTGGAAGACCACCAAAGTTTTATATCAAAAGTTTACATACAGCAATGTCAAGTGTTAACTGTTCGTAATCAGTGATATCAAGTTCCAAATGTGTGACACCAAAATAGTTTCGTTTCTATACTTGTAGACATTACCATGTCTAGTTTTAAATGTTTGTAAACCACAGTTTCAAGTAACGTATCATAGTATCTGAAAAACAGTTATCAGAAAAAAAAATAGTTTAGTTTTCTTGACCACGAGATTCTATCGTTTGCATAAACCGAGCACCTGAATACTAGCAATGACCCGAGTATAGAAGCCACTATACCCGACCTTACCTCGTAAAATGTTATCCACTTGTTCAAATATATTCAATGTTCAAAGTAAATGCACCACTGTTTTTATAGCGGGTGAGGTTGTCAACCTAACGGATCCGTCCATCTAAATTGTGCTTACACCGATGGTATTAAAAGTATTCAAGCTAGAGGCTTTTTGGACAAAACTCAATATGCATATGTGTAGTACTCATGTCAATACAAAATTATTTAAAAATGTAAATATAACAGCGTGTATTCTCATCCCTGAAAACATGTAAAAAGCGGGACTGTATACTCACCTTTGAATAAAGCTCGAATTAAAAAGTGAACAATTAACTTGTACGGTTTATAGCCGAGTAATGCAATATAAGTATACGTATGTAGGTTGGTCAATATATGTATCTTAAATAAGTATGGTTTCATAGTGTATGTTGTCTTATTGCTCAACTCGACGCGTTTCAAAGTAAAAGTCAACTATATCATGCAAGTCAACAAAGTCAACCGAAGTCAAACCGAAAGTCAAACTTGGTCAAAGTAGTCACCTAAAGTCAACATCAGTAGGTTCATGTCAAATATTGTTCAACATGTCAAACCTAAGTCAAACAAAACATTTTAGGTCATGAATGATCATTTTCACAATTTCAGTTTATCGTCATGCACAAAGTTTATGAACACGTAGCATACTTAGCACATTATCTCATAGTACAAAATTTAAGTAAATATGACAAACTCCAGATCATAAATATACTTTAAATCTATTCCAAAAAGTCCAGCCAGGGACTCATACGACAATTAAAAGTCAGGAATCAGAAGGGATACATTTGGGGTTTGCCAAGTCAGTTTCTGACAGCGCACTGATTTCATTTTGGCTATAACCGGAGTTAGGAACATGAAATTGATACAAGACCAGTGGCCATAGTTCAAGGATAAATCAAAGTAACACATATCAAAATCTAGCAACTTTTGTGTAGCCAATTTGTACAGTTTAATCGTGCAAGTTGAACATTCAGTTTTCAGCTCAAATCAGAATTCACATAAAGTATGGCTCTATTGTGCCCAATGCATAAGGTTTTAGAGATTGACATAAACTAACAATAAGTCACATATCATGTTAAGTTTCATTTTCCAGAGGCATACATGCTCATGCAATTCCCATAATCCACAGAATACAAAACCGTGAGCAATTTACATATTCGATTCTCATTTAGTTAGCCACCTTCGCACGCGATTATACGAAGATCTAGAAAAAATTAGCCTATGATATCCACATATAATATGAATTAATTTTTGTCTATTTTTCAAATATGCAAAGCTTTAATCACATAAGTTAACACATTTTATCATACAAGGTTATTTTCATGCAAGTGCTGTATAAAACTACTTTTACACTAATTCAAGCATATCTCGAGCTATACATAAGCAAACGACATGATATTCTAGTCTAACTTGAGTGTTTTTTAAATTATCTTTCCATTGGTATAAGTCTCACATGCCAATTCGTTGTCTATCAATACCAGATTTCTGATCAAGCAACAAAAACACAACGATAATTCAAATCGACATAACTTAATCATACGGAAACGAAATCAAGCGAATCCAAAGCCTAAACTCAATAGTTTTTCGCAAGGAATATGATTATAACATAATAATTAACATTTGAAAAACTTAATTTTTCTGATCAAACAAATACAAATTCGTTTTTAAACCCTAGCGCATCAAACAATCAAAATAACGATAACGATTAACACGTACGCGTATAGACTTTATCATTTGACAACATAACTATGAAACTCTTATAAAAATTAGATTTTAAGAGTTAGGGTTTAGCTAAATATACCTTAGATCAACAATCAAAGCACACCAATACGTAGAGGATAACCCGAATTACAACGTTTGTTCTTGAGGTTTTATCAAAAATTGAAAATTGGATGGTATGGTGATGGTGATGATGTCGACGGTATGGGGAGGGAGGAAGAAGTTGACTGGCAGCTTTTTCTTGTGAGGGTTTATGCCAAATTTAGGTTTACACTCTAATTTATATTAAGCCCTAATTCCACAATTAACACTTAAGCCCCTAAAGTTACAAAAATCTAGATATAAGGGGGTATGGGGGAGGGTTCGGCCGAATATGGCCCACATGGGGTTCCCGGGCTCGTGTTTTGTAATTCCGTGTAATCGTGGTCCGTTTTAAATGCCGTTTAGTCGTACCGAAGGCCCAGAACGCTAACCCGATCGTTAAACGCAACCAATTGTTTAATTTATTAAAAACCCAATAAATTAAATATTTTAAAAAGTTAGTAATTAATAAAATTAATTATTAAAATAAACCCGAGCGTTTCGTTGCTCAAAAAGCTATTATCAAAATCGTATCGTTTTTATCGTATTTCATTATCCGAAATATTTATTTGAATTAATATCAACCCATATTAATTATTGAAACCCTCCGAAGATCAAGTACGCATTTAATACACGTAAATGCACAAAAATTAAATAATCGCCGTTAAATAAACTAACGGAAGGTTAACGGAAGTAACAGAAAAATCAGGGTTGTTACAACGCAGCTCGGACAGTTATCACAACGCCTTGAAACCCGACCGCAGGGAAGGTTACCAAGTAATACTATCCAAAATCCCCACATAGAAGAAGCAAAGCAAATGGATTCCGTAATCCCAGAGGAAGAACCACGGAGAAGGTCAGCTAGGCTCAAGAACAAATCGATATATACTCAGAAGCTGACACCTGAAACTCCAGTTCGCGTACTGTATCCTGGAAGGCTACAGGAAGAACCAACCAAGCTTGATACCTTCAAACTTGATGGAAGATTCCTGGACACTATGTCCAAAGTTCCCAACCAGAAGAGATACATCTGAAGGCTTCTCTCTACAAAGGAAAGGATACAAGATTCTAACAAAATTCCACTGAGTGAAGAATGCTCTGCATTACTCAGGAACTCTCTACCACAGAATATAGGAGACACGGGCCGATTCGTTTTCCCGTGTTCAATCTACCAATCTGGAACCATTCATGCACTAGCAGATTTAGGAGCAAGTATCAACCTAGTCCCCTACTCTCTCTCTCTACAAGAGATTAGAGTTAGTAGACTTGTCACCAACTAAAATGACAATCCATACTACCATTAGGCGTAAAAGAAACTGCGACAATACCCGCTCTAAGCATTAGGCGTCATGAAACAACCTCATCATAATTTTGATATATATGTGTACTCCTTTATTGTTACTGGGGAACCTTTTATATTCCACCATACTACCATCAGCGTTTAATCATCTCAAAACACGATTCTCCTGAAAACACCTCGATTTGATGATCCAGATCCGTTAACTTTGAAAATGCTAATGAAGCAGCATGTTGTAGATGGTCTTAATGGTCAAAAGTTGATAATACAGAAGGAAGTGTTAGGAACGCTCGATAAAGAATTTGGTACCGATGAAGGAAACATAGAACAAATACAAGGATCAAACCCTATATTCAAAGAATCCAGATGATTCTGTATCCGATGAAATCTTTAGCGAACAACTTGCTTCCGAATCTAAACCCTTACGAGTAAATATTCATCATTATCCTTTGATATTAGAAATTCCAAGATATTATCGTATCTTTCATTGAAAATATCTTCAATACTTCTGAAGATATCTTCAAAATATTCTCGTCCGATATTAATTATCTCTCCGTTCTATCTGTACTACATCATAACAGAAACTATTTTAGTTTCTAAATTTTGAAACCTTCGGGTTTAAAGTATGAATGCTTTTGAAGTAGTGTTGAGAACTGAAGTATGAATTAGTATAATATAATGACACTTGATCAACGTCATTATATTACAGTAAGTCATGTTGAGTTTCTAATGGAATGTGATGATTCACAGTACCATCATCATATGCCATGTTACACGGCTCTTACATTCTATCTAAATTCTAAATATATCAAGAAAATATTTTCTTGATGATTCGGTCCTTTTCAGGATATTCTGGTAATTTGACAAATCAAAATAGTTCCATTACCATTTCTATCTTAAAGCATTAACTAGGTTCATTTCGAATTTCATACCTACGAATTCCGGATCATTGCTCGCTTGACTCGAGGATGGGAAGAAGAAACGAAGGGACAAAGCCCCGAAATAGAAATTGGGGTGGATTTATAGTAAAATATTCGACAGAGAAATCGAAACAGATTACCGCATTAAATCAAAAGAAGATTCTGATCACCGAAGAACCAAATCTTATAACGTAAGATTTTTTATTTAAATTTCGCAAATTCCGAAAATTTATCATAACTACGTCATCGGTTAAAACGAGTATATTTTTACGTATCTCACCCTTTTGCGATAGCTTCATTTATATCCTTCGCGTAATCAAATCATTTTATCTACATTACTCAATGATGATAAAACTCCATTATTATCTCATATACGTCATGAAAATATTCTTATTGTTACCCATGACGACCTCTATCAAATTTCGGGGACGAAATTTCTTTAACGGGTGGGTACTGTAATGACCCGGAAATATCCGACCAAATTTTAACCCTAATCTTTATATGTTTCCGACACGATAAGCAAAATCTGTAATGTTGAGTCTAGAAAGTTTGAAATCTATATTCAGAATAATTGTTAAAGAAATCTACATGTGAGAACAAAGTGTCAATTAACGTTAACTAGACAAAAGTTAATGGAGATTTCTGTTGATTTCCAATATATGCTATACAATAATGATTGAAATAAATAAAGGAATTTAATTTAAGAATGTGAGATTTTTTTTCTGAATTAAATTTATCTGTAACTGTTTAGCAATGGACACGCTATAGCTATCCGAGAAAAACTGTTGGTACAAACCACCAATTTAATGGTTGCATCACTATTAAGCATTGTACGAAATTGATTCATGATTGGTCACTGTTTTTGTTTCTTGCTTTACAATTATGTTACTTTCTTTCACCTTTCAGTTATGTTTCCTTGTTTTTGGTCGACTAAACATCACAAGATTACCAATTCCTATTCCCACAACATCTAACTTTCTATTTACTTTTTCTTTTGTGTCAATTCCATCACTAAAAACACGTTTATTTTATCTTATGATTTATTTAATTATTATTATTATATATAATGCTAGAATAGATAGCAGTTAAATGAAATGGCTATTATATGATTTTATATCTATTAGGAAATAAATCGGTAGCTTCCAACCAAGATAATTATTTTAGTTGTAGATATCCACCAAAAACTTTACAGCTCATAATGAAACTTTACAACTCATAATGAGTAATAGTCTTATATATACTTAATATAAATATATGTTACAGATTAAGTTATAAACCATACAACCAAACCACACCAATAGTATATAGCGACAGCCATTAGGATGAATGATAATAAAATGAAACTCGATTCCTACCACTTGATATCTCTGTTACTCTTCTTTCCTTTACCAAACCAAAACCCTCTTTGAACACCACCATTAATACTACCAAGTACCAACGATAACTATCACCCACAAGACCCATCGTGAACCACCATCTTCAACCAAACGAGCCACCAGTCACCCCCTCTCCTTTATTAACAATCACCACCTTCCATCCATAACCACCACCTCAAACCCATTTAAAACTCCACCACTACCGGCCACTTTTGTACCACCACACCACCGCCACCTTATAACCACCAAGGACCACAATCATCACTATTATTTTTGCTGTTGCTACAGTTCACACTCGTCACACCATAAACCACCGCCTCTCTATCTCTTCTCTCTCACTTCTATTTCTCTGTTTTTGGAACAACTCGCATAAATCATTGTACCCACCACCGAGAGCTTGCTGTTGCTTTTGTTCAAGGTTCCTATTGAAACGATAGTGATGAAATGATGTATATGAAGAAGAAATGATCACGATTATGGGTCTGTGATTATACTAATGATGTGATAATAAATCACGATTATGATGATGACGATTTGACTGTGATGGTGAGGTTATATACGATGGTGAGGATATCGATGATGAAGAGGAAAATGGTGTCACGATGTTCGTTATAGTAATGATAATTAGAAACAAGAAAGTTAGACAATGAAGCTTGATAATGATGGAGACGAACTGCTATACGATGCTTGTTTTCTGTTTGTTTCAAACGAATCCAACTACTATTGTTGCTCAATGATATATTGTTGTTGCTGTCCGAATTATAAAGATGGGGATGATACCCACTTAATTTATTTTTTTTATTTATTATGTTAGTGGGATAAGAGAGTGGATGGGGCCATATGAAAACATATCATTTTTTTTAGTCAAACGAACTAGAAACAATGGGTACTAGAAATTGGGGCGTTTACTTATTTATTTTGGTTGACTTTGAACGAGTGGGCCGAAGATCCATCATTCAGTTGGGCCGTGTAAATGTATTTGGTTGATGGGCCGAGGACAAGTTTTATTGTTGGGCCGAACAGTGGGGTTATGGTGATGATCATTATGATTTTCATAAAAGATGAAAACGATAATAGCATTTTATGATGATGATTATGATGATGTAATAAAATTGATGATGATGATAAAGTGATGACCATGGTGATGTTATAATCATGTCACGTTGAAGTAAACATAGATGATGATTATAATGATAGATGATGGTGATGAATTTAAGGGGAAAATGATAACGGTTTTACATATATTAAATAATTAGAAACGCGGGATATTACAAGATTAGATTAAGGGTTCAACGGTTTGGAGTGTTGGTGCGTTAATGAGAAGTCTCGAGTTCGGGTCTCGTCTGGGGCATTTTTTTTAGAAAAAGCTTGGAGAAGGTATACACTTTTATTTTAATTCTATCATTATTATTACTATTAGTTATTATTATGTTTATTATTATTATTAACAATACTCTTATTATTTTTTTTAACATTATTATTATTATTATTATTATTATTATTATTATCATTTCCTTAGTATTATGAGAATTATTATTTTTAAACAAATGATTTTATATAAAAATATAATTACTACATAAATTATGGCTATATTAATATTACATACTATTTCCTTCAAAAATAAAATATATTATCTATACTTATATAACATTAATTAAGTTACATGTAATATAAATGTACTTTAATCATATAAGATAGTTATAATAAACTTATTTAGTAACATAACATATAAATAATTAAAGTATTACTATATAAACTTGATTGATTATGACTATACATTTTAATATATATAACTAATATAGGTTCGTGAATCCGAGGCCAACCCTACATTTGTTCAAAGATGTTATATGTATTTTTACTACCAAATACAGTATGGTGAGTATATAGTTCCCTTTTAAACTCTAAATATTTTGGGCTGAGAATACATGCGCTGTTTTTATAAATGATTTACGTTATGGACACAAGTGATCAAAAATAAATTCTACGTTGAGTTGTACCATGGCATATTTCTTTATACTTGGTAGCTAATATTTACGTGAGGAGCGTAAACGCGAATCCTGTTGATAGATCTATCGGGCCTGACAACCCCAACCGGGCTGGACGACCAGTTTTAAACGGTTGCACAGTACTTCGTTTCGTTACTACAATTGGTACGGTGTAGGGTTTATTTAAGAATATGCTCCTGTGATTTATATGTTAAGTATGGTTACCAAGTGCTCAACGACTTTTCATACACTTGCGAGTGTATTATATATGTATATGAAATCTTGTGGTCCATAGTTATAACGCTGCTAGCATCAAACCTATATATCTCACCAACTTTATGTTGACGTTTTAAAGCATGTTATTCTCAGGTACGAATTAAGTCTTCCGCTGTGCATTAGCTCATACTAAAGACATTACTTGGAGTCGATCATCGCAATGGAACCAAATGTTGAAGACTTTTTCCAGGTGGATAAGGACGGGTCTTTACAGGTGGTATCAGAGCGGTGGTCTTAGCAAACCAGGTCTTGCATTAGTGTGTCTGACTAGTAGATGTTAGGATACATTAATGAGTCTGGACTTTGACCGTGTCTACATGTCAAAAGTTTTGCTTATCATTTCTAGTCGGAAATCATATGCTTATCATCCTTAGGAAATTGCCTGCTTATCATTCTTAAGTCTAGACACGTCTTACTGCATTTACTGCATTGATAGTGTATAGACAAAATTCATATCTTAGTGTATCTATTATTGTTATCTTTGGCCGACATCTTTTCAAAGATTCTCCGTAAATTACGGGATTTTGGTATTATATATACATAAGTAAATTATGTATTGAAAAGTACCAAATCTAACTCCTATAATCTATTCCATACCAAAAATTCATTATTCCCGACTATACAAGATGGATTTCGCATCCAGTTCAAATTCCTCAGATCCCGATAGCTACGCCGATATAGATTTTCATTCGAGCTCCGGAGACAGCGTCACCGGAATGGATCAACCAATTTTCCATCATCTATTTTGGATGAACTGGGGATGGGTTCGTAATATACTAAATCACTGGAGACAAGAAGAAGGTGATCCATTCCATCCACCAAATTGTCCTCTTGATGATGAACCTGAAGCACTTACCGGCGAACCTGTTCGAGAAACCATTTTCTCTCTCATCTTTAGAGTATCTCGTCATGATTATATACTATTCCATATTTCGAATCTTATTCATTCGCTCGTTCCAACCGCCAATCATCCTGGTGTACTAGCAGAAGTTAACGAACTTCGCGCTCGCGTGACGGTTTTGGAGAACCTGGTGCGAAGGATACAAACACCAGCAGCAGCACCGGCAGCATAATCCCTACCACCATCATTAACGTCAACAGTATCCTTATCACCCCAAAACACAACCGCGTCGTGAATCTCAACATCAAAATCCGTACCTCGAATATCAACATCACACGCCTCAAAATCACCATCTGTACTTCGAGTATGATCTTTATTTTACATATCGTTCTACAAATCGATTATCTTCGCTTAACGTATCATTCTACCTCATTTATCTTCGTTCGACATAGCGATCGTGTAATCTCTAATGCTTTAGAGATTATGTAATCTAGTATTAACGATAAATCAAATGAGTTTAATATCTTATTGACTCATTAAATTCATAATTACATCCGAAGAAAATATATATGCAGGTATATTTTCATAAAGATCGTAATTAAAAATTCTTTCGTACAAATTATTAATGATAAAATATTTTAACGGGTAGGTAATACCCGAGGAATATTTTGATTTCACATTAATAAGTTACACTGTACATTCTTCGAATCTGATTCAACGGTCATTTACTATCCTACTTACAATCACCGATATACGTATCCGTTCACCATTGAATAACCATTTCCATTCAAATTTCATATTTGGATTTTGATCTATCAGAATCCAACAAGTGGCATAATGAAGAAAACATTGGACATGATAAAAATTTGTTAGAAACCAACGAACTAATTAATTGAAATATTGTTAAGAATCCACGCTAACTGTTCCTAGCTAACTGTTCCCAGCTAACTGTTAATTCTGTATTACATTTTAATTATCGCAATTTTATTTATCGTCATTTAATTTCTATTATTTACTTTTACGCACTTTAAATCGGGACACATGTACACAATATGTCGGATTAATTCTGAGACAATACGTTGTACACGGGTCATGATATATATTTATTTATTTTACGCACTATAAATAACGGGACACGTATACAAGGTTTCGACCTATCATATCGACCCACATATATATATATATATTTCGGAACAACCATAGACACTCTATATGTGAAGGTGGGAGTTGGCTATACAGGGTTGGAGTTGATTCCAAAATATATATATGGTTTGAGTTGTGATCAATACTGAGACCGGTACACGGGTCACGATATGTATTAATTAATTATATATTAAATTATATATGAATTCATTGGACTATTGGACAATTGGACTATTGGACTGCTAACTTTGGACAATTAAAATGAATTAAAATATTGATTATAACATATGAAACTAAATAATTCTTCAAGTTTGCCACTTGATTTCATCTTAAACTTCATTTGTACCTTGACAATTACAATCCACGTTCAAACCTTTCATGATTCTTGGAAAATACCTCAATCGAGAAGTCGAATCAACCGCACTTCCTCCACCGAAGAAAAGATTTATGCATCCGAAAAACCCTCGAAAACTGAGTAAACGTTTAACACATAGCTGTGTTAATTCCTTTAGTGTTATTATTATCTAAAATAATTGTGCAATCCCTTTTCAAATTAGCCAATTTTGTCACAGCTTCAGCAAATCAACTCCGACTTTTGACCCGAAACAACCACATCATAATTTTGATATATATGTGTACTCCTTTATTGTTACTGGGGAACCTTTTATATTCCACCATACTACCATCAGCGTTTAATCATCTCAAAACACAATTCTCCTGAAAACACCTCGATTTGATGATCCAGATCCGTTAACTTTGAAAATGCTAATGAAGCAGCATGTTGTAGATGGTCTTAATGGTCAAAAGTTGATAATACAGAAGGAAGTGTTAGGAACGCTCGATAAAGAATTTGGTACCGATGAAGGAAACATAGAACAAATACAAGGATCAAACCCTATATTCAAAGAATCCAGATGATTCTGTATCCGATGAAATCTTTAGCGAACAACTTGCTTCCGAATCTAAACCCTTACGAGTAAATATTCATCATTATCCTTTGAAATTAGAAATTCCAAGATATTATCGTATCTTTCATTGAAAATATCTTCAATACTTCTGAAGATATCTTCAAAATATTCTCGTCTGATATTAATTATCTCTCCGTTCTATCTGTACTACATCATAACAGAAACTATTTTAGTTTCTAAATTTTGAAACCTTCGGGTTTAAAGTATGAATGCTTTTGAAGTAGTGTTGGGAACTGAAGCATGAATTAGTATAATATAATGACACTTGATCAACGTCATTATATTACAGTAAGTCATGTTGAGTTTCTAATGGAATGTGATGATTCACAGTACCATCTTCATATGCCATGTTACACGGCTCTTACATTCTATCTAAATTCTAAATATATCAAGAAAATATTTTCTTGATGATTCGGTCCTTTTCAGGATATTCTGGTAATTTGACAAATCAAAATAGTTCCATTACCATTTCTATCTTAAAGCATTAACTAGGTTCATTTCGAATTTCATACCTACGAATTCCGGATCATTGCTCGCTTGACTCGAGGACGGGAAGAAGAAACGAAGGGACAAAGCCCCGAAATAGAAATTGGGGTGGATTTATAGTAAAATATTCGACAGAGAAATCGAAACAGATTACCGCATTAAATCAAAAGAAGATCCTGATCACCGAAGAACCAAATCTTATTACGTAAGATTTTTTATTTAAATTCCGCAAATTCCGAAAATTTATCATAACTACGTCATCGGTTAAAACGAGTATATTTTTACTTATCTCACCCTTTTGCGATAGCTTCATTTATATCCTTCACGTAAACAAATCGTTTTATCTACATTACTCAATGATGATAAAACTCCATTATTATCTCATATACGTCATGAAAATATTCTTATTGTTACCCATGACGACCTCTATCAAATTTCGGGGACGAAATTTCTTTAATGGGTGGGTACTGTAATGACACGGAAATTTCCGACCAAATTTTAACCCTAATCTTTATATGTTTCCGACACGATAAGCAAAATCTGTAATGTTGAGTCTAGAAAGTTTGAAATCTATATTCGGAATAATTGTTAAAGAAATCTACATGTGAGAACAAAGTGTCAATTAACGTTAACTAGACAAAAGTTAATGGAGATTTCTGTTGATTTCCAATATATGCTATACAATAATGATTGAAATAAATAAAGGAATTTAATTTAAGAATGTGAGATTTTTTTTCTGAATTAAATTTATCCGTAACTGTTTAGCAATGGACACGCTATAGCTATCCGAGAAAAATTGTTGGTACAAACTACCAATTTATTGGTTGCATCACTATTAAGCATTGTACGAAATTGATTCATGATTGGTCACTATTTTTGTTTCTTGCTTTACAATTATGTTACTTTCTTTCACCTTTCAGTTATGTTTCCTTGTTTTTGGTCGACTAAACATCACAAGATTACCAATTCCTATTCCCACCACATCTAACTTTCTATTTACTTTTTCTTTTGTGTCAATTCCATCACTAAAAACACGTTTATTTTATCTTATGATTTATTTAATTATTATTATTATATATAATGCTAGAATAGATAGCAGTTAAATGAAATGGCTATTATATGATTTTATATCTATTAGGAAATAAATCGGTAGCTTCCAACCAAGATAATTATTTTAGTTGTAGATATCCACCAAAAACTTTACAGCTCATAATGAAACTTTACAACTCATAATGAGTAATAGTCTTATATATACTTAATATAAATATATGTTACATATTAAGCTATAAACCATACGACCAAACCACACCAATAGTATATAGCGACAGCCATTAGGATGAATGATAATAAAATGAAACTCGATCCCTACCACTTGATATCTCTGTTACTCTTCTTTCCTTTACCAAACCAAAACCCTCTTTGAACACCACCATTAATACTACCAAGTACCAACGATAACTATCACCCACAAGACCCATTGTGAACCACCATCTTCAACCAAATGAGCCACCAGTCACCCCCTCTCCTTTATTAACAATCACCACCTTCCATCCATAACCACCACCTCAAACCCATTTAAAACTCCACCACTACCGGCCACTTTTGTACCACCACACCACCGCCACCTTATAACTACCAAGGACCACAATCATCACTATTATTTTTGCTGTTGCTACAATTCACACTCGTCACACCATAAACCACCACCTCTCTATCTCTTCTCTCTCACTTCTATTTCTCCGTTTTTGGAACAACTCGCATAAATCATTGTACCCACCACCGAGAGCTTGCTGTTGCTTTTGTTCAAGGTTCCTATTGAAACGATAGTGATGAAATGATGTATATGAAGAAGAAATGATCACGATTATGGGTCTGTGATTATACTAATGACGTGATAATAAATCACGATTATGATGATGACGATTTGACTGTGATGGTGAAGTTATATACGATGGTGAGGATATCGATGATGAAGAGGAAAATGGTGTCACGATGTTCGTTATAGTAACGATAATTAGAAACAAGAAAGTTAGACGATGAAGCTTGATAATGATGGAGACGAACTGCTATACGATGCTTGTTTTCTGTTTTGTTTCAAACGAACCCAACTACTATTGTTGCTCAATGATATATTGTTGTTGCTGTCTGAATTATAAAGATGGGGATGATACCCACTTAATTTATTTTTTTTATTTATTATGTTAGTGGGATAAGAGAGTGGATGGGGCCATATGAAAACATATCATTTTTCTTTTAGTCAAACGAACTAGAAACAACGGGTACTAGAAATTGGGCCGTTTACTTATTTATTTTGGTTGACTTTGAATGAGTGGGCCGAAGATCCATCATTCAGTTGGGCCGTGTAAATGTATTTGGTTGATGGGCCGAGGACAAGTTTTATTGTTGGGCCGAACAGTAGGGTTATGGTGATGATCATTATGATTTTCATAAAAGATGAAAACGATAATAGTATTTTATGATGATGATTATGATGATGTAATAAAATTGATGATGATGATAAAGTGATGACCATGGTGATGTTATGATCATGTCACGTTGAAGTAAACATAGATGATGATTATAATGATAGATGATGGTGATGAATTTAAGGGGAAAATGATAACGGTTTTACATATATTAAATAATTAGAAACGCGGGATATTACAAGATTAGATTAAGGGTTCAACGGTTTGGAGTGTTGGTACGTTAATGAGAAGTCTCGAGTTCGGGTCTCGTCTGGGGCATTTTTTTAGAAAAAGCTTGGAGAGGGTATACACTTTTATTTTAATTCTATCATTATTATTACTATTAGTTATTATTATGTTTATTATTATTATTAACAATACTCTTATTATTATTTTTTTAACATTATTATTATTATTATTATTATTATTATTATTATTATCATTTCCTTAGTATTATGAGAATTATTATTTTTAAACAAATGATTTTATATAAAAATATAATTACTACATAAATTATGGCTATATTAATATTACATACTATTTCCTTCAAAAATAAAATATATTATCTATACTTATATAACATTAATTAAGTTACATGTAATATAAATGTACTTTAATCATATAAGATAGTTATAATAAACTTATTTAGTAACATAACATATAAATAATTAAAGTATTACTATATAAACTTGATTGATTATGACTATACATTTTAATATATATAACTAATATAGGTTCGTGAATCCGAGGCCAACCCTACATTTGTTCAAAGATGTTATATGTATTTTTACTACAAAATACAGTATGGTGAGTATATAGTTCCCTTTTAAACTCTAAATATTTTGGGCTGAGAATACATGCGCTGTTTTTATAAATGATTTACGTTATGGACACAAGTGATCAAAAATAAATTCTACGTTGAGTTGTACCATGGCATATTTCTTTATACTTGGTAGATCTATTGGGCCTGACAACCCCAACCGGGCTGGACGACCAGTTTTAAACGGTTGCACAGTACTTCGTTTCGTTACTACAATTGGTACGGTGTAGGGTTTATTTAAGAATATGCTGCTGTGATTTAAATGTTAAGTATGGTTACCAAGTGCTCAACGACTTTTCATACACTTGCGAGTGTATTATGTATGTATATGAAATCTTGTGGTCCATAGTTATAACGCTGCTAGCATCAAACCTATATATCTCACCAACTTTATGTTGACGTTTTAAAGCATGTTATTCTCAGGTACGAATTAAGTCTTCCGCTGTGCATTAGCTCATAATAAAGACATTACTTGGAGTCGATCATCGCAATGGAACCAAATGTTGAAGACTTTGTCCAGGTGGATAAGGACGGGTCTTTACACTTGAGACAGAAGATCACAGTTTAATCATTTGCTTCAAGAAGAAGACCGGCAAGGCTGAGGTTAAGGATATAGAAATTGATCCTGTAAGTATCTAAGTGGAGAATTAGAATACCGAAGAAACCCGTTCATCAGACGCATCCTCAGAAGAACAATATACAAATGATGACGAGGAAGAGCAACATGAAGAAATTCTGAATAACTCACACTCTCCAACCGAACCAGATCAAGGGGAGCCGGACTCTTCTTCAGATCGAATTCCGGTTATATCTACACAAGCAGACATGATAACCTTCATCAACGATACCGATGAATTTGAAGATATTCTCGAAGCCATCCGTAAATCAACAATTGATTTTTCGCTACGCTTAACAGAACGAATTATGGCTATTCGAGAAGAACATAACCTCTATCTTTAAAGAGAAGACAATGGCGTTGAAATCCTAAAAGAACGCATTCAAGACTTTATCAATTCTCTTCACGATCATATCTAACAAGAAGAAAGGCAACGAGAGCAAAATTCAGTGGTTCACACTATTCTTGAGACAAGATTCTGTCGAGATCAGAAGATCATTTACTCTAAGGTTTATAACGCCTTAGCCGGATCTGCACTTCCGTTCTCAGAAGATCATTCGGGGTTATACGTTTTGTGTTCTAAACGTTGTCTATCCAGGTAACCTACTTGACTCGCCCCAATTCCTTATTTTCGCGATGTCGGAACTTCTATATGAGTTACCGTAATGTAATCCCAGTCATTACATTACGCTATCTCACATTTCCATTCGACATCACTCCATAAGTTCAAGATGGCATAGTCAACTTAATTTAGTTAAATATGGCTTCGGGTGTACGTATGTGTTTCGTGATATAGTATATTTAGTCCAAGTCCATGTTGCATGGTATAAGGCGTATATGTATGTGGTGTAATGTGTAGCCCTACATGTAGCATTGTGAAGCAAATAGTGCAGGTATGGTGCATAAAAGTCGTCCAAGACACACGGCTATAGACTAGACTTCACTAATGCGCCATACGGTTAGACACACTAATGTATCCTAGTTCCCTATAGCCACAGCTCTGATACCAAATGTAACACCCCGTCAAAAATCCCTTTAACGGAACGTTAACTCTGGTCCCAGTGCTTGGCTTGACTTCTATGTAACAGCATTATTCTACAGCGGAAGCAATTAATACCTGAGAATAAATCACGCAAAACGGATCAACAATAATGTTGAGTGAATCTACAGGTTTTAGTTAAACAATACAATATGTTTAAGAAATAATATATTTCCGAAAAACGTTTAATAGTGGAAGACCACCAAAGTTTTATATCAAAAGTTTGCATACAGCAATGTCAAGTGTTAACTGTTCGTAATCAATGATATCAAGTTCCAAATGTGTGACACCAAAATAGTTTCGTTTCATATACTTGTAGACATTACCATGTCTAGTTTTAAATGTTTGTAAACCACAGTTTCAAGTAACATATCATAGTATCTGAAAAAGAGTTATCAGAAAAAAAAATAGTTTAGTTTCCTTGACCACGAGATTCTATCGTTTGCATAAACCGAGCACCTGAATACTAGCAATAACCCGAGTATAGAAGCCACTATACCCGACCTTACCTCGTAAAATGTTATACACTTGTTCAAATGTATTTAATGTTCAAAGTAAATGCACCACTGTTTTTATACTGGGTGAGGTTGTCAACCTAATGGATCCGTCCATCTAAATTGTGCTTACACCGATGGTATCAAAAGTATTCAAGCTAGAGGCTTTTTGAACAAAACTCAATATGCATATGTGTAGTACTCATGTCAATACAAAAGTATTTGAAAATGTAAATATAACAGCTTGTATTCTCATCCCTGAAATCATGTAAAAAGCGGGATTGTAGAATCACCTTTGAATAAAGCTCAGATTGAAAAGTGAACAATTAACTTGTACGGTTTATAGCCGAGTAATGCAACCTAAGTATACGTATGTAGGTTGGTCAATATATATATCTTAAATAAGTGTGGTTTCATAGTGTATGTTGTCTTATTGCTCGACTCGACGCGTTTCAAAGTAAAAGTCAACTATATCATGCAAGTCAACAAAGTCAACCGAAGTCAAACCAAAAGTCAAACTTAGTCAAAGTAGTCAACTAAAGTCAACATCAGTAGGTTCATGTCAAATATTGGTCAACATGTCAAACCTAAGTCAAACAATACATTTTAGGTCATGAATGATCATTTTCACAATTTCAGTTTATCGTCATGCACGAAGTTTATGAACACGTAGCATACTTAGCACATTATCTCATAGTACAAAATTCACGTAAATATGAAAAACTCCAGATCATAAATATACTTAAAATTGATTCCAAAAAGTCCAGCCAGGGACTCATACGACAATTAAAAGTCATGAATCAGAAGGGATACATTTGGGGTTTTCCAAGTCAGTTTCTGACCGCGCACTGATTTCATTTTGGCTATAACCGGAGTTAGGAACATGAAATTGATACAAGAGCAGTGGCCATAGTTCAAGGACAAATCAAGTTAACACATATAAAAAATCTAGAAACTTTTTTTAAACCAATTTGTACAGTTTATTCGTGCAAGTTGAACATTCAGTTTTCAGCTCAAATCAGAATTCACATAAAGTATGGCTCTATTGTGCCCAATTCATAAGGTTTCTGAGATTGAAATAAACTAACAATAAGTCACATTTCATGTTAAGTTTCATTTTCCAGAAGCATACATGCTCATGCAATTCCCATAATCCACAGAGTACAAAACCGTGAGCAATTTACAGATTCGATTCTCATTTAGTTAGTCACCTTCGCACGCAATTATCCGAAGATCTAGATACAATTACCTATGATATCCACATGGAAGATGAAGTAATTTTTGTCTACTTTTCAAATATGCAAAGCTTTAATTACAGAAGTTAACACATTTTATCATACAAGGTTATTTTCATGCAAGTGCTGTATAAAACTACTTTTACACTAATTCAAGCATATCTCGAGCTATACATAAGCAAACGACATGATATCCTAGTCTAAATTGAGTGTTTTTTTAAATTATATTTCCAGTGGTATAAGTCTCACATGCCAATTCGTTGTCTATCAATACCAGATTTCTGATCAAGCAACAAAAACACAACGATAATTCAAATCGACATAACTTAATCATACGAAAACGAAATCAAGCGAATCCAAAGCCTAAACTCAATAGTTTTTCGCAAGGATTCTGATTATAACATAATAATTAACATTTGAAAAACTTAATTTTTCTGATCAAACAAATACAAATTCGTTTTTAAACCCTAGCGCATCAAACAATCAAAATAACGATAACGATTAACACGTACGCGTATAGACTTTAGCATTTGACAACATAACTATGAAACTCTTATAAAAATCAGATTTTAAGAGTTAGGGTTTAGCTAAATATACCTTAGATCAACAATCAAAGCACACCAATACGTAAAGGATAACGCGAATTACAACGTTTGTTCTTGAGGTTTTATCAAAAATTGAAAATTGGATGGTATGGTGATGGTGATGATGTCAACGGTATGGGGAGGGAGGAAGAAGTTGACTGGCAGCTTTTTCTTGTGAGGGTTTATGCCAAATTTAGGTTTACACTCTAATTTATATTAAGCCCTAATTCCACAATTAACACTTAAGCCCCTAAAGTTACAAAAATCAAGATATAAGGGGGTATGGGGGAGGGGTCGGCCGAATATGGCCCACATGGGGTTCCCGGGCTCGTGTTTGTAATTCCGTGTAATCGTGGTCCGTTTTATATGCCGTTTAGTCGTACCGAAGGCCCAGAACGCTAACCCGATTGTTAAACGCAACCAATTGTTTAATTTATTAAAAACCCAATAAATTAAATATTTTAAAAAGTTAATAATTAATAAAATTAATTATTAAAATAAACCCGAGCGTTTCGTTGCTCAAAAAGCTATTATCAAAATCGTATCGTTTTTATCGTATTTCATTATCCGAAATATTTATTTGAATTAATATCAACCCATATTAATTATTGAAACCCTCCGAAAATCAAGTACGCATTTAATACACGTAAACGCACAAAAATTAAATAATCGCCGTTAAATAAACTAACGGAAGGCTAACGAAAGTAACGGAAAAATCAGGGTTGTTACATTACCCACCTGTTATTGAAAATTTCGTCCCGAAATTTTAGTGATCGTCCGCTGAAGTAGTTTCCTCAGGAAACAGTTGCGGATATTTCATCCTCATCTGGTCTTCACACTCCCACGTGAACACTGGTCCTCTTCTTGCGTTCCACCGAACTTTAATGATAGGAATTCTGCTTTGCTTCAACTGTTTGACCTCACGGTCCATGATTTCAACATGTTCCTCAATGAAATGAAGTTTGTTGTCGATACGTAGTTCCTCTAAAGGAATGATCAAATTATCATCGGCTAGGCACTTCTTTAGATTGGATACATGGAAAACGTCATGAATACCGCTGATTGTTTGTGGCAGTTCCAATCTGTAAGCTACTGGTCCAACTCTTTCAGTTATCTCAAATGGTCCAACATATCTAGGACTCAGTTTACCTCGTTTCCCAAATCGTACAACACCCTTCCAAGGTGATACCTTAAGCATAACCTTGTCACCAACTTGGAACTCTATGTCCTTTCGTCTAACATCGACGTAACTCTTTTGATGACTTCAAGCCGTCCTCAGTCATTCCTGAATCTGTAGAACTTTCTCAGTTGTCTCCTGAATAATCTCAGGACCTGTCAACTGACTATCTCCCAACTCGCTCCAACAAACGGGAGATTTACACTTCCTTTCGTATAATGCCTCGAAAGGTGCAGCCTTAATGCTCGCATGGTAGCTGTTATTGTATGAGAACTCAACTAGTGGTAAATACTTATCCCATCCGTTTCCGAAATCAGTGACACATGCGCTCAACATGTCCTCAAAAGTCTGAATAGTTCGTTCGCTCTGGCCATCCGTCTGGGGGTGATATGCTGTACTCATATCTAAACGGGTCCCCATTGCTTTCTGTAATGATTGCTAAAACCTGGAAGTAAATCTGCTGTCGCGATTGGATATAATAGATATAGGCACTCCATGCCTAGAGATGAATTCCTTAATGTATATCTGAGCCAACTTCTCCATTTTATCGGTTTCTCTTATTGGAAAGAAGTGTGCGGACCTAGTGAGACTATCCACGATAACCCAAATAGTATCGTGACCTCCCACCATTCTCGGCAGTTTTGTGATGAAGTCCATGGAAATACCTTCCCACTTCCACTGGGGAATCTCTGGTTGAGTCAATAATCCTGATGGCTTCTGATGTTCAGCCTTGACTTTAGCGCAAGTCAAGCACTTCCCAACATAGGTAGCAATGTCAGCTTTCAAATTTGGCCACCAATAAAATGCTTTCAAATCCTGGTACATTTTATCTGATCCCGGATGAAATGAGTATCTCGACTTGTGTGCTTCCTCCAACACTAGTTCTCTCAATCCACCAAACTTTGGTACCCAAATTCGGTTAGCAAAGTACCGTGTTCCGTCCTCTTTGATGTCAAACTTCTTATCCATCCCTTTGAGAAATTCAACATCGACATTCTCTTGTTTCATGGCTTCTTGTTGTGCTTCGCGGATTTGTGATGTGAGATTCGTACGGACAACTATGTTAAAATCATTAACCCTAAGAGGTTTCTCTTGCTCCTTTCTGCTTAAGGCATCCGCCACAACATTTGCCTTGCCCGGATGGTATTGAAGTTCGCAGTTATAATCGTTAAGTAGTTCCATCCAACGTCGTTGTCTCATGTTGAGCTGTTTCTGATCGAATATGTGCTGTAAACTCTTATGGTCAGTGAAGATAGTGAACTTGGTTCCAAACAGGTAGTGTCTCCACATTTTAAGTGCAAGACAACAGCTCCTAACTCAAGGTCGTGCGTAGTGTAGTTCTGCTCGTGAATCTTTAACTGACGCGATCCATAAGCAATAACCTTGTTCCGTTGTATAAACACGCAACCCATTCCTTGATGTGAGGTGTCACAATAAACAACAAAATCTTCACTTCCCTTGGGTAGAGACGATACTGGTGCAGTTGTTAACTTCTCATTCAACAACAGAAATGCAGTCTCTTGCAGTTCTGACCACTCAAACTTCTTGCCCTTATGAGTCAACGCGGTTAATGGTCGGGCGATCTTAGAGAATCCTTCAATGAATCTCCTATAATAACCAGCTAGACCCAAAAATTTCCTAATCTGCGTTGGCGTCTTTGGAGTTTCCCAATTCTTAACTGACTCAATTTTTGCTGGATTGACTTGTATTCCATTGGCCCCTACAACATGGCCAAGAAATTCTACTTCTGGTAACCAAAAGTCACACTTAGAGAACTTTGCATACAACTGCTCTTCTCTAAGCATAGTCAATATCGAACGTAGATGTTGCTCGTACTCTTCTCTGTTCTTGGAGTACACCAATATATCATCAATAAACACAATGCCAAATCTATCTAGGTATGGCTTACACACGTGGTTTATGAGGTCCATGAACACTGCTGGTGCGTTCGTCATACCAAACGGCATCACTGTAAACTCATAATGCCCATAACGTGTTCTAAACGCTCTCTTCGGGACATCAGCTTCTTTGACTCTCAATTGGTGATACCCGGATCTCAAATCAATCTTCGAATGACAACTAGATCCCTTTAGTTGATTAAATAAGTCATCAATCCTCTGTAGCGGATACCGATTCTTGATTTTCAACTTCTTCAATTCTCTGTAGTCGATACACAATCTCATCGACCTATCCTCCTTCTTAACAAACAAGACTGGAGCTCCAACTTAGGAATTTGTGGTTATGTGACACACCTTCTAGTACATGTCACAATTTAGGGCATTACAACCCTCATGTTCTTCACTATGGGAAGCCCTTGTAGTTCTAAAGGTGAAAATGCGTATATTGTACGCGTAACGGGTGCAGCTGCTGAAACTAAATCAATCCGAAATTCGACTTCACGGTGGGGTGGACGCGTAACCTCAGGACAATCTCTAATAGTTGGGAAATATTTGGGTCCCTTAAATGTCGTCTCATCTTTACTCACATGTGCCAGAATTGCGAGACATTCTCATCTCCTGTACTTCTGGACCTTCGAGTAATTAGTGTAACATGACGGTGTACTGATCTCTTCTTCGTACACTATTATCGTCGATGAAAGAAATTTGAATAGTCTTCTGGTCGTAGCTACCTCGGTTGTAACGTCAGATAACCAGTTTGTTTCAACCACTAAGTTAAAACTTCCCAGTTTAATAGTTTTATAGAGTGCACGTTGTCTAAGGAAGGTACAGGTTTATAAACGTCATGACTAATTTCTCTAGCGTTAAAGCTTCTCTCAGCACCGGTGTTGAAAGCATATATAAACATTATGGTTGATGAGCGAGAACGTGATGATTTTCATGGAAAACGAAAATGAACAAGGTGTAATGGCAACTCAAACAAAATATGATATTTAATCGAAAAGGGTTGGTACAAACTCCCAGACGGGTGTGTCTCGCAGGAACAGATGAAGTGTAGTTCGTGTCGATGTGTTCAAAGTTTGTTGGTAATGTTTGTGGGTATAATGAAAATGATTGTCGCTTATGAATAGTTAGTTGGAACAAAATGATGAGGGATATGGTAATGGGTAGTATTACTAGCAGCAATGAGTGGTGGCATTAGCGATAAGTAGCGATGGTTTTTGATAAGCAGTGATGATAGTAGTGTTGTATAAGTTGTTAGATATCATGCTCACATCATAAGTATATGCACATGTACTCTAATGCACCCAATAAGGCATAATGGTCTTCAGTCGGTAGGCTCGTGTTGGAAAACAAAATCATGGATGGCGGATGGCTGAATGATAGGTAAGTTGGTAACCGAGTGGACAATATCTACTACGTATTGTGCGGGCGGTTATCAGGAATTCCTCCTCTAAAGACGTATCAGAAATGAGTTGTGATGCACATTAGCGAGTAGTAAAACGCGGAGGTGTTGGTAGTGTCGAGTATTACTTAGTATTTGTAAGCAGTAATGAGTGATATTGAGTAGTAGCAAGTAGCAAGGGGTAGTAGTAAGTAGTATTTAGTAATGACAAGCAGTGAGAAGCAGTGATCAGTCGTGACTAGCAGTGATAGGCGGCATTGAGTAGTAGTTATCAGTGATAAACAGTACTGAGTAGTGGTATGAGATGATGAGTGTGTTCAAGTAGTGTCTTAGTAGTGACAAGTAGTGATTGGTGGTGACAGACAGTGTCGAGCAGTGATGAGTTGGGTCAAGCTCACAAGTCACTTACAAGCTATATTAACAATTAATTTGCACATGATAAGTTTCTTCTCACATTCGGGGTTATACAGTTTGTGTTCTAAACGTTGTCTATCCAGGTAACCTACTTGACTCGCCCCAATTCCTTATTTTCGCAATGTCGGAACTTCTATATGAGTTACCGTAATGTAATCCCGGTCATTACATTACGCTATCTCACATTTCCATTCGACATCACTCCATAAGTTCAAGATGGCATAGTCAACTTAATTTAGTTAAATATGGCTTCGGGTGTACGTATGTGTTTCGTGATATAGTATATTTAGTCCAAGTCCATGTTGCATGGTATAAGGTGTATATGTATGTGGTGTAATGTGTAGCCCTACATGTAGCATTGTGAAGCAAATAGTGCAGGTATGGTGCATAAAAGTCGTCCAAGACACACGGCTATAGACTAGACTTCACTAATGCGCCCTACGGTTACACACACTAATGTATCCTAGTTCCCTATAGCCACAGCTCTGATACCAAATGTAACACCCCGTCAAAAATCTCTTTAACGGAACGTTAACTCTGGTCCCAGTGCTTGGCTTGACTTCTACGTAACAGCATTATTCTACAGCGGAAGCAATTAATACCTCAGAGTAAATCACGCAAAACGGATCAACAATAATGTTGAGTGAATCTACAGGTTTTAGTTAAACAATACAATATGTTTAAGAAATAATATATTTCCAAAAAAAGTTTAATAGTGGAAGACCACCAAAGTTTTATATCAAAAGTTTGCATACAGCAATGTTAAGTGTTAACTGTTCGTAATCAATGATATCAAGTTCCAAATGTGTGACACCAAAATAGTTTCGTTTCATATACTTGTAGACATTACCATGTCTAGTTTTAAATGTTTGTAAACCACAGTTTCAAGTAACATATCATAGTATCTGAAAAAGAGTTATCAGAAAAAAAATAGTTTAGTTTCTTTGACCACGAGATTCTATCGTTTGCATAAACCGAGCACCTGAATACTAGCAATGACCCGAGTATAGAAGCCACTATACCCGACCTTACCTCGTAAAATGTTATACACTTGTTCAAATGTATTTAATGTTCAAAGTAAATGCACCACTATTTTTATACCGGGTGAGGTTGTCAACCTAACGGATCCGTCCATCTAAATTGTGCTTACACCGATGGTATCAAAAGTATTCAAGCTAGAGGCTTTTTGAACAAAAATCAATATGCATATGTGTAGTACTCATGTCAATACAAAAGTATTTGAAAATGTAAATATAACAGCGTGTATTCTCATCCCTGAAAACATGTAAAAAGCGGGATTGTAGAATCACCTTTGAATAAAGCTCGGATTGAAAAGTGAACAATTAACTTGTACGGTTTATAGCCGAGTAATGCAACCTAAGTATACGTATGTAGGTTGGTCAATATATATATCTTAAATAAGTGTGGTTTCATAGTGTATGTTGTCTTATTGCTCGACTCGACGCGTTTCAAAGTAAAAGTCAACTATATCATGCAAGTCAATAAAGTCAACCGAAGTCAAACCAAAAGTCAAACTTGGTCAAAGTAGTCAACTAAAGTTAACATCAGTAGGTTCATGTCAAATATTGGTCAACATGTCAAACCTAAGTCAAACAATACGTTTTAGGTCATGAATGATCATTTTCACAATTTCAGTTTATCGTCATGCACAAAGTTTATGAACACGTAGCATACTTAGCACATTATCTCATAGTACAAAATTCACGTAAATATGAAAAACTCTAGATCATAAATATACTTAAAATTGATTCCAAAAAGTCTGGCCAGGGACTCATACGACAATTAAAAGTCATGAATCAGAAGGGATACATTTGGGGTTTGCCAAGTCAGTTTCTGACCGCACACTGATTTCATTTTGGCTATAACCGGAGTTAGGAACATGCAATTGATACAAGAGCAGTGGCCATAGTTCAAGGACAAATCAATTTAACACATATAAAAAATATAGAAACTTTTGTTTAGCCAATTTGTACAGTTTATTCGTGCAAGTTGAACATTCAGTTTTCAGCTCAAATCAGAATTCACATAAAGTATGGCTCTATTGTGCCCAATTCATAAGGTTTCTGAGATTGACACAAACTAACAATAAGTCACATATCATGTTAAGTTTCATTTTACAGAAGCATACATGCTCATGCAATTCCCATAATCCACAGAGTACAAAACCGTGAGCAATTTACAGATTCGATTCTCATTTAGTTAGTCACATTCGCACGCAATTATCCGAAGATCTAGATACAATTACCTATGATATCCACATGGAAGATGAAGTAATTTTTGTTTAATTTTCAAATATGCAAAGCTTTAATTACAGAAGTTAACACATTTTATCATACAAGGTTATTTTCATGCAAGTGCTGTATAAAACTACTTTTACACTAATTCAAGCATATCTCGAGCTATACATAAGCAAACGACATGATATCCTAGTCTAACTTGAGTGTTTTTTTAAATTATATTTCTAGTGGTATAAGTCTCACATGCCAATTCGTTGTCTATCAATACCAGATTTCTGATCAAGCAACAAAAACACAACGATAATTCAAATCGACATAACTTAATCATACGGAAACGAAATCAAGCGAATCCAAAGCCTAAACTCAATAGTTTTTCGCAAGGAATCTGATTATAACATCATAATTAACATTTGAAAAACTTAATTTTTCTGATCAAACAAATACAAATTCGTTTTTAAACCCTAGCGCATCAAACAATCAAAATAACGATAACGATTAACACGTACGCGTATAGACTTGAGCATTTGACAAAATAACTATGAAACTCTTATAAAAATCAGATTTTAAGAGTTAGGGTTTAGCTAAATTTACCTTAGATCAACAATCAAAGCACACCAATACGTAGAGGATAACGCGAATTACAACGTTTGTTCTTGAGGTTTTATCAAAAATTGAAAATTGGATGGTATGGTAATGGTGATGATGTCGACGGTATGGGGAGGGAGGAAGAAGTCGACTGGCAGCTTTTTCTTATGAGGGTTTATGCCAAATTTAGGTTTACACTCTAATTTATATTAAGCCCTAATTCCACAATTAACACTTAAGCCCCTAAAGTTACAAAAATCAAGATATAAGGGGGTATGGGGGAGGGGTCGGCCGAATATGGCCCACATGGGGTTCCCGGGCTCGTGTTTTGTAATTCCGTGTAATCGTGGTCTGTTTTAAATGCCGTTTAGTCGTACCGAAGGCCCAGAACGCTAACCCGATCGTTAAACGCAACCAATTGTTTAATTTATTAAAAGCCCAATAAATTAAATATTTTAAAAAAGTTAATAATTAATAAAATTAATTATTAAAATAAACCCGAACATTTCATTGCTCAAAAAGCTATTATCAAAATCGTATCATTTTTATCGTATTTCATTATCCGAAATATTTATTTGAATTAATATCAACCCATATTAATTATTGAAACCCTCCGAAGATCAAGTACGCATTTAATACACGTAAATGCACAAAAATTAAATAATCGCCGTTAAATAAACTAACGGAAGGTTAACGGAAGTAACAGAAAAATCAGGGTTGTTACAACGCAGCTCGGACAGTTATCACAATGCCTTGAAACCCGATCGCAGGGAAGGTTACCAAGTAATACTATCCAAAATCCCCACATAGAAGAAGCAAAGCAAATGGATTCCGTAATCCTAGAGGAAGAACCACGGAGAAGGTCAGCTAGGCTCAAGAACAAATCGATATATACTCAGAAGCTGACACCAGAAACTCCAGTTCGCGTACCGTATCCTGGAAGGCTACAGGAAGAACCAACCAAGCTTGATACCTTCAAACTTGATGGAAGATTCCTGGACACTATGTCCAAAGTTCCCAACCAGAAGAGATACATCTGAAGGCTTCTCTCTACAAAGGAAAGGATACCAGATTCTAACAAAATTCCACTGAGTGAAGAATGCTCTGCATTACTCAGGAACTCTCTACCACAGAATCTAAGAGACACGGGCCGATTCGTTTTCCCATGTTCAATCTACCAATCTGGAACCATTCATGCACTAGCAGATTTAGGAGCAAGTATCAACCTAGTCCCCTAATCTCTCTCTACAAGAGATTAGAGTTAGGAGACTTGTCAAGAACTAAAATGACAATCCAACTCGCCGATCACACAATTCGATATCCTAAGGGCATAGTTGAGAATGTCTTGGTGAAAGTCGACAAATTCTTGTATCCTACGGATTTCGTAGTAATGGATATTAAGGAAGACCTACACACACCAGTAGTGTTAGGAAGACCTTTCATGAATACAACTAGGACTGTCATTGATGTGTACAATCAAACCTTAATCTTACGATCACATGGGGAGAGCGTTATCTTCAAAATTGACCGACCAACTGATCTTTCTGGACAGGCAGATATGTTTGGTATTTCCACTAGACGGATCACTTCCGATGACGAGTCTTCACCACCAGCCGATGATATCGAGATGGGAGTCGAATCAAAGTCTGTAGACGACCCAGAAATGGAAGAAGAGGATCCCAGTGAAGAAATAGAGGAGGAGGAGGAATCTGAAGAGGAAGAGGAAATGGAAGACGTAGAAGAAACTGCGACAATACCCGCTCTAAGCATTAGGCGTCATGAAGAATTAATGAGGCTTGAGACGGAAGATCACAGTTTAATCATTCGCTTCAAGAAGAAGACCGGCAAGGCTGAGGTTAAGGATATAGAAATTGATCCTGTAAGTATCAAAGTGGAGAATTAGAATACCGAAGAAACTCGTTCATCAGACGCATCCTCAGAAGAACAATATACCGATGATGACGAGGAAGAGCAACATGAAGAAATTCTGAATAACTTACACTCTCCAACCGAACCGGATCAAGGGGAGCCGGACTCTTCTTCAGATCGAATTCCGGTTATATCTACACAAGCAGACATGATAACCTTCATCAACGATACTGATGAATTTGAAGATATTCTCGAAGCCATCCGTAAATCAACAATTGATTTTTCGCTACGCTTAACAGAACGAATTATGGCTATTCGAGAAGAACATAACCTCTATCTTTGAAGAGAAGACAATGACGTTGAAATCCTAAAAGAACGCATTCAAGACTTTATCAATTCTCTTCACGATCATATCTAACAAGAAGAAAGGCAACGAGAGAAAAATTCAGTGGTTCACACTATTCTTGAGACAAGATTCTGTCGAGATCAGAAGATCATTTACTCTAAGGTTTATAATGCCTTAGCCGGATCTGCACTTCCGTTCTAAGCAAACCAATGAGCACTACTAACTCTCATCCGAAAGCACATGGATCTTTCCACCGGACGCCCGACTTATCACTCTGATTTACAAATGATCGAGGATATTCACAGCTTGTTCGCTCTCCTAGAAAGAGATAATTTCGAAAGCACACCAGACAGACTAGTGATATACGTAACAATTGATCACCATGCTGATCTGATTATCAAAGAGTTACGAGATGCTGTTATGGAGGAAGTAAGGCAAAATAATTCATTCTCTCATCTTGAACCAGATCGAGTCAACATTGCCATCTATGTTACGAATCAGATATCACGTATCTTCCATGAATCCACAGATCCTAGTTTCACATTTAAAGCTGGATGTCGGGAGATATACTCAAAGACGGTGACATTAATGCTCGGATCAGGATTGATGTTCACTTCTTTTCAGCTTCGTCTTTTAACAAATCTGTGCAAAGCTACAAACTCTTACTGTGGAGATCACCATTCCGAAGACTTCGAGATTCTAAAGATACATTTTCTAACATTGTTTGAAGACCTCTGAAATGAGCATCCCATCAGAGAAACAATCACCACCAGCACTGCTTCTATGATTGACATTCATGGGTCAACCAGTAGAGCAGTGGATCAAATTCTCATCGGACTTCAAGACTTATCAAGAGGCTAAACTGCGCACTACTTATCTTTCAGAAGATCTTCAAGAGAAGTACTGGATCTTCTACCACTGTTGGTTCGACACTTTCTCAGGATTTACCCGCTAAGACTCATATTCCCTCAAGAAGACTAAGAATTCAACCATCAGCGAGGAATGTTTGCTTTTTAAAGCATCACTATGGTCGAGCCAACGACCTTAAACAAAAGCGCTTCTCGGGAGGCAACCCGTGCAATAAAGTAGAGTAGAAGAATAAAGGATGACAAATGAGCCGATCAATATAAGACGCAAAGATTGGAAGCCAACCACATTAGCTAGGGGTATTTCTTTCTTTTCGCTACTAGCTCAAGATTCAAACTATGCCACATCATAGCTTATCAATAAGTGTAGGATAACAACCCAATTAAAACACTAGACAAATAATCCCAAATCTTCAACTAAAACTTCTAAGTGTGGGATACACTAGGAACATTGAGGACAATGTTCATCTAAGTGTGGGATGTTGGTATAATCTTTTTATGCTGTATTAAAATAACCCATTACGAAGATTCCAAGTCCTTAAGCCAAATTTCAAAAATTTTTGCAAAAGAAAGCCTTTTCGAAAAATTATTTTTGAAAACCTAAAACGTTTGTCAATAAAAGTAAGGCGTAAGTAGCGTGGAAATCTTGTTAGGTTGAACCAAATCTCTAATAGAGCATTGCATGACTAAGACATTATCGACCTAAATTGATTATGGTGAGGCACCCCAAATAAGACCAGCATTCATCTTTAAAGCTTCACTATTTTCCGTTGAGAGTGTCGATGTCTGTACTCAGAATCAGAACTTGCTTTAGATCTACATTTTCGAGCAGCAAAACGTGATTCGGTTGTAATCAGAAGAGCTAGCCATTTGTCAAAAATAAGCCTTCTGCACCTCCACTACTTCTACTCCACCGCCACATCCACATCATCTTTACTATTACTCGAAAAATCCAGAAAACGAGATTCCTTCCGAAAACCCGATGTTATAAACCTCTCAAGTATCATGGCAAAGGTCTTGAAAAAGTTTACCGGCAAAAAGTTTCTCGAGATGAAATCTCCAAAAAAAAAAAAAAAAAAAAAAAAAAATTCAAGTTCTGAAAAGAGCAGAACGTAATAAGAGAAATGCCAAAGAAGAACTTGACCACAAATGCCTATCACTTCAATGAAGAAAAGTTTAAAAGTGCATCTCAAATACTTCAACACTCCTATCTATCCGAATAAAAGTCTGTATAAAGACTACACTACCCTTTTATCTCACCCCTCAAAAACAACTTCACTACCACTTCAAAATTCCTTTTCCATCATTGACAAATGACCTAGAAGCTAAGATTACAACCGTTCTCACATTAGCAGTAAGGATTTGAGTCTTTATCAAGCCTATGACAATAGGTGTAGCATGACTGGCTATGAGTGAGTTCATTTCTTAGATCAAGTACACCTATGTCATGTCATGTAACCTCCTCGCATGTTTGGGTGTAGCAATGGGTGTAGCATGACTGGCTATGAGTCTTTATCAACCCTAAACACCTGTGTGATTTGAGTGACCCGTGAAAGCTAGCCTATGTCATGTAACCTCCTCGCATGTTTGCAGAGATAGTTTCAATCATAACATAGATGACTCACCTTATCTTTTGCTCTTATAATAAAAGCAAACCGCTTAGGCTATTAGAAAAGAAACTCCAAAAAAAAATATTAAGGAAATGAGAGTTTGCTTGAGGAACAGCAAAGTCTAAGTGTGGGATATTTAATATCGGCTAAAAAGTCATGTTTTTACCCGGTATAAAGTCCCAAAAACAAGAAAGATTCGAACTTTATCGGAAAAATACCCACTTCGTCGATTAGAATTGAATATCAAGTAATTACGAAGACGGTGCAAAAAGAATCAAGATAATCGGAGCTAAAACGAAGATTCTAGAGCAAAAACGGTGAAAGAAAAGAAATCGAGTTACGATCCAGGGAACCAGCAAGCCAAACGGCCTGCCAAACGGCCTGCCAGTGTGTCAAATGGCCTGCAAAATGGCCAGAACAAACGACCTCGTTAAACTGCTTACCTCAGCAAATGGGCCCTGCAAACGGCCTGCCAAACGACCTGCCAGCCGTTTGCAGGCAAATTTTGTGCTTATTTATAGGGTCTTTGTCATTCATTCTAACACACACTTCAATTCACTTCTTTCTCTCTCTTGTACAATATTAGTCATACTCTCAAGGCCTTCGACTGCGTGCGGGAAACCTAGTACCCGGAGAAGAACGCTGAAGATTGTATTAGGAGCGGTCTGGAGTCTTGAAGTTGTCACTTTTGTATTCAGAACTCGTTTAATCTACTGGTATTTCTATCCCTTATCTTTATATAATGTCTTCTATCATTATGCTTTGTGATATTGTTGCCATGATTAGCGAGTAGTTATCTTTAGTGTATGCTATGATGTAAGCAGTTGTAATGCCAAAATAATGTTATGGTTTGTGTATGCTGTTGAAATGCTTTCCGATTATACATTAAACCCAATCGCTTTTCGAACTAATAGAACGTAGTTACTGGCTCTGTTATTGGGAAGTCGCGAACCCCGATTCAGAGTACACTATCTATGTCACCCCTTGGTAAGAGAAGTCTATCGGATACAATATAAGATCGATTGAGGCACACCAGTTGTAGTAAGTCTATCGAGCTTTGGATTCCGACTGAGGACTCTTTCGTAGTGAAACATCTGAATAGACCCTTAGTACATTGTCGGTCCCAGACCATGCTAGTGTAGTCACCAATCATATAAACTTCGTACGTGCACGCTGAAGCACAACGGTTTAAGCTGTAACTCTGCTAAGTAAGGCCATGGAACCCGGTAAGTGTTGATTAGTACACTGCACCATAACGCGGTCTCAAACATTGCACCCCACTTGAGGGATTCTTAGTTAATTAAGGAACTGTTTGTTTAGACACATAAAGGATTGGATCGTTAGGATAACCGAACATGTTCATGGAAGTAAGCTTGACTTGGCCATGGTGTTCTTTATGGTTGAACTCTTTTTAAAGGGCCTAACTATCTTTTAAAACCAATCATTAACGAAAGCATTGAAACACATCATGTCTCTCGGATATGGTAAACCATGTATTCTATTATGCTTAAGAAAGTTTAGACCATTGTGGAATGTTTATACGTCATCCAACCGAGTCGCTCAATTGGATGAGCCGTCTGAACGTGTATGCCTGTAGTCAGACTGCACGGGCGTCGGGGGTAAGGGATGTTGCTGTCTATTCAGAATCTTCTAGCCTAACGCAGTACCCAGTGACATGTCTTATGACAGGGGCGTTTAGGACCAGTGTAATGAATACAAGGCCTCTGCCTATTCATGAGCCAGCATTCCATAATCTCGGCAGAATAACTGATGAAGTCATAGTATGCGCTCACTTTAACCTTATCTGAATTATGAATTTTATCGCATTTACTTTATCTGTCTTATAAAGTAGAAAATTCCAAAATTAAGTAACCACTACTCCTTCCTAACTATCTTAGGCTTAAATATAGGTTCGATTCTACTGATGTCTCAAAAATACAACTCTAGTACTTCCCTTACTCATACTAAGGAGTAGTACGATTTAGGCCCCGCTAAATATAAATATAAAATAGTACCCACCCCCTTGGTGGTTGATTCTGACGTGATGCGGCCTGACGACACCGCACAAACAAAACCGTCCGTTTCGGCCATATCAGACACCCTAAACACTTGAGTGATATGAGTGATCCGCTAGTGAGGAGCCCGATCATGTATACTCTACATCTGAGAGTTGGAAAGTACGCCTTTTTCACTACGGACGCAATTGAAATCTAGCGATCAAATAATCGAAGCTCGAAACTTTTTCTGATACTTTCGAAAGACGTAACGACTTCTGATGAATGCATAATAAAAAGATCTACGGGTGGGGCAAGGGAGAATCTATTAGGAAGAACCTTATATTCTCGCTTTTTGCTTAAGGACAAGCAAAGCCAAGTGTGGGGTATTTGATATCGGCCAAAAAGTCACATTTTTACCCCCAATATTAAGCCCTAGAACAATAAAGATTCAAACTTTGTCAGAAAAATTATCGTTTTTTCAGTTTATTTTGCAGATTAAGTAATTACAAAGGTGATGCAAAAAGAATCAAGTAAAACGGAGCTAAAACGAAGATTCTAGAGCGAAAACTGTGAAAGACAAGAAATCAAGTTACGATCCAGTGAAATCAGCTGACCAGGCAGACCAAACGGCCTACCAAATGGCCTGCCAAACGGCCTGCCAAATGGCCTGCCTGGCTCACAAAGGGCCTGCCAAACGACCACAGCAAACGGCACCTTAAAAGGCTTGACTTGCCAAACGGCCCCTGCAAACGGCTTGCCAAACGGCCTGCCAGCCGTTTGCAAGCAAAAATTAAGTCTATTTAAAGGGCTTTCTCCATCCATTTCAACACACACTCAATTTGTAATTCACTTTATATTTTCAAGCTTTTAGTTAGTTTTTAGTAGTAGTTAGCTTAGCTTTTATCTTTCGGAGGATGTCCCTGCGATCTCGGGCAGATTTCTTCGACCTTTTCAGGTTTTTATCCGAAACGCTTGTATTTTGTATTAAACATGTGTTCTTACTTTTTATGTTTAATAATGCGTTCCGATATTACCATGATAGCTTAATTAATCTGTATGTTGCCATGATAGAAGTTTGGGTTAGCATAATTATATTAATTTAGTACGATTACTGTTATAATACTGAACTAGGAAGTCTGATAGATTTGTATGCTTGCATCTTAAGGATTGACCAACCTAGGTTGTGATCAGGACTTGTCCACCTATATGAAATTAGATACTTCATAGGATTAAGACCCCTGGTTATACTGTATCTGAAGATTCTATGAACTCGGTATGGCTGGAGTTCCCGAGAGGCATTTAATGCGCTTTTAGGACACGAAACTTAGGAATTGAGACATGAATGACCTAGTATCCCTACTGATTGTTCCAAAGAGATCTCTTAGGAGCTGTTAAGATCTAGTTAGTGCCTTTACTATGTGACCCAAGCCTATTGCATGTTCTTGTTTGATTGTTGCCTTAGGACTTAGTCATATCAACTGCTTAGGTACTCATTAGGTTTCTATCTGCTTTACTATTAATATATCAACTGTAATGCTGTATAATGTTTGAATTGATATGATCTCATTAGTATGATGGAATGGTTGTTAGTTTCACTTAAAGTTTTGCCAACTTAAACCGACGGATTCCTTCCGTTTGTGATCCGTGTTCAATCAACACGGCACGTTGTTATTCAGTTAACTAAACTGATAACGAGGGTTAGGATTAGAGCTCAACTCACTAATAAACCTAGTACTTTACTGAGGATAACCTCCGAGGTACAGCTACCTTTCAATTATACGACCTAGTGACATACTTCTTACTGCTCAAATAGAACTCCGAGAGTTCAGAGACAAGTAGGTCTGTGTAATTGGCTCATCCAACCAGATCTACATCATTCCAAGCATAGTTTTAACATAAGCATAATTACCTTTCCCTAACCGAACACTGATATCTTGGTCAACATTTCCCTGATCTGCATACTCCGGATATCCTTCCACTTATTTACTTTTCCGCACTTTGGACGTTTAGCTTAAACCAACTACTAACCTTTATCTAGGTAATTTAACTAAAAGACAATTATCCACTTGATCTTCAATTCGTTAATCCATAAAAAAACACGACACTAGGTTAACTTACACCTTCTACACTTTAGGAAGTAAAAGTAAATTTAGGCCCCGCACAATATAAATAAACAAAACCACTGTGTGCTACTTTGTTTCACCGAAATGGACGTTCTGCGGCCTAACGACACCGCACGAATAAAACCGTCCGTTAGTAGCATATCAGATGCGCTTGTAATTCTCCATGTGACTCCAACATCCTTCAGTGTTGTATTTTATTTTCTTTTTTCAACTTTTTATGATTTTTCTCATAATAAAACAATAAAAAGATAAATACTAACAAATGCAATTAAACACTTTAACATAATTATCCACTAATAAATTCACTAAACACATTACATCGCATAACATTAAAAAACAAACATATTACATAAACACTAACACATTAAGAAAATAGATATAACAAAACAGAAAAAGATAGCAGTTTTTTTTTTATGAATCGTGAGCTCAACTCCAAACAAGAGTATTTTAATGAACTTTAATAGATTGGCTTCTCCCATCCTTATCTTGGATTTTCTTGGATCCCTTCTTTGAAGTTTCTCCTCCATCTTTCATGTTCAAGGTTCTAATCCTCTGCGTTTATTAGTACGCACTTCAACTTTAATTATCTCCTCAAGATTCTTCTTACGCTCCTGATGTCATTTTCTCATTACATCCCATCTTTTCTATCTTTTCTCATAATGTTCTTGTTCTCGCAATACCAATTCTGTAACACCCCAGCTTAAAGCAGTGGAACCTTCCTCAATAATTAATTAATTAGGTGCAAAATAAACATCATACTAATCCTTGCGAGTATCACTAACATAAAAAGCTCGGTGGGTTCATCAATACACTAATTGTTGGTTATCGGTTTTGCCCACCCGATAAGCACAACAGACTTACCACTAGAGATGCACTCAAAGTCGGTCTTCTTCATCTAAAATGCATGCTCCCTGACATATACCTCTCGTTTCCTATACCCTCAAGAACAGACATTATTCATGAATTTCTCTCAGCTGATGCTTGTCGTCCCCAGAACACAAACCCATAAGGGTAAAAGCGAGTCTTTACAATACTCTACCTAACAACTCATTACTACACTCTTGATTCACAACTTTCTTCCTCATATGGACTCCGCACCAAAGATTGTCTAAGATTCAATGATCCTTTAATACTCTATCTCATAAGTCATTATAATTAAGGGATCACTACATGACTCCATATTCACAACAATCACTCCTGACCATGTCACGTTCCTTCCTTCGATACTCAATATATCGTGTTCGTGTGACAGGATATACGATTGTAATATTGTTGATCATGCATTATTACAAACACATATCTTATCGCCTTCACATGACATACAAAGTACTTTACGTGGAATTAGGTGACATTCACACAATTCTTTGCAAAAATCTACACATAATTTCACATTTACACTCTTTCACCTCTTAGCACTCCCAAGGCACATATTGTCATACAAGTCTCCTTAATTACTTACTCGTAGTAGTCAACCAGTCATACCAAAACAACGATACCTAGCACGAAGCTAAGTCACACCTATTCACACATAAAGTTCAATTAACACAATTCAAGGCTTATTAAGGTAAGTCTTCCTAAACCAATTTTTTGTTACCTATTACTAGAAATTTCTCAAAGTCTAGCTTTATTCACAATATTTCAATTTCATAATACAAGCCACTTCTACCATTCTTTCCTAGTAATTCATCGTCAACTACCATAAATTAAATTTACTAGTAATCTTTCATAACCATGTTTCTTATATTTAACCTTATTAAAATAAATCACCATTTTGACCAAACCCATCATCATCTAGTCAATACATTCACAAATTCTATTTAGCATAATTAACACCAAATCACAAAATTAAAACAACTAAACATCATCAGTTCTCCTTGGTTTCCAAGGTTTAGCATGTACTATCCTTTTATCCACTAACGTATGTGATTTACCATATAACTCTTTTATCTTGGCCATTTTATTTTGGCGATTGACCTTCCATTAGTAACTTGGCAACCTCAAAGAATTTTCCTCGTAATGCCTCTACAACTTTTTCATGTAGTTCTAGAACACTTTATTCAATTACTTTATCAACATCGGGGATCCTAGCCTTTTTCTTTCCTTCCACATTCTTTTCTTTCTCATATCCTATGACAAAAAGCTTCTCATCAACCATCGAACTTGATTCCTTACATGTTGGTGGGTTTCTAGTTCTAAATGCCAATATCTTTTCTTTAATACTAAAAGTCATGAATCTTTTTCTTACATTAATGAAAGCATTTGAGATGTTTATGAAAGTTCTTCCGAACACTAGCGGAGTATGTTCATCTTCTTTCACGTCAACCATATAGAAATCAACTAGAAATGCTAACTTCCAAAATCGAACAACCATATTCCTCACTATGCCCATAGTTCTCTTGACAAAATAGTCATAAAGTCGGACCCCATTAGTGGTTGGCATTACACGACCTATTTCAATCCTTTTGAACATGGAGTAAGGCATAACATTAACACTTGCTCTCATATCTGCAAGTTCATTATAAATCTTTTTATCTTCTAATTCATAAGGAACATGAGATTCACCTTGATCATCCACATTTTTCGAAAACCCAAATGCTATCTCTCGAATGAAATCTACTCTAAATTTCTCCATTATTTTTCTCCTTACCACGTTTCCTTCAGCCATCTGTTTCTCCTATTTTTTAAACTCTTCATCATCTTCTTAATTTAACAGTTTTGCTTTGCAAAGTGGTGGAGATCATATTGATAGGAACAGTCTTCACATTCTTATGCTTTTCACCTTCCCCATTATTTGCAATCACCTTATCTTCTACTAGCTTGGATAATTAGATTACATTCCTTTCTAAGTTTTGGATGAAGGCTTGGTGATTATTCTGAACTCGGGTTATTTGACCTTTGATTGACTCAGTAGCATCAGTCTGGCTCTTAATGAATGTAACGAGAATAACATCTAATTTGACTTTTCTTAAGTATTAGGTGGATTAACAAAAGCAATTGGTGCAGGGTTCTTAGTGTAGAAACCAGGTGGGTTTCCACTTGGTGGAGGATATTGGTTATGGTTAGGTTGGTATGGAGGATTCAGGTAATTAAAATTCTGAAAATTCTGACGATTGTTGACATACGAAACTTTTTTGATTTGTGCCATGGTATTAGTTGATCACAGTCCTTTGATACATGTGAGCCACCAAATAACTCATAACCCAATTTGATTGTATGCAACTCTTTAGTGATCTTCTCAAACTGTCTATCAAACTTAGCCAACTGATCAGTTGAAGCGGCTACTTAATCATCTGTTTTAGTACTAGCTACTCGAGCAAAACAGAGCATCTCATTGTCTTGTTTCCATTTATGAGAATGTATATCCAAGTCAGTGATAATAGCATACGCCTCATCAGGTGTTTTCCTCATGATCAACCTTCCAGCAGTGGTACCGATTTCTTTTCTGTTAGCTACATTAGCCCCTTTGTAGAAATGATATTGCTAGATTTACACATATTTTACCTCACAATATCTCCCTCGTTTCACTCATTTTTAGTGGATTATTGAAATTGGAAGGATTTTTTTTTAGCAAATTGATGGTTCAGGGCTAGAGATCACTACTCTGTGTAAAATGGACCAAGTTTGGCCAAGTGAACCAAAATGGAAAAAACCAAGAGAATGCAGAATTTTAGCAAATGCAGCGCATCAAAATGGCCAATGCGGCACATCTCTAGTGTAAATTGGACCCTTTCAGCACCAGAATCTTTGGAAGAACAAAAATACGGCACATTCATCACCTAATGCAGCGCATTCACTCAGTCAAATGCGACACATCTATCAGCAAATGCACCACATCTATCAGCAAATGCGGGGCATCACATTTCGATGCCTAAATGTGGTACATATCCAACCTAATGTGCTGCATCTTCGATGTTTTGTGTAGAATTTTTGTCAAGGCTATAAATAGAAAATGGGTTTAGGTTTTTAGGAGAGCTGCAGTTTCTACCTCAATTTTTACCTTAAAAAGCCTAATTTCATCATCTAGTTGGAGATTAAAGCTAATTTGGAGGATTAAGCTCAAGCACAAGCAAGTCTAGTGTTAGACTAACATCATATTTCCATTTGGGTTGTAATTTCTACCTTTATCTTCATTGTTTTCATTTGAATACTTGTAATAGTTGGAACATGAAGCTTATTTGTGATATTTCGCCTTTAATTAGTATTAGTTTAGCCATGCTTGGCTAATTTGATTGTGTTTGCTTATCTATGAAACTCTAATGTAAGGATTTTCTCCAAATCAAATGAATGATTGTTGTTTGAATGAAATACTTGAGTAATTGTTATTGAGTTAGCTAATGATCCATTGCTAGTTATTGTTTTGAATCTAACTTTGATTATATGAGTTGTTGATCATTACTAAGTGATTTCTAATGAGATTCAATTTATACTTCAACATGTTTGCATGATCTCGACAATGAAGGAAAGGATTATAAGTGATTGTGTCCTCTAATTGTATTGGTTTTCAAAGTATTCTTAGTCAAAACTAGTGGTGCTTTGTTTTCTTAAGTGATTTTGATTACTAAGGGATTTTAAATGATGTTAATCCATGGTTCAACTTGATCTTGTAATTCGATGCTTATGTGAATTTGCAAAGTGTAACTTGATTAAGGTTTAGTAGTGATATTAAAGATCTAATAGTTCAACAACGAATGTGATAGAATGTGACGATCGCTCCAAATCCATATGGACGAACACGTCATTCATCGATTTCATTGCGAGGTATTTGACCTCTATATGATACGTTTTGTAAACATTGCATTCTTTTGAAAAGGCACACCATAAATGAATATTTAAATCAAAGGTTTTCGACATCTGATGATTTCTACATATAGACAATCACCGTAAATAATAGTTTACAATAGTACTTCCGTTGACAATGCAGTCAAAATAAGATACATGGTGATGATTTGGTGAATGCAACGTTTCCTTGAAAAATATGCCATGTAATACTCCATGCACATAGCTTGTCTAACATATAAGCAAACAGCGGAAGACTTCTAGGGATCCTGAGAATAAACATGCTAACAAGTGTCACCACAAAGGTTGGTGAGTTCATAGTTTTAATGTTGCGCAATAATCTGTATATAAAGGTGGATCACAAGATTTCAGTTGTTCAATCCAGAAACGTTTATCAAAATATTCTACGAAATTGAGCACCCTGGTAACTAAACTTAACGTATATATAATTTGTACCCTTTGTATAATCATCTTAATAATACACGCAAACTAACGTGTACGCTTCTCAAATAGCATACGTCCGTTAAAAGGCTAGTGCTCTAGCTCGGACGGGGATATCAAGCCCTATGGATCCATATACTACTTCTCGCGCCCACCAGTTCTTATAACTGGTAGTTACTAGTTACCAAAGCTAAGGGATTTTCGGTTCAAACTCAGTGTAGAATTTAGTATGTACTTGTATCCATTGCGTTTAAAATAAAGTGCATGTATTCTCAGCCCAAAAATATATATTGCAAAAGCAATTAAAAAGGGAGCAAATGAAACTCACGCATATAAATCTAGTATTTTCAGTATTTATAAACAGTCGCATGTATTCTCAGCCCAAAAATATATTGAGTAAAAGGGATCATATGAAACTCACCTTAGCAGCATATAAAGTTGTCCATCGTAATGTGACCGAAACTCGGTATATCAAATAATCGTAGATCCCAACCTGGAGAACATATGTTGGTCAATAAATATCTATCAAGTTAGGTCAGGTCATAGTGTATCACAATCCTAATGCTCGAAATTGACATACAAAAGTTATTCAAAGTTATTTCAAAAAGTGAATTTTGACAATAGTTCAACAAACGAGACGTACCTTATATAAGGATTCATTTACTCGGTTGGTAATATTCAAAAATCCATTTTATCAATCTCGTAAACAGGTTGTTTAAGTATTAATTGCAGATTCAAAAAGCAATTCCAATTAATGTCAATTATAATTCAGTTGACCATATCTTTTGATTCGTTCCTCGAAACTATTCGATATCTAAATTAAAAGTTATTGATTTTTCGCCAGCTTTCCGAAAATATGTATATCATATACCTTTTACCCGTAATATATGTATTTAATTCGTGATTTATTATAAACTGTTTAATGACGAAATTTAGCATACAAGCATGTATAAATATATACACTCGAGCACTAGACATGGATACACTATTAGTATATAAAAGATAAAATATAAATGCTTACGTATCAATATTGTGATTCAATATTTCAGAAAAGTACGTAGACGTAACGGAGATGATAAACACTAGGTTTGACTTGCGAATATTACCCATGAACATTACCCATAACCTCCATAGCTATAACCCACACTTTTCTTAGCTCTATTCCGCTCGAAAACCCATTTTGAAAGTGACACGCTCATAACCTCATCGTAGTATTTTATGTATAATACTAATTAATAATATTAATAATAATAAGATGAATAATAATATTAATATTAATAATAATAATAATAATAATAATAATAATAATAATAATAATAATAATAATAATAATAATAATAATAATAATAATAATAATAATAATAATAATAATAATAATAATAATAATTTATATATATATTTGTATAAAGCAGAGAGATATCACACCATGTAAAAATTCGAGCAGAAACTGGCCTTTTATAGCATGTTTCTGAATCCTGACTGCCATGCGATCGCATGGGTTTTATGCCTATTTCTCATGCGATCGCATGACCCCAAAATCCAGCTCACAATTTTTTGTTGTTTTGTTTGTCGACATAATTTTATATTATACATATAATATATTTAATTTATATAATTAATTATATATTATATTAAATTCACATGCATAGTTAACTTGTAATTTTTGTTCCGATAAGTCGTACGTCATCACTCAACTTATGTCCCGGTTCCGGTTTTTCAAATGTCCTTTCGTACGCTGAGAAAACTTGTATTTTACATTTTATGACTCGTACCTTTGTCAAAATATAGCCTTAAATTATCCCTAAACTATACCACTCAAAGTATATCTTAAACTTTCGAGTATTTTGGTCATTTACTTCTATAAATCATTGTCTCGCTATTTGTTGATATATATATAATAACAAATCATTTTATGACCAAGTTAATATATATTTTCAATATTCATAAACACGTTTAAAATATACGTCGCAAATTATTCATACAATTAACATTCCAACTTATCATATATATTCAAATAAATATTTAAACCAATAAGTTTAATGTACAGTATCAAACAATTAATACATTGCTACGTTTTCAAGTTATAGTATATATATATATATATATATATATATATATATATATATATATATATATATATATATATATATCTATATACATATAATTGTTCGCGAATTGTCAATAACAACCAAAAGGTATTTGAATATATGAAAGTAGTTCAAAAATTTTGAGATTCAGTTTTACAGACTTTGCTTATCGTGTCGGAAACGTTAAAGATTAAGTTTAAATTTGGTCAAAAATTTTCGAGTCATCACATAGAAATTTGGATAAAATAGGGCATTCCAGGCATAATGGTGGATTAGATAAGTGGGCACTACTTAGTTACTTGATCAATATTTTGATAATTAGTTATTTGCTTATTGTTGCAAGTTTTAGTTATTAGTCAAAATCAATCAAAACCACACAATCAAACTAGGACGATTATTAGTTTCAATATTCAATTAACCTACTCTCTTGGGACGAACTTGACTTGAATGCTTACATGGAAAGTGCTATAATGACCGGGTCCTAGTTGCTCGTTAGTTGTGTGTGCTTATTGTGGTATTTGAATATTGTTATAAATTAAGAGTATTTGGTGCACGCCATCAAGAAAATTTGAACTTTCTTGAATATAGACAAACCATGTTGTGGGGAAACTCTCACCATCTTTCCAAATATTGTCCATGCCTCATACAAAGTTCCATTTCTCATTTGAGTGAATTGAATAATTTAAGCCTGTATTTGCGCAGTCTTAGAAGTAGGCAAAAATATTCCTAAGAAATTTCTACCATTCCATCCAAAGTGGTAATCTCTCCCTCGGCAAGAGATTCTAACCAGTCCTCCGCTTCCCATTTCAACGTCCATGGAAAAATTCGAAGATAAATTGCTTCATCCTCAACAGCTCTTAATATGAAGAATGTACATATTCCGGTGAATGTACGCAAGTGTACATTAGCATCTTCATTTGCACTTCCACTGAACTAATAATGGTCCTGTATCATATGAAGAAATTGTCCTTGATTTCGAATTCAGTCTCAATCTCAGGTTGAGTAATAGCAGATCCCTGACCTTGACGATTGGCTTTCATAAGCGCTTCCACGCTTTGGTTCTCAATAGTATCACTTTCTGCGTTTGATCAACTGATTGTATCTTTACTACTAGTCTCTTCCTTACTTGATACTTCGTGTCACGACCCGAAAAATTTCGACTTATTTTGAATCAAATTCTCGATATGATTTAATAATTCTGACACGATAAGCAAAGTCTGTAATGTTGAGTCTCAAAATTTTTGAACTATTTTCATAAACTCATTAAACCCTTGACCATTTTCGACGATTCACGAACAATTACTTGTAGATATATATATATATATATATATATATATATATATATATATATATATATATATATATATATATATATATATATATATATATATATATATATATATATATATATATATATATATATATTATATATATATAATAATTTGAAAATATAATTTAAAATATTATATGATGTCATTGTTAGAATTAATAATGTAAAATAAAATAATATATAATAATTATTATTTAAAACATATCTATATATGTAAATGAAGTGTATATATATATATATATATATATATATATATATATATATATATATATATATATATATATATATATATATATATATATATATTTCAAATTTATTTTGTAATTGACGGTAACACTCAATTGTCATTCGATCGATATTAAGTAAGTTAAATACGAACTTATGTGAGTTTAAAAATAAACGTTGATTCGAAAATAAGTTTTATAAATTATAGCTTTATTAAAAATATATTTAGGATCTATTTGTTAAATTTTAACACTCCGTATATTTTACTTGGGACCAAGCGCTAATAATCAATCAACTTTTTATGATTGATTTTACACATTAAAAGACCGAAATAACTAAATATACTTAATAAAAAAAATTGGGATTTTTATGAAAACTTTTATCCGCCACTGATTTTTAACGGAGCACGATATAACATTCCGTGAAAACTTTCGGTTGAATGAGACAGTTCATCTGGCTGCTCACTATTCTCTTTCAATTCACAATTCAACATGTTTTTAATTTATTAATACTACTTTGTGTTATTGAAAGTAACTTATAACATCCACTTTTAATTTATCCTTGAATTAGATTAGTATTGTGATTGATACTGTTTTACTTTTGCATTTGCCGTCATAAATATCTCATTCTCTATTCTATATACATATCACATGATACATAAATAAAACCCACTTGCAAATTATCAACTTGTTTTACCCGAGACTCAATCATCACCTCTTTCTTTTTGTATTATATATATATATATATAAGATTACGTATGTAAACCACCATCACCACCCTTGCACTCTTTTTCTCTACTTCTTTCTTGTTCTCCGAGAACCACTCGCCACCACCATGAAATTTTCAACCACCTTCACAACTCACCCACATCACCTCGCCACCCTCACCACCACCCAGACTACCACACCAAATCACCACCACCGTTGACTACCACCTTTATCACCACCACGAACCCATCACCTTTGAACTTATGTGTTGCTGCTATTGCTCTTTTCTGTTTCTGTTTTTTACTTTCAACCATCAAAAACCACTACAGCAGCTTCAATGTTTCAGTTTACTGTAGCTACCATTTCTATTTTCTACTAGTCTTCGAACCACCACTACTGCAAGTCATCACCGATAACTGCTGCAATACTTCTGTTATTTTCGCTGTTCACAGAACCATAAACAACCCACCATTTACGTCATGGAAAAATACTGTGCTACTGCTACAGCCATTTCAAAGTTATCTGTTTGCTGTTTAAACCAAACCCACGAATAACTGCTGCTGCCATGATGTTATGTTCCTATTACGAGCTGAATCGACCACCACTTCACCATCTTGTTTAAACAACACCGTGATCACCACCCACTTAATTCTTTCTGTTTTTAGCCGGAACAACCACCACCTCTTGCTTCATTTCTGTTCGACAACCACCTTGTAAACCATCACCAAATCACCACAAGTTGCAGCCTTGTTGCTGCTGCTATGCTTACGTTTTTGCTTCTGTTTCTTCCCACCACCGATACCACCATCGACACCATCAAACTGCTTCTGTTTCCTGTCTGCTCGAGGTACTGAATCTGTTCGCTGTAAACACAAACCAAAACCGCCACCTTTGTTCTTGTTTCAATCCACTATGAGCAACGAAGATGAGACGATTCAGTGGTGGGTGACGATGAAAATGGTGATGGTGATGCATGATGAGAAGATGATCACGATGGGTATGATGATGATGGGTACCCGATGATGATGATGATGATGATGATCGTGAATGCATGATGATAAGATGAAGAGGATATGTTGTATGATGATGATATCGATGATGATGAGGACGAGTCGATGATGATGATGATGATGACACAAGGATGATGATGATGATGATAATGGCATGATGATTATAATGGTATAAATATTATTATTATTATTATTATTATTATTATTATTATTATTATTATTATTATTATCATTTTTATTATTATTTTTATCATTATCATGATTTTTATATATTTTTATCATTATTTTTATTATCATTACTATTATTATTAACATTATTATTATTATTATTGTGATTACAAATATAAAGATTATAGATACAAATATTATTATGAAATTGATTAAGTTACAATTTAAAATGAATTATTAATGTTATCATTATTATCATTATTTTAGTATTATATAATTATTAATTTAACAAACAAATGATATTTATATAAAAGTATATTTAATACAATAACCTATCTATATTGATATTTTTATATTTAGCATTTATTTAAAATATATAAAATAAATATAGTTAATAAATTAATGAAATATATAGTTTATTAATATAACAATTATATCACTAATAATATATAAATTTGTTCAATTATAATTATATGTGTTAATATATATATATATATATATATATATATATATATATATATATATATATATATATATATATATATATATATATATATATATATATATATATATATATATATATATATATATATATATATATATATATATATATCATCGTATCTTTTAGATATTTTAAAAATTCTAAGATATCATCGTATCTTTCGGTATAAATATCCTCTATATTTTTGAAGATATCATCATAAATATTCTTGTCCGAAATTATTTATCTTTTGTTCTATCCATGTTACATCATAAATGAAACTATTTTAGTTTCTATATTTCTGTAACATTCGAGTTTAAATTATAAATGTTTTTGGAGTAGTGTTGGGAATGGAAGCATGAGTTAGTATAATATAATGACGTCTGGCCAACGTGCTTATATTACAGTAAGTCATGCTGAATTTCTAATAGAATGTGATGATGGTTCACAGACAATACCCTCATCATGTGCCATGTTACATAACTCTTTTATTCTATTTAACCTCTAAACATATCAAGAAAGTATTTTCTTGATAGTTCTATCTTTTTCGTGATTTCTGGTAAATTAACAAATCAGATCGTGCTAGTACAATTTCTTTCTTAGAACAATTAGTCATGTCCATTCGAAATTCAAAGATTTAATCTACAAGCTGAGACGTCTTAATCGCTTTACTTAAAGTCGGGAAGATAAACAAATGCATGGAGCTTCGTAATATAAACAAGAATATGAGCGACATCAAACAAGAAATTACAAACCATGTATATCTATGCGAATAACAACATAAAGACACGGGAGAATTAAAAACACTATAACCCTAAGGTAATAGTAGAAGTACATAGATTCCTCAGGTGGTAGATGAAAAAGAAGAATGACAGATACGATAGTCAGGAAAATATCAAGGATCAGAACTGGATGAAGCATTTTCGCAATCTTTTAGAAGTAGGAATTGAGGAAGAAAGTATAGGAGTGGTGAAAATAATGTAACGGAAGAGGTAAATTTATAGAGAAATATCCGACATAGCAATCGAGGCAGATACCGCATTTAATCGAAGAGGATCCTAAATTCCTTAATTACCGAAGAATCAAATCTTATATAGATTACGAAGATTTTCTTTAAATTCCTTGAATCCCGGAAAGCAACCATGACTACGTCAAAAGTTAAGACGAACCTTTATTTTTCTCATCTTCACTATTTTACAATAACTTCACTCATACTCTTCACGTAATCGAATTGTTTTATCATTATTACTCAATAGTGACAAAAGTTTTTTTTTTAACTCATATTCGTCATGAAAACATTCTTGTTGTCAGCAATGACGACCTCAGTCAAATTTCGGGACGAAATTTCTTTAACGGGTAGGTACTGTCACAACCCGAAAATTTTTGACTTATTTGAATCAAATTCTCGATATGATTTAATAATTCTGACACGATAAGCAAAGTCTGTAATGTTGAGTCTCAAAATTTTTGAACTATTTTCATAAACTCATTAAACCCTTGACCATTTTCGACGATTCACGAACAATTACTTTTAAGTATATATATATATATATATATATATATATATATATATATATATATATATATATATATATATATATATATATATATATATATATATATATATATCTAATAATTTGAAAATATAATTCAAAATATTATATGATGTAATTGTTAGAATTAATAATGTAAAATAAAATAATATATAATAATTATTATTTAAAACATATCTATATATGTAAATGAAGTATATTGAATATATATATATATATATATATATATATATATATATATATATATATATATATATATATATATAGTTTCGAATTTATTTTGTAATTGACTGTAACACTCAATTGTCATTCGATCGATATTAAGTAAGTTAAATACGAACTTATGTGAGTTTAAAAACAAACATTGATCCGAAAATAAGTTTTATAAATATAGCTTTATTAAAAATATATTTAGGATCTATTTGTTAAATTTTAACACTCCATATATTTTACTTGGGACTAAGCGTTAATAATCAATCAACTTTTTATGATTGATTTTAAAAATAAAAAGACCGAAATAACTAAATATACTTAATAAAAAAAATTGGGATTTTTATGAAAACTTTTATCCGCCACTGATTTTTAGCGGAGCACGATATAACACTCCGTGAAAACTGTCGGTAGAATGAGACAATTCATCTGGCTGCTCACTATTCTCTTTCAATTCACAATTCAACATGTTTTTATGTTATTAATACTACTTTGTGTGTTTGAAAATAACTTATAACATCCACTTTTAATTTATCCGTGAATTAGATTAGTATTGTGATTGGTACTGTTTTACTTTTGCTTTTGCCGTCATAAATATCTCATTCTCTATTATATATACATATCACATGATACATAAATAAAACCCACTTGCAAATTATCAACTTGTTTTACCCGAGACTCAATCATCACCTCTTTCGTTAGTATTATATATATATATATATATATATATATATATATATATATATATATATATATATATATATATATATATATATATATATATATATATATATATATATATATATATATATATACATATACATATAAGATTACATATGTAAACCACCATCACCACCCTTGCACTCCTTTTCTCTACTTCTTTCTTGTTGTCCGAGAACCACTCGCCACCACCATGAAACTTTCAACCACCTTCACAACTCATCCACATCACCTCGCCACCCTCACTACCACCCACGACTACCCCACCCAATGACCACCACCGTCGACTACCAGCTTTATCACCACCACGAACCCATCACCTTTGAACTTATGTACTACTGCTATCGCTATTTTCTGTTTCTATTTCTGTTTTCGACTTTCAACCATCAAAAACCACCACAGCAGCTGCAATGTTTCTGTTTACTGCAGCTGCCATTTCTATTTTCTACTAGTCTTCGAACCACCACCACTGCAAGTCATCACCGATAACTGCTACAATACTTCTGTTATTTTCGCCGTTCACGGAACCATAAACAACCCACCATTTACGTCATTTGTTACTGTGCTAGTGCTACAGCCATTTCAAAGTTATCTGTTTGCTGTTTAAACCAAACCCACAAATAACTGTTGCTGCCATGATGTTTTGTTCCTGTAACGAGCTGAATCGACCACCACTTCACCATCTTGTTTAAACAACACTGTGATCACCACCCGCTTAATTTTTTCTGTTTTCAGTCGGAACAACTACCACCTCCTGCTTCATTTCTGTTCGACAACCACCTTGTAAACCACCACCAAACTGCCACAAGTTGCAGCCTTGTTGCTGCTGCTATGCTTACATTTTTGCTTCTGTTTTTGCCCACCACCCAGACCACCATCGACACCATCAAACTGCTTCTGCTTCCTGTCTGCTCGAGCTACTGCTGCTGTTCGCTGTAAACACAAACCAAAACCGCCACCTTTATTCTTGTTTCAATCCACTGTGAGCAACGAAGATGAGACGATTCAGTGGTGGGTGATGAAGAAAATGCTGATGGTGATGCATGATGAGAAGATGATCACGATGGGTATGATGATGATGGGTACCCGATGATGATGATGATGATGATGATGATGATGATGATGATCGTGAATGCCTGATGATAAGATGAAGAGGATATGATGTATGATGATGATATCGATGATGATGAGGACGAGTCGATGATGATGACACAAGGATGATGATGATGATGATGATGATGATAATGGCATGATGATTATGATGGTATAAATACTATTGTTATTATTATTATCATTTTTATTATTATTATTATCATTATCATGATTTTTATATATGTTTATCATTATTTTTACTATTATTATTATTATTATTATTATTATTATTATTATTATTATTATTATTATTATTATTATTATTATTATTATTATTATTATTATTATTATTATTATTATTATTATTATTATTATTATTAACATTATTGTAATTACAAATATAAAGATTATAGATACAAATATTATTATGAAAATGATTAAGTTACAATTTAAAATGAATTATTAATGTTATCATTATTATCATTATTTTAGTATTATATAATTATTAATTTAACAAACAAATGATATTTATATAAAAGTATATTTAATATAATAACCTAACTATATTGATATTTTTATATTTAGCATTTATTTAAAATATTTAAAATAAATATAGTTAATTAATTAATGAAACATATACTTTATTAATATAATAATTATATCACTAATAATATATAAATTTATTCAATTATAATTATATGTGTTAATATATATATATATATATATATATATATATATATATATATATATATATATATATATATATGATATAGGTTCGTGAATCCAAGGCCAACTATGAATTCGTCGTTGTCATTACGTCTGCATATTTTATCCTACAATATCGAATCTCAATATTGAATGTGAGTTTCATTTGCTCCCTTTTTAAATGCTTTTGCAATATATATTTTGGGCTGAGAATACATGCGCTGATTTTATAAATGTTTTATGGAATAGACACAAGTACTTAAAAACCTTCCTCGAATGAATTGTTATGCCGAATATCACCCTTGCTTATTATAGCTTGGTAGCCTAAGAATTAGTGAACCGGCCACTAATTGTCGCGAATCCTAAAAATAGATCTATGGGCATTAACACGCCCCAGTCAGAGAATTTGAACTGCTTTAGTACTTCGAGGTTTATATTATACAGACGAGAGGTTCTGTACTTTTGGAGATATTTTATATGCATCTTGTTAAGGTGGGTTACCAAGTAATTTATCGAGAAAATGATTTTATACACAGGTTATGTGTATTGTTTTGTACACGAGATATGTGTGCGGTTAAATATTTGAAATCTTGTGGTCAATTAAAAGTATTGAAAATTATTGTTTATGATAAACCTATGAACTCACCAACCTTTTGGTTGACACTTTTTAGCATGTTTATTCTCAGGTATTAAAGAAATCTTCCGCTGTGCATTTGCTCATTTTAAAGACATTACTTGGAGTCGTTCATGGCATATTTCAAAAGACATTGCATTCTAAATCATCGAGTATCATATTTGGAAATCGTTACAGTTGATATGTTGTAAAATATTATTTACGATGACTGTCCATACGTAGAAGTCATCAGTCGGCAAAAACCTTGGATTTATATACGATGTGTCTTTTAAAAGAATGCAATGTTTGTAAAATGTATCATATAGAGGTCAGTACCTCGCAATGGGACCAGATGTTGATGTATTCGTCTAGGTGGATTTGGACGGGTCGCTTCACTTCGGGTGTACTAGGTTCGTTATAGCTTGCCTGTTTAAAAAGATAATCGGGATTAGTAAGTGGTGTTAACGGATTATTCTCAAAAGAGCGGGTCATAAACTGAAAAGAAAAGAAATCAGAATTCGTTTGCGGAAATCGGTTTCCACAAAATAAGTAAAAGAACGACGTGGTCCTCTTTCAACTAATTAATATTTCATATGGATGTGTTGTTCAAGATACAGCCAGATTGCACGGAGTTGCAGGATCGTATTGGTACCAATATAATTGGTGACTGTTCGAAAAATTCAACAACCAATCGCCCGTGTAAGGGAACGTAGACACCATTATCCCTTAAACAGACTTTATCTTAAATATTACTCTCTCTGTCCCAATTTAATAGTCCCCAGACAAAAATCACAGTTTAATAAAAAGTTTCTGGCATATGTACTTTTTTTATCTACTTTTCAGTTTTACCCCTGACTTTTTATCTACACCAAAACAATCAATCAATTTAAAGAAATAAAATGATAAGAACAACACACAGAATTCTACATCCATTACGTATTTTTCATGATACATTAATATTTGGAGACAAAATTTCGTCAAATTTTTGGAGACAATTTTCCCACTAAATTCCATAAAGTAAGTACGGGTACTTTGCAACAAATTTTCATTCATCTTTTGCTAGTGTTTTTTGAGGAAATTTCCCACCAATTCTTTGTTGATACGGTACCTTTTTTCATGACATACATACTTTCACATCAAAGTTCTTATCCAATTTTCATGAATTTTTGCTAGAAACTCTTTTGGAGAGAAAACTTTCCACCAATTCTTTGTTGACAACTCTCTGATTTACTCTAAAAAAAAAAGAATAAAAGTCAAAGCTAAAGAAAGTTGGTTTTCTTACCTCGATGTGGTTCTTTTAGATAGTCAACTCTCATGTCTTTTTAACCTTTCTATCAATATACTTTCACTTCCTCTTTAAACCATCGCTCTTATATTAAGTTCAAACAAAAAGAAAAATATTACCGATTCCCAACGTGATGCTATATTTCATGCTTTATTGCAACAAACTTTAAATGGAGAGTTCAAAAGAGGTTCAATAAGTTATGTAATAATGCAATTTAGCGTATCTAAAAGGATGGTAAGTCGCGTTTGGAATAAAACATAAGTCCAACTCGAGCATGGATTAATGGTTGATTTATCTTTAAATATGTTTGGAATTTCCGCTTAGTTGTCGCACCAATATACGATCTCTTGCTAAGTCTCTACGGATTTCGAAATCAACAATTCATAGACGAATCAAGGAAGGTGAATTATGACCTCATACAAATGCAATCAAACCGACTCCCACGGACGTGAATAAAAGGGCAAGGCTAGAGTTTTGTTTATCTATAGTGGATACTCGATCATTTTCAAGTCCAAGTCCCGCATTTCACGATATGTTTATTTGTTTAAAGTTGTACACATTGATGAAAAATGGTTTTACTTGTCAAGATCGTCAAAACATTATTACCTTGTTCCCGGTGAGGATGAGCCTCAAAGAACATGTAAAAGTAAAAATTCATCACTAAAGTAATATTTTTAGCCGTCGTTGCACGACCAAGATATGTTTCATCGGGCAATGAAGTTTTCTCGGGAAAGATTGGCATATTTTCCGCTTACCACATTAGAACCCGCTAAGCGTAGAAGCGAAAATCGAGTTGCAAGAACAATGGAAGTAAAGCATCTATTATTAGTGACTAAAGAAGTTACATGAGCATGGTTAATAGAGAAGGTTCTACTGGCAATTAAAGCTAAATGGCCACAAGGTCATTCGGAAACAATATTCATTCAACAAGATAACGCAAAGACTCATATTAGTGTTAATGATAGCGAGTTTCTTGAAGCATTATCTCGAGAGGGAGTCGATGTTCGACTTTGTTTTCAACAACCAAATAGTCCGGATCTAAATGTATTAGATCTTGAATTTTTTCGAGCAATTCAATCACTTCAAGAGCAAGAGGCGTTGGGTTCAATTGATGAGTTGGTTTCGGTGGTGCAAACTTCTTTTGATAGAATGCGATCACGTGAGCTTAATAACGTATTTCTAACTCTTCAAACTTGTATGAAGGAAATAATGAAGGTTCATGGTGGCAACAATTACAAAATACCGCATATTGGTAAGAGTAGATTAGAAAGACAAGGTAACTTACCATTGCATATTGGGTGTGATCAAGACCTCATAGATGATGTTGTTTCGTATTTAAATCATTAAATAGAAGTGGATGAAGTTAAAAATCGTGAAAAGGTAGTCTTTTGAATAGTTTATACATGAAGAAATGCGGGATAAACTTTTATTTGAATTCTTGGGTTAGACGCAGAGAGAAAGAGAAGGATTGAGAAGGTTATCATTATCATCATGATTATAATTATATTGCAACCTTCACTTCTAGAAGGTTCTAGAAGGAAATATTATGTGGTGTCCAAAAAGATATTTACTTTTAAGTAGTTAGCTGTTATATGTAAAGTTTATAGCTAATGTAATATTGTTAATGTTGACATGTAATCATTAAAAGACATGACAAACTTAAATAAAATAACATTTCATGAGCGACGCTGCGCAATTGAAACCAATGCACTACATTGATGAAACTAAGTTGAAAGTCCCTCATACCGGCAAACATATCTCCAATCTCACTTAATATCAGTGTGTTACATTATTTAACTTTTAATGATATTACATATGTTGCACGGTGTGCCTTTCTTTATATTCATAATCCTTACAAGCCTCATTTGTTTGCCATGAAACACATTCTTCATTATCTTCATCGCACATTACATAACGGTCTAAATCTTTGTTCATCCACTACGGATCACTTAATTGTGTATAATGTTGTGAATTGGGACGGTTGCTTAGAGACTCGACGTTCTACCTCCGGTTATTGTGTATTATTTGAAGATAATCTCGTCTCATGTTCCTCTAAACTTATTTTTTGTCCCGTTCTAGTGATGAGGCTGAGTATATGGGTGTTGCTAATGTCGTCGCTGAGACTGTTTAGTTTCACAATCTTCTTTTTGAACAACACTCTGTGTTATCTGGTTCTATTGCGGTCTTTTGTGATAATATGAATATTATTTACATGTCTACTAACTCGGTACAACGTCAACGTATCAACCATGTTGAGACTGATTTACACATTATTAGAGAATGCATAGTATAGTCAGGGTCTGTGTGATTCATATTCCGTCAACCTACGAGTTTCAAAACATCTTTACTAAAGGTTTACCTTCACAGTTTTTTCCTTGATTTCGGGTCTAATATATGCATTGGCCTTCACCTACTCGGATTGCGAGGGTATTTTATTTTTATATATAGTTAATAGAGTTGTAATCCCTTGTATCCAATAATTTGCTTGAAATCCAACAGACCAATCAGAGCGCGACATGTGGCCCGACAATCACATGTGATTTGTAACATCCCGTTTTTTCCGTACATATTGAAAGGTACGTACTTAATCATTGTACGTTTGTAACTCGCTAGATTATGTGTAATTGTATATATATATATATATATATATATATATATATATATATATATATATATATATATATATATATATATATACATATACATATATATTTGATAATGGGTGCATATAGAAGTTTCTACATGAGTTTTGATAGCGTTAAGTCTTGTGAGACCATTGTTAAGGGTTAGGCGAATATAGGAAGCGGGATTTAAGTGTACGAATTAAATAAAATCAAAATTTGTTTAAGGTTGTAGAGGTGTCCAGGTAACGGCTAAGGCCGCGCCGCGACACATAAAGCATTTCCAGATCAGAAGTCAGGTTAACAAGGGTCATTTTTCCTTCGATATGTCGCGCCGCGACAAATGGGCCGCAGACTCCGGTTTTAGCTCAATTTAAATGACTTTATGGGGCAAATTGGTATTTTGGTTTATAAATCTGATGGGAGCATTAAATCTCAACCACTCATCCATTTCATTTAATTTCTTTTCTCTTTTCTTTCCAATTTCTCTCCCAAAACTTAAAATCCATTTGGATTAAAAGTGAGATTTGAGAGTGAAGGATTAAGGGTTGCTCTTTAGAGCAAGAATTAAAGTTGTTCCTTGCTTCTCTAGCTATACGTTGATAGTCTCGGTAAGTTCTCACTCTAAGTTTTAAGTTTTAATTGGTTAATGGCTAGGGTTTTGGTTACTAGAGACTTGCATGACCCATTTGAGGGTAAAATGGGTGAATTTGGGTTATGTTGTTGTAATGAAACCCTAATAGTCACAATCTAGGGTTTTGGGTCTTGTGATTTGAGATTGTAAGTGTTTAATGACGTTGTAGTCACTAATACACTTTTAGATTTATGAAAGAAGTGTTAATGGGTAAGTTTGACTTGATTGTGAGTCTAAGTATTTAAAATGGGTCAAATGAGTACTAGTTGACCTAATTGGGTAAAATGGGTATGAATTACCCTATGTTATATTAATTGATGTTAGTAGACTTTAAATCACTAGCCTTAGTGATTTAATATGAGTCTTGGCCATTTATGGGCGATTGTGGTGTAGTCGAGACATTTAATACAAATTGGGTCATTAAATGTTCAAGTGTAAGTATTGTGGTTAATTCCACTAGTTGCGTGATTGAATGTGTACTAAATGAATTAGGTACGTTGCCTTGAAGTTCGAACGTACATAATCATCATCCTTGTGTCAAGGTGAGTGGAATAAGTATACTTGTACGTATATGATGTGCTTATTTGTACGTAAGGATATGTGTTGTCCTAGTTAGCGATATATGTGTTGTACACTAACGATTTATGAACGGATATGTGTTGTCTAATTTAGCAAAATATGTGTTGTACGCTAACGGGTTATTAAATGGATATGTGTTGTCCAAGTTGGTGTTATATGTGTTGTACACTAATGATCTTATGAACGGATATGTGTTGTCCAAGGGTTGGTGATATATATGTTGTACACTAACGGTTGTTATGAACACCAATGGGAAATTCGAGTACCATTCCTTTTACTATTGGTTAACCATGGTTGTGTAAATTTGGTATTAGCATATTCAATATTGAACTATATGCTATTGGTGTTGCTAGCTTCTTATAAATTGTGAAAAGTAGTTTATGCATGAGTTTTGCATGGTTGTCGTGTTGCTAGCTTGTATGCGGTGTTGTGTGTGTGTTTGCAAATGAGTAGGTTATATATGAACATGTATAACTATTACACTCACTAAGCATTAGCTTACCCCTCTCGTTGTTTATCTTTTTAGTTGCAGGTGCGGATAAGGGCAAAGGGGTTATCGGGCACTAGGTGGCCTTTGATGATGTTTGGTTGAAGTTTGAAAGTTGGCCTAACGTTTTGGGTAGTTTATTCCCAAACCATGCTCAAAGGGTCGTTTGGATTATAAACTATCGTTGTAGTGGGTCAAACTTGTATTGAACTTAATTAATGGCCTTCGTGCCTTTTGTAAACATTTAAATTGTTGAACGTTTAAATGGAACTTGTGGATTGGTTTACATATTTTATTGGCGCGTAAATGTGTATCATTACAAAAAAAATTTATCGTATGGAATACGGGTTGGGTTGTTTCAAGTGGTATCAGAGCATGGTCTAAGGGATTTAGGCGACTTAAGATAGGTGCCTAGACTTAGACTTTATTGTGTATGCGCTTTTATGCGGGACTTGTATGACTTTGGGTCAAATCGGGAATTGTTAGTACTTTGGTTTATGTGAACTAACCTCGTGCTAATTGAATTGTGTTGTGTTTAGCAATCATCAAGCGAGATGGATGTTGTACTAGCGAGTTAATGCGACTTGTTCGCGTAACAATGATTAGCTACCATTGTTACGGGTGCAAATCGTGTCAAACAAGTAATGTACGACGATTATTGAGTAAGATGGAGTAGTGTGGGGTATACGTATATGCATACGTGTTATGTCCTTTTGTTCGTTCGTTTTTTAATCTTTTCCGTTTTATAGAATGAAGATGAGAAACGGACACGACACCGAAAATGGGGGTACGAGTGACGACGTTGAGTTCACGGCCAAAGTTGAGGCCATCTTTAAACGTCAATAGGCGGAGTTCCTCGAGGATGTTAAGAAAATGTTTCTAGATACGATTGACGAGTAATTAGTCAATGTAGTCAAGGAGCAAGCGAAGGCCGTTCATTAAGAGGATAATGTGGGGAGACTGGACTTCTTTTATAAGAATTTTAAGGATTCTCAACCTCCCACCTTTGAAGGTGAACGAGACCCTCTCAAGAGTGCCCGATGGATCTCCGATATGGAGGGGGCTTTCCGTACTTGTGAATGTCCTCTTGATAAGAAGACAAGGTATGGTTGTAGCATGTTAAAGGGTGACGCTAAGCTATGGTGGGATGCGAAAATCCAAGTTTATGGTGAAGAACAATGCATGGATTTTACTTGGGATGAATTCAAGGTAGAGTTTTTCGATGAGTACCGAACTTCGGCCGATCTAACTAGGCTTAAGGACGAGTTACGTTCCTTGAGGCAAGGGTCGATGGATTTGAACACTCTCAAATCCGTGTTTTTGTCCAAGACCCAATTTTGCCCGGAGTATGTCGGGAATGATAAAATGTTGAAAGAAGATTTCTATCGAATCTTGAATGATAACTATCAAGAGAAAATTAGTGTGAACGTGGTGAAGAGCTTTGATGAATTGTTCAATATGGCAAAGGGTTTTGAGGCGCTTGTGTTGATAAAGAGTAGTTTTACTTTTGGTAAGAGGAAGTTCGAGAATTCGAATCAATCGAGCTTTTCCAATAAAAAGAACAAGAAGGGCTCCAAAAGTGTTAATAGTATGAAGAAAGGTGGCTCCGGTGGTCATGTACCCACTTTCTATACTTGTGGGCAAAAAGGTCACATCTCTCGTGATTGCCCTAACTCACCTTCCACACCCAAATTTACTTGTTTCAATTGTGGTAAAGAAGGGCACAAGAGGCCCGAGCGTCCCGAGTTGCGCAATGATAATGTTAAGCGGTTAGAAAAGGCGGCGGGTATGGCTAGAGGTCAAAATTATTTGATGACCAATGATGAAGCCAAACAATCGAACGAAGTTGTCTCAGGTACTTTCATGGTTAACTCTAATCCGGCAAGGATTCTATTTGATAGTGGTGCAAATTTGTCTTTTGTGTCACCTCAATTTGTACCTAAACTTAATAAGCTATTAGCTAAGTTAAGTCGTCCGGTAGAAGTCGAAATAGCGGACGGCAACACGGTGCTATTGGTTGACGTATGTAAAAATTGTGATGTTGTGTTTGGTGCCGAAAACTTTAAAATTGATCTCATTCCTATGACTTTGGGCGATTTTGATATCGTTGTGGGTATGGATTGGCTCGATCATAATAGAGCCGATATTGCATGTCACGAAAAATTTATTCGTGTAAAGGCCTCAAGTGGGGGAGAGTTAATTATTCACGGTGATAAACGAAGAAGACTTGTTCCGATATGTTCTTTTGCACGGGCACATCGTTTTCTTGTTAGTGGTGGCATGGCTTATCTTGCCCATGTTGTGGATACTCGTGATGAGCCACCACCCATTCGTGAAATTTCGGTGGTTAGTGAATTCGAAGACGTTTCTCCGGACGAGTTACCGGGTGTTCCGTCGGAAAGACAAGTAGAATTTTGCATTGAGTTGGTTCCGGGGGCTACCCCCATTGCTAAAACTCCTTATCGTTTAGCACCGACAGAAATGCAAGAGTTGTTAAATCAAACCCAAGAGTTGCTTGAAAAGGGTTTCATTCGACCGAGCTCCTCGCCATGGGGTGCTCTGGTCTTGTTTGTGAAAAAGAAAGATGAAAGTATGCGGATGTGCATCGATTATCGGGAGTTGAACAAAGTGACGATCAAGAATCGTTATCCATTACCTAGGATTGATGATTTGTTTGACAAACTCCAAGGCGCAACGTATTTTTCTAAGATTGACTTACGGTCCGGCTATCATCAAGTGCGGGTCCGTGAGGAAGACATAGAGAAAATGGCTTTTCGAACGTGTTATGGGCATTTTGAGTTTGTAGTTATGCCTTTTGGTCTTACGAATGCACCAGCGGCATTCATGGACCTTATGAACCGAATGTGCCAACCTATGTTGGATAAGTCGGTGATTGTGTTCATTGACGACATACTAGTCTACTCGAAAAGTATGAACGAACATGAACGTCATTTACGTGAAATATTGAGGAAGTTACGAAAGGAGAAGTTGTATGCTAAGTTCTCCAAATGTGAATTTTGGCTAAGGGAGGTTCAATTCCTTGGTCACATTGTGAACAAGGACGGTATTCAAGTAGATCCGGGGAAGATAGAGACGGTGAAGAGTTGGAGACAACCGAATACGCCTACGGAAATCCGAAGTTTTCTCGGATTGGCCGGTTATTATCATCGGTTTATCCAAGACTTTTCTAAGATCGCTTCTTCATTGACGAAATTGACAAGGAAGAATGCGAGGTTTGTTTGGGAGAATGAGCAAGAAATTGCTTTTCAATTGTTAAAAGAAAAGTTATGTCAAGCTCCGGTGTTAGTGTTACCGGAAGGGGTGGAAGACATGACGGTTTATTGTGATGCTTCGTTAAATGGGCTCCGGTGTGTTCTAATACAAAGGGGTAAAGTCATCGCTTATGCCTCTCGACAATTAAAGGAACACGAGACGAGATATCCGACTCATGATCTTGAGTTGGCAGCGGTTGTACATGCGTTGAAAATTTGGCGCCATTACTTGTATGGTGTCAAAAGTACGATTTATTCGGATCATAAGAGTTTGAAACATCTCTTTAATCAACGAGATTTGAATTATCGTCAACGTAGGTGGATGGATGTGGTAAAAGACTATGATTGTGAGATACTTTATCATCCGGGCAAGGCGAATGTGGTCGCGGATGCGTTAAGTCGAAAGAGTCATCACCCGGCGTTACGATTGGGATTGTTACGTATGATTATTACTAACGATTTTCTTGAAAAACTTGGTGTGATTCAAATAGAGGCATATGTTCACAACAAGCATGCGGAACGAATTGTGGGGCAATCCGAATTCATTACTATGGGTTCACGTGGGTTGTTGTCTTTTCAAGGAAGAGTGTGGGTGCCTAAGATGGGTGATTATCGACAAGTGCTACTTGATGAAGCACATAAGTCAAAGTATTCCATTCATCCGGTCGCGATGAAAATGTATCTTGACTTGAGGAAGGATTATTGGTGGCCGGGCATGAAACGCGACGTCATAAAATATGTTGAACAATGTGTTACATGTTTGCAAGTTAAAGCCGAACACCAAAAGCCGTATGGTAAGTTGCAACCGTTAGAAATCCCGAAATGGAAATGGGAGCACATTACCATGAATTTCATTACAAAGTTACCTAAAATGGCGAGAACCCAATTTGATTCGATTTGGGTGATTGTTGATCGATTAACGAAAAGTGCTTTGTTTCTTCCCATTCGGGAAGCGATATCGTCGGAGACCTTGGCTAAGTTGTTTATCAAGGAAGTCATCTCTCGACATGGTGTTCCTATATCTATTATTTCAGATCTAGATACCCGTTTTACATCTCGATTTTGGGAAAAGTTTCACGAAGATATGGGTACACAATTGAAACTGAGCACGGCGTACCATCCTCAAACGGACGGTCAAACCGAATGTACGAATCAAACTTTGGAAGATATGTTACGAGCGTGCATTATTGATTTCGGGGGTAGTTGGGATGAGCATTTGCCTTTGGTGGAATTCTCGTACAATAATAGTTATCATACTAGTATCGGGATGCCGCCATATGAGATGCTTTATGGGCGTAGGTGTCGAACCCCGATTTGTTGGGGTGAAGTGGGACAAAAGGAAATCGGGAGTACCTATTTGGTCTTAGAGACGAATAGAAAAAATGATATTATTCGAGAGCATTTGAAAAAGGCTCAAGATTGGCAAAAGTCGTATGCCGACAAGCGTAGACGAATGATCGAATTTCAAGAAGGTGACATGGTGATGCTTAAGGTTTCACCATGGAAGGGTATTATTCGATTTCAAAAACGAGGAAAGTTAGCTCCTCGGTTTATTGGACCATTTAAGGTTTTAGCTCGTGTTGGTGAAGTCGCGTATCGTTTGGAATTACCCGAAGAGCTTGCGGGGATCCATAATACGTTTCATGTTTCCCATCTCCGTAAGTGTCTTGTGGATGATTCATCTTAGGTGCCTTTAGACGAGATTGAGCTAAACAATAAGTTAGAGTATATTGAGGAGCCGATCGCTATACTTGATGAGAAGGTCATGAGGTTGAGACATAAAGAGGTAAGGACCTTTAAAGTCCAATGGCGTCGAAGTAAAGGTTCCGAAATTACTTGGGAGCCCGAAGAGTTCGTATTGGTTTATCTTCCAGCTTGTCATGCGGCTTGGATCGCGAGGACGCGCTCCGATACAAGTGGGGGAGAGTTGTAACATCCCGTTTTTCCCGTACATATTGAAAGGTACATACTTAATCATTGTACGTTTGTAACTTGCTAGATTATGCGTAATTGTATATATATATATATATATATATATATTTGATAATTGGTGCATATACAAGTTTATACATGGGTTTTGATAGCGTTAAGTCTTGTGAGACCATTGTTAAGGGTTAGGCGAATATAGGAAGCGGGATTTAAGTGTACGAATTAAATAAAATCAAAATTTGTTTAAGGTTGTCTAGGTGTCCAGGTAACGGCTAAGGCCGCGCCGCGATAAACTGGGCCGCGCCGTGACACATAAAGCATTTCCAGATCAGAAGTCAGGTTAACAAGGGTCATTTTTCCTTCGATATGTCGCGCCGCGACAAAAATGGGCCGCGACGCGGCAATGCAGCTGGACAGACTCCGGTTTTAGCTCAATTTAAATGACTTTAAGGGGAAAATTGGTATTTTGGCGTATAAATCTGATGGGAGCATTAAATCCCAACCACTCATCCATTTCATTTAATTTCTTTTTTCTTTTCTTTCCAATTTCTCTCCCAAAACTTAAAACCCATTTGGATTAAAAGTGAGATTTAAGAGTGAAGGTTTAAGGGTTGATCTTTGGAGCAAGAATTAAAGTTGTTCCTTGCATCTCTAGCTATACATTGATAGTCTCAGTAAGTTCTAACTCTAAGTTTTGAGTTTTAATTGGTTAATGGCTAGGGTTTTGGTAACTAGAGACTTGCATGACCCATTTGAGGGTAAAATGGGTGAATTTGGGTTATGTTGTTGTAATGAAACCCTAATAGTCACAATCTAGGGTTTTGGGTCTTGTGATTTGAGATTGTAAGTGTTTAATGATGTTGTAGTCACTAATACACTTTTAGATTTATGAAAGAAGTGTTAATGGGTAAGTTTGACTGATTGTGAGTCTAAGTATTTAAAATGGGTCAAATGAGTACTAGTTGACCTAATTGGGTAAAATGGGTATGAATTACCCTATGTTATATTAATTGATGATAGTAGACTTTAAATCACTAGCCTTAGTGATTTAATATGAGTCTTGGCCATTTATGGGCGGTTGTGGTGTAGTCGAGACATTTAATACAAATTGGGTCACTAAATGCTCAAGTGTAAGTATTGTGGTTAATTCCACTAGTTGTGTGATTGAATGTGTACTAAATGAATTAGGTACGTTGCCTTGAAGTTCGGACGTGCATAATCATCATCCTTGTGTCAAGGTGAGTAGAATAAGTATACTGGTACGTATATAATGTGCTTATTTCTACGTAAGGATATGTGTTGTCCTAGTTAGCGATATATGTGTTGTACACTAACTATTTATGAACGGATATGTGTTGTCTAATTTAGCAAAATATGTGTTGTACGCTAACGGGTTATTAAATGGATATGTGTTGTCCAAGTTGGTGTTATATGTGTTGTACACTAATGATCTTATGAACGGATATGTGTTGTCCAAGGGTTGGTGATATATGTGTTGTACACTAACGGTTGTTATGAACACCGATGGGAAATTCGAGTACCATTCCTTTTACTATTGGTTAACCATGGTTGTGTGAATTTGGTATTAGCATATTCAATATTGAACTATATGCTATTGGTGTTGCAAGCTTCTTATAAATTGTGGAAAGTAGTTTGTGCATGAGTTTTGCATGGTTATCGTATTGCTAGCTTGTATGCGGTGTTGTGTGTGTGTTTGCAAATGAGTAGGTTATATATGAACATGTATAACTATTACACTCACTAAGCATTAGCTTACCCCTCTCGTTGTTTATCTTTTTAGTTGCAGGTGCGGATAAGGGCAAAGGGGTTATCGGGCACTAGGTGGCCTTTGATGATGTTTGGTTGAAGTTTAAAAGTTAGCCTAACGTTTTGGGTAGTTTAGTCCCAAACCATGCTCAAAGGGTCGTTTGGATTATAAACTATCGTTGTAGTGGGTCAAACTTGTATTGAACTTAATTAATGGCCTTCGTGCCTTTTGTAAACATTTAAATTGTTGAACGTTTAAATAGAACTTGTGGATTGGTTAACATATTTTATTGGCGCGTAAATGTGTATCATTACAAAAAAATTTTATCGTATTGAATACGGGTTGGGTTGTTTCAAGTGGTATCAGAGCATGGTCTAAGGGATTTAGGCGACTTGAGATAGGTGCCTAGACTTAGACTTTATTGTGTATGCGCTTTTATATGGGACTTGTATGACTTTGGGTCAAATCGGGAATTGTTAGTACTTTGGTTTATGTGAACTAACCTCGTGCTAATTGAATTGTGTTGTGTTTAGCAATCATCAAGCGAGATGGACGTTGTACTAGCGAGTTAATGTGACATGTTCGCGTAACAATGATTAGCTACCATTGTTACGGGTGCAAATCTTGTCAAACAAGTAATGTACGACGATTGTTGAGTAAGATGGAGTAGTGTGGGTTATACGTATATGCATACGTGTTATGTCCTTTTGTTCGTTCGTTGTTTAATCTTTTCCGTTTTATAGAATGAAGATGAGAAACGGACACGACACCGAAAATGGGGGTACTAGTGAGGACGTTGAGTTCACGGCCAAAGTTGAGGCCATCTTTAAACGTCAAAAGGCGGAGTTCCTCGAGGATGTTAAGAAAATGTTTCTAGATATGATTGACGAGCAATTAATCAATGTAGTCAAGGAGCAAGTGAAGGCCGTTCATCAAGAGGATAATGTGGGGAGACGGGACTTCTTTTATAAGAATTTTAAGGATTCTCAACCTCCCACCTTTGAAGGTGAACGAGACCCTCTCAAGAGTGCCCGATGGATCTCCGATATGGAGGGGGCTTTCCGTACTTGTGAATGTCCTCTTGATAAGAAGACAAGGTGAAATGTCCCGTTCTTATTGATTAAAAACGTTCCATATTAATTGATTTCGTTGCGAGGTTTTGACCTCTATATGAGACGTTTTTCAAAGACTGCATTCATTTTAAAACAAACCATAACCTTTATTTCATCAATAAAGGTTTAAAAAGCTTTACGTAGATTATCAAATAATGATAATCTAAAATATCCTGTTTACACACGACCATTACATAATGGTTTACAATACAAATATGTTACAACAAAATAAGTTTCTTGAATGCAGTTTTTACACAATATCATACAAGCATGGACTCCAAATCTCGTCCTTATTTAAGTATGCGACAGCGGAAGCTCTTAATAATCACCTGAGAATAAACATGCTTAAAACGTCAACAAAAATGTTGGTGAGTTATAGGTTTAACCTATATATATCAAATCATAATAATAGACCACAAGATTTCATATTTCAATACACATCCCATACACAGAGATAAAAATCATTCATATGGTGAACACCTGGTAACCGACATTAACAAGATGCATATATAAGAATATCCCCATCATTCCGGGACACCCTTCGGATATGATATAAATTTCGAAGTACTAAAGCATCCGGTACTTTGGATGGGGTTTGTTAGGCCCAATAGATCTATTTTTAGGATTCGCATCAATTAGGGTGTCTGTTCCCTAATTCTTAGATTACCAGACTTAATAAAAAGGGGCATATTCGATTTCGATAATTCAACCATAGAATGTAGTTTCACGTACTTGTGTCTATTTTGTAAATCATTTATAAAACCTGCATGTATTCTCATCCCAAAAATATTAGATTTTAAAAGTGGGACTATAACTCACTTTCACAGATTTTTACTTCGTCGGGAAGTAAGACTTGGCCACTGGTTGATTCACGAACCTATAACAATATATACATATATATCAAAGTATGTTCAAAATATATTTGCAACACTTTTAATATATTTTGATGTTTTAAGTTTATTAAGTCAGCTGTCCTCGTTAGTAACCTACAACTAGTTGTCCACAGTTAGATGTACAGAAATAAATCGATAAATATTATCTTGAATCAATCCACGACCCAGTGTATACGTATGTCAGTATTGATCACAACTCAAACTATATATATTTTGAAATCAACCTCAACCATGTATAGCTAACTCCAACATTCACATATAGAGTGTCTATGGTTGTTCCGAAATATATATAGATGTGTCGACATGATAGGTCGAAACATTGTATACGTGTCTATGGTATCTCAAGATTACATAATATACAATACAAGTTGATTAAGTTATGGTTGGAATAGATTTGTTACCAATTTTCACGTAGCTAAAATGAGAAAAATTATCCAATCTTGTTTTACCCATAACTTCTTCATTTTAAATCCGTTTTGAGTGAATCAAATTGCTATGGTTTCATATTGAACTCTATTTTATGAATCTAAACAGAAAAAGTATAGGTTTATTGACGGAAAAATAAGTTACAAGTCGTTTTTGTAAAGGTAGTCATTTCAGTCGAAAGAACGACGTCTAGATGACCATTTTAGAAAACATACTTCCACTTTGAGTTTAACCATAATTTTTGGATATAGTTTCATGTTCATAATAAAAATCATTTTCTCAGAATAACAACTTTTAAATCAAAGTTTATCATAGTTTTTAATTAACTAACCCAAAACAGCCCGCGGTGTTACTACGACGGCGTAAATCCGGTTTTACGGTGTTTTTCATGTTTCCTGGTTTTAAATCATTAAGTTAGCATATCATATAGATATAGAACATGTGTTTAGTTGATTTTAAAAGTCAAGTTAGAAGGATTAACTTTTGTTTGCGAACAAGTTTAGAATTAACTAAACTATGTTCTAATGATTACAAGTTTAAACCTTCGAATAAGATAGCTTTATATGTATGAATCGAATGATGTTATGAACATCATTACTACCTTAAGTTCCTTGGATAAACCTACTATAAAAGAGAAAAATGGATCTAGATTCAACGGATCCTTGGATGGCTCGAAGTTCTTGAAGCAGAATCATGACACGAAAACAAGTTCAAGTAAGATCATCACTTGAAATAAGATTGTTATAGTTATAGAAATTGAACCAAAGTTTGAATATAATTATTACCTTGTATTAGAATGATAACCTACTGTAAGAAACAAAGATTTCTTGAGGTTAGATTATCACCTTACAAGATTGGAAGTGAGCTAGCAAACTTGAAAGTATTCTTGATTTTATGTAACTAGAACTTGTAGAATTTATGAAGAACACTTAGAACTTGAAGATAGAACTTGAGAGAGATCAATTAGATGAAGAAAATTGAAGAATGAAAGTGTTTGTAGGTATTTTTGGTCGTTGGTGTATGGATTAGATATAAAGGATATGTAATTTTGTTTTCATGTAAATAAGTCATGAATGATTACTCATATTTTTGTAATTTTATGAGATATTTCATGCTAGTTGCCAAATGATGGTTCCCACATGTGTTAGGTGACTCACATGGGCTGCTAAGAGCTGATCATTGGAGTGCATATACCAATAGTACATACATCTAAATGCTGTGTATTGTACGAGTACGAATACGGGTGCATACGAGTAGAATTGTTGATGAAACTGAACAAGGATGTAATTGTAAGCATTTTTGTTAAGTAGAAGTATTTTGATAAGTGTATTGAAGTCTTTAAAAAGTGTATAAATACATATTAAAACACTACATGTATATACATTTTAACAGAGTCGTTAAGTCATCGTTAGTCGTTACATGTAAGTGTTGTTTTGAAACCTTTAGGTTAACGATCTTGTTAAATGTTGTTAACCCAATGTTTATAATATCAAATGAGATTTTAAATTATTATATTATCATGATATTATCATGTATGAATATCTCTTAATATGATATATATACATTAAATGTCTTTACAACGATAATCGTTACATATATGTCTCGTTTAAAAATCATTAAGTTAGTAGTCTTGTTTTTACATATGTAGTTCATTGATAATATACTTAATGATATGTTTACTTATCATAGTATCATGTTAACTATATGTATATATCCATATATATGTCATCATATAGTTTTTACAAGTTTTAACGTTCGTGAATCACCGGTCAACTTGGGTGGTCAATTGTCTATATGTAACATATTTCAATTAATCAAGTCTTAACAAGTTTGATTGCTTAACATGTTGGAAACATTTAATCATGTAAATATCAATCTCAATTAATATATATAAACATGGAAAAGTTCGGGTCACTACAGTACCTACCCGTTAAATAAATTTCGTCCCGAAATTTTAAGCTGTTGAAGGTGTTGACGAATCTTCTGGAAATAGATGCGGGTATTTCTTCTTCATCTGATCTTCACGCTCCCAGGTGAACTCAGGTCCTCTACGAGCATTCCATCGAACCTTAACAATTGGTATCTTGTTTTGCTTAAGTCTTTTAACCTCACGATCCATTATTTCGACGGGTTCTTCGATGAATTGAAGTTTTTCGTTGATTTGGATTTTATCTAACGGAATAGTGAGATCTTCTTTAGCAAAACATTTCTTCAAATTCGAGACGTGGAAAGTGTTATGTACAGCCGCGAGTTGTTGAGGTAACTCAAGTCGGTAAGCTACTGGTCCGACACGATCAATAATCTTGAATGGTCCAATATACCTTGGATTTAATTTCCCTCGTTTACCAAATCGAACAACGCCTTTCCAAGGTGCAACTTTAAGCATGACCATCTCTCCAATTTCAAATTCTATATCTTTTCTTTTAATGTCAGCGTAGCTCTTTTGTCGACTTTGGGCGGTTTTCAACCGTTGTTGAATTTGGATGATCTTCTCGGTAGTTTCTTGTATAATCTCCGGACCCGTAATCTGTCTATCCCCCACTTCACTCCAACAAATCGGAGACCTGCACTTTCTACCATAAAGTGCTTCAAACGGTGCCATCTCAATGCTTGAATGGTAGCTGTTGTTGTAGGAAAATTCTGCTAACGGTAGATGTCGATCCCAACTGTTTCTGAAATCAATAACACATGCTCGTAGCATGTCTTCAAGTGTTTGTATCGTCCTTTCGCTCTGCCCATCAGTTTGTGGATGATAGGCAGTACTCATGTCTAGACGAGTTTCTAATGCTTGCTGTAATGTCTGCCAGAATCTTGAAATAAATCTGCCATCCCTATCAGAGATAATAGAGATTGGTATTCCATGTCTGGAGACGACTTCCTTCAAATACAGTCGTGCTAACTTCTCCATCTTGTCATCTTCTCTTATTGGCAGGAAATGTGCTGATTTGGTGAGACGATCAACTATTACCCAAATAGTATCAAAACCACTTGCAGTCCTTGGCAATTTAGTGATGAAATCCATGGTAATGTTTTCCCATTTCCATTCCAGGATTTAGGGTTGTTGAAGTAGACCTGATGGTTTCTGATGCTCAGCTTTGACCTTAGAACACGTCAAACATTCTCCTACGTATTTAGCAACATCGGCTTTCATACCCGGCCACCAAAAATGTTTCTTGAGATCCTTGTACATCTTCCCCGTTCCAGGATGTATTGAGTATCTGGTTTTATGAGCTTCTCTAAGTACCATTTCTCTCATATCTCAAAATTTTGGTACCCAAATCCTTTCAGACCTATACCGGGTTCCGTCTTCCCGAATATTAAGATGCTTCTCCGATCCTTTGGGTATTTCATCCTTTAAATTTCCCTCTTTTAAAACTCCTTGTTGTGCCTCCTTTATTTGAGTAGTAAGGTTATTATGAATAATTATATTCATAGATTTTACTCGAATGGGTTCTCTGTCCTTCCTGCTCAAGGCATCGGCTACCACATTTGCCTTCCCCGGGTGGTAACGAATCTCAAATTCGTAATCATTCAATAATTCAATCCACCTACGCTGCCTCATATTCAGTTGTTTCTGATTAAATATGTGTTGAAGACTTTTGTGGTCGGTATATATAATACTTTTGACCCCATATAAGTAGTGCCTCCAAGTCTTTAATGCAAAAACAACCGCGCCTAATTCCAAATCATGCGTCGTATAATTTTGTTCGTGAATCTTCAATTGTCTAGACGCATAAGCAATCACCTTCGTTCATTGCATTAATACACAACCGAGACCTTGCTTTGATGCGTCACAATAAATCACAAAATCATCATTCCCTTCAGGCAATGACAATATAGGTGTCGTAGTTAGCTTTTTCTTCAATAACTGAAACGCTTTCTCTTGTTCATCATTCCATTCAAATTTCTTCCCTTTATGCGTTAATGCAGTCAAGGGTTTTGCTATTCTGGAAAAGTCTTGGATGAACCTTCTGTAGTAACCAGCTAGTCCTAAAAACTGGCGTATGTGTTTCGGAGTTTTCGGGGTTTCCCACTTTTCAACAGTTTCTATCTTTGCCGGATCCACCTTAATACCTTCTTTGTTCACTATGTGACCGAGGAATTGAACTTCTTCCAACCAAAATGCACACTTTGAAAACTTAGCGTACAATTCTTCCTTCCTCAATACTTCTAACACCTTTCTCAAATGTTCACCGTGTTCTTGGTCATTCTTTGAGTAAATAAGTATGTCATCAATGAAAACAATGACAAACTTGTCAAGGTATGGTCCACACACTCGGTTCATAAGGTCCATGAACACAGCTGGTGCATTAGTTAAACCAAACGGCATGACCATAAACTCGTAATGACCGTAACGTGTTCTGAAAGCAGTCTTTGGAATATCATCTTCTTTCACCCGCATTTGATGATACCCGGAACGTAAGTCTATCTTTGAATAAACAGACGAGCCTTGTAGTTGATTAAATAAGTCGTCGATTCTCGGTAGTGGGTAGCGGTTCTTGATGGTAAGTTTGTTCAACTCTCGGTAGTCGATACACAACCTGAATGTACCATCTTTCTTCTTGACAAACAAAACAGGAGCTCCCCACGGTGATGTGCTTGGTCGAATGAAACCACGCTCTAAAAGTTCTTGTAATTGGCTTTGCAGTTCTTTCATCTCGCTGGGTGCGAGTCTGTAAGGAGCACGAGCTATTGGTGCAGCTCCTGGTACAAGATCTATTTGAAATTCAACGGATCGATGTGGGGGTAATCCCGGTAATTCTTTCGGAAATACATCGGGAAATTCTTTTGCAATGGGAACTTCATTGATGCTCTTTTCTTCAGTTTGTACTTTCTCGACGTGTGCTAGAACAGCATAGCAACCTTTTCTTATTAGTTTTTGTGCCTTCAAATTACTAATAAGATGTAGCTTCGTGTTGCCCTTTTCTCCGTACACCATTAAGGGTTTTCCTTTTTCTCGTATAATGCGAATTGAATTTTTGTAACAAACGATCTCTGCTTTCACTTCTTTCAACCAGTCCATACCGATTATCACATCAAAACTCCCTAACTCTACTGGTATCAAATCAATCTTAAATGTTTTGCTAACCAGTTTAATTTCTCGATTCCGACATATATTATCTGCTGAAATTAATTTACCATTTGCTAATTCGAGTAAAAATTTACTATCCAAAGGCGTCAATGGACAACTTAATTTAGCATAAAAATCTCTACTCATATAGCTTCTATCCGCACCCGAATCAAATAAAACGTAAGCAGATTTATTGTCAATAAGAAACGTACCCGTAACAAGCTCCGGGTCTTCCTGTGCCTCTGCCGCATTAATATTGAAAACTCTTCCGCGGCCTTGTCCATTCGTGTTCTCCTGGTTCGGGCAATTTCTAATAATGTGGCCCGGTTTTCCACATTTATAACAAACTACATTGGCATAACTTGCTCCGACACTACTTGCTCCGCCATTACTCGTTCCGACACCATTTGTTCCTTTCGTTCTATTAACCCCTGGTCCGTAGACCTCACACTTCGCCGCGCTATGACCATTTCTTTTACACTTGTTGCAAAATTTGGTGCAGAACCCCGAGTGATACTTTTCACACCTTTGGCATAGCTGCTTCTGATTGTTGTTGTTGTTGCGGTTATTATTGTTGTTGGGATGATTGTTGTAGTTGTTGTTGTTGTTGTTGTTGTTGTTGTTAGGCCGTTTGTTGTTGTTGCGATTGATATTGTGATTGTTGGGATAATTGTTGCGATTATTGTTGTAATTGCTGTTGTTGTTGTATTGGTGATTCTTATCATTGTTTTCCTCCCACTTTCTTTTGACTTGCTTCACATTGGCCTCTTCAGCAGTCTGTTCTTTAATTCTTTCTTCAATCTGGTTCACTAGTTTGTGAGCCATTCTACATGCCTGTTGTATGGAGGCGGGCTCGTGTGAACTTATATCTTCTTGGATTCTTTCCGGTAATCCTTTCACAAACGCGTCGATTTTCTCTTCCTCATCTTCGAATGCTCCCGAACACAATAGGCACAATTCTGTGAATCGTCTTTCATACGTGGTAATATCAAATCCTTGGGTTCGTAACCCTCTAAGTTCTGTCTTGAGCTTATTGACCTCGGTTCTGGGACGGTACTTCTCGTTCATCAAGTGCTTGAATGCTGACCACGGTAGTGCGTACGCATCGTCTTGTCCCACTTGCTCTAGATAGGTATTCCACCATGTTAACGCAGAACCTGTGAAGGTATGCATAGCGTACTTCACTTTGTCCTCTTCAGTACACTTACTTATGGCAAACACCGATTCGACCTTCTCGGTCCACCATTTCAATCCGATCGGTCCTTCGGTTCCATCAAATTCCAAAGGTTTGCAGGCAGTGAATTCTTTGTAGGTGCATCCTACACGATTTCCTGTACTGCTAGATCCAAGGTTATTGTTGGTATGTAGCGCAGCCTGTACTGCGGCTATGTTTGAAGCTAGAAAAGTACGGAATTCCTCTTCATTCATATTCACGGTGTGTCGAGTAGTCGGTGCCATTTCCTTCAAAATTATCAAATGGAACAAGTTAATCATACAGAATATTAAGAGTAGTTAATAGTATTTCGTAGCATAATATGAACTCATTTATAAAAGCTTTTTCTTCATATTAGCGTTTTATAAGTTTAAATTCGGGTAGTACCTACCCGTTAAGTTCATACTTAGTAGCTAATATATAATTCAACTACTACAATTCTATATGAAAAACTGATTATAATAATATTTCGCGTTCAAACTTTTATACAATATTTTACAAACTTACAATACCGCTTATTTTACATAAAGCATGAAATATAGCACACAATAACTTTGATACAAGATAGTTGTGAAGATAATTCTAGCTAGTACACAAGTCGTTCAGCAAAGGCAATAAAGACACGTAATTCATACGTCCAGAAACAAGTCATGCATTCTGGTTTTACTAGGACTACTTCCCATCCTTGGTCTTGTGGAACATAACCGTTATGGCCGTTGATAAGACAGCGTGTTGTAATGTCGTCAAAGGGACGAGGGTTACGTAATGTCCAACAGTACCGTAACAATCTAAAAACCTCATTTCTTACCCCAATTACCGACTCCGTCACTTGTGGGAACGTTTTGTTTAATAGTTGTAGCCCAATGTTCTTGTTCTCACTTTGGTGAGAAGCGAACATTACTAATCCGTAAGCATAACATGCTTCTTTATGTTGCATGTTAGCCGCTTTTTCTAAATCACGAAGTCCAATATTCGGATATATTGAGTCAAAATAATTTCTTAACCCATTGCGTAAAATAGCATTTGGGTTCCCCGCAATATATGCGTCAAAGTAAACACATCGTAACTTATGGATTTCCCAATGTGATATCCCCCATCTTTCGAACGAAAGCCTTTTATAAACCAAGGCATTCTTGGAACGTTCTTCGAATGTCTTACAAACTGATCTCGCCTTAAATAGTTGTGTCGAAGAATTCTGACCGACTCTAGACAAGATTTCATCAATCATGTCTCCGGGTAGGTCTCTTAAAATATTGGGTTGTCTATCCATTTTGTGTTTTTATACTGTAAAATAGACAAGAGTTAGATTCATAAAAAAAAAATACTTATTAATACAAGCAATTTTTACATATATCATAAAGCATAAGCACACTATATTACATATATTACACCTCACGAATACAACTATCTTATTCCGACTCGCTTGTTTCTTCTTCTTCAGTTTTGGTTCGTTTTGCCAAGTTTCTAGGGATATATGATGTTCCCCTAATACGATCCGTCGTTATCCACATTGGTTTAGAAAAACCTGGTGGTTTAGAGGTTCCCGGGTCATTGTTACAACTTAAGGACTTCGGGGGTTGACGATACATATAAAGTTCATCGGGGTTGGAATTAGATTTCTCTATTTTTATGCCCTTTCCCTTATTATTTTCTTTTGCCTTTTTAAATTCAGTTGGGGTAATTTCTATAACATCATCGGAATTCTCGTCGGAATCCGATTCATCGGAGAATTGGTATTCCTCCCAATATTTTGCTTCCTTGGCGGAAACACCATTGACCATAATTAACCTTGGTCGGCTGGTTGAGGATTTTCTTTTACTTAACCGTTTTATTATTTCCCCCACCGGTTCTATTTCTTCATCCGGTTTCGATTCTTCTTCCGGTTCCGATTCTTCTTCCGGTTCCGACTCTTCTTCCGGTTCCTCTTCGGGAACTTGTGAATCAGTCCACGAATCATTCCAATTTACATTTGACTCTTCATTATTATTAGGTGAGTCAATGGGACTTGTTCTAGAGGTAGACATCTATCACATAATATCAAACGCGTTAAGAGATTAATATATCACATAATATTCACATGTTAAAAATATATAGTTTCCAACAAAATTTGTTAAGCAATCATTTTTCAAGTAAACACGGTCGAAGTCCAGACTCACTAATGCATCCTAACAAACTCGATAAGACACACTAATGCAAAATTATGGTTCTCTAAGACCAACGCTCGGATACCAACTGAAATGTCCCGTTCTTATTGATTAAAAACATTCCATATTAATTGATTTCGTTGCGAGGTTTTGACCTCTATATGAGACGTTTTTCAAAGACTGCATTCATTTTAAAACAAACCATAACCTTTATTTCATCAATAAAGGTTTAAAAAGCTTTACGTAGATTATCAAATAATGATAATCTAAAATATCCTGTTTACACACGACCATTACATAATGGTTTACAATACAAATATGTTACAACAAAATAAGTTTCTTGAATGCAGTTTTTACACAATATCATACAAGCATGGACTCCAAATCTCGTCCTTATTTAAGTATGCGACAGCAGAAGCTCTTAATAATCACCTGAGAATAAACATGCTTAAAACGTCAACAAAAATGTTGGTGAGTTATAGGTTTAACCTATATATATCAAATCATAATAATAGACCACAAGATTTCATATTTCAATACACATCCCATACATAGAGATAAAAATCATTCATATGGTGAACACCTGGTAACCTACATTAACAAGATGCATATATAAGAATATCCCCATCATTCCGGGACACCCTTCGGATATGATATAAATTTCGAAGTACTAAAGCATCCGGTACTTTGGATGGGGTTTGTTAGGCCCAATAGATCTATCTTTAGGATTCGCGTCAATTAGGGTGTCTGTTCCCTAATTCTTTGATTACCAGACTTAATAAAAAGGGGCATATTCGATTTCGATAATTCAACCATAGAATGTAGTTTCACGTACTTGTGTCTATTTTGTAAATCATTTATAAAACCTGCATGTATTCTCATCCCAAAAATATTAGATTTTAAAAGTGGGACTATAACTCACTTTCACAGATTTTTACTTCGTCGGGAAGTAAGACTTGGCCACTGGTTGATTCACGAACCTATAACAATATATACATATATATCAAAGTATGTTCAAAATATATTTGCAACACTTTTAATATATTTTGATGTTTTAAGTTTATTAAGTCAGCTGTCCTCGTTAGTAACCTACAACTAGTTGTCCACAGTTAGATGTACAGAAATAAATCGATAAATATTATCTTGAATCAATCCACGACCCAGTGTATGCGTATCTCAGTATTGATCACAACTCAAACTATATATATTTTGGAATCAACCTCAACCCTGTATAGCTAACTCCAACATTCACATATAGAGTGTCTATGGTTGTTCAGAAATATATATAGATGTGTCGACATGATAGGTCGAAACATTGTATACGTGTCTATGGTATCTCAAGATTACATAATATACAATACAAGTTGATTAAGTTATGGTTTGAATAGATTTGTTACCAATTTTCACGTAGCTAAAATGAGAAAAATTATCCAATCTTGTTTTACCCATAACTTCTTCATTTTAAATCCGTTTTGAGTGAATCAAATTGCTATGGTTTCATATTGAACTATATTTTATGAATCTAAACAGAAAGAGTATAGGTTTATAGACAGAAAAATAATTTACAAGTCGTTTTTGTAAAGGTAGTCATTTCAGTCGAAAGAACGACGTCTAGATGACCATTTTAGAAAACATACTTCCACTTTGAGTTTAACCATAATTTTTGGATATAGTTTCATGTTCATAATAAAAATCATTTTCTCAGAATAACAACTTTTAAATCAAAGTTTATCATAGTTTTTAATTAACTAACCCAAAACAGCCCGCGGTGTTACTACGACGGCGTAAATCCGGTTTTACGGTGTTTTTCGTGTTTCCAGGTTTTAAATCATTAAGTTAGCATATCATATATATATAGAACATGTGTTTAGTTGATTTTAAAAGTCAAGTTAGAAGGATTAACTTTTGTTTGCGAACAAGTTTAGAATTAACTAAACTATGTTCTAATGATTACAAGTTTAAACCTTCGAATAAGATAGCTTTATATGTATGAATCGAATGATGTTATGAACATCATTACTACCTTAAGTTCCTTGGATAAACCTACTAGAAAAGAGAAAAATGGATCTAGATTCAACGGATCCTTGGATGGCTCGAAGTTCTTGAAGCAGAATCATGACACGAAAACAAGTTCAAGTAAGATCATCACTTGAAATAAGATTGTTATAGTTATAAAAATTGAACCAAAGTTTGAATATAATTATTACCTTGTATTAGAATGATAACCTAATGTAAGAAACAAAGATTTCTTGAGGTTGGATGATCACCTTACAAGATTGGAAGTGAGCTAGCAAACATGAAAGTATTCTTGATTTTATGTAACTAGAACTTGTAGAATTTATGAAGAACACTTAGAACTTGAAGATAGAACTTGAGAGAGATCAATTAGATGAAGAAAATTGAAGAATGAAAGTGTTTGTAGGTGTTTTTGGTCGTTGGTGTATGGATTAGATATAAAGGATATGTAATTTTGTTTTCATGTAAATAAGTCATGAATGATTACTCATATTTTTGTAATTTTATGAGATATTTCATGCTAGTTGCCAAATGATGGTTCCCACTTGTGTTAGGTGACTCACATGGGCTGCTAAGAGCTGATCATTGGAGTGTATATACCAATAGTACATACATCTAAAAGCTGTGTATTGTACGAGTACGAATAAGGGTGCATACGAGTAGAATTGTTGATGAAACTGAACGAGGATGTAATTGTAAGCATTTTTGTTTAGTAGAAGTATTTTGATAAGTGTTTTGAAGTCTTTAAAAAGTGTATAAATACATATTAAAACACTACATGTATATACATTTTAACTGAGTCGTTAAGTCATCGTTAGTAGTTACATGTAAGTGTTGTTTTGAAACCTTTAGGTTAACGATCTTGTTAAATGTTGTTAACCCAATGTTTATAATATCAAATAAGATTTTAAATTATTATATTATCATGATATTATCATGTATGAATATCTCTTAATATGATATATATACATTAAATGTCTTTACAATGATAATCGTTACATATATGTCTCGTTTAAAAATCATTAAGTTAGTAGTCTTGTTTTTACATATGTAGTTCATTGTTAATATACTTAATGATATGTTTACTTATCATAGTATCATGTTAACTATATATATATATCCATATATGTCATCATATAGTTTTTACAAGTTTTAACGTTCGTGAATCACCGGTCAACTTGGGTGGTCAATTGTCTATATGAAACATATTTCAATTAATCAAGTCTTAACAAGTTTGATTGCTTAACATGTTGGAAACATTTAATCATGTAAATATCAATCTCAATTAATATATATAAACATGGAAAATTTCGGGTCACTACACAAGGTATGGTTGTAGCATGTTAAGGGGTGACGCTAAGCTATGGTGGGATGCGAAAATCCAAGTTTATGGTGAAGAACAATGCATGGATTTTACTTGGGATGAATTCAAGGTAGAATTTTTCGATGAGTACCGAACTTCGGCCGATCTAACTAGGCTTAAGGACGAGTTACGTTCCTTGAGGCAAGGGTCAATGGATTTGAACACTCTCAAATCCGTGTTTTTGTCCAAGACCCAATTTTACTCGGAGTATGTCGGGAATGATAAAATGTTGAAAGAAGATTTCTATCGAATCTTGAATGATAACTATCAAGAGAAAATTAGTGTGAACATGGTGAAGAGCTTTGATGAATTGTTCAATATGGCGAAGGGTTTTGAGGCGCTTGTGTTGAGAAAGAGTAGTTTTACTTTTGGTAAGAGGAAGTTCGAGAATTTGAATCAATCGAGCTTTTCCAACAAAAAGAACAAGAAGGGCTCCGAAAGTGTTAATAGTATGAAGAAAGGTAGCTCCGGTGGTCATGTACCCACTTTCTATACTTGTGGGCAAAAAGGTCACATCTCTCGTGATTGCCCCAACTCACCTTCCACACCCAAATTTACTTGTTTCAATTGTGGTAAAGAAGGGCACAAGAGGCCCGAGTGTCCCGAGTTGCGCAAGGATAATGTTAAGCGGTTAGAAAAGGCGATGGGTACGGCTAGAGGTCAAAATTATTTGATGACCAATGATGAAGCCAAACAATCGAACGAAGTTGTCTCAGGTCCTTTCATGGTTAACTCTAATCCGGCAAGGATTCTATTTGATAGTGGTGCAAATTTGTCTTTTGTGTCACCTCGATTTGTACCTAAACTTAATAAGCTATTAGCTAAGTTAAGTCGTCCGGTAGAATTCGAAATAGTGGACGGCAAGACGGTGCTAGTGGTTGATGTATGTAAAAATTGTGATGTTGTGTTTGGTGCCGAAAACTTTAAAATTGATCTCATTCCTATGACTTTGGGCGATTTTGATATCATTGTGGGTATGAATTGGCTCGATCATAATAGAGCCGATATTGCATGTCACGAAAAATTTATTCTTGTAAAGGCCCCAAGTGGGGGAGAGTTAATTATTCACGGCGATAAACGAAGAAGACTTGTGCCGATATGTTCTTTTGCACGGGCACATCGTTTTCTTGTTAGTGGTGGCATGGCTTATCTTGCCCATGTTGTGGATACTCGTGATGAGCCACCACCCATTCGTAAAATTCTGGTGGTTAGTGAATTCGAAGATGTTTCTCCGGACGAGTTACCGGGTGTTCCGGCGGAAAGACAAGTAGAATTTCGCATTGAGTTGGTTCCGGGGGCTACCCCCATTGCTAAAACTCCTTATCGTTTAGCACCGACGGAAATGCAAGAGTTGTTAAATCAAACCCAAGAGTTGCTTGAAAAGGGTTTCATTCGACCGAGCTCCTCGCCATGGGGTGCTCCGGTCTTGTTTGTGAAAAAGAAAGATAGAAGTATGCGGATGTGCATCGATTATCGGGAGTTGAACAAAGTGACGATCAAGAATCGCTATCCATTACCTAGGATTGACGATTTGTTTGACCATCTCCAAGGCGCAACGTATTTTTCTAAGATTGACTTATGGTCCGGCTATCATCAAGTGCGGGTCCGTGAGGAAGACATAGAGAAAACGGTTTTTCGAACGCGTTATGGGCATTTTGAGTTTGTAGTTATGCCTTTTGGTCTTACAAATGCACCGGCGGCATTCATGGACCTTATGAACCGAGTGTGCCAACCTATGTTGGACAAGTCGGTGATTGTGTTCATTGACGACATACTAGTCTACTCGAAAAGTATGAACGAACATGAACATCATTTGCGTGAAGTATTGAGGAAGTTACGAAAGGAGAAGTTGTATGCTAAGTTCTCCAAATGTGAATTTTGGCTAAGGGAGGTTCAATTCCTTGGTCACATTGTGAACAAGGACGGTATTCAAGTAGATCCGGGGAAGATAGAGACGGTGAAGAGTTGGAGACAACCGAATACGCCTACGGAAATCCGAAGTTTTCTCAGATTGGCCGGTTATTATCGTCGGTTTATCGAAGACTTTTCTAAGATCACTTCTTCGTTGACGAAATTGACAAGGAAGAACGCGAGGTTTGTTTGGGAGAATGAGCAAGAAATTGCTTTTCAATTGTTAAAAGAAAAGTTATGTCAAGCTCCGGTGTTAGTGTTACCGGAAGGGGTGGAAGACATGACGGTTTATTGTGATGCTTCGTTAAATGGACTCCGGTGTGTTCTAATACAAAGGGGTAAATTCATCGCTTATGCCTCTCGACAATTAAAGGAACACGAGACGAGATATCCGACTCATGATCTTGAGTTGGCGGCGGTTGTACATGCGTTGAAAATTTGGCGCCATTACTTGTATGGTGTCAAAAGTACGATTTATTCAGATCATAAGAGTTTGAAACATCTCTTTAATCAACGAGATTTGAATTATCGTCAACGTAGGTGGATGGATGTGGTAAAAGACTATGATTGTGAGATACTTTATCATCCGGGCAAGGCGAATGTGGTCGCGGATGCGTTAAGTCGAAAGAGTCATCACCCGGCGTTACGATTGGGATTGTTACGTATGATTATTACTAACGATTTTCTTGAAAAACTTGGTGTGATTCAAATAGAGGCGTATGTTCACAACAAGCATGCGGAACGAATTGTGGGGCAATCGGAATTCATTACTATGGGTTCGCGTGGGTTGTTGTCTTTTCAAGGAAGAGTGTGGGTGCCTAAGATGGGTGATTATCGACAAGTGCTACTTGATGAAGCACATAAGTCAAAGTATTCCATTCATCCAGGCGCGACGAAAATGTATCTTGACTTGAGGAAGGATTATTTGTAGTGACCCGTCCTTACCCACCTGGACGAAATCATCAACATCTGGTCCCATTGCGAGGTACTGACTTAAATATGCCATGAATGACTCCAAGTAATGTCTTTAAAATGAGCAAATGCACAGCGGAAGACTTAGTTCGTACCTAAGAATAAACATGCTTAAAAGTGTCAAACAAAAGGTTGGTGAGTTCATAGGTTTATCGTAACAATCATTTCAATATATTAATAGACCACAAGATTTCATAATCATAAACATAATACACTCGCAAGTGTATGTAAAGCATTATAAGTGGTTGAGTACTTGGTAACCATACTTAACATTTAATCAACGTCGCATATTCCCTTTATTATAAAATCTCCCTACACTGTACCAAGTGTAGTAACGAAACGAAGTACTGTGCAACCGTTGAATACTGGTCGTCCAGTTCGGTTGGGGTTGTCAGGCCCGATAGATCTATCAACAGGATTCGCGTTTACAATACCCATGTAAATAGTAGTTACCAAGCTACAGGGAAATATGCCAGTGGTACAACTCAACGTAGAATATATTTTAAGTACTTGTGTCTATCTCGTAAACATTTATAAAAGCAGCGCATGTATTCTCAGCCCAAAAATATATATTGCAAAAGTAATTAAAAAGGGAGCAAATGAAACTCACCATACTGTATTTTGTAGTAAAAATACATATGACGACATTTAACAAGTGTAGAGTTGTCCTCGGATTCACGAACCTATATCATTTATATATATATATATATATATATATATATATATATATATATATATATATATATATATATATATATATATATATATATATATATATATATATATATATATATATATATATATATATATATATATATTAAAACATATAATCGTAGTCGAACACATTTATATATTTTTATTTGTGATATGATTGTTATATTTTTTTAATCTATAAGTTTTATTTATTACTTAAGTATATTTATTTTATTTATACTTTAAATGAATAATTAATATTTATTATAAAAATATCAATATAGTTATGTTATATTAAATATATTTTTATGTAACTAATATTTGTTTGTTAAGATAATATTGATGATAATAAATGAAAAGTTGTAATACCTTTATAATGGTAATAATAACAATAACTAAGAATCATTTTAAAAATAATAATAACAGTAATAAAAATGGTAATTTTTATAAAATTAATATTCACAATAATAATGATAATAATAATATTAATGATAAAACTAAGATTTAATAATGGTAATAATAATAATAATAATGATAATATTAATAATAAAATATTATATGTTAATAATAATAATAATAATAATAATAATAATAATAATAATAATAATAATAATAATAATAATAATAATAATAATAATAATAATAATAATAATAATAATAATAATAATAATAATAATAAAAGTACTACCTTAAAAAGCTTTCAAAATAAAAGAAATGCCACACACTAGGCCTGAACCCCCACCTCTCGTTATACACAAACACACCCAAACCATTGAACCGTTTCTTATTTTCTGATTATATTGGGAACCCAATTATATTTAACCCGTTTTTTTTTCTTGTTTCTTTTTTTCTTTACCTTTAAAACAAAACCCATTTAACAACACTATCATCATTGTCATTTATACCGTCACCATCTTAATCATCATCAATTCGTCCATTTCATCATCTTCATCACACCATTTTCTATCAACACAACCGTGTACCTAATCATCAACATCTTCATCATCGTTTAAACAGAAAAATGAGTAGCATCTATATCGAAGGGCTGTTTGAACGAATTGTGAAGTTACAGTGCTAGTAGATCGACTAGTCACAACAGCCCACTCAAATGGATTTCAAATTTTTGGCTGACTTGGATTTAATTAAAGTTAAAACGGCCCAAGTTGTTATGTCCAAGAAGATTATTTGGGTTGATGGGCAAAGAAGAAGTATATGTATATGCATATGGGTTTCATGTATATATATGCATATAATAAATATGGGATAGTTCAGTGAGTGGAGATGTAAAGAGACAAGCACAGTAACTAGTACACTAAATTCAATTTAGTTTTTCGCATGATTGAAAGAACAAGTGGTTATACACTATGTAATTTATGTCTAGTCATAGAAATATATGAATTGAAACAAACTCGTAGTCAATGATTTAATAGTGTGTCACCAGTAAAGTAGTCTCATATTTTAACTTCATCTACCGACAATTTATCACTGATGGCTATATCATGTCCATTGCTAAACAGTTATCGTATAAAAGTGTTCCTAAAAATCCCGAATTTTTAGATTAAATAAATTTAATTATTCCACACATTAACTGTTTGAAACCTGATCAAAAAGGTACGCTAATTATTTATTTTCTGTTCCATTTTATATGTACGGAGTACTAAAACTTAGTTTGAAAAGGTAAAAAAAAAATAATTAATCAAAACTATTATCTTTTAAATCAAATTTTGGAAAAACTTTTATTTTTAAACTTCATATATATATATGTTAGACCTATTTTAAAAATAATTAAACGTCAACCGAGAGTTACAGATATTAACCATTTAAACTCAAAATTGATTATATTTAGTATATGCTATGTATATATATTAACATTTTTAAATAACTAAATTTACTACGCAATTAAATATATATATTAAATAATTAAATTAAATATACAAGAAATATACATATAAAATAATAGTTTTGATTTCAATGTATTGTACATATTTAGTTATAATTGTGTGTAATAGTTTATTAATGTTCAAGTTATTATATATTATACATATATTTATATATACACATTTTTATATATATCCCCATATTTACAAGCAATGATTCGTGAATCATCGAGGACAGTCGAAAGGTAATTGAATATATGAACATAGTTTCAAGGTTTTCGAGACTTAATATTACAAACTTTGCATATCGTGACAGAAATACAATATCGTATTGAGAGTTTAGTCCAAAATTTGGTCGAAATTTTCCGGGTCGTGACAGTACCTACCCGTTAAAGAAATTTCATCCCGAAATTTGATCGAGGTGATCATGGCTAACAATTAAAATGTTTTCAAGAAGAATATAAATTGATAAATAGAGTTTTATCATTATTGAGTAAAACGATTCGATCATATGAAGCGTACGGGTGAAGCTATCACAAAAAAAAATGAAATGAGTAAATAGAGGTTCGTCATAACTTTTGACATAGTCACTGTTGAATTTCGAAATTCAAGGGGTTTAAGGAAATCTTCTAATCAGAAGGAAAATGTATTAGCACGATTTATTAGCAACTGTTGGAATTACGGAAGAACAGAAATATCAAGGAAATATTTTCGTGATATGCTTAGAGATTAAGTAGAATGAAAGAGTCGTGTAACATGGCACATGATGACGGTATTGTCTGTGAATCATCACATTCCATTAGAAATTTAGCATGACTTACAGTAATATAATTACGTTGGCCAAGCGTCATTATATTATATTAACCCATGCTTCATTTCCCAACACTTCTCCACAATTCATTCATAATTTATACTTAGATTTTATAAAAGTTTTCAATATAATGGAATACTGAAAACACGAAGAGGTAGATAATTCGGACAAGAATATTTATGAAAATATCCTCAGAAATATCAGAGATATTTATGATGATATTTTGGAATTTCTAAGTTCGAAGGTTGATAAAGAAAAATTTTCCACAAGATTTTAACGTGGGTATGGAGCAAGATATTCTCTAAAGATTTCATCGGATTCAGATTTACCTGAATTCTTTGAATATAGGGTTTGGTCCTTGTATTTGTTCTTTGTTTCCTTCATGATTAGCTCAACCCGTTTTTCAGTACCAAATTTTCTATCGAGCGTTCCTAACATTCCCTTCTTTATCATCAAACTTTTGTTCGTTTAGACCATCTACAATTTTTCTGTTTCCTCTGCATTTAATGCAGCCATATCTTTATCGTCGGTTGTCATTTCGAGGTGTTTTCGGAAGAATTATGTTTTTAGATGATTAAACGCTGATGGTAATATGGTGGAATATGAAAGATTCTCCGGTAACAATAAAAGAGCACGCATATGTTTCAAAGTTATAATAAGGTTGTTTCAAACGAAAAGTCGAAATTGACTTGATGGAGCTGTGACAAAATTTGCTAATTTGAAAAAGAATTGAAAAATTATTTTGGGTAATAATAACACTAAAGGAATTAGCATAGTTACGTGTTAAACGTTTACTCAGTTTCTGAGGGTTTTTCAGGTGCATAACTATATGCATCAATCTTTTCTTCCGTAGATGAAGTGCAGCTGGTTCATCCTCTCGATCAAGGTTTTTCAAGAATCATGAAAGGTTTGAACGCAGATTGTAATCGTCAGGATACAAATGAGGTTTAAGATGAAATTAAGTGGCAAACTTGAAGAATTGTTTAGTTTCATATGTTATAATCAATATTTTAATTCATTTTTAACTGTCCAATCTTGATAGTCCACAATCGATAGTACACAGTTATCAGTCTAATAATTCATATATAATTTAATTTATAATATTCAAATTAATTAATACGTATCGTGACCCGTGTACATGTCTCAGACTCGATCACAACTCAAATTATATATATTATTGTAGAATCAACCTCAACCCTGTATAGAAAACTCGATCATTACTGCATATAGAGTGTCAATGGTTATTCCAAATAATATATATAAATGCGTCGATATGATATGTCAAAACCTTGTATACGTGTCCTGATATTTAAAGTGTGTAAAATAAATAACAGAAATTAAATGACGATAAATAAAATTGCGAGAATGTAAATTGCGATAATTAAATTGCGATAAATAAAATGTAATCAATTAGCTAGGAATAGTTAGCTGGAACAGTTAGCGTGGATTCTTAACAAAATTTCTCATAGTTAATTCGTTTGTTTCTAACAAATTTTATTTTGTTCAATGTTTCTTCATTATGCCACTTGCTGAATTCTGATAAATCAAAATAGAAATATGAAATTGAATGAAAATGGTTATTCTGTGATGAACGGATACGTATATCGGTGGATGTAAATAGGATAGTGAATGACCGCTGAATCAGATTCGAAGAATGTACGGTGTAACTTATTAATGCGAAATCTTAAATATTCCTCGGGTATTACCTACCCGTTAAAATATTTTCACCATTAACAGTTTGTACGAAAGAATTTTTAATTACAATCTTTATGGAAACATATATACATATATATTTTCTTCAGATGTAATCATAGATTTAATGAGTCAATAAGATATTAAACTCGTTTGATTTATCGTTAGTACTAGATTACATAATCTCTAAAACTTTAGAAATTACATAATCGCCATGTCGATCGAAGATAATTGATGTAGAACGATATGTAGAACGAAGATAAAGTATATAGAACGATACGTAGAACGATGATTAGGCTCGAGGTACAGAATGAGATGTTGAGGCATGTGATGTTGAAAATTGGGTTTTTGGTGGTACTGGTGTTGATGTTGGTGGTGCTGTTGGTGCCGGTGATGTTGCTGAAGCTGGTAGGTTTTGCACCAAATTTTCTAAAGATACAACTCGAGCGCGAAGTTCGTTGACTTCTTCTACTAACCCTGTCTGGTTATCAGTGTGAGGTGGAGGTTGGATATCTTTTCTAGTTCCGTTAATGGTAGCCTCAAGACAAAAAATTCTCGCAAAGAGGGTATAAACAGTGTTGCGAACAGGTTCGCCGGTGAGCGGGTCAAGTACTCCAAGGTTAGGTGGTAGATTCGATTCATGATATGGTGTACCTTCTTCCCTTCTCCATAGGGTAAGTATGTCGCGAACCCACCCCCATTTTCTCCAGTAATCACGGTAGTTGATTGGTTGGTGTGCTCCTGTCACGCTGTCTTCGGAGTCAGAGGAACTTGGTCGATTCGTAGAGGACATCTTACGCGATCTCAGAAAAGATTTTTGGTATGAAGAGTTTAGTGACAGCAGTTGATAGTTGGATGGTATTCTCAATGCATAATTTGCATAGATATATATAGTACCAGGATCCCTTAAATTAAGGAGAAATTTACGGAATATATCAGGCAAAGTTTACCGTAATAGATACACTAAGATATAAATTTGTCTATACACTATCTATGCAATAAAGGCAGTAAGGCGTGTCTAGACTTAGGAATGATTAGCATGAAATTTTCCACTAGGAATGATATACAATACTTATAATATGCAGCTAAGGTCGAAGTCCAGACTCGCTAATGCATCCTAACAACTATCAGTTAGACACACTAATGCAAGACTTGGTTCGCTAGGACCAACGCTCTGATACCACCTGTAGTGACCCATCCTTACCCACCTGGACGAAATCATCAACATCTGGTCCCATTGCGAGGTACTGACTTAAATATGCCATGAATGACTCCAAGTAATGTCTTTAAAATGAGCAAATGCACAGCGGAAGACTTAGTTCGTACCTGAGAATAAACATGCTTAAAAGTGTCAACCAAAAGGTTGGTGAGTTCATAGGTTAATCGTAACAATCATTTCAATATATTAATAGACCACAAGATTTCATAATCATAAACATAATACACTCGCAAGTGTATGTAAAGCATTCTAAGTGGTTGAGTACTTGGTAACCATACTTAACATTTAATCAACGTCGCATATTCCCTTTATTATAAAATATCCCTACACTGTACCAAGTGTAGTAACGAAACGAAGTATTGTGCAACCGTTGAATACTGGTCGTCCAGTTCGGTTGGGGTTGTCAGGCCCGATAGATCTATCAACAGGATTCGCGTTTACAATACCCATGTAAATAGTAGTTACCAAGCTACAGGGAAATATGCCAGTGGTACAACTCAACGTAGAATATATTTTAAGTACTTGTGTCTATCTCGTAAACATTTATAAAAGCAGCGCATGTATTCTCAGCCCAAAAATATATATTGCAAAAGTAATTAAAAAGGGAGCAAATGAAACTCACCATACTGTATTTTGTAGTAAAAATACATATGACGACATTTAACAAGTGTAGAGTTGTCCTCGGATTCACGAACCTATATCATATATATATATATATATATATATATATATATATATATATATATATATATATATATATATATATATATATATATATATATATATATATATATATATATATTAAAACATATAATCGTAGTCGAACACATTTATATATTTTTATTTGTGATATGATTGTTATATTTTTTTAATCTATAAGTTTTATTTATTACTTAAGTATATTTATTTTATTTATACTTTAAATGAATAATTAATATTTTTTATAAAAATATCAATATAGTTATGTTATATTAAATATATTTTTATGTAACTAATATTTGTTTGTTAAGATAATATTGATGATAATAAATGAAAAGTTGTAATACCTTTATAATGGTAATAATAACAATAACTAAGAATCATTTTAAAAATAATAATAACAGTAATAAAAATGGTAATTTTTATAAAATTAATATTCACAATAATAATGTAATGATAATAATAATATTAATGATAAAACTAAGATTTAATAATGGTAATAATAATAATAATAATGATAATATTAATAATAAAATATTATATGTTAATAATAATAATAATAATAATAATAATAATAATAATAATAATAATAATAATAATAATAATAATAATAATAATAAAAGAAATGCCACACACTAGGCCTGAACTCCCACCTCTCGTTACACACAAACACACCCAAACCATTGAACCGTTTCTTATTTTCTGATTATATTGGGAACCCAATTATATTTAACCCGTTTTTTTTCTTGTTTCTTTTTTTTCTTTACCTTTAAAACAAAACCCATTTAACAACACTATCATCATTGTCATTTATACCGTCACCATCTTAGTCATCATCAATTCGTCCATTTCATCATCTTCATCGCACCATTTTCTATCAACACAACCGTGTACCTAATCATCAACATCTTCATCATCGTTTAAACAGAAAAATGAGTAGCATCTATATCGAAGGGCTGTTTGAACGAATTGTGAAGTTACAGTGCTAGTAGATCGACTAGTCACAACAGCCCACTCAAATGGATTTCAAATTTTTGGCTGACTTGGATTTAATTAAAGTTAAAACGGCCCAAGTTGTTATGTCCAAGAAGATTATTTGGGTTGATGGGCAAAGAAGAAGTATATGTATATGCATATGGGTTTCATGTATATATATGCATATAATAAATATGGGATAGTTCAGTGAGTGGAGATGTAAAGAGACAAGCACAGTAACTAGTACACTAAATTCAATTTAGTTTTTCGCATGATTGAAAGAACAAGTGGTTATACACTATGTAATTTATGTCTAGTCATAGAAATATATGAATTGAAACAAACTCGTAGTCAATGATTTAATAGTGTGTCACCAGTAAAGTAGTCTCATATTTTAACTTCATCTACCGACAATTTATCACTGATGGCTATATCATGTCCATTGCTAAACAGTTATCGTATAAAAGTGTTCCTAAAAATCCCGAATTTTTAGATTAAATAAATTTAATTATTCCACACATTAACTGTTTGAAACCTGATCAAAAAGGTACGCTAATTATTTATTTTCTGTTCCATTTTATATGTACGGAGTACTAAAACTTAGTTTGAAAAGGTAAAAAAAAATAATTAATCAAAACTATTATCTTTTAAATCAAATTTTGGAAAAACTTGTATTTTTAAACTTCATATATATATGTTAGACCTATTTTAAAAATAATTAAACGTCAACCGAGAGTTACAGATATTAACCATTTAAACTCAAAATTGATTATATTTAGTATATGCTATGTATATATATTAACATTTTTAAATAACAAATTTTACTACGCAATTAAATATATATTAAATAATTAAATTAAATATACAAGAAATATACATATAAAATAATAGTTTTGATTTCAATGTATTGTACATATTTAGTTATAATTGTGCGTAATAGTTTATTAATGTTCAAGTTATTATATATTATACATATATTTATATATACACATTTTTATATATATCCCCATATTTACAAGCAATGATTCGTGAATCATCGAGGACAGTCGAAAGGTAATTGAATATATGAACATAGTTTCAAGGTTTTTGAGACTCAATATTACAAACTTTGTATATCGTGACAGAAATACAATATCGTATTGAGAGTTTGGTCCAAAATTTGGTCAAAATTTTCCGGGTCGTGACATTATTGGTGGCCGGGCATGAAACGCGACGTCGTAAAATATGTTGAACAATGTGTTACATGTTTGCAAGTTAAAGCCGAACACCAAAAGCCGTATGGTAAGTTGCAACCGTTAGAAATCCCGAAATGGAAATGGGAGCACATTACCATGAATTTCATTACAAAGTTACCTGAAATGGAGAGAACCCAATTTGATTCGATTTGGGTGATTTTTGATCGATTAACGAAAAGTGCTTTGTTTCTTCCCATTCGGGAAGCGATATCGTCGGAGACCTTGGCTAAGTTGTTTATCAAGGAAGTCATCTCTCGACATGGTGTTCCTATATCTATTATTTCGGATCGAGATACCCGTTTTACATCTCGATTTTGGGAAAAGTTTCACGAAGATATGGGTACACAATTGAAACTGAGAACGGCGTACCATCCTCAAACGGACGGTCAAACTGAATGTACGAATCAAACTTTGGAAGATATGTTATGAGCGTGCATTATTGATTTCGGGGGTAGTTGGGATGAGCATTTGCCTTTGGTGGAATTCTCGTACAATAATAGTTATCATACTAGTATCGGGATGCCACCATATGAGATGCTTTATGGGCGTAGGTGTCGAACCCCGATTTGTTGGGGTGAAGTGGGACAAAAGGAAATCGGGAGTACCTATTTGGTCTTAGAGACGAATTGCAAAATTGATATTATTCGAGAGCATTTGAAAAAGGCTCAAGATAGGCAAAAGTCGTATGCCGTCAAGCGTAGACGAACGATCGAATTTCAAGAAGGTGACATGGTGATGCTTAAGGTTTCACAATGGATGGATATTATTCGATTTCGAAAACGAGGAAAGTTAGCTCCTCGGTTTATTGGACCATTTAAGGTTTTAGCTCGTGTTGGTCAAGTCGCGTATCGTTTGGAATTACCCGAAGAGCTTGCGGGGATCCATAATACGTTTCATGTTTCCCATCTCCGTAAGTGTCTTGCGGATGATTCATCTTGGGTGCCTTTAGACGAGATTGAGCTAAACAATAAGTTAGAGTATATTGAGGAGCCGATCGCTATACTCGATGAGAAGGTCAAGAGGTTAAGACATAAAGAGGTAAGGACCTTTAAAGTCCAATGGCGTCGAAGTAAAGGTTCTGAAATTACTTGGGAGCCTGAAGAGTTCGTATTGGTTTATCTTCCAGCTTGTCATGCGGCTTGGATCGCGAGGACGCGCTCCGATTCAAGTGGGGGAGAGTTGTAACATCCCGTTTTTCCCGTACATATTGAAAGGTACATACTTAATCATTGTACTTTTGTAACTCGCTAGATTATGCGTAATTGTGTGTGTGTGTATATATATATATATATATATATATATATATATATATATATATATATATATATATTTGATAATGGGTGCATATACAAGTTTATACATGGGTTTTGATAGCGTTAAGTCTTGTGAGACCATTGTTAAGGGTTAGGCGAATATAGGAAGCGGGATTTAAGTGTACGAATGAAATAAAATCAAAATTTGTTTAAGGTTGTCGAGGTGTCCAGGTAACGGCTAAGGCCGCGCCGCAATAAACTAGGCCGCGCCGCGACACATAAAGCATTTCCAGATCAGAAGTTAGGTTAACAAGGGTCATTTTTCCTTCGATATGTCGCACCGCGACAAATGGGCCGCGCCGCGGCAATGCTACTGGACAGACTCCGGTTTTAGCTCAATTTAAATGACTTTAAGGGGAAAATTGGTATTTTGGCGTATAAATCTGATGGGAGCATTAAATCCCAACCACTCATCCATTTCATTTAATTTCTTTTCTCTTTTCTTTCCAATTTCTCTCCCAAAACTTAAAACCCATTTGGATTAAAAGTGAGATTTGAGAGTGAAGGATTAAGGGTTGATCTTTGGAGCAAGAATTAAAGTTGTTCCTTGCGTCTCTAGCTATACGTTGATAGTCTCGGTAAGTTCTAACTCTAAGTTTTGAGTTTTAATTGGTTAGTGGCTAGGGTTTTGGTTACTAGAGACTTGCATGACCCATTTGAGGGTAAAATGGGTGAATTTGGGTTATGTTGTTGTAATGAAACCCTAATAGTCACAATTTAGGGTTTTGGGTCTTGTGATTTGAGATTGTAAGTGTTTAATGACGTTGTAGTCACTAATACACTTTTAGATTTATGAAAGAAGTGTTAATGGGTAAGTTTGACTTGATTGTGAGTCTAAGTATTTAAAATGGGTCAAATGAGTACTAGTTGACCTAATTGGGTAAAATGGGTATGAATTACCCTATGTTATATTAATTGATGTTAGTAGACTTTAAATCACTAGCCTTAGTGATTTAATATGAGTCTTGGCCATTTATGGGCGGTTGTGGTGTAGTCGAGACATTTAATACAAATTGGGTCATTAAATGCTCAAGTGTAAGTATTGTGGTTAATTCCACTAGTTGTGTGATTGAATGTGTACTAAATGAATTAGGTACGTTGCCTTGAAGTTCGGACGTGCATAATCATCATCCTTGTGTCAAGGTGAGTGGAATAAGTATACTTGTACGTATGTGATGTGCTTATTTGTATGTAAGGATATGTGTTGTCCTAGTTAGCGCTATATGTGTTGTGCACTAACGATTTATGAACGGATATGTGTTGTCTAATTTAGAAAAATATGTGTTGTACGCTAACGGGTTATTAAATGGATATGTGTTGTCCAAGTTGGTGTTATATGTGTTGTACACTAATGATCTTATGAACGGATATGTGTTGTCCAAGGGTTGGTGATATATGTGTTGTACACTAACGGTTGTTATGAAAACCGATGGGAAATTCGAGTACCATTCCTTTTACTATTGGTTAACCATGGTTGTGTGAATTTGGTATTAGCATATTCAATATTGAACTATATGCTATTGGTGTTGCTAGCTTCTTATAAATTGTGAAAAGTAGTTTATGCATGAGTTTTGCATGGTTGTCGTGTTGCTAGCTTGTATGCGGTGTTGTTGTGTGTGTTTGCAAATGAGTAGGTTATATATGAACATGTATAACTATTACACTCACTAAGCATTAGCATACCCCTCTCGTTGTTTATCTTTTTAGTTGCAGGTGCGGATAAGGGCAAAGGGGTTATCGGGCACTAGGTGGCCTTTGATGATGTTTTGTTGAAGTTTAAAAGTTGGCCTAACGTTTTGGGTAGTTTAGTCCCAAACCATGCTCAAAGGGTCGTTTGGATTATAAACTATCGTTGTAGTGAGTCAAACTTGTATTGAACTTAATTAATGGCCTTCGTGCCTTTTGTAAACATTTAAATTGTTGAACGTTTAAATGGAACTTGTGAATTGGTTTACATATTTTATTGGCGGGTAAATGTGTATCATTACAAAAAAAAATTTATCATATGGAATACGGGTTGGGTTGTTTCATGATTGGAAAAAAAAAAATTTAAAAATTGAAATTTTTTTTTTTAAATTTAGCATTTCAAATACAATCACATGTGATTGTAGAACCCAATCACATGTGATTGTAAAACATAATCACCTGTGATTCTGCGTGTCAAATCCAATCACATATGATTGGGGAAAAAATCAAATTTCGTTTTTCAAAAAAAAAATCAATCGGAAACAGATTTAATTCGGTGATTTGATCAAGTTTGTTAGCGTTTTGTGATCATATCTTCAAAATTTCGGACTTTAATTCGGTGATTTGATCAAGTTTTGATCAAAAATTTGGTGTTTAAAGGTTTTAGCACAAACTTACTGAAATTCGTTATTTTACTAAAAAAAATTTCAATCACATGTGATTGGATTTGACATGCAGAATCACATGTGATTTACTGCATGTCAAATCCAATCACATGTGATTGAAAAAAAAAATTGAAAAAAAAATTTCGAAATTTTATTTTTTTTTTGAAAAAAAAATTTAATTTTCTTTCAATCACATGTGATTATCACGCCATGTGTCGCACTCTAATTAATCCCTTGGATCTCAACTTAAAAGTTGGTTTCATTTGAATATTTCTCATAGTCAATAGGAGATTAGTTTTCCATATATAACATAAGCGCTGCATTGTAAATTTATAAAGTATAATTATTATATCAATGGAATAAACACACTCCCATGTACCTTCAAATTTTAATTTCATATTTTCTACCCTACAACAAAATAAGAGAAAAACCCAAAAATGTTCTCTTCTCAATGCCCCTTAAAAGGTCATTAAGCCGATTATTAAGACTCGGAAGAACAAATGATAGTCGGGTATTCGCAGGGGCGTTTTTATTTGGGGGTAAGGGGGCGCTCGCCTTCAGTGGATTTGCATTTTTCAGTGTTAAAATTTTAGATTTTTCGACTTTGCCCCCGGTGGATTTTTTTGCCCCAAAACTTACATATTTTGCCCAAACCTTCAAATTTTGCCCAATTTTCTCCAAATTGTTCCCTAAAAACTTCTAATTTTGCCTACAAACTTTCAAATTTTGTTCAAAAACCTCAATATTTTGCCTAAAAACCTTCAAATATTGTCCTAAAACCTCCGTATTTTGCCCAAAAAACTTGCTACGGTTTTAATTTTTTGTTTGCCCCCGGTGAAAAAAAATCATTGTTTTGCCACTCGGTATTCGGTTGTTTGATCTTTTGGTGTCTTGTTTTTTTTACTTTAGTCGTTGGTTGTGGTTGTTTATGTCGAGGTTGGTTCAGATATTTTATACGTTTTGTATAGTGAATTGTTGATTATAGGTTGTATGTATTGGTTTCGATCATTGTGGACCGGTTAGGTAAGACTCGACGCTAGTTAGCTTTTGATAGGGTTCGCTTATTGGTTATTAGCTGTGACGACCCAGAAATTTCTGAACAAATTTAAACTTGATCTTTATACGTTTCCGACATGATAAGAAAAGTTTGTAATGTTGAAATCTCAATACTTTGAACTGTGTTTATTCATTTAACCTCGACCAAGTTTCGACGATTCATGAACCAGTATATAAACGGATATGATTATAATATATATATATATATATATATATATATATATATATATATATATATATATATATATATATATATATATATATATATATATATATATGTATGTATGAATGTATATATATTACATGTAAAGTATTATTCATTTAAATACTTTGTTAACATTTTCAAGTTATAATATATATACATATACATATATATATATATATATATATATATATATATATATATATATATATATATATATATATATATATATATATATATATATATATATGTATATATGTACGTATCATTTGTTTATTAAAATATAGTTATCATAATATTACTAGTATAATACTAATAATAAAAATGATAATAATAACATTATTAGTATCATTATTATTAAAAACTATCATTATCATTTTATTATTAGTACTATCATTAAATAAGTTATTATTATTAGTAGTAAATCATTATTATCAAAACTATCATTTTAACAAATAAATATTTTGTACATTAAATATACTTATTACATATACTGGAATTATATTAATATTTCATATGTCTATATATCAAAAATGTTAACATTACTATATAAATACTTACATATAACAAACTAATGATATATATATATATATATATATATATATATATATATATATATATATATGTATGTATGTATATATATATATGTATGTATGTATATATATTACACGTAAAGTATTATTCATTTAAATACTTTGTTAACATTTTCAAGTTATAATATATATACATACATACATATATATATATACATATATATATACATATATATATATATATATATATATATATATATATATATATATATATATATATATATATATATATATATATATATATGTATATATTATAACTTGAAAATGTTAACAAAGTATTTAAATGAATAATACTTTACATGAACATATTTGTTTAATAGATTTATCGATGGAATTATATGATAATATTAAATGATTGAATTATCAGATACATTGAATTATGATTACGAGTCTTTGTTGAGAGGTCCACTTTGATTTAGGAAACTTTTCATTTTAACGGTATTCGGAAAATGGTAAAGTGATGTGCATATAAGAACAATGTGTCACTTAACGTGAGTTAGTCAAAAGTTGTGGAGGTTCCCATTTAAATTTTTATAAGCGTGCTTTACCTTGATTGCCTCGTGTCCCTTGATAAATTAATGATTTAGTTTTCATATTATTAAAAACCTTATTTGATATAATAACTTTTATTATTTAAACGAATTTAAACTATATAAAACGAACTTTGAAACATAATTAGTTTTGAAAAACTAAATATTATATTATTAGATAAATATTTCAATGTGTACAAAGTTATATTTTAAATATTGATATATACATAAATATATATATTTTACAAAATATAATATTAACTTAGATATAAAACGTTTTGAATTAAATATACTTTGATAAGTAATGAGAAGTTGATTTATAGAAGCAAATGACCAAAACACTCAAATGATTAAGATACATCTTAAGTGATATAGTTACTAATACTCTAAGCCTATATTTTGTCAAAAGTACAAGTCACTAAACGTAAAATGCTAGTTTTCTAAGCGTACGAAACTTCGTTTGAAAAAACGGAACCAGGACATAAGTCGAGTGACAACGTACAAGTCATTAAAATTAAATTTACAAGTCAACTATGCACGTGAATATAATATAATATATAATTAATTACATGAATTAAATATATATTTATATATAATATTATGAAACTAGTGTCGGCAAATGATCAAATAAGAATGAGCTGTTGAGCATGAGGAGTAGGTAACTGAGTTGATTATAAATGGAACTCATCTATTATCTATCTCTTTAAATCTATATACTCCGTAGTAATATCTATCTCTCTAAATCTATATATACTCCGTAGTAATTAATTATTTTATTAATCTCATTATTATTAAAGATTATTATTATTAATCTTATTATATTATTATTAGTATTATTATTATTAAGAATTATACATAAAATATTACGACGAGGTCATGAGCGCGTGATTTTCAAAACGAGTTTTACGAATGGGATAGAGCTAAGGAAATTATGGGTTATAGCTATGGAGGTTATTGGTATTGTTTGGGGGTATACTCGTGAGGTCAACCTAGAGTTTATCATCTCCGTTGCATCTGCGCACTTTTCTGTAATATTGAATCTCAATATTGATACGTGAGCACTCATAACTTAACTTTTACATATTATTAGTGTATCCCTGACTAGTGCTCGAGTAGATATAATTATGCATGCATGTATGTTTAATTTAGTCGTCAGATAGTTTTGATGAAGCATAAGTTAGTTACATATGCAGTTGAGATAAGGTATATGATATGCATGTCGTTGGAAAGCTAGCGAAAAATTAAGAACTTTTCATTTAGATATCGAATGATTTCGATGAACGGTTTAGAAGTTATAGTCAACTGAATTTTAGTATTATTGTTAAAATTATTATTATTATTATCGTAGTTACTATCGTCGTTATAATTATTATCTAATTATTATCTAATTATTATTATTATTATTATTATTATTATTATTATTATTATTATTATTATTATTATTATTATTATTATTATTATTATTATTATTATCATTATCGTTATTAATGAAAGGTATTATCACTAAAAATTGTTATTTTTATAATTATTACTATCGTTATTATCGTTAAAGTTATAATTAGTATTATTATTATTATTATTATCATTAAAATAATTATTAGTATTATCATTAATATTATCATAATATTTATTATTATTAGTATTATTATAATTAAAAATTAATATTAGTAACATTTAATTATTATGATTATTATTATTATCATTAATATGAACGCGATATAAAAGACGACTAAAAGCTATTAAACAAATCGATTGGGAAATAATGAATATGAGTATCATGATGAAATTAAAATATTGTAAGATATTGATTTAGATACAATTATCGTTCTTATTATTTTTATCATTATTACTATTATTAAAAGTATCATCAGTGTTAAAGCTATCATTTTAAAAAAAATTATCATTTTAATAGAAATATCATTGTTATTATAATATATCATTATTATTATCATTTTAATAGAATTATTACTTTATATAAAATATTATTTTAAAGTTAATATTAAAAAGTATCGTAAATATTAAAGTTGTCATAATTAGAATTATCATTTTATCATAATTAATAATACCATTAGTAAATATAAATATTGTTATTATTAATAGTAGGATAATAATAATTATTATTAAAAAAATAATACGACTTTTAATTATCATTATTATCAATATTATTTTATCAAATAAATATGACATACAAAGATATTTTTACCACACGTAACATAATTACATTAATAATACATACCACTTTATTTTATGATATTAAGTGAACTTTATAAATTTAATTACCTAAAATATATGAAAGTATATTTTATTATATATAGATTTTAATATAAATTTTTATTTATTAATAAATGACTTTTATTATTTACTTTAATAAAATCTGATAAATATATTTAAATATATATAAGACGACTATATTTAAGTTATATAATAATCATGAAAATCATTTTGAGTCAAATTGACTTTTGTTGACTTTTGTTTATTAGTCTCGAGCATTAGGATTGTGATACACTACGACTTGACCTAAATTGTTAGACAAATATTGACCAACATATAAATATATATAATTAATATAGGTTCGTGAATCCAAGGCCAACCATGCACTTGTTCAATGACGTGATATGTATTTTTACTACGAAATACAGTACTGTGAGTTTCATTTGCTCCCTTTTTAAATGCTTTTGCAATATATATTTTTGGGACTGAGAATACATGCGCTGCTTTATAAATGTTTTACGAAATAGACACAAGTAATCGAAACTACATTCTATGATTAGATTATCGAATCGAATATGCCCCTTTTTAGCTTGGTAGCCTAAGAATTAGGGAAATGGCCCCTAATTGACGCGAATGCTAAAGATAGATCTATGAACCTTGACACGTCCCATTCGGGTTACGAATGCTTTAGTATTTCGATTATCATGTCCGCTGAGAGTCCCGGAATGATGAGGATATTCTCTATGCATCCTGTTAGTTTGGTTATCAAGCGTTCACCATATGAATGATTTTTATCTCTATGCAGTTTGCGAAATGCCTGATATGAGATGATGTTTATGAAAAATGAAATGAAAATCTTGTGGTCTATTAAATTAATGGAAATGATTATTATGATAAACTAATGAACTCACCAACCTTTTGGTTGACACTTGAAAACATGTTTATTCTCAGGTATTAAAGAATCCCGCTGTGCATTTGCTCATTTTAAGAATATTACTTGGAGTCATTCATGACATATTTCGAAAGACGTTGCATTCGAGTCGTTGAGTTCATCAAGATTATTATTAAGTCAATTATAGTTGGATGTATTATGAAATGGTATGCATGATGTCAACTTTCGATGTAAAGAAAGTTTGTCTTTTAAAAATGAATGCAATGTTTGTAAAATGTATCATATAGAGGTCAAATACCTCGCGATGTAATCAAATATTGTGAATCGTTAATAATGTATATGAACGGGTCCTTTCAGTTGGTATCAGAGCGGTGGTCTTAGCGAACCAGGTCTTGCATTAGTGTGTCTAACTGATAGTTGTTTAGATGCATTAGTGGGTCTGGACTTCGACCGTGTCTGCATGTTAAAAGTTTTGCTTATCATTTTTGTCGAAAAATTGCCTGCTTATCATTCTTAGTCTAGACACATCTTATTGCATTGATTGCATGAATAGTGTATAGACAAAATTCATATCTTAGCGTATCTGCTAATTCATATCTTAGCGTATCTGTTACTATAAACTTTGTCTGACATATTCCGTAAATTCCTCCGTAATCTACGAAATCTTTTGCTCTATATATATAGATATTCTATGTAATTAGAATACCACCCGATAGCTAGAAAATTAATTCATATCGAAAAATTCTTTATTCAACCGTACAAAATGGAATTCGTCATTAGCTCAAGTCACTCGGATTCCGAAATGGAATCCCACTCAAGCTCCAAAAGCAGTGTGACCGGAATGGATCAACCAATCAGCCATCATATATCTGGATGAATTGGGGATGGGTTCGTAGCCTTCTTAATCATTGGAGACAAGAGGAAGGCGATCCTTTCCATCCACCACATTGTCCTCTTGGTAAAGAACCTAAAGCATTTACCGGCGAACCTGTCTGAAACACTATTTTCTCTCTCATTTCCAGAGTATCTCGTCACGATTATATATTATACCAAATTCTAGATCTTATTTATCCACTAGTCCGAACCAACAATCACCCCAGTGTAATAGAAGAAGTCGACGAGCTTCGCGCTCGGGTAGTGGCTTTAGAGAATATGGTGAAAAGGTTACAAACACCAGCAACAGCACCAGCAGCATAACCAGTACCACCATCAGCAACACCAACAGTACCATCACCACCACCAACAGTAATATCCGTATCCCACACTTCAATATCACAACCTATATTCCACGAGCACTAATGTCATACGCTTTATAGATACCAAGGAATATCAACAACAAAAAACGATGAAGTATTAATTCATAACTTCATTGAAGAGATATCTTTGCGGCGATTATGTAATCTCCAAAGTCTTAGAGATTATTTAATTCTGACCATAAATTAGATGAGTGAATGAAGACGGTAGAGTAGAAACTTTGATCGAAAATGGTGTACGATTTACAAGCCAGACTTGTTTTACCAACAGCATCAGCAGTACCGTAGCATCACCATCACAGTCAGTGTCGTCAGTATCATCAGAATCAGCAACACCTATAACATTACAAACTCCTCAAGTTCAAGAATTACCGTGGACATCATTACAAATCAACAACAAGTATGTCATATCAACGAGTTATGAAGTATTAACTTATTTCCACTGAAGGATTTATATGTATATCTTATATATATAAATTTTTAAACCATAATAAATCTTTCCGTACTAAGCTATTATGTGTGAATCTTAACTACTCGGTTAATTCATATTACTAATATGCAATGAGGTACGTCCTTCGTCCGCAACTTAACCATCGTTAACTACAATTTCTGTCTCAATTCAATAAATTCCAACTCATAATAAACCAAGTGTAATATTAAAATATATGTTTGATTTTACACTTTCATCATCGATGTACTCGAAACTTTTCAAATAACATTATTCGTACCTTGTGAAGTACACAAGAATTCCACCAACACCAATATCATGCATCAACAAATAATAAAGTATTGATTCATAATTCTAATTTCATTGAATAAATACTCAGTAAAAGTTATGTAATTTCTAAAGTCTTTAGGGATTATTCAATTCTAGTTTCAACCGTAAATCAAATGAGTTTAATTTAATATAAACTCATTAAATCTATGTTACATTTGAAGAAAATATGCACATATATATTTTCATAAAGACTGTAATAAAATTCTGTTGTACAAAATATTAATTGTGAAATTTTTTTTAACGGGTAGGTAATACCCGAGAGATATATAAATTCACAATTAATATGCTACATTCTTCGAATCTGATTCAGCAATCATCAACTATACTCACTATTTTATCAACAATATACATTCTTTTATAAAAAAAATCAAAACAACCATACTCATTCAAATTCAATTACATATGCTGATCTTGAAATCGGAGAATTCAATTCGAGATATAATCGGTATCATCACTCTTAGATTCCTACATCTTTCAAAGCTATACTTTGACTTCAAAACTGTGTTAAAACATCATATGAATATTAACAATTACAATCTGTGTTTAAACCCTCCGAAATTCCTGAAGACACTTCAAATAATGAACAATCGATATGATGATCCAACCACATATTACCCACAGTTATGTACCTGAATCGAAACCAAAGTCGTAGTTTGACACGTATCCGTGTCAGACCCTTTGGCATTTATTAGCTAAAATAACTTTTCAATTCCGTTTCAAAATAGACAGTTTTGTCACAACTCCAGCAAGTCAACTTCGACTTCTCAATCAAAACAGTCTTATTATAACCTTGATAGATACGTTGCCCTTTCGCCAACGTTACCGGGAAACCATTTATGTTCCATCACATTAGCAATAAACTTACAAACAACTTCACTGATCTTTGATTTTTTGAAAAATAATTATATTTATCAAACCCCATCATTTACTCATCTGCGTCTTGTAATGAGAATTGCCATACGAACCATCGGGAATTAGCAATCAGTATTTTGAAATCTCGCAGCATGTCTACGCCAACAGTTATATGTGTACATATAACGTCTATCTCCTGGACGTACTTACTTTGAATGTGAAGTTTCTGAAAAACACCCTGAACTGTGAACTAGTTCTCGAAATGCTGATAAAGCAGCAAAAACTATAAACGACCTTAACAGTAAAAAGTTTGATGATAATGATTAGTGTGCTGGCAAAGCGCTAGAAAAAGAGAAGGTTTGGAACTGAAAAACGGATTGAGCAAAGTATGAAGGAGACTGTGGATAAATCACAAAGACTAAACCTGCCTTCTAAAATGTCCCGTTCTTATTGATTAAAAACGTTCCATAATAATTGATTTCGTTGCGAGGTTTTGACCTCTATATGAGACGTTTTTCAAAGACTGCATTCATTTTAAAACAAACCATAACCTTTATTTCATCAATAAAGGTTTAAAAAGCTTTACGTAGATTATCAAATAATGATAATCTAAAATATCCTGTTTACACACGACCATTACATAATGGTTTACAATACAAATATGTTACAACAAAATAAGTTTCTTGAATGCAGTTTTTACACAATATCATACAAGCATGGACTCCAAATCTCGTCCTTATTTAAGTATGCGACAGCGGAAGCTCTTAATAATCACCTGAGAATAAACATGCTTAAAACGTCAACAAAAATGTTGGTGAGTTATAGGTTTAACCTATATATATCTAATCGTAACAATAGACCACAAGATTTCATATTTCAATACACATCCCACTATAGAGATAAAAATCATTCATATGGTGAACACCTGGTAACCGACATTAACAAGATGCATATATAAGAATATCCCCATCATTCCGGGACACCCTTCGGATATGATATAAATTTCGAAGTACTAAAGCATCCGGTACTTTGGATGGGGTTTGTTAGGCCCAATAGATCTATCTTTAGGATTCGCGTCAATTAGGGTGTCTGTTCCCTAATTCTTAGATTACCAGACTTAATAAAAAGGGGCATATTCGATTTCGATAATTCAACCATAGAATGTAGTTTCACGTACTTGTGTCTATTTTGTAAATCATTTATAAAACCTGCATGTATTCTCATCCCAAAAATATTAGATTTTAAAAGTGGGACTATAACTCACTTTCACAGATTTTTACTTCGTCGGGAAGTAAGACTTGGCCACTGGTTGATTCACGAACCTATAACAATATATACATATATATCAAAGTATGTTCAAAATATATTTACAACACTTTTAATATATTTTGATGTTTTAAGTTTATTAAATCAGCTATCCTCGTTAGTAACCTACAACTAGTTGTCCACAGTTTGATATACAGAAATAAATCGATAAATATTATCTTGAATCAATCCACGACCCAGTGTATACGTATCTCAGTATTGATCACAACTCAAACTATACATATTTTGGAATCAACCTCAACCCTGTATAGCTAACTCCAACATTCACATATAGAGTGTCTATGGTTGTTCCGAAATATATATAGATGTGTCGACATGATAGGTCGAAACATTGTATACGTGTCTATGGTATCTCAAGATTACATAATATACAATACAAGTTGATTAAGTTATGGTTGAAATAGATTTGTTACCAATTTTCACGTAGCTAAAATGAGAAAAATTATACAATCTTGTTTTACCCATAACTTCTTCATTTTAAATCCGTTTTGAGTGAATCAAATTGCTATGGTTTCATATTGAACTCTATTTTATGAATCTAAACAGAAAAAGTATAGGTTTATAGTCGTAAAAATAAGTTACAAGTCGTTTTTGTAAAGGTAGTCATTTCAGTCGAAAGAACGACGTCTAGATGACCGTTTTAGAAAACATACTTCCACTTTGAGTTTAACCATAACTTTTGGATATAGTTTCATGTTCATAATAATAATCATTTTCTCAGAATAACAACTTTTAAATCAAAGTTTATCATAGTTTTTAATTAACTAACCCAAAACAGCCCGCGGTGTTACTACGACGGCGTAAATCCGGTTTTACGGTGTTTTTCGTGTTTCCAGGTTTTAAATCATTAAGTTAGCATATCATATAGATATAGAACATGTGTTTAGTTAATTTTAAAAGTCAAGTTAGAAGGATTAACTTTTATTTGCGAACAAGTTTCGAATTAACTAAACTATGTTCTAGTGATTACGAGTTTAAACCTTCGAATAAGATAGTTTTATATATATGAATCGAATGATGTTATGAACATCATTACTACCTCAATTTTAGTAGGTAAACCTACGAGAAGTGACAAGAAATGATCTAGCTTCAAAGGATCTTGGATGGCTTGAAAGTTCTTGAAGTAGGATCATGACACAAAAACAAGTTCAAGTAAGATTTTTACTCGAATTAAGATAGTTTATAGTTATAGAAATTGAATCAAAGTTTGAATATGAATATTATCTTGAATAAGAAAGATAACCTACTGTATATAACAAAGGTTTCTTGATCTTAGATGATTACTTGGAATGGATTAGAAAGCTTGGAAGTAAATTAGTAAACTTGAAGGGATTTTTGAAGTGTTCTTGAAGTGTTCTTCCTATGATGATTATAGCTTGATTCTTGAAGTGATTTTTGATGAAGATGATGATTAACTACTGGAAAAATACGTTCATAATAGTGTGTGTGTGTGTGTTGAGAGAGAATTAGAAAGAGAATTGGAAGTGAAATGGAGTGAATGATGAGTGGTAATTGGTGAGTGGTGAGTGGGGTTAAAAGGAGTTCTAGTTAGTTGACTAGCTCATGGTAGAAGTTAAAATTGATTAGTCATACATGACATAATCAAGAGTGGAATCCCATGTTAGTTCCTATTGGTATATACCCATAGTAAGTACATTTTGAAGCTGTGTATAATACGGGTAAGAATACGACTAGAATTCTTGATGAAAGAAAAGAATGGGAAAGTAACTGTAACCATTTTCGTTAAGTATGAGTGTTTTGATATATGTCTTGAAGTCTTCCAAAAGTATTTTAATACCTCTAAATACACTACATGTATATACATTTTAACTGAGTCGTTAAGTCATCGTTAGTCGTTACATGTAAGTGTTGTTTTGAAACCTTTAAGTTAACGATCTCAATTAATGTTGTTAACCCATTGTTTATTATATCTAATGAGATGTTAAATTATTATATTATCATGATATTATGATATATTAATATATCTTAATATGATATATATACATTTAAATGTCGTTACAACGATAATCGTTACATATATGTCTCGTTTCGAAATCCTTAAGTTAGTAGTCTTGTTTATATGTATATAACTCATTGTTAATATACTTATGGAGATACTTACTTATCATAATCTCATGTTAACCATATGTATATCCATATATATATCGTCATGTCATTTTTACAAGTTTTAACGTTCGTGAATCGCCGGTCAACTTGGGTGGTCAATTATCTATATGAAACATATTTCAATTAATCAAGTCTTAACAAGTTTGATTGCTTAACATGTTGGAAACATTTAATCATGTAAATATCAATCTCAATTAATATATATAAACATGGAAAAGTTCGGGTCACTACAGTACCTACCCGTTAAATAAATTTCGTCCCGAAATTTTAAGCTGTTGAAGGTGTTGACGAATCTTCTGGAAATAGATGCAGGTATTTCTTCTTCATCTGATCTTCACGCTCCCAGGTGAACTCGGGTCCTCTACGAGCATTCCATCTAACCTTAACAATTGGTATCTTGTTTTGCTTAAGTCTTTTAACCTCACGTTCCATTATTTCGACGGGTTCTTCGATGAATTGAAGTTTTTCGTTGATTTGGATTTCATCTAACGGAATAGTGAGATCTTCTTTAGCAAAACATTTCTTCAAATTTGAGACGTGGAAAGTGTTATGTACAGCCTCGAGTTGTTGAGGTAACTCAAGTCGGTAAGCTACTGGTCCGACACGATCAATAATCTTGAATGGTCCAATATACCTTGGATTTAATTTCCCTCGTTTACCAAATCGAACAACGCCTTTCCAAGGTGCAACTTTAAGCATGACCATCTCTCCAATTTCAAATTCTATATCTTTTCTTTTAATGTCAGCGTAGCTCTTTTGTCGACTTTGGGCGGTTTTCAACCGTTGTTGAATTTGGATGATCTTCTCGGTAGTTTCTTGTATAATCTCCAGACCCGTAATCTGTCTATCCCCCACTTCACTCCAACAAATCGGAGACCTGCACTTTCTACCATAAAGTGCTTCAAACAGCGCCATCTCAATGCTTGAATGGTAGCTGTTGTTGTAGGAAAATTCTGCTAACGGTAGATGTCGATCCCAACTGTTTTCGAAATCAATAACACATGCTCGTAGCATGTCTTCAAGCGTTTGTATCGTCCTTTCGCTCTGCCCATCAGTTTGTGGATGATAGGCAGTACTCATGTCTAGACGAGTTCCTAATGCTTGCTGTAATGTCTGCCAGAATCTTGAAATAAATCTGCCATCCCTATCAGAGATAATAGAGATTGGTATTCCATGTCTGGAGACGACTTCCTTCAAATACAGTCGTGCTAACTTCTCCATCTTGTCATCTTCTCTTATTGGTAGGAAGTGTGCTGATTTGGTGAGACGATCAACTATTACCCAAATAGTATCAAAACCACTTGCAGTCCTTGGCAATTTAGTGATGAAATCCATGGTAATGTTTTACCATTTCCATTCCAGGATTTCGGGTTGTTGAAGTAGACCTGATGGTTTCTGATGCTCAGCTTTGACCTTAGAACACGTCAAACATTCTCCTACGTATTTAGCAACATCGGCTTTCATATCCGGCCACCAAAAATGTTTCTTGAGATCCTTGTACATCTTCCCCGTTCCAGAATGTATTGAGTATCTGGTTTTATGAGCTTCTCTAAGTACCATTTCCCTCATATCTCCAAATTTTGGTACCCAAATCCTTTCAGCCCTATACCGGGTTCCGTCTTCCCGAATATTAAGATGCTTCTCCGATCCTTTGGGTATTTCATCCTTTAAATTTCCCTCTTTTAAAACTCCTTGTTGTACCTCCTTTATTTGAGTAGTAATGTTATTATGAATCATTAAATTCATAGATTTTACTCGAATGGGTTCTCTGTCCTTCCTGCTCAAGGCATCGGCTACCACATTTGCCTTCCCCGGGTGGTAACGAATCTCAAAGTCGTAATCATTCAATAATTCAATCCACCTACGCTGCCTCATATTCAGTTGTTTCTGATTAAATATGTGTTGAAGACTTTTGTGGTCGGTATATATAATACTTTTGACCCCATATAAGTAGTGCCTCCAAGTCTTTAATGCAAAAACAACCGCGCCTAATTCCAAATCATGTGTCATATAATTTTTTTCGTGAATCTTCAATTGTCTAGACGCATAAGCAATCACCTTCGTTCGTTGCATTAATACACAACCGAGACCTTGCTTTGATGCGTCACAATAAATCACAAAATCATCATTCCCTTCAGGCAATGACAATATAGGTGCCGTAGTTAGCGTTTTCTTCAATAACTGAAACGCTTTCTCTTGTTCATCATTCCATTCAAATTTCTTCCCTTTATGCGTTAATGCAGTCAAGGGTTTTGCTATTCTGGAAAAGTCTTGGATGAACCTTCTGTAGTAACCAGCTAGTCCTAAAAACTGGCATATGTGTTTCGGAGTTTTCGGGGTTTCCCACTTTTCAACAGTTTCTATCTTTGCCGGATCCACCTTAATACCTTCTTTGTTCACTATGTGACCGAGGAATTGAACTTCTTCCAACCAAAATGCACACTTTGAAAACTTAGCGTACAATTCTTCCTTCCTCAATACTTCTAACACCTTTCTCAAATGTTCACCGTGTTCTTGGTCATTCTTTGAGTAAATAAGTATGTCATCAATGAAAACAATGACGAACTTGTCAAGGTATGGTCCACACACTCGGTTCATAAGGTCCATGAACACAGCTGGTGCATTAGTTAAACCAAACGGCATGACCATAAACTCGTAATGACCGTAACGTATTCTGAAAGCAGTCTTTGGAATATCATCTTCTTTCACCCGCATTTGATGATACCCGGAACGTAAGTCAATCTTTGAATAAACGGACGAGCCTTGTAGTTGATCAAATAAGTCGTCGATTCTCGGTAGTGGGTAGCGGTTCTTCATGGTAAGTTTGTTCAACTCTCGGTAGTCGATACACAACCTGAATGTACCATCTTTCTTCTTGACAAACAAAACAGGAGCTCCCCACGGTGATGTGCTTGGTCGAATGAAACCACGCTCTAAAAGTTCATGTAATTGGCTTTGCAGTTCTTTCATCTCGCTGGGTGCGAGTCTGTAAGGAGCACGAGCTATTGGTGCAGCTCCTGGTACAAGATCTATTTGAAATTCAACGGATCGATGTGGGGGTAATCCCGGTAATTCTTTCGGAAATACATCGGGAAATTCTTTTGCAATGCGAACATCATTGATGCTCTTTTCTTCAGTTTGTACTTTTTCGACGTGTGCTAGAACAGCATAGCAACCTTTTCTTATTAGTTTTTGTGCCTTCAAATTACTAATAAGATGTAGCTTCGTGTTGCCCTTTTCTCCGTACACCATTAAGGGTTTTCCTTTTTCTCATATAATGCGAATTGCATTTTTGTAACAAACAATCTCTGCTTTCACTTCTTTCAACCAGTCCATACCGATTATCACATCAAAACTCCCTAACTCTACTGGTATCAAATCAATCTTAAATGTTTCGCTAACTAGTTTAATTTCGTGATTCCGACATATATTATCTGCTGAAATTAATTTACCATTTGCTAATTCAAGTAAAAATTTACTATCCAAAGGCGTCAATGGACAACTTAATTTAGCACAAAAATCTCTACTCATATAGCTTCTATCCGCACCCGAATCAAATAAAACGTAAGCAGATTTATTGTCAATAAGAAATGTACCCGTAACAAGCTCCGGGTCTTCCTGTGCCTCTGCCGCATTAATATTGAAAACTCTTCCGCGGCCTTGTCCATTCGTGTTCTCCTGGTTCAGGCAATTTCTAAAAATGTGGCCCGGTTTTCCACATTTATAACAAACTACATTGGCATAACTTGCTCCGACACTACTTCCTCCGCCATTACTCGATCCGACACCATTTGTTCCTTTTGTTCTATTAACCCCCGGTCCATAGGCCTCACACTTCGCCGCGCTATGACCATTTCTTTTACACTTGTTGCAAAATTTGGTGCAGAACCCCGAGTGATACTTTTCACACCTTTGGCATAGCTGCTTCTGATTGTTGTTTTTGTTGCGGTTATTATTGTTGTTGGGATGATTATTGTAGTTGCTGCTGTTGTTGTTGTTGTTGTTGTTGTTGTTGTTGTTGTTGGGCCGTTTGTTGTAGTTGCGATTGATGTTGCGATTGTTGGGATAATTGTTGCGATTATTGTTGTAATTGCTGTTGTTGTTGTATTGGTGATTCTTATCATCGTTTTCCTCCCACTTTCTTTTGACTTGCTTCACATTGGCCTCTTCAGCAGTCTGTTCTTTAATTCTTTCTTCAATCTGGTTCACTAGTTTGTGAGCCATTCTACATGCCTGTTGTATGGAGGCGGGCTCGTGTGAACTTATATCTTCTTGGATTCTTTCCGGTAATCCTTTCACAAACGCGTCGATCTTCTCTTCCTCATCTTCGAATGCTCCCGGACACAATAGGCACAATTCTGTGAATCGTCTTTCGTACGTGGTAATATCAAATCCTTGGGTTCGTAATCCTCTAAGTTCTGTCTTGAGCTTATTGACCTCGGTTCTGGGACGGTACTTCTCGTTCATCAAGTGCTTGAATACTGACCACGGTAGTGCGTACGCATCGTCTTGTCCCACTTGCTCTAGATAGGTATTCCACCATGTTAACGCAGAACCTGTGAAGGTATGCGTAGCGTACTTCACTTTGTCCTCTTCAGTACACTTACTTATGGCAAACACCGATTCGACCTTCTCGGTCCACCGTTTCAATCCGATCGGTCCTTCGGTTCCATCAAATTCCAAAGGTTTGCAGGCAGTGAATTCTTTGTAGGTGCATCCTACACGATTTCCTGTACTGCTAGATCCAAGGTTATTGTTGGTATGTAGCGCAGCCTGTACTGCGGCTATGTTTGAAGCTAGAAAAGTACGGAATTCCTCTTCATTCATATTCATGGTGTGTCGAGTAGTCGGTGCCATTTCCTTCAAAATAGTCAAATGGAACAAGTTAATCATACAGAATATTAAGAGTAGTTAATAGTATTTCGTAGCATAATATGAACTCATTTATAAAAGCTTTTTCTTCATATTAGCGTTTTATAAGTTTAAATTCGGGTAGTACCTACCCGTTAAGTTCATACTTAGTAGCTAATATACAATTCAACTACTACAATTCTATATGAAAAACTGATTATAATAATATTTCGCGTTCAAACTTTTATACAATATTTTACAAACTTACAATACCGCTTATTTTACATAAAGCATGAAATATAGCACACAATAACTTTGATACAAGATAGTTGTGAAGATAATTCTAGCTAGTACACAAGTCATTCAGCAAAGGCAATAAAGACACGTAATTCATACGTCCAGAAACAAGTCATGCATTCTGGTTTTACTAGGACTACTTCCCATCCTTGGTCTTGTGGAACATAACCGTTATGGCCGTTGATAAGACAGCGTGTTGTAACGTCGTCAAAGGGACAAGGGTTACGTAATGTCCAACAGTCCCGTAACAATATAAAAACCTCATTTCTTACCCCAATTACCGACTCCGTCACTTGTGGGAACGTTTTGTTTAATAGTTGTAGCCCGATGTTCTTGTTCTCACTTTGGTGAGAAGCGAACATCACTAATCCGTAAGCATAACATGCTTCTTTATGTTGCATGTTAGCCGCTTTTTCTAAATCACGAAGTCCAATATTCGGATATATTGAGTCAAAATAATTTCTTAACCCATTGCGTAAAATAGCATTTGGGTTCCCCGCAATATATGCGTCAAAATAAACACATCGTAACTTATGGATTTCCCAATGTGATATCCCCCATCTTTCAAACGAAAGCCTTTTATAAATCAAGGCATTCTTGGAACGTTCTTCGAATGTCTTACAAACTGATCTCGCCTTAAATAGCTGTGCCGAAGAATTCTGACCGACTCTAGACAAGATTTCATCAATCATGTCTCCGGGTAGGTCTCTTAAAATATTAGGTTGTCTATCCATTTTGTGTTTTTATACTGTAAAATAGACAAGAGTTAGATTCATAAAAAAAATACTTATTAATACAAGCAATTTTTACATATATCATAAAGCATAAGCACACTATATTACATATATTACACCACACGAATACAACTATCTTATTCCGACTTGCTTGTTTCTTCTTCTTCGGTTTTGGTTCATTTTGCCAAGTTTCTAGGGATATATGATGTTCCCCTAATACGAGCCGTCGTTTTCCACATTGGTTTAGAAAAACCTGGTGGTTTAGAGGTTCCCGGGTCATTGTTACAACTTAAGGACTTCGGGGGTTGACGATACATATAAAGTTCATCGGGGTTGGAATTAGATTTCTCTATTTTTATGCCCTTTCCCTTATTATTTTCTTTTACCTTTTTAAATTCAGTTGGGGTAATTTCTATAACATCATCGGAATTCTCGTCGGAATCCGATTCATCGGAGAATTGGTAATCCTCCCAATATTTTGCTTCCTTGGCGGAAACACCATTGACCATAATTAACCTTGGTCGGTTGGTTGAGGATTTTCTTTTTCTTAACCATTTTATTATTTCCCCCACCGGTTCTATTTCTTCATCCGGTTCCGTTTCTTCTTCCGGTTCTGATTCTTCTTCCGGTTCCGACTCTTCTTCCGGTTCTTCTTCGGGAACTTGTGAATCAGTCCACGAATCATTCCAATTTACATTTGACTCTTCATTATTATTAGGTGAGTCAATGGGACTTGTTCTAGAGGTAGACATCTATCACATAATATCAAACGCGTTAAGAGATTAATATATCACCTAATATTTACATGTTAAAAATATATAGTTTCCAACAAAATTTGTTAAGCAATCATTTTTCAAGTAAACACGGTCGAAGTCCAGACTCACTAATGCATCCTAACAAACTCGATAAGACACACTAATGCAAAATTCTGGTTCTCTAAGACCAACGCTCTGATACCAACTGAAATGCCCCGTTCTTATTGATTAAAAACGTTCCATATTAATTGATTTCGTTGCGAGGTTTTGACCTCTATATGAGACGTTTTTCAAAGACTGCATTCATTTTAAAACAAACCATAACCTTTATTTCATCAATAAAGGTTTAAAAAGCTTTACGTAGATTATCAAATAATGATAATCTAAAATATCCTGTTTACACACGACCATTACATAATGGTTTACAATACAAATATGTTACAACAAAATAAGTTTCTTGAATGCAGTTTTTACACAATATCATACAAGCATGGACTCCAAATCTCGTCCTTATTTAAGTATGCGACAGCGGAAGCTCTTAATAATCACCTAAGAATAAACATGCTTAAAACGTCAACAAAAATGTTGGTGAGTTATAGGTTTAACCTATATATATCAAATCGTAACAATAGACCACAAGATTTCATATTTCAATACACATCCCACTATAGAGATAAAAATCATTCATATGGTGAACACCTGGTAACCGACATTAACAAGATGCATATATAAGAATATCCCCATCATTCCGGGACACCCTTCGGATATGATATAAATTTCGAAGTACTAAAGCATCCGGTACTTTGGATGGGGTTTGTTAGGCTCAATAGATCTATCTTTAGGATTCGCGTCAATTAGGATGTCTGTTCCCTAATTCTTAGATTACCAGACTTAATAAAAAGGGGCATATTCGATTTCGATAATTCAACCATAGAATGTAGTTTCACGTACTTGTGTCTATTTTGTAAATCATTTATAAAACCTGCATGTATTCTCATCCCAAAAATATTAGATTTTAAAAGTGGGACTATAACTCACTTTCACAGATTTTTACTTCGTCGAGAAGTAAGACTTGGCCACTGGTTGATTCACGAACCTATAACAATATATACATATATATCAAAGTATGTTCAAAATATATTTACAACACTTTTAATATATTTTGATGTTTTAAGTTTATTAAATCAGCTGTCTTCGTTAGTAACCTACAACTAGTTGTCCACAGTTAGATATACAGAAATAAATCGATAAATATTATCTTGAATCAATCCACGACCCAGTGTATACGTATCTCAGTATTGATCACAACTCAAACTATACATATTTTGGAATCAACCTCAACCCTGTATAGCTAACTCCAACATTCACATATAGAGTGTCTATGGTTGTTCCGAAATATATATAGATGTGTCGACATGATAGGTCGAAACATTGTATACGTGTCTATGGTATCTCAAGATTACATAATATACAATACAAGTTGATTAAGTTATGGTTGGAATAGATTTGTTACCAATTTTCACGTAGCTAAAATGAGAAAAATTATCCAATCTTGTTTTACCCATAACTTCTTCATTTTAAATCCGTTTTGAGTGAATCAAATTGCTATGGTTTCATATTGAACTCTGTTTTATGAATCTAAACAGAAAAAGTATAGGTTTATAGTCGGAAAAATAAGTTACAAGTTGTTTTTGTAAAGGTAGTCATTTCAGTCGAAAGAACGACGTCTAGATGACCATTTTAGAAAACATACTTCCACTTTGAGTTTAACCATAATTTTTGGATATAGTTTCATGTTCATAATAATAATCATTTTCTCAGAATAACAACTTTTAAATCAAAGTTTATCATTGTTTTTAATTAACTAACCCAAAACAGCCCGCGGTGTTACTACGACGGCGTAAATCCGGTTTTACGGTGTTTTTCGTGTTTCCAGGTTTTAAATCATTAAGTTAGCATATCATATAGATATAGAACATGTGTTTAGTTAATTTTAAAAGTCAAGTTAGAAGGATTAACTTTTGTTTGCGAACAAGTTTAGAATTAACTAAACTATGTTCTAGTGATTACGAGTTTAAACCTTCGAATAAGATAGTTTTATATATATGAATCAAATGATGTTATGAACATCATTACTACCTCAAGTTTAGTAGGTAAACCTACTATAAGTGACAAGAAATGATCTAGCTTCAAAGGATCTTGGATGGCTTGAAAGTTCTTGAAGTAGGATCATGACACAAAAACAAGTTCAAGTAAGATTTTTACTCGAATTAAGATAGTTTATAGTTATAGAAATTGAATCAAAGTTTGAATATGAATATTACCTTGAATAAGAAAGATAACCTACTGTATATAACAAAGGTTTCTTGATCTTAGATGATTACTTGGAATGGATTAGAAAGCTTGGAAGTAAATTAGTAAACTTGAAGGGATTTTTGAAGTGTTCTTGAAGTGTTCTTCCTATGATGATTATAGCTTGATTCTTGAAGTGATTTTTGATGAAGATGATGATTAACTACTGTAAAAATACGTTCATAATAGTGTGTGTGTGTGTTGAGAGAGAATTAGAAAGAGAATTGGAAGTGAAATGGAGTGAATGATGAGTGGTAATCGGTGAGTGGTGAGTGGGGTTAAAAGGAGTTCTAGTTAGTTGACTAGCTCATGGTAGAAGTTAAAATTGATTAGTCATACATGACATAATCAAGAGTGGAATCTCATGTTAGTTCCTATTGGTATATACCCATAGTAGGTACGTTTTGAAGCTGTGTATAATACGGGTAAGAATACGACTAGAATTCTTGATGAAAGAAAAGAATGGGAAAGTAACTGTAACCATTTTCGTTAAGTATGAGTGTTTTGATATATGTCTTGAAGTCTTCCAAAAGTATTTTAATACATCTAAATACACTACATGTATATACATTTTAACTGAGTCGTTAAGTCATCGTTAGTCGTTACATGTAAGTGTTGTTTTGAAACCTTTAAGTTAACGATCTCAATTAATGTTGTTAACCCATTGTTTATTATATCTAATGAGATGTTAAATTATTATATTATCATGATATTATGATATATTAATATATCTTAATATGATATATATACATTTAAATGTCGTTACAACGATAATCGTTACATATATGTCTCGTTTCGAAATCCTTAAGTTAGTAGTCTTGTTTATATGTATATAACTCATTGTTAATATACTTATGGAAATACTTACTTATCATAATCTCATGTTAACCATATGTATATCCATATATATATCGTCATGTCGTTTTTACAAGTTTTAACGTTCGTGAATCGCCGGTCAACTTGGGTGGTCAATTGTCTATATGAAACATATTTCAATTAATCAAGTCTTAACAAGTTTGATTGCTTAACATGTTGGAAACATTTAATCATGTAAATATCAATCTCAATTAATATATATAAACATGGAAAAGTTCGGGTCACTACACCTTCAAAGAATCCAAATGATTCAGGATCTGCTAAAGTCATTAACGAATACCTTGCTCCTGACTTTAAACCCTTGTGGATAATATATTTCATTATCCTCTGATATTAGAAATTCTAAGATATCATCGTATCTTTCATTATAAATATCCTCCATATTTCTGAAGATATTTCCATAATTATTCTTATCCGAAATCATTTACCTCTTCGCATTATCTAAGAAACTGTTTAGTTTCTAAATTCTGAAACCTTCGAGTTTGAAGTATGAATATTTTTGAAGTGGTGTTGGGAGCTGAAGCATGAGTTAGTATAATATAATGACACTTGATCAACGTGATTATATTACAGTAATTCTTGCTGAGTTTCTAAATGGAACGTGATGATTCACAGATCATAACGTCATCATGTACTATGTTACACGACTCGTATATTCTATTTAACCTCTAAAATATCAAGAAAATATTTCTTGATGATTCGGCCTTTTCTGAGGTATTCTGGTAATTTGACAAATCAAGATCGTGCCATTAGAATATCCTTCTTAGAACATTAGCCATGTTCATTCGAAACTCCATAACTACAAATTCTGGACCATTACTTGCTGTGATTAATAGATAGAAGAGAAAACAGAGCATGAAGATCCAAAATAGAAATTGGAGTATAAATCGCAGCAAAAAGAAGAGAGCATTAACTGTGGATGACAATGATTATAGAATACAGAAGCAGGGACTTTGAAATATAAAGGAAGATATAAAGCCCAACAACAACCCAGGAATTACAAACCATATATATCGATGCATATTGCAATGTAAAGACACGGGAGAACTAAAAACACTATAAAACCAAGAGTATAATAGAAGTAAATAGATTCCTCCGGTGGCAGATGAAAAAGAAGAACGATAGATGTAAAAGTTAGGAGTATATCAAGAATCAGAACTGGATGAAGCATATTGACGAATACTTTAAGGTATGAATTGAGGAAGAAAGAATACAATGTGTAAGTTGTAAGGAAACGAAGGGGGTGGATTTGTAGTAAAATATTCGACAGAGCAATCAAAACAAGTGATCGCATTTAAAGCGGATCCTAATTTCCTTAATTACCGAAGAATCAAATCCTATTACGAAGATTTTCTCCAAATCCCTTGAACACCAGAAATCAACTCTATCTACGTCAAAAGATATGACAAAATTTTATTTCCCATTTCACTTTTCTGTGATAGCTTCACTCGTATGCATCACTTAAGTAAATCGTTTTATCCATATTACTCGCTGATGATAAAACTCTAATTTTCAGCTCGTATACGTCATGAAAAAATACTTATTGTCAGTCATGACCATTCCAACCAAATTTCGGGACGAAATTTATTTAACGGGTAGGTACTGTGATGACCCAGAAATTTCTGAACAAATTTAAACTTGATCTTTATATGTTTTCGACATGATAAGCAAAGTTTGTAATGTTGAAATCTCAAAACTTTGAACTGTGTTCATTCATTTAACCTCGACCAAGTTTTGACGATTCATGAACTAGTATATAAACGGATATGATTATATATATATATATATATATATATATATATATATATATATATATATATATATATATATATATATATATATATATATATATATATATATATATATATATATATATATATATGTATGTATGTATATTGATGTGCAAAACGTGGTATATGAATTATCGTATGAAATAGTATGGAAAAATACCGATTAGAAATTGCTACACACTAATGGGCAGTGTACCCGATCGTGTAGTAGTATAGTACATGGTAAAATCTGTGTATCATTCCAAGGACAGTATCTAAATCAAATTAGGATTATAGACTAGATTGTGATTAACTAAGAAAATTACAAGTACAAGATATATTTTGGTTTGCCCTTTTACGATAGGCGAATCAATTGATGAATAAGATTAAAAAGACAATATTTTTGGTATTTTATATTTATGAAAATAGAAAGATAGTTTTGATATCAAATTAAAGAGATATGCTCATCTAGACTTTTTACCCTTAATGTTGAATGTTATTTAGGATTAAGATTGGATTGATTGGTTATGCACGAGAATTAATTAATTGGTTCACCAAGAGTAGTCATGCGGAAACACTCAAACGGGATTACACGACGCAAGTGATGTTCTTGTCATCTAAGACCTCCTATTTGTAATCAACTAATTCAACTAGTTTGAAGACTTGAAGAATGATCAAGTCAATGGTGTGTTGTACATGATCCACTCCTATATCAACTAAAGGTTTAACTTAGTTCATTCCCTTGGTCCGGTTAAATGCTCAATTTACCCAACCCAAATAATTAACTAAGTGTTATAATAAGATCCCTATAAACGTCACTAGATAAGGCAAATCACTAACACATGTCAATTGATGGAACTAGGTAGTTGAAAGTGTGTATAACAGATTCTAAGGAATTGGTCATTCTCCTAGACAATTGCACACACTAATTAAGCTATTCCAAAGTATCTACAAGAGTCGTTCTTACATTCTTATGTAAATTAACCATTTGAACTCAACTTATCCCTTTTGGTAAAAGACGGATAAACACATGTCACTAGGTGTAAATCAATACATTAACTTAACAAGATGATGTTTCTTAATCAAATGAACATATCAACTAGTTGAATCGAAAGGATTAAACTTAACAAGAATGGTTCTTGTATTCAAACATCAAACTATCGTACATAATAACAATCAATCAATAGTAAACATTCAACATCTCGGTTATTTATCTAGATGAACATAAGATGGACTAGCCAACAATCATGCTTGAAAACTTAAACACAACAGTAACAAAGATAGAATTCATTGTAAATACAAGATTAACCTTTTAGGAGTAATCTTGGATGAAGCTCTTGAATGATCTTGGATTCTTCAATGATTTGAGTGCTTAGATGCACTTTGATAAGCCCAAGAACTGCTTTGAATCGTATGTTTTCGTCTCTGAACAGAAAGGAAACTGGTACTCTTCAAATGAAACTAGAAATGGAATTAAATAAGCTGAAAAGTTGGTGAAAATCATTGTGCGCGGCGCGCACAGTAGGGGTGCGCTGAGCGCACTCTCACCTACTCCACTTTTTCCTTTACAGCTCGACAACGCACGTTCAAATCTTCTTTTCTGTTAAAAGTGCGCGAATGGGTGCGCTGAGCGCACTACTGTGCGCGGCGCGCACCATCAAAATGTGCACTTGGCGCACTTTCGTTTTGGCCAAGAAATCCTCTGATCAAATTTATGCAATGTGCGCTGAGCGCACCCTTTGTGGTGCACTAAGCGCACTCTTCTGTCTTTGGGTTTCTGGTCTTTTTTTCGATCTCTGAGCTGTTATCATACATAATCTTCATATTTCTTCAAGTTTAAAATGATTCTAGATTATATTACAATAATATGGAATACAAACGGAATTACTATGTTTACATACGAAATAAACAACAATAGGAAGTGATATTACGACTAAAGATATGACTAATTTGAGTAATATCAAAATCCCCCATACTTAACTCTTGCTTGTCCTCAAGCAAATCTTGTTCTAATTGATGTCAAAGCTAAGGGGTATAAAATACTATTGAAGTTTACAAGGAAACTCTATTAAATACGATACAATTTTACACAAGATATTTATTTATTTATAGAATGGATATACTTAAACCTTGCTACAACACTTATAGGCAGTGTACCTAATCGTAAAGTAGTGTAGTTTTTAGTAAGTCCGGTTCGTTCCACAGGGAAATCTTTAAACAAAGCTTAACGCTATATTATTTTACTTTTATAAAAATACAAATATATATATATAAGTAATATTATTATTATAAAGGGGGGTTTTTACCGTTTAAAGACCGGTTTGTCGATTTTAAAACTTTAGTCGCAGTTAAAACCTAATGTAAAAATATAAAATAAATACAAGACTTAAATTAAAGCGTAAAGTAAATAACGATAATGAAATTGCGAATAATAAAAGTGCGATAAAATAAACTTGCGATAATTAAAAAAGACGATAATTAAAAGTGCAATTAAATAACAATAAATAAAAGTGCGATAATTAGAAGTGCAATTAAATATAAAATAAAGGAAATTAAATATGAAATAAAAGAATTATGCTTATTTAAACTTCCGTAATCATGATGTTTGACGTGTTGATTTTAGTTTTATGCCCATGGGTTAATTGTCCTTTGTCCTGGATTATTTAATATGTCCGTCTGGTTTTTGTCCATAACAGTCCATCAGTCATAAATATAAAGTGCGAGTGTCCTCATCAAATTATTCTTATACCCGAAGTTAAATATTCCAACTAATTGGGGATTCGAATTGTAACAAGGTTTTAATACTTTGTTTAATGAATACACCAGGTTGTCGACTGCGTGTAAACCAAGGTTTTACTACTTTGTTAACAATTACACCAATTACCCTTGAATGTAATTTCACCCCTGTTTTAATTATTCTAGTGGCTATTAATCCATTCCCGTGTCCGGTTAAATGAACGATTATTCGTACATATAAATACCCCGCCCATCGTGTCCGATTGAGTGTATATGGTAATTTATAGGGACGCCCAATTGTAAATTTTTATATTAACATTAACAAACTATCATTTAGTTAAACAAATATAAAGCCCATTAATAGCCCATAGTCTAATTTCCACAAGTGTCGTTCTTTTGTCCAAACCCCAATTATGATACAAAGCCCAATTACCCAATTTTAGTAATTAGCCCAACATCATGATTACTTCGTTTTAAATAAGCATAATAATAACTTAGCTACGAGACATTAATGTAAAAAGGTTGAACATAACTTACAATGATTAAAAATAGCGTAGCGTTACACGGACAGAATTTCGACTTACACCCTTACAACATTCGCTAACATACCCTTATTATTAGAATTATAATTAAAATTAAAATTAAAATTAAAATATAAATATAAATATATACGATATATTGAGAGAGAGAGATATATATTTTGTGAATTTTTACGATCAGAATGCGCGAGCTTTATAGGGATTTTCGATTTTTGGGGCTCCGCGACTCGCGGTGAAATCCTCTTCAAACTCCGCGAGTCGCGGAGAATGAATTTACAGCTCAGTCCCTTGGAGTCTTTCTCTGCCGACGGTTTTTATTTATAAATATAATATATATATAATTAATATAATTAATTATATATTATATTATATTTATATACATAGTTAACTTGTAATTTTTAGTCCGTTGCGTCGAGCGTTAAGAGTTGACTCTGGTCCCGGTTCCGGATTTTCGAACGTCCTTGCGTACAATTTAATATCTTGTACTTTGCGTTTTGAATCTTGTACTCTTGTAATTTCGAGACGTTTCTTATCAATAATTGGAACCTCTTTGATTGTCTTTTGTACTTTTGAGCTTTTTGGTCGTTTGCGTCTTCAATTCGCCGAATCTGTCTTTTGTCTTCACCTTTTATTATTTAAACGAATATCACTTGTAAATAGAACAATTGCAACTAAAAGCTTGTCTTTCTTGAGGAATAATGCTATGAAATATATGTTCGTTTTTAGCATTATCAAATATTCCCACACTTGAGCGTTGCTTGTCCTCAAGCAATATCGTCTTGAAATACTAGAATCACTTCTTTATTCTTCACACTTTGTATATCAGTGATTTCTATACGGCGGTATAAACAATGGTAGTAACGATATGGTTTACAGTCCCACATGACTATAAAAATTTAGATCCATTAAGGAAATTGGATCTTTATGAAAACATTTGATCTTTTGAAAATTAAATCTAGTTTTTACCCTAGATAAGTTTTCCGGGATAACCCTTTACCGGTGTTTGCAAAATATTTTTGTGGGTTTGGTGGGTTTCAGATTTGAAAATTTTAGCTCAAAACTTGTGGTTTTGTGTCACCCACTTGCTAACCTTGTATTTGGAAAGCAACACGTCCAGTTTACTTGTCCCGTATATTACCTTTCGGTAAACTACCGTCCGGTTGAAAGGAAAGCGTTGAACAAGCAACTGTTAAGGCAATGTCCCCTGACATGCTTTTAATTATGGTCTATAACGTGTCGGACGCAATTACTATCCTTGGTAGGAGCAATAGTAAAGCTCACCCTTATAATTTTTCGGTATGGCACAAGGTCCTGTCTTTGACCACTATGCAACCACCGTTCTTACGGTTGACACCCGATTTAGTTCAGGTGACCTAATGAATTCCAGGTGAATTCCTAGGATTTTACGTTCAATGGTATTGAACGCATTGAAAATAGGGTTTTCAGAAAACAAATCGGTTTATAATTTTGATCAAAATATTTTCTCGTTCAAGCTCGAGTTTAGATATCATTGAATTCCATGAGTTTGTAATTCTCAATCTTTAAGGTCAATCTCAAGGATTGAGTGATATCAGTCTTAAAAGCTGATTTTTAATCTTTAAGGAGATTATCCTTTCTGGGAATCTGATTCATTAGTCTTATCCAGCTAATTTGCATGGTGCCCCCCCATTGTACGAGATAAATCCTTCTCATGGTTAGGATAAATCTGACCACTTGGCGACCCTATTTAATGCTGAGGTCCGTGGATTTCCTGCTGATTTTAGTGATGACTTTTCTAGATTTTTCGTCAACCTACAGCTGGTCTGGACGACAACTTCATGACCCAAATCAAGAAGCGCGTGTCTTTTTCGGAAGACTTTACTTCCTTTTAATGATGGAATTGATTCATCGTGTAGATCCATCTCTTCTTTTCTTTCATCGGGTAAAATAGTTTAGTTTAGCCCAAAGCAAAAGTATTTTCAGTTATTTGTTACAGAAATATGTGACATATGTTTAAGATAACTTGGTAAATTTTCCCACACTTGGCTTTTATTTTCCTTTTTATCGTCCTCTATTCCATTTTAAATGAATTTTAACATTTTAGTTTGTTTCTCAATTTATGTTCTTTCCGAGGTAACAATAATTTCGGTGTTAAAACCTAGTTTTATCGTTCATAAATATGTATAAACATGATTTTGAATTCATTTAATTGAAAATTTTGAAAAATTTTACTAGAATTGGGTAGTCAGTATATAAGACTAGGGCTGTTCTTTTTTATCAGAGAGCACTAGATTCTAATACAACTACTGCTTTACTAGTATTTTTAATGGTAACCAAGTGTTTAAGATAAAAATTTTAAAATCCGAAAGAATTTAACCCCTTCCCACACTTAAGATCTTGCAATGCCCTCATTTGCAAGAAATCAGTAACAATTTAAATTATTGAGGGTGATTTGTGTGAAAATGATTAAATTTTTACCAAAGTTTCTAAATATATTGGCGTTTGTTTGCTGAATGATAAATGGTGCACATCATTTGTTCATTCCGTCTTGTTGTTATTTCACATATATTTTGCATCTTGTCGTCAAAATTAGTTGCTTTTGCTGAACTTAATGCCAGTCTTTGAAAATGCGTTGTTTTACCCTGTTGTGTACATAAGATAAACTGCAAATATATATACATATTTTTGAAGTTTGGTATATTACCCCACATTCAAAAATTATTAAATTCTAAGAATAAAAGTTAGACAATTATAAAAATGATTATAATATTAACAAAAGTATTAAATGTATCAATCATTACAAATTACAAAATAAAAAAAAAATAATAAGTATACTAAGGATGATATTGGTACCAATAGGGGTTCCAGGCATAACCATAGGTGCTATAGAATGCTTCGGCAGGGTCATACGTAGGATACGGTGGCTGCATCTCTATAGACCAGGGAGGGAAGATGGGTTTCGGTGTAGGAATATAGTTTCTACCTATATGTTGGCAATGAGCTATGATTTGGTTCTGATGAACTTGCCAATCTTCAAATGCTCTCTATCTAGCATTTTCGTATTCCTGAGAAGTTATAAACCTTTGCATTTCTTGCATCTCATTCCCCCCTCCTACATTACCTTGCTGTTGGTTTCTCTCCACCTGTGGATGTCTACCATGGTATCGTACTGCGGCGTTATTTCGCCTCTTCAAAACTTTCGCACCATGGTATACATTTAAACCTATAGTATCGCGGGGTTCTGGTTCTTCTACTAATAATCCCCCCCGACTTATATCCACACCGAGATATTCACCAATCAAAGTAATAAAAATACCACCTCCTATTATGCTATGCGGTCACATCCCCCGAACCATAGCTGATAAATAATAACCCACACAATACGGTATACTTACAGCACTTTGTGGGTCTCGAATACACATATGGTAAAACAAATCTTGTTCATTTACCTTTTCCTTGTTTTTACCCCTTTGTGTAATCGAATTAGCTAAAAACCTATGTATCACTCTTAATTCGGCTCTATCTATATTCAAATAAGAGTAATTTCCCCCTTTGAAACGGTGATGGCTTGTCATTTGACTCCACACACCGTGTGTATCAAAATTTTCATCTATCTTTCTACCGTTTAGTATCAATCCTCTACAATCGGCAGACGCTAACTCCTCAGGCGTATATATACGTAAAGCTTGAGCCATGTCCAGTAAAGACATGTGGCGCATCGAACCGCTTAACAAAAATCTAATAAAAGAACGATCGGTTAAACTAGCTACCCGATCATTCAACTCTATACTACATAACAATTCTTCACACCATACTTTATATACAGGTCTACACATGGTGAATAAATGTACCCAGTCATTAAAAGAAGAATTACCATACCTCTGTACAAGTAATTCCCTAATTGGCCCGGCCAATTCTACAGCTTCTAAGGGTCCCCATTCTATGACCCTCGGTACCTCAACAACCTTAGAATGAAGAGTATGCAAACCCCTTTGATATTTTGGATAATCTATCCAAAGTCTGTCAAATCTCAGGTTCGGGTGCAACTCTTCCAAGTGCATATCAGAAAAGGTCATGACTGGATGAGGTATATCCTGCTTGTAGTAGTTATCCACCTCCTGTTGTTCCAAATTCTCAGCAGGAGCATTGCGGGCTTGGGATGAAGATTCACCCCTTTCATTCTGCAAAACACATCAAACACAATTTTTGTGCATCCAAATATGCATTAGTGTCAGCAAAATCATCAATCAAAATAATTACAATGACATTATCAATTTATATCAAACTTAAGCTCATTTTCACATTTTTATCAAATCTACACTTTTTCAAATAAGCATATACGAAAATGTTCGCCAAGTTCATAAGCATTCAACTCAAATAACATGTCAAAATAATCATTACTAGCAATTAAACAAGTCTCAAATGGCATTATCTTTCAAAAATCAAGTTCATGAATTTTAGACTTTAAAAAGTCCACTTTAATTCTCAAAATCATGTTTAGGCTCAAAGTTTGGATCATTTAACTATCTAAACATGTTACACTACTTAATTTAGCAACAATTCATGACAAAAATCGGCCATAACCTGTTTATATCAAAAAGCCCCAAATTTTCTCAAGAACACAAACCCAAGATTATTCAAAATTTGAAGTTTAAGGCTTCTAATCATGTTAAACAGCATCAATCTAGGTTATACAAGCATAATACATAAACAATTTAAGCCTAATTACACTAACAAGCATCAAAATCAAATTGGGAAAAAAATGACTCAAGAACACCAAATTTCGGATTAAATGGTGTTTAGGTGTAGAAATTTACCGTTTTTCTTGAGTAATTCTTAGATAGCATCCTTCTCAACATGATTTTAGCAAAAGATTTGGTGATTAACGGTTAAAAATTGTGATTTTGGGGGTTTTTTCTCGGGTTTTTTCGTGCAGAATTCGCAGTATGTTTTTGTTTTGGGTTGGGGACTGATCTGTTCTGCGGGTATATTTTTTTCTGATTTTTAGTCCCTCCGCGACTCGCTGTGAATAACCCTTCAAACTCCGCGAGTCGCGGAGTTTGATATATTTTTTTTTTATATAATCATTAACTTATGAAACAATTAAGTACTTAATTTTAAAATTTTGTTTCCTTTGTTATTTAGGACGAGGTCGTTTCGGATCGATATCCTAGTCCGTCCCTCGACAAAATTTTAAAATTTTTCTTTTTGTAGCGATTGTTTTAAAAGCTAAGATTTTTGGGTTTTTTCAATGTTTTTGGCATACTTTAATTCAATAAGATTAAAAATAATGATAATAAAAGTTCTCGTCCCTCCCTCGGGTAAAGCAATTTCGGTTCAAAGACCTAGTCTTCAACTTACGATGAATTTTAAAAATCATATTTTTAACTTAATGAGATAGAGTAAATTTTTGTTTTTAAATTCACACAACTTAAATATAAAATTCAAAATTTATATTAAAAATTCACACCAAACTTAAAATTTGAAATGCATAAAATTAAAAATTTATATTTTAAAAATTAAAAATTCACACCAAATTTAATTTAAAAATTCATATTATAAATTCACACCAAACTTATATTAATTTTTTTTTTTTACAATTTTAAAAATATTGATTTTACAAAGTTTACAATATTTATAAAGGGTTCAAATATTAATTTTAAAAACATGGTAAAAATAAAATTAAAAATCTTTTTGTCTTTTTATCCCACTTTAATCAATCAAATATTATCAAAAATATGCGCCCCTCTTTTCGGTAAAGTAATTTCGGTTCCAAGACCTAATTTAACTCATGACGAATTTTTGAAATATTTTGGGTTGATTGATTAAAGATATTTATATCTTAAGAATAAACGTTAAATTTCGCAGTGATGTAATAAATTTTTGAATGATATCAATAATTTCGGTCGCCAAACCTAATTTTATTCAATACCAATTTAATACTTTTTAGCGAACAAATTAGCGTTTATTATCAAAAGGTTAAAAATAAAAATAAAAATAAAAACTGTACAGACATACCTGTGAAATAGATTTCTTAGTTATATGATCTATCCCATTCATAAGATAGTCGGTTTAATTGGTTTTCCATGGCTACATAGGCGTAACCTCGAGCATTCAGTGTCTTTTCTTCTAAACATATGAACGGTTCGTCTCTGCATAAAGTAACAAATTCGGTATTTGAATAGGTTTGATTATTTGAACATTTACCTCCATGTGACCATTTTCCGCATTTGTGACATCTTTCTAGGTGTCGTGCTCTTCTTTTCGCTGCGGATTTTGATTTTCCTTTACCAAATTGTAACTTATTATCTTCGCATCTGGATTCTTTTCTAACTCCATCCATTCTTTCTCTGATTACTGATACTAATTCACTCGGTAGTATGTCATTATTTCTTTTAGTGATCAAAGCGTGTAGCATTAGACCATGGTTTAGTTCACAGGCAGTCTTCATTTCGTAAAAACTAAAAAAATAAAAATTCAGAATGGGGGGAGAAGACTAGTTCTTTAGGGTCTGCTAGGGAAAGACCATTCGGGTTCCATTTTCTAGAATTACATGAAAACAGACAATCTAACTCTAACAGAAATACATATTATCCTTTAAAGACTTGATTCTCCCCACACTTAGTTAGCTGTGGTGTCGAAATTGTGATTAACTTCGTTGTCGACTTCCATCGGACCATGTATGTAATGTTTAACTCTGTGACCATTAACTTTAAATTCAATCCCATTTGAATTTATCAATTCTATCATTCCGTATGGGAAAACTCTTTTGACTATGAATGGTCCAGACCATCTTGATTTCAATTTTCCAGGAAATAGCTTGAATCGTGAATTGAAAAGAAGAACTCTGTCTCCTTCTTTAAATTCTTTTGAACTTCTGATTCTTTTATCATGCCATTTCTCCGTTCTTTCTTTATAGATTAACGAATTTTCGTATGCTTCATGTCTTAATTCTTCTAATTCGTTTAGTTGACTTAATCGTAGACGTCCGGCTTCATGTAAATCAAGATTACATGTCTTCAAAGCCCAAAATGCTTTGTGTTCAATTTCTACTGGAAGATGACATGCTTTTCCATAAACAAGTCTAAAAGGTGTGGTTCCAATTGGAGTTTTGTAGGCTGTTCTAAAAGCCCAGAGTGCATCCTCCAATTTAATGGACCATTCCTTCGGATTTGATCCTACGGTTTTCTCTAGAATACGTTTTAAAGCTCGGTTGGTATTTTCAACTTGTCCACTTGTTTGTGGATGATATGCGGTGGAGATTTTATGAGTTACTCCATATCTTTTAAGAACTTTCTCAAGTTGATTATTACAGAAATGAGTACCCCGATCACTTATTAAAGCTTTCGGTGTTCCAAACCTTGCAAAAAGACGTTTTAAAAAGTTGACTACAACTCGTGCATCGTTAGTTGGGAGAGCTTGTGCTTCCGCCCATTTAGATACATAATCAATGGCGACGAGTATATATAGATTATTATTAGATTTTGGAAATGGACCCATAAAGTCAATACCCCAAATGTCAAATACTTCACATACTTGGATGACATTTTGTGGCATTTCATCACGTTGACTTATTTTTCCGGCCCTTTGACATGCATCACAGGATTTGCAAAGAAGGTGTGCGTCTTTGTAAATTGTAGGCCAATAGAATCCAGCTTCATAAAATTTTCTTGCTGTTAGTTGAGGCCCATAATGCCCTCCTGTTGGTCCTGTGTGACAATGGTTTAATATTTTACTAGCTTCATCTCCAAATACACATCGGCGTATTATTCCATCGGGACAACTTTTAAACAGATGTGGATCTTCCCAGAAATAGTGTTTTATATCACTGAAGAATTTCTTTCGTCTTTGGTACGATAATCCTTTTTCAAGGAATCCACAAACTAAGTAGTTTGCATAATCTGCAAACCATGGGATTTCTTTATAATCTATCTTCAATAGATATTCATCAGGAAAGTTGTCTTGTATGGCCGATTCATTTAGAACTTCTAATTCGGGATTTTCAAGACGAGAAAGATGATCAGCGGCGATATTTTCTGCTCCTCTTTTATCTCGGATTTCAATATCAAACTCTTGTAAGAGTAAGATCCAACGGATTAATCTTGGTTTAGCATCTTGTTTTGAAAATAGGTATCTAAGAGCAGAATGGTCGGTATAGACCACCGTTTTTGCTAGAACGAGATATGATCGAAATTTGTCAAAAGCAAAGACAATAGCAAGGAGTTCTTTTTTAGTAGTTGTATAGTTTGTTTGTGCTCCTTGTAATGTATTACTAGCATAATATATAGGTTGAAATCGTTTTTCAATCCTTTGTCCTAAAACGGCTCCCATTGCAAAATCACTTGCATCGTACATTAGTTCAAATGGTAGATTCCAATTTGGTGTTATCATGATCGGCGCATTAGTGAGTTTCTCTTTAAGAATATTAAAAGATTTGATACACTCATCTGAAAAGATGAATGGAGCATCCTTTTCTAGGAGTTTATTCATAGGAGTGGCAATTTTTAAAAAATCTTTTATGAAACGTCGGTAAAAACCGGCATGCCCTAGAAAACTCCTAACTCCTCTAACATTGGTGGGATGTGGAAGTTTAGCAATTACATCTACTTTAGCTCTATCCACTTCAATTCCTTCTTTTGAAATTTTATGTCCAAGAACGATGCCTTCTTTAACCATGAAATGGCATTTCTCCCAATTAAGTACTAGATTTGATTTTTCGCATCTAATTAGCATTCGTTCCAGATTAACTAGACATGATTTAAATGTATCACCGAAGACTGAAAAGTCATCCATGAAAACTTCCATGCATTCTTCTATCATGTCGTGAAAAATTGCCATCATGCACCTTTGAAAGGTTGCAGGGGCGTTACAAAGTCCAAATGGCATGCGTTTGTAAGCAAAAGTACCATAAGGGCACGTGAATGTGGTTTTCTCTTGGTCCTCGGGTGCTATTGGAATTTGAAAATATCCGAAAAATCCATCTAGAAAACAATAGTAACTATTTCCGGCTAATCTTTCCAACATTTGATCTATGAAAGGTAAGGGAAAGTGATCTTTTCTGGTGGCGTCATTTAATTTTCTATAATCAATACATACACGCCATCCTGTTACAGTCCTAGTAGGAATAAGCTCATTTTTCTCATTTGTAATGACAGTCATGCCACCCTTCTTAGGTACGCATTGAACTGGGCTTACCCATGGACTATCAGAAATTGGATATATCAAACCTGCATCTAGCAGTTTAATAATCTCCTTCTTAACTACATCTTGCATATTAGGATTTAGTCTTCGTTGGCGTTGCACATACGTTTTATGACCTTCTTCCATAAGGATTTTATGTGTGCAATACGAAGGACTTATTCCTTTAATATCATGAATCTTCCATGCAATGGCTGGTTTATGAGCTTTCAACACAGAAATGAGTTGTGATTTCTCATTTTCAGTAAGAGAAGACGATATTATTACAGGTAATTCAGATTCACCTTGTAAATAAGCGTATTCCAAATGGTTTGGAAGTGGCTTTAACTCTAATTTCGGAGGTTCTTCTATCGATGATTTGTATCGATATCTGTCTTCTTCTTTTAGCATTTGAATTTCTTCTGTTGTTGGTTCATATCCATTAGCTATAAGTGTAGCTAACATTTCAGCTTCATCAATTGGTTCATTACCTTCTCCTAAAGAACATTCTCCTGTTCCTTGTAATTCTGGAAATTCTTCTAACAATTCTGCATGTGCATCTATAGTTTGAATATAATAACATGTATCATCTGCAGATTGTGGTTGTTGCATTGCTCTATCAACTAAAAAGGTAACACTCTCATCCTCTATACTTAGGGTCAGTTTCTTACCGAACACGTCTATCATTGCTTTAGCCGTGTTTAAGAATGGTCTTCCTAATATGAGAGAAACTTGAGAATCTTCTTCCATGTCCAAAACAACAAAATCTACTGGAAATACTAAAGTACCAACTTTAACTAGCATGTTCTCCATTATCCCTCTAGGATATTTTATTGATCTATCGGCTAGTTGTATGCTTATTCTGGTTGGTTTTAATTCTCCAAGGTCTAGTTTAGCGTATAGTGAATACGGCATTAGATTTATACTAGCACCTAAGTCTGCCAATGCTTCTATTGAACTAAGACTACCCAGAAAACATGGAATTGTGAAACTTCCTGGACCAGATAGTTTTTCTGGTATCTTATTCAACAGTACTGCTGAACAATTAGCATTCATAGTAACAGCCGAGAGTTCTTCCATTTTCTTTCTATTTGAAATTAGATCTTTCAAGAATTTAGCATATCTAGGCATTCCTGAAATCACATCAATGAAAGGAAGATTTACATTTATCTGTTTAAACATATCCAAGAATTTGGATTGCTCGGCTTCAAGTTTCTCTTTCTTCATTTTACTCGGATAAGGAAGTGGTGGTTGGTATGGTTTAACATAAGGTTTATCCTTAACTTTGTTATCTTCATTAACCTTTTCAACTATCGGTTCTTTTTCCTTATCTTGATCAGGTTGTGGTTCTTGTGGAGTAGGAATGGCTTCATCAGAAGTTACAGGTATTTCAGGTGGTTTAAGTGTTGTACCACTTCTTGTGGTAATGGCTTTAGCTGTTTCATTTCGGGGGTTAGCATTTGTATCGCTCGGTAAACTTCCCAGTTTTCTTTCACCTATTAACCTTGCTAGGTTACTCACTTCTTGTTCCAGATTTTGAATAGAAGCTTGTTGATTTCTAAATGCTTGAGCATTTTGTTCATTGGTTTGTTTCTGAGAGGTGAAAAACTGCGTTTGAGTTTCAACTAGCTTCGTCATCATATCTTCTAAATTCGGCTTTTTATCATCGGTTTGTTGTGGTGGTTTGTTTTGAAAATTAGGTCTTTGCTGATTATAAGTATTATTGGATACTTGTTGATTGCTAGGACCTTGTTGGTTGTTGTATGGAATATTTCGGTTATAATTCTGGTTTTGATTGTAAATCGGTCTTGGCGGTTGATAATTATTCTGATAATTATTTCCAGGCCTTTGGTTTATGTATGAAATATTCTCTCTTTGTTCCATTGTTAATTCAATACTGAGACAATCTTTTGTCAAATGTGGTCCTCCACACTGCTCACAACTAATTCGTATTGAGTGAATATCTTTAGTCATCTTTTCCATTCGTCTCTCCACAGCATCTATCTTTGTGGAAATGGAATCTAAGTCATGGCTAGAATCGGCTCTAGCTGCTTTAGATGATCTAACGATGTCTTTTTCTTGGTGCCACTCATGTGAGTGGGAAGCAGTGTTATCAATAATTTTGTAAGCATCAGTTTCGGTTTTCTTCATAATAGAACCACCAGCTGCTATATCTATGTCTTTCCTTGTAGTGATGTCGCATCCTTGGTAGAATATTTGTACTATTTGACAGGTGTCTAAACCATGTTGCGAATATCCTCTTAACAACTTTCCATATCTTGTCCACGCCTCATATAGAGTTTCATTTGGTTTCTGTGTGAACGTAACAATTTCTGCTTGAAGTCTTACGGCTTTAGATGCAGGAAAGAATTGTTTAAGAAATTTGTCAACTAAAACGTCCCATGTATCAATCGCCCCTTCAGGTAACGATTCTAACCAATCTTTGGCTTCTCCCTTTAAAGTCCAGGGAAATAACATGAGATATATCTGTTCATCCTCCACTTCTCGTATTTTAAATAGTGTGCAGATCCTATTAAAGGTACGTAGATGTTCATTTGGATCTTCCTTCGGCGCACCACTAAATTGGCATTGATTAGTCACCATGTGTAGAATTTGTCCTTTGATTTCATAATCTGGCGCATTAATGTCTGGATGAGTAATTGCGTGACCTTGGCCAGTGCGTTTAGCTCTCATTCGGTCTTCCATACTTAAAGGTTCCAGATTCTCCATAATTGAATTTGTTGAATCGGTATCACTAGATGATTCTGATTTAATGGTTCGTTCCTCAACAATCTCTGTTTGAATGATTGGTGGTTCCGGAGGAAAGTTTAATGGTTCAGGATCTACGAACCGTTCCTGAATATTCTCCGGATTCTCAATTGTGAGGTTGGTTTCAAAAAATGGATTATCGGAAATTTGAACTGAAGTACTTGGTCGACTGGATGACGATTCTAAAGAAAAATCAACGGCGGTTATATTTGCTAAATGTCTTGATCGAGTTACAGGTGGTGAACGTACAAAAGGTGGTGAACGTCTTGCTCGGTGCATTCACTGAATATCCTATTAGTTTTAAAAAGGAAAGAAAAATTATATAAGTTATCCAATCAATAGACTTTTCTGATTTTGCCCACGTTTCGAATAGCCAAAAGATGCAGCAGAGGGGCAGAATTCGTTTGGTCTCAATATAATTGAGGACTGTTTGGCTCCAATAAACCGGTCCACGTACAAATCCAACTATTACTACGAACCAGAAAATTTTGATGTCTATCAATTTAACCACTTAAAATAAATTTTCGTAATTTTAAGAAATTTAGATAAGAAGTAGAATAAAAATCTATGTCCTAAAACTAGAATAGCGAGAAATAAGAAAGAAAAAGAGTTCGTTGAAAAAGGTCGAAAAAGAAAAAATGGTTGAAAAATAAAAGGTGACGGAAAAATAAAAAAACTTATAAAAACTTAAAAATACTTGACTAACCTAACCTTATTACTACAACTAACTTAAAATTATAATCGCAAATTGAAATTACTAATTGGAATGATAATTGATACATAGTAAAAAGTGTCTAAAAATATTAAAGCTTACAGGAAAAACTAAATCCCAAATGGAAATAACTTAAAAAGAAACTAAAACTTAAAAAGGCGTCGCAAAATTCTAGAGTACCTAAATCTTAGTCTAAAGAAAAAGAAGCACTTAAGGAATTCTACGGCAAAGCCTAAAAATCTAGGAGTAAAAATGACTATGGAAAAAACTAAGTTTAAAATTAAATATGAGCGAAAAATACAAATATTACGCTACAACGATTAAAAAGGGACAAAATATAAAAATATACAAAAAGTTGTAAAAATTACAATTTTTATAAAAATATTATTTTTATATTATTTATTTATTAAACTATTAATTTTACAAATTAATTAAACTAATTTAAACAAAATATAAATTAAATAAAACTTAAATTAAAAATAAACTTAATTATAATAATAATAATAATAATTAGGGTTAATAATAATAATAATTAATAATAATCCGTAATAAATGCAGGATTAGGGCTTCCTGTTCACGTGTCAGAGCAGCTCCGCGAGTCGCGGTAATTAATGCAGAAAACCCCGCGAGTCGCGGGGTTCAGAAATTCAGATGACAGCTTATTAAATTCGACGCGTTTTTCTTTATTTATTTTTTTTATTTTCTGTTTTCTGTTTTTAAATAAATAAAAGATATTTAAATAAAACTTATATTTTTATAAACTAAAATAAAAATAAAGAAACTTATAAAACTTAAATATTTAACAAAATCTTAAAAATACTTATATTTTTGTTTTTCTTTTTATATTTTTGAATAATTAAAACGTATTTTTACAAAAACGAATTTTAATAAAAGTTAACTAAAAATCTTTTTTTTTTTTATATTAGCGTTGCGCTTCCGGCGTTTAAGAGTGTCCCCGGCAGCGGCGCCAAAAATACTTGATGTCAAAGCTAAGGGGTATAAAATACTATTGAAGTTTACAAGGAAACTCTATTAAATACGATACAATTTTACACAAGATATTTATTTATTTATAGAATGGATATACTTAAACCTTGCTACAACACTTATAGGCAGTGTACCTAATAGTAAAGTAGTGTAGTTTTTAGTAAGTCCGGTTCGTTCCACAGGGAAATCTTTAAACAAAGCTTAACGCTATATTAGTTTACTTTTATAAAAATACAAATATATATATATATAAGTAATATTATTATTATAAAGGGGGGTTTTTACCGTTTAATGACCGGTTTGTTGATTTTAAAACTTTAGTCGCAGTTAAAACCTAATGTAAAAATATAAAATAAATACAAGACTTAAATTAAAGCGTAAAGTAAATAACGATAATGAAATTGCGAATAATAAAAGTGCGATAAAATAAACTTGCGATAATTAAAAAGGACGATAATTAAAAGTGCAATTAAATAACAATAAATAAAAGTGCGATAATTAGAAGTGCAATTAAATATAAAATAAAGGAAATTAAATATGAAATAAAAGAATTATGCTTATTTAAACTTCCGTAATCATGATGTTTGACGTGTTGATTTTAGTTTTATGCCCATGGGTTAATTGTCCTTTGTCCTGGATTACTTAATATGTCCGTCTGGTTTTTATCCATAACAGTCCATCAGTCATAAATATAAAGTGCGAGTGTCCTCATCAAATTATTCTTATACCCGAAGTTAAATATTCCAACTAATTGGGGATTCGAATTGTAACAAGGTTTTAATACTTTGTTTAATAAATACACCAGGTTATCGACTGCGTGTAAACCAAGGTTTTACTACTTTGTTAACAATTACACCAATTACCCTTGAATGTAATTTCACCCCTGTTTTAATTATTCTAGTGGCTATTAATCCATTCCCGTGTCCGGTTAAATGAACGATTATTCGTACATATAAATACCCCGCCCATCGTGTCCGATTGAGTGTATATGGTAATTTATAGGGACGCCCAATTGTAAATTTTTATTTTAACATTAACAAACTATCATTTAGTTAAACAAATATAAAGCCCATTAATAGCCCATAGTCTAATTTCCACAAGTGTCGTTCTTTTGTCCAAACCCCAATTATGATACAAAGCCCAATTACCCAATTTTAGTAATTAGCCCAACATCATGATTACTTCGTTTTAAATAAGCATAATAATAACTTAGCTACGAGACATTAATGTAAAAAGGTTGAACATAACTTACAATGATTAAAAATAGCGTAGCGTTACACGGACAGAATTTCGACTTACACCCTTACAACATTCGCTAACATACCCTTATTATTAGAATTATAATTAAAATTAAAATTAAAATTAAAATATAAATATAAATATATACGATATATTGAGAGAGAGAGAGATATATATTTTGTGAATTTTTACGATCAGAATGCGCGAGCTTTATAGGGATTTTCGATTTTTGGGGCTCCGCGACTCGCGGTGAAATCCTCTTCAAACTCCGCGAGTCGCGGAGAATGAATTTACAGCTCAGTCCCTTGGAGTCTTTCTCTGCCGACGGTTTTTATTTATAAATATAATATATATATAATTAATATAATTAATTATATATTATATTATATTTATATACATAGTTAACTTGTAATTTTTAGTCCGTTGCGTCAAGCGTTAAGAGTTGACTCTGGTCCCGGTTCCGGATTTTCGAACGTCCTTGCGTACAATTTAATATCTTGTACTTTGCGTTTTGAATCTTGTACTCTTGTAATTTCGAGACGTTTCTTATCAATAATTGGAACCTCTTTGATTGTCTTTTGTACTTTTGAGCTTTTTGGTCGTTTTCGTCTTCAATTCGTCGAATCTGTCTTTTGTCTTCACCTTTTATTATTTAAACGAATATCACTTGTAAATAGAACAATTGCAACTAAAAGCTTGTCTTTCTTGAGGAATAATGCTATGAAATATATGTTCGTTTTTAGCATTATCACTAATCATTCGTATACAAAACACAAACATAAATGAAACACACGCATTTATTTGAAGTACATATTACACGAATAACATGAATCACGTAAAACACACACAAACTCACGCTATATGAAACCCATAAAACGCAAATGGAAATACACACTCACACTTTATAGTACACAAATTTACACTAGTCACACGAAGTACACGAAATCACACACATTATTATGGTATACGCACTCACGTTTCGATTATTTGGGGAGAGGAGAACTTCGGTGAAAGTTCTTTAAAAGTTTGGATCCTTAGGGAAAATTGGATCTTTGAGAAAACGTTTTAAGATTTTAAAAATGTCAATGCTAGCTTTTTAAACTAGACACGTTTTCCGGTTTTAACCTCAAATTCCGGTTGAGGGTAACTGAAAACGGAAGTTTCAGTCGGCGATTAGCAAGCTATCCGCCCCCATGATTGAAGTATCATGGAACTTGAAACCGAATGTCCTAAAAATGGTTTTACATAATATAGTTCATAAAATAGCATAAGTTTTAGAAGAAATTTATATCGTGTCCAAATATCATCGGTGAACCATGATTTTGCACACCTCAATTTGTTATGGCATATGTATGTTGACCGCGGTCAAACATAGATGCGGTTGATCTTTACGGAGATCATCCATCTGGGGATTAGATTCATTAGTCTTAAAAGCTAATTTGCAATGTGCCCCCCATTGTACGAGACAGATCCATCTCATGGTTAGGATACGTCTGACCACCAAAAACCCTGTTTGATGCTGAGGTGAGGTGGATTTCCAACCGATGATAAAGATGACTTTTCAAGTTTTTTCATCAACCTACAGCTGTTCTGGACTACATCTTCTAACATAAGTTAGCAAATGTGTCATTTTGGAAGACTTTACTTCCTTAAGGGATGGACTTGATTCATCCTTTTTGTTCAGTGACTTTTATTTCTTTTATTTCCAAGCAAAAAGTACTTTAATCATTTTAACTTTGCAACAATTTGTGATAATAATTCGAAAAGATTAGTAACATCCCCCTCAATTGGCTTTTTCGCTAATACTTTTAGTTCAAAAATTTAAAAATTTTCATAAAATGCGACAATAAGCCAAGTTGCATCGCATATCCGAGAGAATTACCCCCTCCCCCACACTTAAGATTAAGTAAGGCCCTCATTACTTAAAATCAGAAATAATTTAAAAATTCACGAGGGCATTAGTGTGAAAAGAGTTCAAAAAAACCTTGGCATAAAGCCGGAGATCGTGAAATGTAGGTGAGCGATGACGCTGAACTTAATGCCAGCATAAGAACATCGTTCATTCCTTGATCTCTATCATAAATTCCAAATTGATTGTACTTCGCTGAACTTAATGCCAGCATCACTAAACTTTAGCAATAAGAAATAAACAAACACACAAAATAAAATAGATAAAAGTGGTGTATGTAACACAACCACCACAAACGTCAAGTGTACAACATAAATATTCTAATTATTACACACCATTGTCTTAAAAGAAAAAATTCTGAAAATATTACCAAAATGTTACCAAATATTACCAAATAGGGCACATGAGCCGTCTAATTGTCACCAAAGAAGTTACCAAAAGGCCAGCCGAAGTAGGTGCCCGAACCATCATTCCTAGGTCTTCCCTGCGGGTATTGCTCCTCAAAGCGTCTTTGTGCATCTTGCATGGCCGCTTGTTCCTCATATAATGGAGGATTCGGAATTCGGTTTGGGGTGTTGTAATAGGTCGGATGTTGGTAGGAAGTAGCATAATATTCTTGTGGGTTTTGTATATATAAACCAACATTATGGCGAAGCCAATCGCCCCTGTAATTCCCCCACCTTTGGTCATACCTTACAGCCCTATTATGCTCGCGCTGCTCTTCATGTTATTGGTTGAATTGTTGTCTTTGTTGCTCATATTGGTCATCCCTGTGTTGATAACCTACCCTCATATCATGAAAACCGGAAATCACTTCCTCCAACTCTTTTTCCCTTGACCTTTGTGTCCGCCTACGCCTTTGCCTTTGAGCTTGTGGTAACTCTTCTTCAGTTTCAGGTTCTTCCATTCGAACCTCTTCCTCCGCATCATCTCTTCCAACACCGCTATCACCCGCTTCATGATCATGGGTACGTGGTGGTTTGTTTACCCTCGGGACAAATGGAATAAGCCTTTGATGATTATTATAGCTCAAAAATTCTGCATTCAGATAATAAGTCTTGCTTAAAGGCTTCATTGTTGTACTGTTTGGAATCAATCGAGAGAAATCGACACCAAAATGCCTGGTAATCTGGGTGATGTAATGCCCACCAACAATCTGATTCAACCCTCTATCTCCCCGCGAATTATCAAGATAATCCGCCAAAGTAGATGGAATGTCGACACTACTTTGGTTGTAGATTTTGTCTACAAGAAAAACATCTTGACGTGTTACCTTATTTGTGCTATGTTTTCTTGCATTAAACTTACATGCAACTAGTCGATGAAGTATTCTTTTGTCTTTATCATTTATATCGGTGAACTTGCTTTGGCTAGAGGAGAATTGAGTGTCGCTCATATCGTTCCAAAACGGGCGTGGATTATAAGAATCGTCATAATACTCGGCTGACCGTAAATAAGCATTGAGTTGGTCATCATCTAGTTTGATATACAGATCAAATATTTGGGCCAACTCAATTTGACTAAGTGCCCGATCGATCCCACCTAAACGAAATCTCATGAAATTTTGATTTGTCGGGTCCATAATGAGATCAAAACGTAAAGATGCTATGAATTCTTTGCATAATTCCGGGTATATGACATCATTGAATCCCATAATTCTTTCCCATGCCCTGATTGTTATTAACCTGCCAGTTAAAAGCCGGTATTTAACCTCCAACATTCTCGACACTCTATCATATTCCCTTGCTTATACCAATGGAGTCGGGTCAAAATACCAAGTGGCATCACATGATTTGTTCGCTACCCAATTATATGCACTTGTGTAATCCGGATAGTCCCGGACATAAGCTAACCAAACCCTTGGATCATTTTGATCCGGTGATCCTTCAGGTGAAGGTTGTCGTTCATTTGGTGGAGAATTTTGTTCATCTGAAGAATCTTGTTCTTCTCGGTACCGGTGTGAAGGTTCTTCTTGTCGTTAATTTCCCCTTGATCTAAAGTTGTACTGCACACATAAAACATACACCAAAACAAAAGAGGCGCATAGACAATAGTATGTATTAGTGTGAGTTCATCATAAATCAAGTATATGTTCAAAAATACATATAGCACATAATCATGTTAATCATTCAAGTAAACATTTTCTCAAAAGATCCAAGATTAACATAACTAGTCTAGCATTCTAGAAACCAAATTTGAACATGAACCTTGATAGTGCTCCAAACGAACATATATTTAGTCGTAATATCATCCCAATATGCAAAGTTTTTAGTTGTAACTATTCTATTTTTAAGTTATAATCGTTTAAATAAATAAATGTGAAGACAAAGCACGGAGATTAAAGAATTGAAGAAAAAGTGCCACTAAAGCCTGAAAAGTGCTACTAAAGCCATAGTGCACTCAAAAGTGCCACTAAAAGTGAGTTAAAGACTTGCGCGGATTTTGGGAGTTAAGGAAAATAATTTTTTGTGCAAATTACAAATTGCAAAACGCAAAGTACAAGATATTAAATAGTACGAAAGGACGTTCGAAAATCCAGAACCGGGACTTGAGCCAACTATCAACGTGCGACGCAACGGACCTAAAATTACAAGTCTACTATGCACAAGAATATAATATAATATATATATAATTATATAAATTATAAATATATTATATATATTTATTAAATTATGTCGACAAGCTAGAAACAAAGCAAAACAACTGGATCCAGGGTGGCCATGCGATCGCATGGCCAGAAGGCAGAAATTCCATGCGATCGCATGGATGAAAATTCCAGGCCAGGTCCTATAAATGCAACGAATTCTGGCCGAGTTCTTTACACAATATCAATATCTCTCTGTATCTTAATATATATATTATATATATATTTATAATATATATTAGTTAGTTTTATATTAGGTTAGTTTGGGTTATGTAAAGGTTATTTTACGGGTTTTAAAGTCGAAGTTCTGTCTGTGTAAAGCTACGCGATAAATACTCAATGTAAGTTATGTTCTTCTTTTTAAATTAATGTCTTGTAACTAAGTTATTATTATGCTTATTTAAATTAAAGTAATCATGATGTTGGGCTAAATATTAAAGATGGGGTAATTGGGCTTTGTACCATAATTGGGGTTTGAACAAAGGGACGACACTTGTGGAAATTAGACTATGTGCTATTAATGGGCTTTATATTTGTTTAATTGAATGATAGTTCGTTAATTTAATATAAAGACTTACAATTGGACGTACCTATAAATAGCCATATACACTCGATCGAACACGATGGGCGGGATATTTATAAGTACTAATAATCGTTCATTTAACCGGACACGGGAATGGATTAATAGTCAATGGACTTATTAAAACAGGGGTGAATTACATACAAGGAAAATTGGTGTAATTATAGTTTAAGTCCCCAATTAGTTGGAATATTTGACTTCAGATATAAGGATAATTTAGACGAGGACACTCGCACTTTATATTTATGACTGATGGACTGTTATGGACAAAAACCAGATGGACATATTAAATAATTCAGGACAAAAGACAATTAACCCAGGATAATTAATTAAAATCAAAAGGTCAAACATCATGATTACGGAAGTTTAAATAAGTATAATAATTTTATCTTATTTCTTATCGCATTTTATTTTACGCACTTAAATTATCGTCATTTATATTTTTCATTAGGTTTTAATTGTGACTTAAAATATAAAATCGACAAATCGGTCATTAAACGGTAAAAACCCCCTTTTATAATAATAATATTACTTATATATATATTTATATTATACAAATATAGTTTTAAAAAATATAGCGTTAAACTTGGCTAGCTCCCTGTGGAACGAACCGGACTTACTAAAAACTACACTACTGTACGATTAGGTACACTGCCTATAAGTGTTGTAGCAAGGTTTAGGTATATCCACTCTATAAATAAATAAATAACTTGTGTAAAATTGTATCGTATTTAATAGTATTTTGTAGTAAAAATATAACTATTTCGTATACACCTCTACGCACATCAAACCTCATATCATTCTCATCCCTCAAACTATCACATTAGACACAAAGTAATGGAAACCTAACAATTTTCAAGTATTTATATCAATTAAGAACCAAAATATGTTAGATTTCCAAAACATGAACCATGTTATGCTCAAAATGTGATACATACTTATGAAGTACACAAATTATCTCAAACATTCATAAATACTTTGCTAGGAACCAAATTCAACCAAATTTAAAGCCAAAATTTGGATTTAAATTCTACATAATCCCTAGAATCATGTATATACCCTAAAAACAAAATGTAATATGATTTTAAGGCATACAAGGCAATTATAACAACCTAAAGCATGTTAATGTATATAACAATTATCAATTCAAGAAAACCCACATAAATTTCTTAAGCAATCCGAAAAATTAAGCATGAAATCGAAGTATTGGAAAGAAAATTAAGTGGAATCATATGAACATACCCTAGGCATCTTGATTTAGGCTTTGATTTGATAAGACTTGGTTAGATTTGGAAGAATTTAAATTAGGGTTTTGAAGTGTTTTAGAATAAGAGAGAAAAAGATCTGCAATTTTGGGTGAGGAATGGATGAAAATCGAGTATGTGGTGTAAAAGAGGAGATAAAATCGTGGATCCCACAAAAATTTGAATCTGTTCCGAGATTTTTGAGAGAGTGCGCCAAGCGCACATTTGTAGGTGCGCGGCGCGCACTAGTGATCCGAGCTAAAAAACTTCTGACCAAGTTTTTACAAAGTGCGGTGAGCGCACATCTGAGGGGTGCGCGGCGCGCACAGTTGTTTTTCAGCTGTTTTTCGCGTTTGGTCAGTACAGGGAGGTTGGTAACAGATTGGTGAACGTAATGGCATTCAACAAAAATTAAAATCACTCAAAATCATGTAATTCACACAAAAACCTATTTTTAACATTTGTGAAGGTTTAAAAAAAAACGAGTCGCTTCACCCGACTCTTCCCCCAAACTTAGGTAGCTTTGGGGTTGAAAATGAGTTTTACCTCATCTTAATTGTTCATGGGTCCGTCAACATGTAGTTTGACCCTGTGTCCGTTTACCTTAAACGTATCACCCTTCGCATTCCGTAATTCTACCGTTCCATACGGAAAAACCTTGTTAACAACAAATGGTCCCATCCATCGGGACTTGAGTTTTCCAGGGAAAAGTTTAAATCGTGAGTTGAATAACAAAACGCGATCACCCTCTTTAAAATCTTTCGGATTCTTAAGACGGTTATCGTGCCAAACTTTGATCTTTTCCTTGTATATGAGCGAGTTTTCATAGGCGTTATGTCTCAACTCATCCAACTCATTTAGTTGGTTTAAACGAAGGTTTTCCGCATCTTCAAGATTGAGATTACAAGTCTTAAGAGCCCAATGTGATTTGTGCTCTATCTCCAAAGGGAGATGACATGCCTTCCCATAGACTAGGCGGTAAGGTGTGGTTCCAATAGGAGTTTTGTAGGCGGTTCTAAATGCCCACAAAGCATCATCAAGCTTCATTGACCACACCTTAGGATTGGACCCAACTGTTTTCTCAAGAATCCTTTTAAGTGCCCGATTCGTATTTTCAACTTGCCCACTTGTTTGTGGGTGATAAGATGTAGAAATTTTATGGGTTATCCCATATCGTTTTAACACCTTTTCTAATTGAGTGTTGCAAAAATGGGTACCACGATCACTAATTAAAGCCTTCGGGGTACCGAACCGGGCAAAAAGCTCTTTAAGAAAAGTTACAACAACTCGTGCATCGTTTGTGGGGAGAGCCTTTGCCTCAGCACATTTTGATACGTAGTCAATGGTAACGAGTATATATTGGTTGGAATGAGATTTTGGGAATGGTCCCATGAAATCAATGCTCCAAATATCGAAAACCTCACAAACTTGGATTATGTTTTGAGGCATTTCGTCTCTTTGACTAATCTTTCCTTCCCTTTGGCAAGAATCGCATGATTTACATATACGGTGGGCATCTTTAAAGATGGTAGGCCAATAAAAATTGCCTCATAGACTTTTCTCCCCGTGATTTGGGGTCCGAAATGTCCACCAGTGGGACCAAGATGACATTGGAGAAGAATTTGATTGCATTCTTCCCCGGAGACACATCGACGGATTATCCCATCGGGACACCATTTAAAGAGATACGGGTTTTCCCAAAAATAGTATTTCAAGTCACTGAAAAATTTCTTTCTTTTTTGATGTGACATACCGGTTTCTAAGAATCCACCCGCAAGGTAGTTGGCTATGTCAACAAACCAAGGATCATCAATTTTCTCAATTTTCATGAGATTTTCGTCCGAAAAGTTATCTTGGATAACAGTCTCATGGAGAACCTCAAGATTCGGGTTCTCAAGGCGAGAAAGGTGATCGGCAGCTAGGTTTTCTGCCCCCCTTTTGTCTTTAATATCAATGTTGAATTCTTGCAAAAGAAAGACCCAACGTATTAACTGGGGTTTAACATCTTGCTTAGCAAGCAAGTACTTTAATGCTGAATGGTCTGTATAGACAACCGTCTTTGCTAGTACCAAATAGGATCGGAATTTATAACGAAAAGACAATTGCCAGGAGTTCCTTCTTGGTGGTAGTGTAATTAAGTTGGGCTCCTTGCAATGTCTTACTAGCATAATAAATGGGCTGGAAATGTTTTTCAATTCTTTGCCCCAAGACGGCACCAATAGCAAAGTCACTAGCATCACACATAAGTTCGAATGGAATTAACCAATTCGGTGATATGAGAATGGGTGATTGTGTGAGCTTTGCTTTAAGGAGGTTAAAGGCGTTAAGACACTCGTTCATAAAGACAAATGGAGCGTCTTTCTCAAGAAGTTTTTTCATCGGGGTTGCAATTTTAGAAAAATCTTTAATGAACCGTCGATAAAAACCGGCGTGCCCAGAAAACTTCTTACACCTTTCACATTTGTTGGTGGTGGTAATTTGGCTATGACTTCCACTTTAGCTCTATCCACCTCCAATCCCACACAAGAAATTTTATGACCTAATACAATGCCCTCTCTTACCATGAAATGGCATTTTTCCCAGTTAAGCACAAGATTAGATTCTTCACACCTTATCAACATACGTTAAGATTATTAAGACATGAGTCAAAAGAATCACCGAAGACTGAAAATTCATCCATGAATACTTCCATAAAGTCTTCAATCATATCATGAAAAATAGCTACCATACACCTTTGAAAGGTAGCAGGAGCATTGCATAAGCCAAAGGGCATACATCGATAAGAGAAAGTACCATAAGGGCATGTAAAGGTGGTTTTCTCTTGGTCCTCGGGTGCTATAAGGATTTGGAAATATCCCGAGAAACCGTCAAGAAAACAATAAAAGTTCTTTCCTGCTAACCTTTCCCACATTTGATCAATGTAAGGAAGGGGAAAGTGGTCTTTACAGGTAGCATCATTTAATTTTCTATAATCAATACATACCCTCTAACCCGTGACAGTCCTAGTGGAAATTAATTGGTCATTTTCGTTGGTGATAACGGTCATGCCACCCTTTTTGGGTACACATTGGACCGGACTCACCCAAGGACTATCCGAAATTGGGTAAATAAGACCCGCATCAAGGAGTTTGACAATCTCCTTTTTAACGACTTCTTGCATATTAGGGTTCAGTCGCCTTTGTCTTTGTACACATGGCTTATAGTTATCTTCCATTAAAATCTTATGTGTACAATAAGAGGGACTTATACCCTTGATGTCATGAATTTTCCATGCTAGAGCCAGTTTATGGGCTTTTAACATGGAAACAAGTTTAGACTTCTCACTTACAGAGAGTTCGGATGAAATGATAATCGGGAGAGTAGAATCCTCTTGAAGGTAAGCATATTCCAAGTGACTTGGAAGTGGATTTAGTTCCAAAACGAGAGGTTCTTCAATCGATGTTTTACATCAATACTCATTTTTTAAATCCAACTTTCTGTATTCTTCATCATTTGCCTCATAACCGTTGGCCATCAAGGTGGTCAACATCTCTACTTCTTCCACCATGTTCTCTTCATCACCTTCCGCCAAAATGCATTCTCCTGAACCTTGCAATTTTGTAAATTCCTGCAATAATTCTGAATACGTGTCTACGGTTTGCAAATAATAACATTTATCATCAGTAGACTCAGGGTATTGCAAGGCATGGTCAACGGAAAAGGTAACCTTAATATCCTCAATGCTAAGGGTCAATTTCTGCCCATGAACATCTATCATAGCTCTAGCGGTATTGAGGAAAGGTCGACCCAATATAAGAGGCACACGTGTGTCCTCTTCCATGTCCAAAATTACAAAATCGGCCGGAAATACTAGGGTACCCACTTTTACTAACATATTCTCTAAAATTCCACGAGGGAATTTAACAGAGCGGTCCGCTAGTTGAATTGCCATTCGGGTTGGTTTTAGCACCCCGGGGTCTAGCTTAACATATAATGAATAAGGCATCAAATTAATGCTAGCCCCTAAATCCGCTAATGCTTTAATGCATTCCAAATCTCCTAGAAGACATGGTATGGTAAAACTCCCAGGATCTGCTAACTTCTTTGGTATTTTGTTCATCAAACTTGCGGAACAATTAGCATTCATGGTGACGGATGAAAGTTCCTCCATTTTCTTCCGATTAGTAAGTAAGTCTTTTAATAACTTAGCATACTTGGGCATACCTGAAATCACATCAATGAAAGGCATATTTATGTTAATTTGTTTAAACATATCTAAAAATTTTGACCTTTCGGCTTCGAGCCTTTCTTGTTGTTATTTCCTTGGGTATGGGAGCGGTGGTTGATATGGCTTCACTACGGGTTTCTCACGTTATTCCTTCTCAACCACTTGTTCCGGCTCCTTAACCGGTTCATCATTTTTGTTCAACGGAACACTGAAATCAGAATCTTCGGGCATTCTTGGAGCTTCGTATGGTAGACCACTCCGTGTGGTGATAACATTGGCATGCTCATTTTGGGGGTTCTTATTGGTATGGCTCGGTAAACTTCCTGGTTTTCTCTCACTAAGTAAACTAGCTAAACCATTCATTTACTTCTCCAAATTCTGAATTGAGGCTTGTTGGTTCCTAAACTGGTGTTCGTTTTTCTCGTTCGTTTGATTTATGTTTGTAACAAGCTGGGTTTGTGATGCAATCAACTTTTCCAACATACTCTCCAAATTTGACTTTTTTTCTTCCTGTTGGGGTTTTTGATAAAAACCCGAAGTTTGTTGTTGGAACCCACTACTTGACCCTTGTTGGTAATTGAAATTTTGACCTTGAGGGTTGTAGGGGTTGTTGAAGTTTCGGTTAAACCGGGCTCTTCCTTGAAATTGATTATTATTTCTTTGGCTTATGAAAGCCACTTCCTCTTTTTGAGCCATTGTTAAACCGGCATCACAATCTTTTCCTAAATGGAGACCACCACAGTATTCACAACCTACTTTCATACTATGAATTTCCTTGGTGATTTTGTCCATGGTTCGAGCAACACCGTCTATTTTCACACTTAGGGAACTAAGGTCATCATAAGCACCGGCGCTTTGGACTTGAGCATTACGAGTAATTGGTCGTTCTTGATGCCACTCATGAGAATAATCGGCTAGTTTCTCGATTATCTCATAAGCCTCTTGCTCGGTTTTGTCCATGAGTGAACCTCCGGCCGCTTGATCAATGGAAATTCGGGTTGCAACATCACAACCCTTGTAAAAGATTTGGACTTTTTGGAAGGTATCCAAACCATAGTTCTGACAACCTCTTAGCATTTTGGAAAATCGATTCCATGCTTCGTACAAGGTTTTCATCGGCTTTTGAGAAAAATGGGTAATTTCTTGTTGGAGTCTCGCGGACTTAGAAGCTGAAAAATATTTCTTAAGAAATTTTTCCAACATACCATCCTAAGTTTCTATCGTAGCCTCAGCCAATGAGTCTAACCAACTTCGTGCTTCCCCGTGGAGTGTCCATGGGAAAAGTCTTAAAAATATGGCCCAGTCAGTGTCTGGTTTAAGTTTGAAAAGAAGACATATCTCTTGAAAAAGATGAATATCTTCGTTTGCATCTTCATTTGGACCACCACCAAATTGACATCTATTGTTAATCATTTGGAGAATAGGTCCTTTTATTTCAAATTTTTCTTCTCCTGTGGGTGGAGTAATGGCACTACCTTGTCCGGTTCGGGTTGCCTTCATCTTGGCCGCCATTGATTGTCTTGGTACCACTTGTCTTGCTTCTCCTTCCATTTCAAAATTTGGAGGATGAACTAGTTCAAATTCAGTATATCTTGGCTTGGTTGTACTTGATTCTGAATCAAAAGTTTCTTGCTTTGATGAAGATTCAAAAAGTTCAAGTACTTCTTTTGGGATTCTACCAAGCTTCCTATCAGGTTCTGTGAGCGGTGTAAGTAATGGAGAATCTGAACTTCGGGTATGTGGCATATGCAACCTAAAATCTGTCAATCACACAACTAACAAAACTATTAAATGCACCGATTCTACAAAAATTAAAATCAAAGACTATTAATAATTTAAAATAATTAAGAAACTACTTAATCACAAATTAGTTAACAATTCTATTTTGACACAAAACTGTCCCCGGCAGCGGCGCCAAAAACTTGATGTGCAAAACGTGGTATATGAATTATCATATGAAATAGTATGGAAAAATACCGATTAGAGATTGCTACACACTAACGGGCAGTGTACCCGATCGTGTAGTAGTATAGTAAATGGTAAAATCCGTGTATCGTTCTAAGGACAGTATCTAAATCAAATTAGGATTATAGACTAGATTGTAATTAACTAAGAAAATTACAAGTACAAGATATATTTTGGTTTGCCCTTTTACGATAGGCGAATCAAGTGATGAATAAGATTAAAAAGACAATATTTTTGGTATTTTATGTTTATGAAAATAGAAAGATAGTTTTGATATCAAATTAAAGAGATATGATCATCTAGACTTTTTACCCTTAATGTTGAATGTTATTTAGGATTAAGATCGGATTGATTGGTTATGCAATAGAACTAATTAATTGGTTCACCAAGAGTAGTCTTGCGCAAACACTCAAACGGGATTACACGACGCAAGTGATGTTCTTGTCATCTAAGACCTCCTATTTGTAATCAACTAATTCAACTAGTTTGAAGACTTGAAGAATGATCAAGTCAATGGTGTGTTGTACATGATCCACTCCTATATCAACTAAAGGTTTAACTTAGTTCATTCCCTTGGTCCGGTTAAATGCTCAATTTACCCAACCCAAATAATTAACTAAGTGTTATAATAAGATCCCTATAAACGTTACTAGATAAGGCAAATCACTAACACATGTCAATTGATGGAACTAGGTAGTTGAAAGTGTGTATAACAGATTCTAAGGAATTGGCCATTCTCCTAGACAATTACACATACTAATTAAGCTATTCCAAAGTATCTACAAGAGTCGTTCTTACATTCTTATGTAAATTAACCATTTGAACTCAACTTATCCCTTTTGGTAAAAGACGGATAAACACATGTCACTAGGTGTAAATTAATACATTAACTTAACAAAATGATGTTTCTTAATCAAATGAACATATCAACTAGTTGAATCGAAAGGATTAAACTTAACAAGAATGGTTCTTGTATTCAAACATCAAACTATTGTGCATAATAACAATCAATCAATAGTAAACATTCAACATCTCGGTTATTTATCTAGATGAACATAAGATGGACTAGCCAATAATCATGCTTGAAAACTTAAACACAGCAGTAACAGAGATAGAATTCATTGTAAATACAAGATTAACCTTTTAGGAGTAATCTTGGATGAAGCTCTTGAATGATCTTGGATTCTTCAATGATTTGAGTGCTTAGATGCACTTTGATAAGCCCAAGAACTGCTTTGAATCGTATGTTTTCGTCTCTGAACAGAAAGGAAACTGGTACTCTTCAAATGAAACTGGAAATGGAATTAAATAAGTTGAAAAGTTGGTGAAAAGCAATGTGCGCGGCGCGCACAGTAGGGGTGCGCTGAGCGCACTCTCACCTACTCCACTTTTTCCTTTACAGCTCGACAACGCACGTTCAAATCTTCTTTTCTGTTAAAAGTGCGCGAATGGGTGCGCTGAGCGCATTACTGTCCGCGGCGCGCACCATTATAATGTGCGCTTGGCGCACTTTGGTTTTGGCCAAGAAATCCTCTGATCAAATTTATGCAATGTGCGCTGAGCGCACCCTTTGTGGTGCGCTGAGCGCACTCTTCTGTCTTTGGGTTTCTGGTCTTGTTTTCGATCTCTGAGCTGTTATCATACATAATCTTCATATTTTTTCAAGTTTACAATGATTCTATATTATATTACAATAATATGGAATACAAACGGAATTACTATGTTTACATACGAAATAAACAACAATAGGAAGTGATATTACGACTAAAGATATGACTAATTTGAGTAATATCATATATATATTATAACTTGAAAATGTTAACAAAGTATTTAAATGAATAACCTCGAAGTACTAAAATAACCTCGAAGTACTAAAGCATCCCATAGTCAGGATGGGGTTTGTAAGGCCCAATAGATCTATCTTTAGGATTCGCGCCTACCGTACATAGACAAGTAGTTTAATGTTACCAAGCTAAGGGTATATTTCTGGTTTAAATCCACATAGAATTAGTTTTAGTACTTGTGCCTACTTAGTAAAACATTTATAAAACAGCGCATGTATTCTCAGCCCAAAAATATATATTGCAAAAGCAATTAAAAAGGGAGCAAATGAAACTCACAATACTGTATTTCGTAGTAAAAATACATATAACGTCATTTAACAAGTGCAAGGTTGGCCTCGGATTCACGAACTTATCAATATTGAGATTCAATATTGCAGGAAAGTACGTAGACGCAACGGAGATGATAAACACTAGATTGAGCTCACGAGCATACCCATGAACCATACCCATCACCTCCATAGCTATAACCCATAATTTCCTTAGCTTCGACTCATTCAAAAAAAAAACTATTTTGAAATCACTCGGACAGCACTCTGTCGTAATATTTTATGTATACTAATAATATCTTGAAATAATACAGAGCAAATATATATATATATATATATATATATATATATATATATATATATATATATATATATATATATATATATATATATATATATATATATATATATATATATATATATATATATATATATATGTATATATAAATTGATTGAGAGAGTTTAGAGAAATATATTTTCAAATTTCTATGAAATAATGAAACCTATTGAATTCTATTTATAATAGATTTTTGAATTATTAAAGTGAATTATTAAAGTATGAATTATTAAAGTGAATTATTAAAGTATGAATTATTAAAGTGAATTATTAAAGTATGAATTATTAAAGTGAATTATTAAAGTATGAATTATTAAATTGAATTATTAAAGTATGAATTATTAAAGTGAATTATTAAAGTATGAATTATTAAAGTGAATTATTAAAGTATGAATTATTAAAGTGAATTATTAAAGTTAAAGTAAAGTAAAAGTAAAGTAAAGGTAAAGCTAAAGTATAGTAAAAGTATAAAAACTATGTATGTATAATACGCATATAAATATATATAATATTAATTTAAATCGTTATATATATTTAATGAAATAAAATATAAATATCGTTATATTTATTATACTGGTTAAGTAATGAGTTATCAAAAGTGATTCTAGATATTTATAAAAGTTATATACGTTTTAATAATAAAGTTCTTTTTAAACTGAAAACGTCTTTGTACGTTTGAAAATAGATTAATAGAATATTATGGAAACCAATTCTCCACTAACTTTTGTCTAACTTTCGTAAATGACACTTTTTGTTTTTATTTATAAATAGCTTTACAAATTATTCTGAATATCGTTAAGAGGAATAGATTTTCTCAAATCATAGTGGACCTCTCAACAGAGACTTGTAATCATAATTCAATGTTTCTGGTAATTCAATCATTTAATATATATTTTTTTAATTTCATCGAAAATCATATTGAAACAAATACGTTCGTGTAAAGTATTATACGTTTAATACTTTATTAATATTCTCAAGTTATAATATATATACATATACATATCTATTTATATATAACGGTTCGTGAATCGTCAGAATTTGGTCGAGGTTATAATGAATGTATGAACACAGTTTAAAATTCTTGAGATTTAACTTAACAAACTTTGTTTATCGTGTCGGAATAATATAAAGATTAAAGTTTAAATTTGGTTGGAAATTTCCGGGTCGTCACAGTACCTACCCGTTAAAGAAATTTCGTCCCCGGAATTTGATAGAGGTCGTCATGACTAACAATGAGAATGTTATTATAACGATTATAGAGTTTTATCATGTTCAAGAAGAATGGATAAAATAATTCGATTACTCGAAGCGTGTGAGTGAAGTTATCGTAAATGAATGAAATAAGATAATAGTGATTCGTCGTATCTTTTGACGTCATCACGATTGATCTCCGAAAAGAAAATCTTTGTAATCTATATTGGATTTGATTATTCGGCGATTAAGGAAATTATGATCCTCTTCGAATTAATGCGATAATCCATTTTGATTTCTCTGTCGGATATTTCACTATAAATCCACCTCATTTGTTTTCTTACAACTCACACCTTTTCAACTCATATTTTAAAGTATTTGTCAATATGCTTCATCCAGTGCTGATTCTTGATATACTCCTCACTTTCATATCTGTCGCTCTTCTTTTTCATCTGCCTCCGGAAGAATATATTTACTTCTACTATACTCTTAGTTTTATAGTGTTTTTAGTTCTCCCGTGTCTTTATATTGCTATATGCATTGATATATACGGTTTGTGATTTCTGGGTTGTTGTTGGGTTTTATATCTTCCCTTATATTTCAAAGTCCTTGCTTATTCTATAATCATTGTCATCCACAGTTAATGCTCTCTTCTATTTGCTATGATTTATACTCCCATTTCTAGTTCGGAGCTTTGTCCTTTCGTTTCTTCTTCTTGCGATTAAGCACCGCTTTTAATGGTCCAGAATTCGCAGATATAAATTTCGGAATGAACATTGTTAATGTTCTAGGAAGGAAATTGTAATGACACGATCTTGACTTGTCAAATTACCAGAATACCTCGGAAAAGGCCGAATCATCAAGAAATATTTTCTTGATATTTAGAGAACAAAGAGAATACAAGAGTCGTGTAACATAGCACATGATGACTTTATGATCTGTGAATCATCATGTTCCATTTAGAAACTCAGCATGAATTACTGTAATATAATCACGTTGATCAGGTGTCATTATATTATACTAACTCATGCTTCCGCTCCCAACACTTCTTCAAGAATATTCCAATTTTAAACTCGAATGTTTCAGAATTTAGAAACTAAAATAGTTTCTTTTATGATATAATATAGATAGCGCGAAGAGGTAAATGATTTCAGATAAGAATAATTATAAAAATATCTTTAGAAGTATGGATGATATTTATAATGAAAGATACGATGATATCTTAGAATGTCTAATATCAGAGGATGATGAAGGATATTGTCCGCAGGGATTTAGAGTCAGGAGTAAGGTATTCGTTAATGACTTCAGCAAGTACTGAATCATTTAGATTCTTTGAAGGCAGGTTCAGCCTTTGTAATTTGTCCACAGCCTCCTTCATACTTTGCTCAATCCGTTTTCCAGTTCCAAATCTTCTCTTTTTCTGAGCTTTGTCAATACACTATCCTTTATCATCCAACTTTTTACTGTTAAGGTCGTTTACAGTTTTTGCTACTTCATCAGCATTTTTCAAAATTTCGAGAACTGGTTCGCAGTTTAGGGTGTTTTTCAGAAATTTCTCATTCAAAGAATGTAAGTCTTGGAGGTAGACGTTGTGTGTATATGTAATTGTTGATGTAGACATACTGTGAGGTTTCAAAATACTGATTGCTGATTCTCAATAATTGGTATGGCAATTCTTGTTATAAGGAACGAATGAGTATATGATAGGGTTTCGATAATTATAATGATTTTTTTTTTTTTTTGGAAAGTCAAAGATCAGTGAAGTTGTTGGAAATTTTATTGCTAATGTGGTGAATATAAACGATTCCCCGGTAACGTTGACGAAAGGGCGACGTATCTATCGAGGTTATAATAAGACTGTTTTGATTGAGAAGTCGAAGTTGACTTGCTGGAGCTGTGACAAAACTATCTATTTTGAAACGGAATTGAAAAGTTATTTTAGCTAGTAAATGCCAAAGGGTCTAACACGGATACATGTCGAACTATGACTTGGGTTTTGAGAGTTTTTCAGGTGTATAACTGTGGGTAACATGTGGTTGGATCATCATCTCGATTGTTCCTTAGTTGAAGTGTCTTCAGGAATTTCGAAGGGTTTGAGCACATATTGTAATCGTTAATACATATGATGTTCTAACACAGTTTTGAAGTCAAAGTATAGCTTTGAAAGATATAAGAACTAAGAGTGATGATACTGGATATATTTCGAATTGAATTATGCGATTTCAAAATCAGAATATGTAATTGAATTTGAATGAGTATGATTGTTTTGATTTATATGAAAGAATGGATATTGTTGTGAAAGTAGGGAGTATAGTTGATGATTGCTGAATCAGTTTTGAAAAATGTAATATATTAATTGTGAATTTATATATCTCTCGGGTATTACCTACCCGTTAAAAAAACTTTCACAATTAATATTTTGTACAAAAGAAGTTTATTACAGTCTTTATGAAAATATATGTGTATATTTTCTTTAGATGTAATATAGATTTAATGAGTTAATATTAAATTAAACTCATTTGTTTTATGGTTGGAACTAGAATTGAGTAATCCCTAAAACTTTATAAATTGCATAAGTATTTCTTCAATAATATTGAAATTATGAATCATTACTTTGTTATTTGTTGGTTTTCGTGAAATTCTTGTGAACTTCGCAAGGTATGAATGATGTTATTTGAAAAGTTTCGAGTACATCGATGATGAAAGTGTAAAATCAAACATATATTCGAATAATACACTTGATTTATTATGAATTAGATTTTTATTGAATTGAGACAGAGATTGTAATTAACGATGGTTAAGTTGCGGACGAAGGACGTACATCATTGCATATTTGTAATATGAATTAACTGAGTAGTTAAGATTCACACATATTAGCTTAGTACGGGAAGATTTATTATGGTTTAAAAATTTATACATATAAAATATACATATAAATCTTTCGATTGGAAATGAGTTAATACTTCATAACTCGTTGATACAATATATTTGTTGTTGATTCGTAATGATGTCCACAATGATTCTTGAACTGACAGAGTTTGTGATGTTACAGGTGCTGTTGATTCTGACGATACTGACGGCACTGACCGTGTTGATGATCCTACGGTCCTGTTGATGCTGTTGGTAAAACAATTCTAGCTTGTAAATAGTACACCATTTTCGATCAAAGTTTCTACTCTACCATCTCCGTTCACTCATCCGATTTATGGTCAGAATTAAATAATCTCTAAGATTTTGGAGATTACATAACTGCCGCAGAGATATCTCTTCAATGAAGTTTATGAATTAATACTTCATCGTTTGTTGTTGTTGATATTCCTGGATATTTACAGGGCGTATGATGTTGAGGTTTGAGGTACAGATTGTGATGTTGCGGTGTGAGATGTGGATGTTGTTGTTGGTGGTGGTGATGGTAATGTTGGTGTTGCTGATGGTGGTATTGTTTATGCTGCTGGTGCTGCTGCTGGTGTTTGTAACCTTTGCACCATATTCTCCAAAGCCACTACCTGAGCGCGAAGCTCGTTGACTTCTTCTATTACACCGGGGTGATTGTCGCTTCGGACGAGCGAATAAATAAAATTTAGAATTTGGTGTAGTATGTAATCGTGACGAGATACTCTAGAAATAAGAGAGAAAATGGTGTTTCGGATAGGTTCGCCGGTAAGTGCTTCAGGTTCTTCGCCAAGAGGGCAATGTGGTGGATGGAAGGGATCACCTTCTTCTTGTCTCCAAGGATTAAGGAGGCTACGAACCCATCCCTAATTCATCCAGAATAGATGATGACTAATTGGTTGATCCATTCCGGTCACACTGCTTTCGGAACTTGAGTGGGATTCCATTTCGGAATCCGAGGGACTTGAACTAATGACGAATTCCATTTCGTACGATTGAATAAAGAATTTTTCGATATGAAATGATTTTTCGGCTATCGGGTGGTATTCTAATTATATAGAGCAAAAGGTTTCGTAGATTACGGAGGAATTTACGGAATATGTCAGGCAAAGTTTACAGTAACAGATACGCTAAGATATGAATTAGCAGATACGCTAAGATATGAATTTTGTCTATACACTATTCATGCAATCAATGCAATAAGATGTGTCTAGACTAAGAATGATAAGCAGGTAATTTTTGACAAGAATGATGAGCAAAACTTTTGAAATGCAGACACGGTCGAAGTCCAGACTCACTAATGCATCCTAACGACTATCAGTTAGACACACTAATGCAGACCTGGTTCGCTAAGACCACCGCTCTGATACCAACTGAAAGGACCCGTTCATATACATTATAAACGATTCACAATAGTTGATTACATCGCGAGGTATTTGACCTCTACATGATACATTTTACAAACATTGCATTCGTTTTTAAAAGACAAACTTTCTTTACAACGAAAGTTGATGGCATGTACACCATTTCATAATACATCCAACTATAATTTGCTTAATAATAATCTTGATGAACTCAATGACTCGAATGCAACGTCTTTCAAAATATACCATGAATGACTCCAAGTAATATCCTTAAAATGAGCTAATGCACAGCGGAAGATTTCTTTAATACCTGAGAATAAACATGCCTTAAAGTGTCAACCAAAAGGTTGGTGAGTTCATAGGTTTATCATAACAATCATTTCAATATATTAATAGACCACAAGATTTCCGTTTATAAATATATGTACACTCGCAAGTGTATAAAAGTATTCTATAAGTTGTAGGCACCCGGTAACAAGCCTTAACGTTCATGTTTTACCCTCTGAAGTACACCAGATCAGGTGTGTTTAAAATAACCTCGAAGTACTAAAGCATCCCATAGTCAGGATGGGGTTTGTAAGGCCCAATAGATCTATCTTTAGGATTCGCGCCTACCGTACATAGACAAGTAGTTTAATGTTACCAAGCTAAGGGTATATTTCTGGTTTAAACCCACATAGAATTAGTTTTAGTACTTGTGCCTACTTCGTAAAACATTTATAAAACAGCGCATGTATTCTCAGCCCAAAAATATATATTGCAAAAGCAATTAAAAAGGGAGCAAATGAAACTCACAATACTGTATTTCGTAGTAAAAATACATATAACGTCATTTAACAAGTGCAAGGTTGGCCTCGGATTCACGAACTTATCAATATTGAGATTCAATATTGCAGGAAAGTACGTAGACGCAACGGAGATGATAAACACTAGATTGACCTCACGAGCATACCCATGAACCATACCCATCACCTCCATAGCTATAACCCATAATTTCCTTAGCTTCGACTCATTCAAAAAAAAACTATTTTGAAATCACTCGGACAGCACTCCGTCGTAATATTTTATGTATACTAATAATATCTTGAAATAATACAGAGCAAATATATATATATATATATATATATATATATATATATATATATATATATATATATATATATGTATATATAAATCGATTGAGAGAGTTTAGAGAAATATATTTTCAAATTTCAATGAAATAATGAAACCTATTGAATTCTATTTATAATAGATTTTTGAATTATTAAAGTGAATTATTAAAGTATAAATTATTAAAGTGAATTATTAAAGTATGAATTATTAAAGTGAATTATTAAAGTATGAATTATTAAAGTGAATTATTAAAGTATGAATTATTAAATTGAATTATTAAAGTATGAATTATTAAAGTGAATTATTAAAGTATGAATTATTAAAGTGAATTATTAAAGTATGAATTATTAAAGTGAATTATTAAAGTTAAAGTAAAGTAAAAGTAAAGTAAAGGTAAAGTTAAAGTATAGTAAAAGTATAAAAACTATGTATGTATAATACGCGTATAAATATATATAATATTAATTTAAATCGTTACATATATTTAATGAAATAAAATATAAATATCGTTATATTTATTATACTGGTTAAGTAATGAGTTATCAAAAGTGATTCTGGATATTTATAAAAGTTATATACGTTTTAATAATAAAGTTCTTTTTAAACTGAAAACGTCTTTGTACGTTTGAAAATAGATTAATAGAATATTATGGAAGCCAATTATCCACTAACTTTTGTCTAACTTTCGTAAATGACACTTTTTGTTTTTATTTATAAATAGCTTTACAAATTATTCTGAATATCGTTAAGAGGAATAGATTTTCTCAAATCATAGTGGACCTCTCAACAGAGACTTGTAATCATAATTCAATGTTTCTGATAATTCAATCATTTAATATATATTTTTTTAATTTCGTCGAAAATCATATTGAAACAAATACGTTCGTGTAAAGTATTATACGTTTAATACTTTATTAATATTCTCAAGTTATAATATATATACATATACATATCTATTTATATATAACGGTTCGTGAATCGTCAGAATTTGGTCGAGGTTATAATGAATGTATGAACACAGTTTAAAATTCTTGAGATTTAACTTAACAAACTTTGTTTATCGTGTCGGAATAATATAAAGATTAAAGTTTAAATTTGGTCGGAAATTTCTGGGTCGTCACAATATGCGGTTAAGATAAGGTATATTATATGCATGTCGTCGGAAAGCTAGCGAAAAATTAAGAACTTTTCATTTAGATATAAAATGGTTTCGATGAACGGTTTAGAAGTTATAGTCAACTGAATTTTAGTATTATTGTTAAAATGATTATTATTATTATCATCGTTACTATCGTCGTTATAATTATTATCTTATTATTATTATTATTATTATTATTATTATTATTATTATTATTATTATTATTATTATTATTATTATTATTATTATTATTATTATTATTATTATTATTATTATTATTATTATTATTATTATTATTATTATCATTATCATTATCGTTATTAATGAAAGGTATTATCACTAAAAATTGTTATTTTTATTATTATTACTATTGTTATTATCGTTAAAGTTATAATTAGTATTATTATTATTATCATTAAAATAATTATTAGTATTATCATTAATATTATCATAATATTTATTATTATTAGTATTATTATAATTAAAAATTAATATTAGTAACATTTAATTATTATGATTATTATTATTATCATTAATATGAACGCGATATAAAAGATGACTAAAAGCTATTAAACAAATCGATTGGGAAATAATGAATATGAGTATCATGATGAAATTAAAATATTGTAAGATATTGATTTAGATACAATTATCGTTCTTTTTATTTTTATCATTATTACTATTATTAAAAGTATCGTTAGTGTTAAAGCTATCATTTTAACAAAAATTATCATTTTAATAGAAATATCATTGTTATTATAATATATCATTATTATTATCATTTTAATAGAATTATTACTTTATATAAAATATTATTTTAAAGTTAATATTAAAAAGTATCGTAAATATTAAAGTTGTCATAATTAGAATTATCATTTTATCATAATTAATAATACCATTAGTAAATATAAATATTGTTATTATTAATAGTAAGATAATAATAATTATTATTAAAAAAAATAATACGACTTTTAATTATCATTATTATCAATATTATTTTATCAAATAAATATGAGATACAAAGATATTTTTACCACACGTAACATAATTACATTAATAATACATACCACTATATTTTATGATATTAAGTGAACTTTATAAATTTAATTACCTAAAATATATAAAAGTATATTTTATTATATATAGATTTTAATATAAATTTTTATTTATTAATAAATGACTTTTATTATTTACTTTAATAAAATCTGATAAATATATTTAAATATATATAAGACGACTATATTTAAGTTATATAATAATCATGAAAATCATTTTGAGTCAAATTGACTTTTGTTGACTTTTGTTTATTAGTCTCGAGCATTAGGATTGTGATACACTACGACTTGACCTAAATTGTTAGACAAATATTGACCAACATATAAATATATATAATTAATATAGGTTCATGAATCCAAGGCCAACCATGCACTTGTTCAATGACGTCATATGTATTTTTACTACGAAATACAGTACTGTGAGTTTCATTTGCTCCCTTTTTAAATGCTTTTACAATATATATTTTTGGGACTGAGAATACATGCGCTGCTTTATAAATGTTTTACGAAATAGACACAAGTAATCGAAACTACATTCTATGGTTGGATTATCGAATCGAATATGCCCCTTTTTAGCTTGGTAGCCTAAGAATTAGGGAAATGGCCCCCTAATTGACGCGAATCCTAAATATAGATCTATGGACCTTGACACGTCCCATTCGGGTTACGAATGCTTTAGTACTTCGATTATCATGTCCGATGAGAATCCCGAAATGATGAGGATATTCTATATGCATCCTGTTAGTTCGGTTATCAAGCTTTCACCATATGAATGATTTTTATCTCTATGCAGTTTACGAAATGTGATAGTGCTCCAAATTAACATATATTTAGTAGCAATATCCTCCCAAAATGTAAATTATTTAGTTATAATTATCCTATTTTAAGTTGTAATCATTTATATTAAATAAGTGCGAAGACAAAAGGGCGAAAACGACGATTTGAAGACGCAAATGACCAAAAAGCTCAAATGTACAAGATACAATCCAAGTGGTTCAATTTATTGATGAGAAACGTCTAAAAATGACAAAAGTACAAGTTGCGGAACGCAAAATACAAGATATTAAATTATACGAAAAGACGTTCAAAAATCCGGAACCGGGACCTGAGCCAACTATCAACGCCCGACGCAACGGACCAAAAATTACAAGTCTACTATGCATAAGAATATAATATAATATTTAAATAATTATATAAATTATTTATATATTTTATATTATATTAAATAGTGTCGGCAGACTAAAAAACAAATGAATGTGAGCTGGTGCCAGACACCATGCGATCGCATGGCCCGAAGGCACATATCCCATGCGATCGCATGGCCCAAAAAAGTTGGTCAGGTCCTATAAATAGCTAGCTTATTCGAAGAGTTTTAAAGATAATAATAATAATAATAAATATATATATATATATATATATATATATATATATATATATATATATATATATATATATATATATATATATATATATATATATATATATTATAGTATAGGGTAGTTTTATATTAGATTAGTTTGGGTTATGTAACGGTTATTTTACGGGTTTTAAAGTCGAAGCTCTGTCCGTGTAACACTACGCGATAAATAATCAATGTAAGCTATGTTCTCCTTTTTAAATTGATGTCTCGTACTTAAGTTATTATTATGCTTATTTAAGACGAAGTAATCATGATGTTGGACTAAAAATAATTAAAATTGGGTAATTGGGCTTTGTACCATAATTGGGGTTTGGACAAAAGAACGACACTTGTGGAAATTAGACTATGGGCTATTAATGGGCTTTATATTTGTTTAACTAAATGATAGTTTGTTAATTTTAATATAAAGATTTACAATTGGACGTACCTATAAATAACCATATACACTCGATCGACACGATGGGCGGGGTATTTATATGTACGAATAATCGTTCATTTAACCGGACATGGGAATGGATTAATAGTCGCTAGAATTATTAAATCAGGGGTAAAATTATGTACAAGGACACTTGGCGTAATTGTTAACAAAGTATTAAAACCTTGGGTTACACGCAGTCGATATCCTGGTGTAATTATTAAACAAAGTATTAAGACCTTGTTACAGTTTAAGTCCCCAATTAGTTGGAATATTTGACTTCGGGTATAAGGATAATTTGACGAGGACACTCGCACTTTATATTTATGATTGATGGACTGTTATGGACAAAAACCAGACGGACATATTGAATAATCCAGGACAAAGGACAATTAACCCATGGTAATAAACTAAAATCATCACGTCAAACATCATGATTACGGAAGTTTAAATACGCATAATTATTTTATTGTATTTTTCATCGTAGTTTTATTTACTCGCTATTTTATTTAACGTCATTTATTTATTGTCATTTATTTATTGTCATTTATTTTTTGCTACTTTAATTATTGTCATTTATATTTTGCATTAGGTTTTAATTGTAACTTAAAATATAAAATCGACAAACCAGTCATTAAAGGGTAAACCCCCTTTTATATATTATTAATATAATATATTTTGTACAAATATAATTGTTTAAAAATATAGTGTAAAATAAGCCAGCTCCCTGTGGAACGAACCGGACTTACTAAAAACTATACTACTCTACGATTAGGTACACTGCCTATAGTGTTGTAGCAAGGTTTAGGTATATCCCCTCTGTAAATAAATAATTAAAACTTGTGTAGTTTGTATCGCTTTTTGTACTAAAAATATATAGTATTTTCGTACCCCCACGCTGCACACATCAAGTTTTTGGCGCCGCTTCCGGGGAACTCGGCGAAACACTATATTTTATAAATATATTTGTATATCATTTTTAGAAAAAAAATATAAAAAAAAAACCAAAAATATAAAAAGAAAAACAAAAATTTTTATATTTTTAAGAGTTTGTTAAAAGTTTTATAAAGTTTCTTTATTTTTATTTTAGTTTATAAAAATATAAGTTTTATTTATATATTTTGTATTTATATAAAAACAGAAAATAATAAAACTAGAAAAAGAAAAAAAATTAAATAAAAACTCTCGGGCCCGAACACTGTAGCAGCCCAGCTCCTGGCCCGAAACCCTACCTCATGCGATCGCATTAGATTTTAACTTCAAAACCATGCGATCGCATGGCTTGAGTTGACAGTTCTGGTAACCTCAGCCGACAGTTTAGGGTTTTAATTAATTTATAATTATTATTATTATAACCCTAATTAGGTTAGTTTATTTAATTATTAGTTTTAGTTTTATTTAATTAATTTGTATTTTTAGTTTAATTAGTTTTAATAAATTATAAAACTAATACTTTTATAAAATAAATAATATAAAAATAATATTTTTATAAAAATTGTACTTTTTACAACTTTAAGTTTATTTTTATATTTTGTATCTTTTTATTTGTTTTAGTGTAATATTTGTATTTTTTTTTTTACTCGTATTTAGTTTTAATATAGTTTTTACCATAGTTATTTTTATATCTAGATTTTTAGGCTTTGCCGTAAAATCCCTGAAGTGCTTTTTCTTTAGACTAAGACTTAGGTGCTTTAGAATTTTGCGACGCTGTTTATAAATTTTAGTACCTTTTTAAATTATTGCCATTTTGGGATATAGTATTCCTTTTAAGCTTTAATATTTTTAGACGCAACTTTTAATTCTTAGTTTTTAGTTCCTTTTTAAGTTTTGACGCGCTACTTTCTTATTTTTATTTTTCGACGTTTTTCGACGCGCTCTTTTTCTTTCTTATTTCTCACCGATCTAGTTTTTAGGATATAGAATTTTCTATTTCTTCTCTAAAATTTCAAAAACGAAAAATTATTTTAAGCGGTTAAATTGATAGACATCCAAATTTTCTGCTTCGTAGTAATAGTTGGATTTGTTAGTGGCTGAGTTGTGAGCTTCCGATTTAAAGGGTTCTGGCTCCCTGCTGCATCTATTGGCTATTCGAAACGTGGGCAAAAGCAAAAAAGTCTATTAATTTGATAACTTATATAATTTTTATTTTTATAACTAATAGGATAATTAAGTAAATGCACCACATTGTAGCTAAAATTTGGTAATAAGCGCATTATGGAAAATCTCGAGAATATTTTGGAAACTCTTTATGACATCCGAAATCAATTTAATCAATACTCTCAAACGGGTGTTGATGACAATTCGTTCGATCAATCTTGGATCACGAATGACGAAACAATAACTGGTTGTGAAATCTGTGGAGATTATCACTCAACATGGGAATGTTATTATTACGTTCCTATGGAAAATTACGCACCCACGGACTGAATGGAATGATTATGAAGAATACAATTCAAATTGGGATTATTCCCAAGAATATTTCCAAACTCAACAACCAGTAGAAGAGGAAAATTACGTGTCTGAAAATTTATTAGACAATATGAAAATCAAACTCGAAGAACTCAATGCTCAAAATGAACAAATGTGAGAGTTTGTAAACCGGCAAGCTGAAACTCTATCAGACTACACACCTGTTGATCTGAGGAGTATTGTGCAAGAAAATCTCATATCATCGAATTTTGATGAATTCGAGAGCTCCAAAATCACCAACTATCCCGATGATACTTTTTATTAAGTCTTACCAATTTCACAACATAATGACACATTAGCCTCTACCGACGAAATCATCAATCCATCAATGGATGATGAAGAAGAAGTAAGGGTGACAAATTGGTACTCTTGGGAAAACGATAACGTTGAAAATTTTACCCCCGAGGCCAAACCGAAATTCACCATTCCACAACCTTCCAACCCAATATTCTCAATAGACGAGTCATCTACCGAAGATGAACTACGAGCTGTAATAGATAATGACACCTCGGATTTCACCCAATTGGGTAATAGAGGTGAAAACTTTGATCTCGAGAATGAACGGAAGGAAACGTTAGAAATTGTCCACCCTATAATATGTATGTCGGTGTATATCGATCCATTTGACCAAGAACCAGAAAAGAGACATATCCATTTACTAAAAGCTACACTTAAAAAAGAATTAGGTAGTGACGATCGGGTGGATCTAAACTTTAAATCCATTGATATAATATATACCACCCGAGATGTAAATAACTGGCTCACTATTTTAATTCGTGGAACTTATTCTACCGATTTCACATGTCGTCAGCTAAGTGTGGGGAAGTCTAACCCCACTTAACGTTAAATTAGGGGTTCGGGTTAATGCATAACTCATTAATAAAAATGCATGATTAGAGTAAAAGACGCTTTTTCAAATATTAGTAAACAGTTCAGAAAAGCAGCCGTTTTAAAAAAAAAACATGTGTGATAAAACAAGAAGGAATGAACGATGAGACGCGCCATCTATCATTCGACGAGCTTTATAATTACAAACTGGGTATTTTCAATCACTTTTCTACACTAATCACCCTCATGAATTTATAATTATAGTCTGATTTCATGCAAATGAGGGCATTGCATGATCTTAAGTGTGGGGAAGGGTTATAAATTCTCTCGGGTTTACACTTGGTTTTATTTGCCAAATTTTGTGAAAATTTGAAAAATTTTCAACTAAATGAATTCAAAATCATGTTTATACATATTTATGAACGATGAAAACTAGGTGTTAATACCGAAATTATCGTTACCTCGGAAAGGACATAAATTGAGAAACAATCCAAAACGCTTGAATTCATTTAAAATGGAATATAAGAGAATAAAAAGGCAAAGAACATAATAAATAAAAGCCAAGTGTGGGGAGAATATACCAAGTTATTCAATAAAAAATTATCTATCACATGTTTCCGTAAAGTTATTGCAGGTGCTTTTGTTTTGGACTAAATTAACTGTTTTACCCGATGAAAGAAAAGAAAATATGGATCTACACGATGAATCAATTCCATCATTAAAAGGAAGTAAAGTCTTTCAAAAAAAAAGAAACGCGCTTCTTGATTTAGGTCAAGAAGTTGTCGTCCAGACCAGCTGTAGGTTGACGAAAAACCTAGAAAAGTCATTACTAAAATCAGCAGGAAATCCACGGACCTCAGCATCAAACAGGGTCGCCAAGTGGTCAGATTTATCCTAACCATGAGAAGGATTTATCTCGTAAAATGGGGAGGGCGCCGTGCAAATTAGCTTGATAAGAATAATGAATCAGACCCCCAGAAAGGATAATCTCCTTTAAAGATTAAAAATCAGCATTTAAGCCTGATATTACTCAATCCTTGAGATTGACTTTAAAGATTGAGAATTACAAACTCATGGAATTCAATGATATCTAAACTCGAGCTTGAATGAGAAAATATTTTGATCAAAATTAAAACCGATTTGTTTTCTGAAAACCCATTTTCAATGCGTTCATTACCATTGAACGTAAAATCCTGAGAATTCACCTGGAATTCATTAGGTCACCTGAACCAAATTGGGTGTCAACCGTAAGAATGGTGGTTGCATAGCATGGTCAAAGACAGGACCTTGTGCCAGACCAAAATACTATAGGGTGAACTTTACTATTGCTCCTACAAAGGATAGTAATTGCATCCGACACGTTTTAGACCATGAACAAATGCATGTCATTAGACATTGCCTTAACAGTTTCTTGTTCATCGCTTTCCTTTACAACCGGACGGTAGTTTACCGAAAGGTAATATACGGGACAAGTATACTGGACGTGTTGCTTTCCCAATACAAGGTTAGCAAGTGGATGACACAAAACCATAAGTTTTGAGCTAAAATTTTCAAATCTGAAACCCACAAAACCCACAAAAACATTTTGCAAACACCGGTGAAGAAAAACTTATCTAGGGTAAAAGCTAGAATGAACTTTCAAAAGATCAAATGTTTTCATAAAGATCCAATTTCCTTAAAGGATCTAAATTTTTATAGTCATGTGGGACTGTAAACCACAACGTTACTACCATTGTTCATACCGCCGTATAGAAATCACTGATGTACAAAGTGTGAAGAATAAAGAAGTGATTCGTGTGATTTAATTTCAAGTTCTGTATTGCTTGAGGATAAGCAACGTTCAAGTATGGGGATATTTGATAGTGCTCCAAATGAACATATATTTAGTAGCAATATCCTCCCAAAATGTAAATTATTTAGTTATAATTGTCCTATTTTAAGTTGTAATCATTTATATTAAATAAGTGCGAAGATAAAAGGGCGAAAATGACGATTTGAAGACGCAAATGACCAAAAAGCTCAAATGTACAAAATACAATCCAAGTGGTTCAATTTATTGATGAGAAACGTCTAAAAATGATAAAAGTACAAGTTGCGGAACGCAAAGTACAAGATATTAAATTATACGAAAAGACGTTCGAAAATCCGGAACCGGGACCTGAGCCAACTATCAACGCCCGACACAACGGACCAAAAATTACAAGTCTACTATGCACAAGAATATAATATAATATTTAAATAATTATATAAATTATTTATATATTTTATATTATATTAAATAGTGTCGGCAGACTAAAAAACAAATGAATGTGAGCTGGTGCCAGACACCATGCGATCGCATGGCCAGAAGGCACATATCCCATGCGATCGCATGGCCCGAAAAAGTTGGTCAGGTCCTATAAATAGCCAGCTTATTCGACGAGTTTTAAAGATAATAATAATAATACTCCTGTAATAATAATAATATATATATATATATATATATATATATATATATATATATATATATATATATATATATATATATATATATATATATAAATATATATATATATATAGTATAGGGTAGTTTTATATTAGATTAGTTTGGGTAATGTAAAGGTTATTTTACGGGTTTTAAAGTCGAAGCTCTGTCCGTGTAACACTACGCGATAAATAATCAATGTAAGCTATGTTCTCCTTTTAAATTGATGTCTCGTACTTAAGTTATTATTATTCTTATTTAGACGAAGTAATCATGATATTGGACTAAAAATAATTAAAATTGGGTAATTGGGCTTTGTACCATAATTGGGGTTTGGACAAAAGAACGACACTTGTGAAAATTAGACTATGGGCTATTAATGGGCTTTATATTTGTTTAACTAAATGATAGTTTGTTAATTTTAATATAAAGATTTACAATTGGACGTACCTATAAATAACCATATACACTCGATCGGACACGATGGGCGGGGTATTTATATGTACGAATAATCGTTCATTTAACCGGACACGGGAATGGATTAATAGTCGCTAGAATTATTAAATCAGGGGTAAAATTATGTACAAGGACACTTGGCGTAATTGTTAACAAAGTATTAAAACCTTAGATTACACGCAGTCGATATCCTGGTGTAATTATTAAACAAAGTATTAAGACCTTGTTACAGTTTAAGTCCCCAATTAGTTGGAATATTTGACTTCGGGTATAAGGATAATTTGACGAGGACACTCGCACTTTTTATTTATGACTGATGGACTGTTATGGACAAAAACCAGACGGACATATTGAATAATCCAGGACAAAGGACAATTAACCCATGGTAATAAACTAAAATCATCACGTCAAACATCATGATTACGGAAGTTTAAATAAGCATAATTATTTTATTGTATTTTTCATCGTACTTTTATTTACTCGCTATTTTATTTAACGTCATTTATTTATTGTCATTTATTTTTCGCTACTTTAATTATTGTCATTTATATTTTGCATTAGGTTTTAATTGTAACTTAAAATATAAAATCCACAAACCAGTCATTAAACGGTAAACCCCCTTTTATATATTATTAATATAATATATTTTGTACAAATATAATTGTTTAAAAATATAGTGTAAAATAAGCCAGCTCCCTGTGGAACGAACCGGACTTACTAAAAACTATACTACTCTACGATTAGGTACACTGCCTATAGTGTTGTAGCAAGGTTTTGGTATATCCCCTCTGTAAATAAATAATTAAAACTTGTGTAGTTTGTATCGCTTTTCGTACTAAAAATATATAGTATTTTCGTACCCCCACGCTGCACACATCAAAATGTCTGATATGAGATGATGTTTATGAAAAATGAAATGAAAATCTTGTGGTCTATTAAATTAATGGAAATGATTATTATGATAAACTAATGAACTCACCAACCTTTTGGTTGACACTTGAAAGCATGTTTATTCTCAGGTATTAAAGAATCCCGCTGTGCATTTGCTCATTTTAAGGATATTACTTGGAGTCATTCATGACATATTTCGAAAGACGTTGCATTCGAGTCGTTGAGTTCATCAAGATTATTATTAAGTCAATTATAGTTGGATGTATTATGAAATGGTATGCATGCTGTCAACTTTCGATGTAAAGAAAGTTTGTCTTTTAAAAATGAATGCAATGTTTGTAAAATTTATCATATAGAGGTCAAATACCTCGCGATGTAATCAACTATTGTGAATCGTTTATAATATATATGAACGAGTCCTTTCATTAGCCTTGCTGTTCCGGTCGTATTCTTGTTAACTTAACCTTTTTTTATTTTTCGATGACAAGATTTTATTTACAAAGTATGTGTTATTTTTGCTAAAAATAAAATACCCTATATTGATCATGTGGTCTATTCACTAAACATGTGGTTAATTTTCATTAACGTTTTAATAAATCAATTATTATGTTACATTAATTATTTACAATAATACTATATTTATAAATTAAGCGTAATAATTATCTACGCTATACATATAAATTAAGCGTAATGATTGTAAATTTATTGAAATATCAAGATCAATAAAGTGTATCTTGTTAAAATAACTCATGAATTTTTTTAACGACTTTTAAAGTTGTTGTTAACGTGTATAAAAATATAATATAATTTAATGATTGTCACTTTTAAAATTAAGATATAACCACTGTGTATAATACTCTTAGGCGCGTTATCTAGAAGAGCACTCCTTAGTAAATCCAAGACTTAATCAAGGTTAAATTATTAAATTAGCCTTTATTATACGCTTACGGTATAGTCACTTCATCCTAAAATTAATTATTCTCCCATTTTGATTTTGAAAAGTTTTTTTTTTTTCAATTTTAACTTAAATTTAAGTATTTTTGTTTTATTACTGTATATAATATTTGATTGATAATATTTATATGACTGAATTGAGTTTTATATGTGTTTTCATTAATATAATTTTATAGTGAATTTTGTATCTGAAACTTTCTGATGAAATTATAGGTTGCACCTTAATTATAATTAGTCTTTTTTATCCTTTAAAGTGAACTGTGTATTTTATATTAATACTATTATTTATTATTCTTAAATAACTGTGTTCGTAAGCGAATGAAATTAATGACGAATTCGTGGCCAAACAGAAAATAAAAATTGAATTGTAATAGAACGAATAAGAATAATACGCAAACCTTCGCGGTTATGCTCTTTATTCACGTATCAAATAAGAATAATAATCCACAAAAAAAACTAAGTAGGAAAGTTTTCCTACGTTCACTATAAATAAACAAACTAAACAAGAGATAAACTTAAACTAAAGATAAAGATAAAGATAAGATCAAATTATTTAAATTTATATTTAAACTCCTACTAAATTTTCAATTGTTGGTAGCCGATCTTATCCTTGTCCCCGTTTTAATTTGTGACTTCCTGCCACTTTCACAATACAGCCTTTCCAATCCGTGGCCCCCATAAAACACATATCCATAAGACCAAAAATATATGTAGGGGAAATAATTACTTGGCCCAACTTAGTCTTTTCAATAGCCAAATAATAATTTGTAAGTCCAAGCAAGCCCATTAACTATTCCTGTAGCCCAACACTTGATATTCGATCGGATCCTACATCATTCTCCCCTTCTTCAGAAAGACTCGTCCTCGAGTCTAAAACTTCAACTGAAATATTCAAATGATCCTCAAGAACTGTATGAATAATGTTTCCAACATCACAAAGATCCGTATATTTCTCTTTAATAAGCCTTTTGACCCAAGGTTTGCCCTCAATATTTCCTAGATCAGTATTATTCAAACCCACACCAATCTTTTTGAAATTGTTATTCAAATCAAAATCAACATCTTCATTATACATGTTGATGTCTTTATTGGTGACTACCTCCAAATCACTTTCATCATCAGATTTAGAAAAAGAAAAAAATTCCTCTCCATCAACGTCAGTATCATAAATAGGGACGGTATCTTCAACCACACAAAGTTCAGAAACGTACTCCATGTTAAAAACTTGATCAACCGAATCAACAAAATCATCCGGTTGAGGCTTTCTTGAAAATTCAAGATTTTCAAGCTTCATCTCTATATTACGCAAGAGATGTTTCATGTCTTCCAACTCTTGAAACTTGCGATTCAATCTCTCGAACTCAGCTTGTTTAGCCATGCCTGAAATTTGATACCAAATAGTGTAAAAAGGACCGGGCTAAACAATGATAAAAATGGATAGTGATTAAACCTTCTCGGTTTAATATTTGGAGCAAACCTTCACTGTTCAATAAACCTTCACGGCTTATGTTTATTAACGTAAATCAATATTCATAACCCACTTACAATTGTTTTTGGTTACAACTTAAATAGCAAAATAGAAAAGGATAAACTTTAAACAAAGATATATTCAAAGTAAAAGATAACTTGGAGTTGAATTCAGATCAAACTCTCTTATTCCCACGTGACTAGCAAGATGATTCTTATCCATTTCCTTTTCACATATCCTTATCATCCAATTTCCATTCTCTGACCAACACTTTTAGCCCACTTTAAACTTTGTGGCCCAACATTAATACCATCCATGTACCTTACCATCGTTATTGGACCTGGACAACCCGTATATGCATCATCCTCATTTTCTTCAAAAAGACTCATCCTCGAGTCTACATCGTAGCAACTACCACCAAAAAATTGTGACAAAACATTAATATTAAAATTGGCCGAAATATTGTGATGATCCAGGACGTCAATCATGTATGTGTTGTTAATTTTTTCCAACACATAAAAAAGACCATCAACTGTCTCATCTTCACTCTCATGACCGATTGACATGTTCAACCCGTCCTCTTGTTCAACCCAAATAATGAAAGAAATCGTGGCCAAACAGAAATAAACAAATAAATTGGATAACTCGTACAAAAAAGCCGTAGGCTATTTTTTTAATAACAAAATATCAACTGAGTTGTTCAATGGAAAATAAGCAAATATATATGTTGTCTACGGAATATTCCAGAAGCAACAATTATTCCAACTCTTAGCTAACAAGATAAGAATTAAAAATTAAAGATAAACATGAAACATAAAAATTAAAAATCAATTCCAAGTTGATTCCAAATCTCCAGCTACTTTCATTCGTAGGTCAACCAGGCCCATTCCACCATGTTTTGGACCACCCATTAGTATTTAAGCCCAATTCTACATCATTTCCCCATTCTTCGAAAAGACTCGTCCTCGAGTCTACATTATCGACATATGATGACAAATTAGCACCATTAAAAGTGACCAAACCATTGTAATGACCCGGAAGCTCATTATATACATCGTAATTAATTTTTCCTTTCACATGTAAAGGACCATTAGTTGTTTCCTCTTCACCTTCCTCTTCCTTAAGTTCAAAAAAAGAAAAAGATTCTTCACCCTCAGTATCATAGATGGATTCGGTATCATAGATGGATTCTCCATCCTCACCATCTGTATCATAGATGATTTCTGAATCGATTCGTTCTAAATCGTATAGCGCATGGAATCGTTATTGGTTCAGTTCCAACTCGGCAATTCGCTTATATAATCGTTCAATTTCTGCATTTCGAGGGTCTTCGTTACCTCTTTCGGCGTGTCTACGATTATCCCCATCGCTGCCTCGATCGGCGGTTCTGCAATAGCCTCCTCGATAACCTCCACGAAATATTGTTTGGCCAAAACCTGAGCTCTGGATACCAAATAATGACGAATTCGTGGCCAAACAGAAAATAACAATTGAATTGTAATAGAACGAATAAGAATAATACGCAAACCTTCGCGGTTATGCTCTTTATTCACGTATCAAATAAGAATAATAATCCCAAAAAAACTAAGTATGAAAGTTTTCCTACGTTCACTATAAATAAACAAACTAAACAAGAGATAAACTTAAACTAAAGATAAAGATAAGATCAAATTATTTAAATTTATATTTAAACTCCTACTAAATTTTCAATTGTTGGTAGCCGATCTTATCCTTGTCCCCGTTTTAATTTGTGACTTCCTGCCACTTTCACAATACAGCCTTTCCAATCCGTGGGCCCCATAAACACATATCCATAAGACCAAAAATATATGTAGGGGAAATAATTACTTGGCCCAACTTAGTCTTTCCAATAGCCAAATAATAATTTGTAAGTCCAACTTTAGCAAGCCCATTAACTATTCCTGTAGCCCAACACTTGATATTCGATCGGATCCTGCATCAGAAATTTTCTCAATTTAGGTTACCAATGAAGGTGAGTAGTTTTACTCTGATGTATATGCAACGTAATTGTTTTATTCAGTGATCATTTTAGACTATTTTTTCGTCCACCTCAAAATTTGTTGTTAGTGAAATTAAACTTAGAGAATTTTTGCGAGTATGTCATGATATCGACTGCTATGTGAAGGAAATAATTATTATGTTGTCTTTAAAGTTTTGAGCTAAAGTAATGTATATACTGAAACACTTGGCCATATGTTCCATAAAAAGATTGCTTAAAGTAACATTGTGCTATTTAAAAGCCGGCCCAAATGATTAAGTGGTACACTTTAAGCATAAGACAAGAAAAATGTGTGTAGATTTTCTAATTGCAATTATTTATGTACTCGTAATAGTTTGTAAATTATGGACAAAAAGGAAATATTGAAAGTTGATTTGCATTTTTTTTCTTTTCGTAAAGTATTAACGTAGCACAAAATCCACGTGAAATGTGTTTGGATCACTCTTTTGTCACATCACAGGTTGATTAAAAAGTAACCCATCTAAATTCTTAAATTTGTCTGGTTTAATTTATTGTATCATCTTAATATAAGATACTACTAATCGTTGTTACCTGCTTGCTTATCATGTGCATGCCTTGATATATGCGTGTCTTTCGAAAACATTTTAATATGGCAATTAATCTTTAAAACAATATCATTTGCATTCTTATATTTCCTTCTTTAATATAAGGCTGGTTATAATTTTGTTTTGTATACATCCAATTATTCTATCACTCGTTTCGTGTTGGAAATTATGGGTTATTTGAGTTTATGTTTTGGAAGGATTTTCTATTATCGCGATTACAAAATTCGTGTACTAATAACTAAATTTAACTATTAAGAAAAAATTGTTGCCATCACACATGTTCTAAAGGGAAGAAAACTTTATAACAATATTTAGACGAGTTGTTCTCTTTTTTTATTTTGTTAAAGTGAAGTGATGTTTTAAAAACATAACTTTTTTATTCTTTTTTACTTTGGTATATTATATGTATATTTAGAGAAAAGGGCATCATTTTGCAATATCGTGATAAGTAATTAAAGAGTTGGTATGTCATCAAAACAAGTGTAACTTATTAGGTGATTTTGCTATAATAAGTGAAGTTGTCATCATATTGTATGTTACTCCGTATTAGCTAACTTGCATGATAATGTTACTCCGTATTAGCTAACTTGCATGATATTATAATTATAATTATATCCAAAATTAACAAACTTGATTGACATGAAACAAGACCATACAATATTTTTGGTGTACTAACTAGAAAAGACAAAATTATAATTTTACACCCTTGCACTTCCTTTGAAATTGTCACAAACAATCATAAGACTTTAGTAAATTCTTGTATTATCCAACAAGATGGACTCATATAATACCAAAAACTTTGAATGAAAAGGAATTAGTTAGAAATGTTTTTATAAATTAAATGTTTGATCACAAGCTATATGCATAATGCATGATTCTTTTGAATTCAATTTGAACCTCTCTGAATAATGTTCATAATTGAAAGTGCAATAGCAGACAATTCAAAAGTTGCCCTATTTCTCTTAGTTAATGGAGAAACAACACCTTTCTTTTGCTTAAAACCATCTTCACAAGTGGTAGTAGCATCCATTACGGAACTTATTTGGACATTCGCGTCAAAGTAGTGTTTCGAACTATAACTCTTCATAGCGTTTTTAATACCGGGAATGGCGTCCGAATAAAGCTCAAAACAATCATTCAAACATGACTTTACATAAGGATCGATTTTCGTGTTGTTCTTGAGCAATTGTTTGATGTAACATCTAGTGTCAGTAACGTTATACCTCGTTAGCCTAATGGACATCATTCCGAGCCCTTCAAGGTTGGCACAATGACTAGCCGGTGCCGCTTGTAAAGAAGTGGTGCAAAATTGTAGGTTTACATTAGGGTCTTGTTTTGAGGAGGTTTTACAAGTATCATAGATGAGGTTTTGGCCATTGATCATAGAGATGAAAAATAAGAAATATAAAAGAAATGGAAGAGAGAAAAAAGATGAACTCATTTCTCTTGTGTGGTTTTAGGGTGAATATTGTGTCTTGGTTTTCTTCTTAACAATGAGAGTATTTATACAAAGAGAGGATGGGAAAAGGGTATGTTTGAGAAAAATTTGGATTTTTTGTGAAATATGTAAGGAGTGTTTGAAAGTTCTAGTTAAAAACAAGAAACGGACCAAAAAGAAAAAGGAAAAGGAAAAACAATTGTTGATGTCCTCAAGAAAACGAGATATATATATATATATATATATATATATATATATATATATATATATATATATATATATATATATATATATATATATATATATATATATATCACTTGGGTTATCATTGTTTACATTTTATGGTGTATACAAGTCTATAGTACTATTTAGTACGGTACAAACCGGAATATTGATTTATCCATCATACCATGCCTAACGCGCCGTCACTACCACCAACTGAGCTGATATTGCATTGGAAACGCTGGGTAACGCCGGTAACGCGGCGTCACCGGTGACATTTCGCCGGCTTCAGTCACATGAGAAACTGAGTATTTTTTGGCATTAGGGTCTACTAGACGTGTCATTATTGGGTCAAAAATATATTCGTTGAATTCAAACGAATATATTAACGTTTGTATTTTTTTTTTATTCCAAAAATACTTATTTTTCAACTATAAATTACTCCACTTCTCATTTTCAATTCATATTTCATTTCTTATATCTAAATCATATTTCAATTATCATTTCTTATCAATTATCATTACTAAGAAAATATAACAAAAAATGGGGTGTGTGAGAAAGAATATGAGGAGAGAGAGAGAGAGTGAGGAGTGAGTGTAACAATGGAAGAGCGAATAGGATGCGAAACTGGTACAACGAGCGACTACACGATCGATTAGTGATGTGTTGCACCAAATACTCTTAATTATAACTAGATTTAAATACCACAACAAGCACACACAACTAACGAGCAACTAAGTCCCGGTCATTATAGCACTTTTCATGTAAGCATTCAAGTCAAGTTCGTCCCAAGAGAGTAGGTCAATTGAATATTGAAACTATAATTGTACTAGTTTGATTGGGGGGTTTTGATTGATTTTAACCACTGTTGCAAAACACCCCGTCTCGAGCCGTCTCGACGCCCGTTGCGACGGTTTGGTGACTAGCCCGTCCCGTCTCGATGAAAACCGTCTAATATGACAGACAACGGTCAAAATTTGGGTCAAAGTTGAAAAAAATCAGGTCAAAGTCTCTCAAAATCCGGAAAATCCAGAAAGTCAGTAAAATCGGTCAAACGTATTTAAGTTTGAATTTTCCGTATTATATTAACGATGATACCAATTATGAGTACATATTAGTCAATTAAAGTTTTTGGCTTCAACATATATACACATATATATATTTATATACTTATATATTTAAAAGTCACCTTTGGTCAACGTCCATCTCGACACCCGTCTCGAACGTCTCGACCTTTTTAGGACCCAACCGTCTCGACCCCGTCTAATGTCTTTTGCAACCTTGATTGATTTTAACTAACAACTAAATATCGAAATAAAAATTAAGTAATTAAATAGTGTCCACTTATCTAATTCACCCTTATGCTTGGATTGCCTCGTTTTATCCCAATTGTTATCACATTCTTTGTTGAACTATTAGATGTTTAATATCACTAGTAAACCTTAATCAAGTTACACTTTGCAAACTCACATAAGCATCGAATTACAAGATCAAGTTTAACATGAGATGTCATTGAGATTATGTTTGGACTAAAATCACTTAAAATCTCTTAGTAATCAAAATCACTTAAGAAAACTAAGCACCACTAATTTTGACTAAGAACACCTTGAAAACCAATATAATTAGAGGACACAATCACTTATAATCATTTTCTTGATTGTCTAGATCATGCAAACATGTTGAAATACAAATTGAATCTCATTAGAAATCACTTGCTAATGATCAACAACTCATATAATTAAAGTTAAGTTCAAAACAATAACTAGCAATGGATCATTAGCTAACTCAATAATAATTTCTCAAGTATTTCATTCAAACAACAATTATTCAATTAATTTGGGGCTAATCCTTACATTAGAGTTTCATAGATAAGCAAACACAATCAAATTAGCCAAGCATGGCTAAACAAACACTAATCAAAGACAAAATGTCACAAATAAACTTCATGTTCCAACTATTACAAGTATTCAAATGAAAACAATGAAGATAAATGTGGAGATTACAACCCAATTGGTAAAATGATGTAGATCTAACACTAAACTTTCTTGAGCTTGAGCTTAATCCTCCAAATTAGCCTTAATCTCCCACTACATGATAAAATTAGGATAAAAACCGAGATAAAACTGCAGCTCCCTCATTGAAACCCTATCTTTTTCCTTTTATAGGTGCAAATTTCAGCACTCAAAACAGCGTAGGTGTGCCGCACCTACTAAATGGTGCGCCGCACCATTGTACAGGGGCCAGGTGCTCTGCACCTGGCAAGTGGTGCACCGCACCTTATAACGTGCAGATCCTTCCTCATGTTCTAAAGTGATTTTCTTGAATTCCTTTGATATGGTGCGCCGCACCTTTACACTGCACTTTCAGAAACTTCATTTTCTCACTTGAAATTGCATATTTGCATCTTCCTTGTACTTTCAATCATGTCCTGCACTTTGGTTCACTAATATGGCTAAATTTTGGTCAATTTTGCACCAAGATGGGTTTTTAGCCTTGAACCAACGCAATTGCACAAATATCCATCTTTCGAACTAAAACGAGTGAAACGATGAAGATATTGTGAGGTAAAACATGTGTAAATCGAGCAATATCAATTAGCAAGGATTTTTGGAATCCAATTGACATCATACATGTTTTTCAATTTCCCGGATAGTTGGAATGTTGAAGATTTATGGAAGACATTCATATCATTCGGTGAACTAAGAGATATTTACATGGAAAGTAAAAGACTGAGCAATGGTGGTCGATTTGCTTTCGTTAAATTTGGCAATGTCAGGAAATCTGATCACCTACTAGGGGATCTCCAAAAAATCACCTTTAGTAGTCCACCTATCAGAATCTTCAAAGCCAAGGAATTGGAGGGTGATATAGAAGAACTCAACCTGCTCAAAGCTTACACAACGAGGCTCGACAAAGGTATGGTAACGCGTATAGGGATGATCATAGGTTTTCTGATGTCGCAAGATTCCATCAGGAAGACTTAAAGGAAAAACTCAAGAACGGAAAATGGAAGATTTGCGAGTTAAACTTACAAAGAGAAAAGAAGAGAACAAAGAAGTGAATGGTCATGAGAGTAAGCAGGTGAATGGTCAGGTGGAAAAAAAAGGCTGAAAATATGAAGTATGCAGATGAAAGAACGATCACTGTCAAAGAACATAATAATAATCTGCTCGGGATATCTATTAATTGTAATCTCAAAAGTGTATATTTACTAATCCAGATTGAAGACTTATGCAAAGCGAAAGGGTTGAAAAACTTCACTTTATAACACATTGGAGGATTGGATATGCTAGTGGTGTGTGAATTGTCCAAAATAGCATATAATATCATCAAGAACACAAACCATGGCATGCACAGCTGGTGCAATCACGTAGGGGTTTTAGATAATTCATATAGGTCACCTGGAAGATTAGTTTAGATCAGTATATATGGAGTTTCAGTAACTTTTTGGAATGAAGATACCTTCAAGTCAATAGCAGGGTGGTGGGAAAGGATCATGGAGATGAAAATTGTTCCATTGAAAATTAAAATCAAAATCTCACCTCTGGAAGTATTCTAGTTCATGTCTATAGTAGCATTGTTCAATCCGATGGTTGGGTTAAACTATTTGATGGTAATAACATGTGTTATATTAAGATCGTGGAAGATGCAAAAAGGAGAGCTCCCAATGTACGGCGCCGTAAATTGATATTTCCACTCTTGAGGGTTAAAATATAGGGTTATGTAAAGACAATGCAGTTAACGAAAGTGATGTGGATCCTATCCCTATTGGACCGACACATAAGGATCAAAATGATGATACATTGGGTTGTGATGGGGACAATATGGGCTATGGCGATGTGGGCCTTACTTCGAACACAAAAGTGAATCAATCAAGCCCAGTAAACAATGACATCATTAACAATAAAGAGAAAGAACATATTGGGCCTGTATCAACACCCGTTAAGGACCAATTTAAGAGTGTGGTTGGGTCAAACCCAAATGTTAAAACTTAGAGAGAAATAAAAGGGATTGTTGTTGGACGAATTTAAGAAGATGGAAGTCATCTTCCCGTATGATGAATATCAAAAACGCTGCAAGGAACGTTAGGGCAGACAAGGAACCAGTCTGTTCCAGATGCACCTCATGTATTGAGAAAAGCAATCTTTCAATTCCCATGTTTAATGGGGGCAAGAGCAAGAAGTCAAAAACAAGCAGGCAAGGGGACTCTGTAAACATGATCGAAGCTAATACTAAGTCTGGATCCTCTTGATCGTTTAAAACACTCAATTTTGAAGAGGTTTATGACTTTGGTTACCGTCTAGGTTTATAATGGCAAAGGAAACCCATTACCCAGAACATCATTAGAAGACTTGCAAGTGCCCATCAGAAGCTCATTCATCAAAACAATTGGTATATGACTTTGGTTACCGTCTAGGTTTATAATAACATGTGAATTTTAAATAATATTTTATATAAGCAGTCACTTAACAAATTGATAGAGCATATATTTTAAATGCTAATGTCATGATAAATTATTAGATTAATATGGTAAATCATTAAAATCACCTAAGAAAATGAAAACTCGGCATCAGCAACATGACATCATTATCATCCACAAATTGTATATAAGTTATATTATTAAATTAAAATAAATTAATTACAAATGTTGTCTATATGATTTAGTTCAGATTGCCAAACTGAGTCCTTAATTTTCTTAATCTGAATCATACTTATCCCTAAAACGGATGTCATCTTTTTGTGAGAAAACTAGAACTTTATAACGAAAGGAATTTTATTAAAAAGATGAAAACCTAAGTACGATACAAACCAAACCGGCTACCTAAGTCCAAAAACAAAAAGAGAGGCGCAACAAACGAACAAATCAAACTAGCAAACTAACTAAAACCAACCAACCAAGGATGACCACTCCGGAACAAACAAAGCAAAATAAGACAAGATACCCTAACAATTAACACGTCAAACAATTCGCTAACTCTACAACAGACTGGAGAAAGGCAACAACAAAAAAAAAAAAAAAAAAAACATACGCTTCACATTCCATCAACATTGAATTTTCTTAGCTCATCACCATGAATTTTTCTATGTTTAGCCCTTCTTTAATTTTGGGTTTGGTTTAGAAGTCGTATTCGAATTAATAATCTTTCCTTCCACCCACCAAACTTTAAAGTCTTTCGTAGCATCCTCTAAAAAGCTAGAGTAATTACCCAAAGATGAACCAACTTTGCCAACACTTTAAAGAACCGAAGAGAAATCGATCAATTTTGATATTAACATTAAAGGGCTCGACGAAAGAGAAAGTCTTGGCATTAAGAAAACAGAGTTAGCTGTGAAATAAAGTACAAGTCTCCACTTCACTTACTCCTTGAACATTAACCGACTTATTACCACCATCTAATACAACACTAGAAGCTCGTTAGGTTGCCGGGTTGTTTTTGACATTAGATGGTTCTTAATTAATCTCTTGTATGCGTTTTGATGGGCTCCCTCTTTAGTTTTCACTCCCTTGTTTGATCGTTATTTTTTTGTTTGGGTGTGCATTTCCTTTGTTCTAGTTGTAGTTGTTAGGATTTAGGACCCAAACAAGACAAGTGATTTATACTAATCACTAACTCACGAACGACAAACGAATAATTAAAGCAAAACGATAAATAAACGACACAGGATTTAACGTGGTTATATCCCAACTCCAAAACACGGAGAAGGGTTTAGTCTATGGGCGCAAATCAGAGATTTTTCACTATTAATTTCGTGCACAAATGTTAGGGTTACAATTGGGTGTTTATATAGGCATATCTAAACAAGGAAACAACTTAAAGAGCAAGAAAACGCGTTTTTCCTCGCCAGGCTACCGGATAGGCTTAAGCCGCGCCGTGGCTGGAGGAGCCGCGCCGTGGCTTAAAGCATGATTTCAAAACTAACAGCATTGACCTTCGAGCCTCAATCCAAGTGTTGAGCCATGACGCGCCTTAATGAGTCACGGCGCGCCTTAACACTAAAACACATTTTTCTTGTTGTTTTGATATCCTTCACACATCCAACAATCTCTCACTTGAAGGATGATCTAAACACAGCCCATTTTATCAACCCATACTCGATCATCTGTCTCGATGTAATAACCCGCCTTTTTTCGTTAATTTATTTTAACGCTCGTCTTTTTTTTTATAGATAATATCTTCCTTTATCTAAATTCGTAGCTTCTGTTAACTAACGTTCTTAATATTCCCGTTATTGGATTTTAACATCTTCCGTTTACTCTCGCGTATTTAAAATAATTGGTTTAGTTAATCCACACACTCGCTTTTAAACTCGAGGGACTAAAGTTGCCAACAGACCAAACTAATTGACTAGGTCAACTAGTCAAACCCCTCCTCCCCACCATTCATTTGATTTTCTTTTCTTTTCTCTTTTTGTCTCATTTACTACTTCCATCTTTCACCATTTTCATCTTCAACAAAGAATCATCATCTAATACAAGTCTAGCAAGCTTCCAACAAAACAAATTGTACTTTTGGAATCCTTTCTTCATCCTCTACGTTTTGATACTAGCTTCATCTCTTTTGGGTAACTTTCTAAAAACTCTAGATTTCTCTAAATTCGTTTTATAGACTTGAAATGGTGTTAACTAGTGTCTATGGCTCACTAGGTTGTTGTGTATGTAAATGGTTTGCTCGATTTGTTTGTTTTGAATAACTAGCATGAACACTTGAAATGGGTTTGTTAAATCTTGGATTTTGGTTGATTAAATGTTGTTAGATGTTAAATCTCATGTATTAAATGTGTTACTAGCATCATTAGCTTCGTTTTGGTATGTAGGTTGATTTAGAAACACTTCATTAACAAAATTGTTGAATTCATGATTTTTGGGTTAGGGTTTAGTAACCTTGAATATGAATTGTGATGCATTGAATGCTATGAAATATTGTTAGTAAGTGTTTAGTTGCAATATATGTTTAATTACCTTCGAAACAGCATATCGTATGTGTAAATTGGATTTCCGAATCACCATTTGTATTTTTGAGCTTGAAACATTAAATAATGATCATTTGATGAGGTTTTTGTTATTGTAAATGATGAATTTGATTAATGATATGTGTTTAGTTGTATTCCTCGTTAAAATACCTTTCCAAATATTTATGGTATGCGTTTTTAGTGTTTCCGGATCATTAGTTGTGTTAAAATGAAGTTTGGTTCGTGCATTAAGTGTTCAAAACTGCCCAAATTGCTGATCAGTCACCCTGAGTGCTGCTCAAGGCCCCTGGAGCGCCGCTCAAGGCCCCTACATGCCTAATTGAGCGCAGGTTGGAGCTCGACTCCGATTCCTGCTGACCAAAATCACTTTTGTTTTTTACAGTTTCATTCCCGCTTACTCGCAACTCAGATTAACATGAAACTTGGCCAACATGTTTATATATGATTACTAATTGAAGAAATATTGTCGAATACCTGACCCGACCCCATTAACTTTGACTTTGACCAAGTTTGACTTTTAGTCAAACTTGACCAAACACTTATACAATCGTTCTAACGTGCTTTTATACTAATATCTTGCATGAAACTTGACAACTTGATTCACATGCTATATTAATCGAGTCGTAATGAGCCATAGGACTAATTGAACACATTTCGCCCGACCTTGTGTCATAACCGGTAATTGATACAACTTATTTGTTTAGGTCAAGGCTAAGAAACTCTTATTTCCACAACATTTAATTTCAAATATTTTGGCGTGCAACTACGATGAGATCATAGTCCCATCTTTTCAACAACTTTTATACTTTTAAATCATGGGATGAGAAACATACACGGTTATACTTTTATACTTTGAACACAAGTACGAAAACAAACATTCCACGTACGAGTTTGAACAAAAATCCTCAAGTCCAATTATCATCAGTTACACTTGCAGGGTGTAAGTGTAAGCATGAACTTATGTTGTGTAGCCATACGGGTTTGACGAACCCTCATTCGGACGGTTCGATACCGTCGGTGGATGAAATATATTTTCGGGTATAGTGTAGGTTCTAACACTATGATTCAGAGGTACCATTTAGTTAAGCATTGATAATTGGGTGCTCGATAAACGAACAACATCTTCAGAATGCAAACGATTTGGATAATCAACATATACTAAATCTTGTGCTTCAAAAACAACGTTTACAAATACACCTATGATTTCACCAACATTTTTTGTTGACAGTTTTCTATATGTTTCTCAGGTTCAATCTTGTCTACTTGATACATGCTTCCGCACACTTTGATTACTTGCTTGGGGTCAAGCATACATGCATACGCTAGTGATAGCACCTTTGGATTCAAACTTAATGTTTACATGCATACGCTATTGATAGCATTCGTGATTTTCAACTTATATTATGTCGCAAGTTATTTCAATTACTTATTAACTTTTGTAAACTTATACTTATTGTCGAACCGTTTGGTTTACTTAAAATTTGCAAGTCATACACGTTTCAAATGAATGCAACATAATTTTGGTCAAACGCGTCTCATTTAGGGACTATGACCACGTAACGGGACCTAAGTTGACGGTGTTGTCAATGGAGATTTTGTCGGGTCATCACAGTTGGTATTAGAGTGTTGGTTGTAGGGATCTAGGATGTGCATTAGTGTGTCTGACAGAGTCGCTAGGACACATTAGTGAATCTAGACTACAACCGGATAATTAACCATTGCATTCTGACTTGCATTTGCTATAGATAGCACTTACTTGACTACTTGTGCATTATATACTTGAATCTTTCTTAGGTGAACTTCTTAATTGTACCTAACTCTCGTCATGCGAATCCGTATTCTGCCACTTTCTGGTAACACACGTAAATTCAAGATTCATACACGTAAGGATGACGATGACTTCAATAGATATACTAGTTCGGGAACTTTGTCTCCCAGGTTGTTATTCACCACCGTCCCAGCTTACTATCCACGAGTACTATAAAGTTTCCACCACTATGGAAATCATTAACCACTACCGATGTTACACCGGTGATCTTCACTATCTACCAATTCTTGTTACTACCACCACTACTCTAGATGAGTATCTTCATCACTGCTTATCACTACAGTTGCATACTGCCCGTTATCCTAATTCGTTACTCTTTTCATACCTAAAGACATTATTGTTTGACTTGAACCACATTGACGTGAACAACCAGTTATACACTTTCCTCGGAAAACACATCTTCAGAGTTGCACTAATTCTTTCGATTAAATACGAGTCACGTTAGAGATGTCGTTACACTTTGTTCATTTTAAATCTTCACGATTACATGAACTTGACTCTATGGAGTGATGTGGGAATGGAGGTATGAGTTATCGTAATATAATGACACTCGATCAATGTGGTTATATTATGGTAAGTCATACCAAAGTTCTAATAACTCGTGATGGTGATTGGACTCGATCAACCTAATCACCACCATGTGCCATGTACATGACTTTATTTTTCCTTGTTGCCATCCGAAAACTTCGAGAATATTGATAACAACCATACCAGGGACACATCTTGATATTGCCAAATCATATTGATGCTTCTGAATAATTGACCAATTCTTTCAACTTCAAAACATATACTACACGTGTATACTATCTCTTTTTCGCATAGTTTTATCGACGATCTACCAAAATGCATGATATGCTCACATCGAGGCGGAAACTTCTCTCGCATTACACTCGTACTTCTGTATAAGGAAATCTTTTATCTAAATTCTTAATGGAGAGAGAGAGACTCTTCACGTTATACTAGTATTCGCCACGAGGGTGAATAGTCCTAACAAACTTTTTCAGAAACCGATAAGAAACTTGCTCTAACAAATGTTTTTTAGAAACCGACAAGATGGGAAAAACTTATACGACTATACATTATAGGAATTCTATCTCGACACGGTGTGCCATTGTCATTTATTTCGGATTGAGATACTCGTTTCACTTCTAAATTTCGGAGTGCCTTACAAGAAGCCTTGGGAACACGTTTAAACATGAGTACCACGTATCATCCACAAACCGACGGACCAAGCAAACATACGATTCAAACCTTGGAAAACATATCACTAACTTGTAATTGTTGCCTTTAATTGATTCCTCTTACAACGAAAGTTATCATTCGAGTATTAATGCCGCACCTTTTTTTCCGAAAACTTTATATGACCACAAATGTCTTTCTCTTAATTGTTGGGCCGAAGTAGGTGACAAACAAACCACGGGACCTGTACTCATTCATGAAACAACCAATAAATTGTTCAAATCAAAGAAGGGCTCAAGACGGCCTGTAGTCGTCAAAAGAGCTATGCCGACGTTAGACGTAAACCTCTCGAATTCCAAGCGGGCGACCTCGTAATGTTAAAAGTCGCACCTTAAAAAGGTGTAATTCGTTTCGAGAAAGTAGAAAGCTAAAACCGCGATATTTTGATCCTTTTGAAATCTTGGAGCGTATTGGGCCCGTTGCTTACCGTTTCGAACTCCCAACTCAATCGAAATCCGTTCATCCTACATTCAATGTATTAAACTTAAAGAAGTGTCTTGCCAAACAAGAACTTGTTATTCCTTTTGATGAGCTTACTATCGATGACAAACTCCACTTCAGGAGAAAACCGGTTAAAATTATGAATTGTGAAACCAAACTTTAAAAACAAAGTAAAATCCCGATCGTTAAAGTTCGTTGGAATGCCAAGATCAAATGAGAAGGGAGTACCCTCACTTATTCGTAGAATCGGCGACGAAAGATCTCGAGAAAGAAACAACGACTACTACTTCCAACTAAATTTCGGGACGAAATTTCTTTTAAGGTGTAGGTAATGTAATAACCCGCCTTTTTTCGTTAATTTTTTTTAACACCCGTCTTTTTTTTAGATAATATCTTCCGTTATCTAAATTCGTAGCTTCCATTAACTAATGTTCTTAATATTCCCGTTATTGGATTTTAACATCTTCCGTTTACTCTCGCTTATTTAAAATAATTCGTTTGGTTAATTCACATACCCACTTTTAAACTCGAGGGACTAAAGTTGCCAAGGGACCAAACTAATTGACTAGGTCAACTAGTCAAACCCCTCCTCCCCACCATTCATTTGATTTTCTTTTCTTCTCTCTTTTTCTCTCATTTACTACTTCCATCTTTCACCATTTTCATCTTCAATAAAGAATCATCATCTAATTCAAGTCTAGCAAGCTTCCAACAAAACAAATTGTACTTTTGGAATCCTCTCTTCATCCTCTACGTTTTGATACTAGCTTCATCTCTTTTGGATAACTTTCTAAAAACTCTAAATTTCTCTAAATTCGTTTTATAGACTTGAAATGGTGTTAATTAGTGTCTATAGCTCACTAGGTCGTTGTGTATGTAAATGGTTTGCTCAATTTGTTTGTTTTGAATAACTAGCATAAACACTTAAAATGGGTTTGTTAAATCTTAGATTTTGGTTGATTAAATGTTGTTAGATATTAAAGCTCATGTATTAAATGTGTTACTAGCATCATTAGCTTCGTTTTGATATGTAGATTGATTTAGAAAAACTTCATTAACAAAATTGTTGAATTAATGATATTTGGGTTAGGGTTTAGTAACCTTGAATATGAATTTTGATGCATTTAATGCTATGAAATGTTGTTTGTAAGTGTTTAGTTGCAATGTATGTTTAATTACCTTCGAAACGGCATATCGTATATGTAAATTGGATTCCCGAATCACCATTTTCATTTTTGAGCTTGAAACGTTAAATAATGATCATTCGACGAGGTTTTCATTATTGTAAATGATGAATTTGATTGATGATACATGTTTAGTTGTATTCCTCATTAAAATACCTTTTCAATGATGTATGGTATGTGCTTTTAGTGTTTCCGGATCATTAGTTGTGTTAAAATGAAGTTTGGTTCGTGCATTAAGTGTTCAAAACTGCCCAAATTGCTGATTAGACACCCTGAGCGCCGTTCAAGGCCCCTAGAGTGCTGCTCAAGGCCCCTGGAGAGCCGTTCAAGGCCCTCACATGCCTATTTGAGCACCAGTTGTAGCTCGGCTCCGATTCCTGCTGACCAAAATCAGTTTTGTTTTTCACAGTTTCATTCCCGCTTACTCGCAACTCTGATTAACATGAAACTTGGCCAACATATTTATATATGATTACTAATTGAAGAAAAATTGTTGGATACCCAACCCGACCCCGGTGACTTTGACTTTGACTTTGATCAAGTTTGACTTTTATTCAAACTTGACCAAACACTTATACAATCGTTCTAACGTGCTTTTATACTAATATCTTGCATGAAACTTAACAACTTGATTCACATGCTATATTTATCAAGTCATAATGAGCCATAGGACTAATTTAACACATTTTGCCCGACCTTGTGTCGTAACCGGTAATTGATACAACTTATTTGTTTAGGTTAAGGCTAAGCAACTTTCATTTTCACAACGTTTAATTTCAAATACTTTGGCGTGCAACTACGGTGAGATCATAGTCCCATCTTTTCAACAACTTTTATACTTTTAAATCAAGGGATGAGAAACATATACGGTTATACTTTTATACTTTGAACACAAGTACGAAAACAAACATTCCACGTACGAGTTTGAACAAAAATCCTCAAGTCCAATTATCATCAGTTACGCTTGCAGGGTGTAAGTGTAAGCGTGAACTTATGTTGTGTGGCCATACGGGTTTGACGAACCCTCATTCGGATGGTTCGCTACCGTCGGTGGATGAAATATATTTTCGGGTATAGTATAGGTTCTAACACTATGATTCAGAGGTACCATTCAGTTAAGCCTTGATAATTGGGTGCTCGACAAACGAACAACATCTTCGGAATGCAAACGATTTGGATAATCAACATATACTAAATCTTGTGCTTCAAAAACAACGTTTACAAATACACCTATGATTTCACCAATATTTTTCGTTGACAGTTTTCTCTATGTTTCTCAGGTTCATTCTTGGTTACTTGATACATGCTTCCGCACACTTTGATTACTTGCTTGGGGTCAAGCATACATGCATACGCTAGTGATAGCACCTTTGGATTCAAACTTAATGTTTACATGCATACGCTATTGATAGCATTCGTGATTTTCAACTTATATTATGTCGCAAGTTATTTCAATTACTTATTAACTTTTGTAAACTTATACTTGTTGTCGAACCGTTTGGTTTACTTAAAACTTTGCAAGTCATACACGTTTCAAATGAATGCGACATAATTTTGGTCAAACGCGTCTCATTTAGGGACTATGACCACGTAACGGGACCTAAATTGATGGCGCCGTCAATGGCAATTTTGTCGGGTCGTTACACTCGACTTCATTGAACCTACCCATCTATAACGCCAAGAAAGCTTCTTAGGACACGCACATTCCAACTACTCGAGTTGGCAGCTTTTGATAAAGAGTACTTCAACTACACTCGCCAAAACGTAATCAACTTCACCTGTCAATTGTGTTAAGAACCCACAACAACTCTAGATTACCGGATTATGGAACTCCATTTGAACACCGGCGAATAAACACCCGGGACACACCGCACTTCCACGCAATGGGAAGGAAGACTTTTGACACTCAAACACCTGAGTATTAATCTAATCTTCGTTGCTAGCTTGGTTCATCTCTCGATTTCTGAGCCACCATCTTCTAACATGAAGATCATCTTCATACACTAGAAGACCAATTGAAGTATGCGACTCTTCAATTATATGATTCTTCATGAGACTACATCACCTCACCAATCTCTCTAGACATGTCCAATCCTGAACACACATGCCAATGATCACCCTCATACGTGATTTCACCATCTATATATGATTTTCCTTTCCAGCAATTAGAAAATCCAACAGACGCCCTCGTAGACTCTTCATCAAGGCTCCAGTGAGAACACAGTCACAACCTCGAAATCTACTAACTTTTCAACTTTCCGCTTCCTCGCTGGTTCACTGACCTCCTCATAGCTATGAATTTCACAAACCCCATCTTCTCATCCCAAGCACGCTCCCATCGTACGAGTAAGAAATAAAATTGCGGCTATTCGAGAAGAAACTTGGTCTGTACCACCAGTCAGTCACAAATTTCTTTGCCGTCGGAGAGTAAAACAAGTAATCGAAGCCCTAGTGTTACCCGGAATCATCACACTAATATTGGAGACAATGTCGCATATGTAACATCCAGCCTTTTTTCGTTTACCTTCAATTATACTATTTTAAGTCCGTTATATAATTATAACATCTTCCGTTAATACGCGTTTTAAAATATTTCGTTTAGGTAATTCACGCACCCGCTTTGAAACTTGAGGGACTAAACTTGCCAAGAGACCAAACTCTTGACTAGGTCAACTAGTCAACCATGAACTCTCATCCATTCATTCAGCTCCTTCTCTCTTTCAATACTTCAACTTTTCTCTCAAACTCCAATTCAAAGATTCATCATCCATTTTCAAGTTAGCAATCAAACATCAAAACAAATTACATATTTGGGATCCTTGCATCTTCCTCTTCAATTCCATACCGATTACATCAAGTTTGGGTAACTTTCTAAAATCACTAGATTCTTTGTTCTTGATATTTTTAACTTATAAAAGTGTTAATTAGTGTCTATGGCTCAATTCTAACATGAATATATGATTTATATGCTTGTTCTTGTCATTTGGATGTAACTAGCTTAAACTTGAAATGGGTGTGTTTGATCTTGAGTTTTGGTTGATCATATGTTGTTAGATGTTAAAAGTGCATGTAGTAAATGTGTTACTAGCATCACTAGCTTCAATTTGTATGTAAGTTGACTTGGAAAAGCCTCATTAACATGATTAAGGATTTTATGATTGTTAGTTAGGGTTTGGTGGCCTTAAATGTGATCTTTGATGCATTAAAAGCCTTGCAATATTGTTTGTAAGTGTTTAGTGGTATTGTATGCGTAATTACCTACGAAACGGCGTATTATAAGTGTGTATTAAGTTCCCGAATCATTGTATACATTTTGTGAACTTGAAACCTTGATAATGAACCTTTAATGATCACTTGACGAGAATTCGGTTATTGTAAATGACATTTTTGTGTGATGAAAAGTGTTTAGTTATATTCCTCATTAAATTACCTTTCCAACGATGTATGGTATGCATTTTAGGTGTTTACGGTTCATTAGTTATGATAAATTGAAGTTTGGTCCGAGACTTGTAAAACTTTTAAGCAGTTTCACTGAATCAGACATGGATACGGCGCATCACCTCTGGATGCGGTGCATCTGCAGACTGATGCGGCGCATCACTTGCAGATGCGGCGCATCTAAAGGCTGCTGTCCAAATTTTATTTTATTTTTTTCGTTTAATTCCCGCTATGCTATACATGTCCGATTAACATGAAACTTGGCCAGCATACTTATATATGCTTATCTTTCATAGAAAAATTGTCGGATACCCGACCCGACCCCGTTGACTTTGACTTTGACCAAGTTTGACTTTTAATCAAACTTAACCGAATACTTATGCGATCGTTTCTAACATGCATTTATACTTGAATCTTGCATGGAACTTGACAATTTGACTCACATGCTATATAATCGAGTCGTAATGAGCCATAGGACTAATTGAACATTTTTGACCAACCGTGTTTACCGTTATTGATACAACCTACTTGTTTAGGTCAAGACTAGCACTCGTTCTTGCACACGTTACTTTGTGAAGTACTTTATTTACTCGTGCGCTCAAGGTGAGATCATAGTCCCACTTTTACACCTTTAAACTTATACTTGGGATGAGAAAACATAAACGATTTATACTTTTATACTTTAAACACAAATACGAAAGCAAAGATACATACGAGTTAGAACAAAAATTCTCAAGTCCAATTATCATTAGTTACACTTGTAGGGTGTAAGCGAGAACTTATGTTGTGTGGCCATACGGGTTTAACGAACCCTCATTCGGACGGTTCGCTACCGTTAGCGAATGAAATATAATTTTATCGGAATAGTGTATGTTCTAACACTATTATGCAGAGGTAAGATTCAGTTAAACTTTGGTAATTGGGTGCTCGTGTTACAAACAACATCTTTGGGATGTATACGCTTTGATAATCTTATTATACTAAACCTTGTGGTTCAAAAACATACTTTGCAAATACACCTATGATTTCACCAACGTTTTCGTTGACAGATTTTTCTATGTTTTTCTCAGGTCCTTAAATACTAGGTGATACTTGCTTCCGCACTATACTTTTTGATACTTGTTTGGATGTCGAGTATACATGCATACGTGGAGCGTCTTTTGACTTATTCCTAAATTGTGTCGCATATGTTTCAATTGTACTTTAAACGTTGTAATGTAACTAGTCGTTGAACTACTTTGTAAACTTTGAAACATCCTTACTTTTGAAATGAATGCGACATATTTTGGTCAAACATTGTTTTAAAGACTTATGACCACGTATTGGGACCTAAGTAGACGGCGCCGTCAATGACGATATTGTCAGGTCGCTACAGATGGTATCAGAGCATTGGTTGTAGGGATTTAGAGTTTATTGGTGTCAACCCCGAGTCATAGGGTACATTAGTGAGTCTAGACTACAACCGGCATATAGACTTGAAGTAGGAATTATTTGACTACTTGTGCATTTATACTCGAACTTTTCTATTCATATCTAACTTTTATTCCATCTTAATCTCACGTTGTTTAATTTGATTGACACGCCACCTTGACTTAGTGAAATAATGTCGAGTGCACATATGAATTAGGGTAATATAATTGCCGAGATTATATTACGGTGACTCATATGAACGTTCTGACATTATGACATGAAGAATTTAAGGCGAGTCAAGGAAAATTTTTCTCTTTATCCTTATTCCATATCACGGTTAGTATTATTGAGAATACTAATCAACGATATTCTTGTGTTTTGAAGGAACAATGCCTTCTCGCCGTGTACCACACCATGAAACACCCGAACAAGCTCTACAACGAATGATAGCCACCGCCGTGGATGCGGCCATGGCCGGTCACTCTTCCAACAACAACAACAACAATAACAACAACCACAACAACAACAACAACAACAACAACGGAGCCAGTAACTCAAACGAGGGATGCTCCTACAAAGCTTTCATGGGGTGCAAACCTCATACTTTTGATGGGATCGGAGGACCGGTTGCTCTCACTCAATGGTTTGAGCAAACGGAAGCCGTTTTTAGCATAAGCGGTTGCCGGGACCAAGACAAGGTTAAATATTCCACCCACACTTTCTCCGGTATTGCCCTCACGTGGTGGAACATGTATGTACAATCGGTGGGTACCGATGAAGCCCACGCTCTCTCTTGGTCCGATTTGAAAGAAAAGATGATCACCGAATACTTTCCACGCGAGGAAACCCGAAAGCTCGAGTAAGAGCGAAGAACTCTAAAAGCGGTCAGAAACGACCTCAAGGCTTATAATCAACGATTTTCCAAACTAGCCTTGATGTGCCTAAACCTTGTGAACCCCGAGTCTTTAAGGGTTGAACTTTACATGGATGGTCTTCCAAAGAGCATCAAACACGGAGTAATGTCATCCAAACCCACTAATCATCAAGAAGCTTTGAATATGGCCCGCAAATTGATAGAAACGGTGGACGAAATCGTAGTACCGGCACCTAAGGCCAAGGATAAGTCGGGTGGCAATAAAAGAAAATGGGAGGCCACTCCATCAAACAACTACAACAACAACTTCACCAAAAAGCCTTTCACCTCTGACGGCAAGAAGAGTTATGCCGGGAACTTGCCTTATTGTAACAAGTGCTACAAACATCATCTTGGTGAATGTGGCAAACCATTTTGCGTCAAATGTCAGAGGAGTGGCCACGTGGCCCACGATTGTAGGAATACCGCCCCCGTTGCTCAAAAGGGGCCCAATGCACCAAGACCGGGTGTTTGTTATTAATGTAGCCAACTAATTCATTATGGGAATGCGTGCCCAAAGAAGAAAGCTAACCCCAATACACGCGGCTGAGCTTTCAACATCAATACCGAGGAAGCCCGAGATGACAATGAACTAGTCACGGGTACGTTTCGATTAGGGTGCCGATAAGAGTTTTGTATCCAAGACTTTGACTCATTCTTTTAGCATTCCACCACTCCCACTAGATACTACTTATACCATTGAAGTGGCCAACGGGAACCTATTGAGTGCCGATAAATTTTATCGGGGGTGTACGTTAAACTTAATGGGTAAAGAGTTTGAAATTGACTTGAGACCTATAGAACTAGGGAGCTTTGATGTAATCATTGGTATGGATTGGCTAGCCAAAATGAAATCTCACATTCTTTGCGATCTTAAAGCGATTCAAATTCCTATCGAGAATGGTGAACCCTTGATTGTCTATGGCGATAAGAGTTGCACCGGACTCAACCTCGTCTCGTGCCTTAAAGTTGAAAAATACCTTCGTAAAGGTTGTTTCGCGATTCTAGCCCATGTTAAGAAAGTCGAGATCGATGAGAAGCATATCGATGATGTGCCAATTGTTAGTGACTTTGTAAGACCCGTGTAATTATTGTAAATAATGTATAGAAGTTAAATTTGTTGTGGGATTGGTTTTATATTTCAAAAGGAACTAGGAACCAGTTTCTGTCCATTGGCGCGCCGCGCAGCCTAATGGCGCGCCGCGCAAAATCGTGCAGACAGCCCCTCTTGTTTATTTAAATTTAAATCAAGGGCATTTTGGGAAATTCACTTCAAGGCCGACTTTAAGGCTTGGTTCAGTGGTTTGGGAGCTCATTTACTCCCCTTTTCACCAACCTTATCTTCCTAATTCAATTCTAGAGAGAGAAGTGAGTTCTAGAGAGAGAGATCCCATTTTGAAGAAGAAGAAGAAGAAGGTTTCTTGCTAAAGTCCAAGTTCTAAAGTTGTTCATCTCATCCATTGCTACATTTTGATAGTTGTGGTATACCTTAACTTCCATTTCTTGTTTTGATTTTGTGTATGGGTTAGGGTTTGTGTTGAAGATGAACACTAAGACCCATTTGTAGGTAAATTGGGTGTTTTGGGTAAATTGGGTCATGTAGACTCAATAATGGGTTAGCTAGGGTTTTAAAAGTGTTAATTGATGTTAAGAAACCCTAATTGGCTAATAATTGGTTAGAACACTTGCTTGATGTATAAATGGGTGCTATTTGGGTATAGATGACCCAAAATGAGTGTATTGACTTTTATTAGGTCAAATGGGTCAAAATGGACCAATGTTGGTTAATGTTAGTGTTTTGTGTTAAAACCTAGCGATTTAATGGGTATGAAGGCCTTGAGTGCCAAGTGTTAGGGTTTTTGGTGAAAATGACCCAAATTAGGGTTAAGTGTCCAAATGGGTCAAGATGAACTAGGATGGTGTGTAATGTGAGATTGGACCAAGTTGATTGATTGATTATATGCTTGTGAAATAGGTACGTTACCTCGGAATTCAAGCTTGGTTTAATAATCACCGACGGCATAAGGTGAGTGGAATAATTATGCGTGTACGTATGTAATGTATTTATTTGTGTGTACGAATGTGGAATTGTCGCGGTGTTTAAGACACCACATTCTAGGTAACGAGTAGTATTGTCGCGGTGTTTAAGACACTACTCATAGTATGTTTGACGAGTGGTATTGTCGCAGTGTTTAAGACACTACTCATTGTTTAATTGACATGTGGTATTGTCGCGGTGTTTAAGACACCACATTGTCATGGGAGTGGAATTGTTGCGGTGTTTAAGACACCACTCATTGTATTGAATGAAGTGTGGATTCGTCGCGGTGTTTAAGACGCCACATTGTCGTAAGGGTGAGTTAGTCGCGGTGTTCAAGACATCACCCGGGGGATTAGTGATTACGCGGTGTGTAAGTAACACTAGTGGATGTTATGAACTCCAACGGTCTTGTAAGTACCGTTTCCCTTGTTCGAATTGGTTAACCAAGGTTGCGTGAATTATGTATTGAATGTAATTAATTACGAATCGTATGCTATTGTATTATTAGCTACTCGTGGATTTGCGGTTTATGGTATATGCATAACATTGTTGTATGATTGTCGAAATGTTAAACCGAGTATGATGTTGTGTAAGTGATGCAAGTAGGTAGATTATATATGTATATGTATAATTATTTTGCTCACTAAGCTTTGCTTACCCTCTCGTTGTTTACCTTTTTATAGGTTCGTGTGTGGATAAGGGTAAGGGCATTACCTTGGATTGAGTTTCCCGCTTTGATGATTAGGAAGCGCTTTTGGTTTATGGCTTGGAGTTTGACCGAGGCTTGGGTAGTTTAACCCCAAACACCATGCTCATTGTGTCGTTTGGCAATTAAACTTTTTGTGGTCGAAACTCTTATTTGTATTTTACACTTAGTGGTATTTTGGGCACGTGTGGGCCCCACTTTGTAAAACTCGTTCATACCTTAGTTATGTGCTAGTTTTACATAAATTAATGTACGGTTAAAAGCGTTTTGGCTAAATGTGTCGGGAAGTACCTCATCTTTTTCGCATTAAAGTGCACCGAGGACAGCCCGTATTTGCGCGGCGCGCAAGGGTGTCCGCGCGGCGCGCAGATGGTCAGCCAGCAAATTTTTTTTTGTGTCACAAATTTACAATGGTTTTTGTCACGTATTGGTTTGGGATGTTACAAGTGGTATCAGAGCATGGTCTAAGGGATTTAGGTGACTTGAGATAGGCGCCTAGACTTAGACTTTTGTGTGCATATTGTGCGGGACTTGTAGGACTTTGGGTCGGACCGGGTCTTGGTTAGCGCATAGGTTTATATGAACTAATCATGCGTTATTGTTTGTATTATATAGCAATCATCAAGCGGAACGGACGTCGTACTAGCAAGTTACGCGACGTGCTCGCGTAGTAAAGATTAGCTACCCTTACTACGGGTGCAAATCGTGTCAAACGAGCGATGTACGACGATCGTCGAGCGAGATGGGGTGGTATGGTGTATATGTATACGTATTGTTATGTCTTTCGTTTCGTTATTTAATCTCTTCTGTTTTATAGAATGAAGACTCGAAACGGACACGACACCGAACTTGATAATGGGGGCTCAAGCGAGGACCCCGAGTTCACGGCCAAGGTTGAGGCCATCTTTCAACGCCAAAAGGCGGAGTTTCGCGAAGATGTTAAGAAGATGTTTCTCGAGACGATTGACGAACAAGTCGTCACTTTGGTTAAGGAGCAAATTAAGATTGCTCTTCAAGAAGAAAATGGGGGAAGGCGTGACTTTTTCTTCAAGAACTTTAAGGATGCTCAACCTCCTACTTTTGAGGGCGATCGGGACCCACTCAAGAGTGCCCGATTCATCTCCGATATGGAGGGGGCCTTCCATACTTGTGAGTGTCCACCCGACAAGAAGACTAGGTATGGTTGTAGCATGTTAAGGGGTGACGCAAAATTGTGGTAGGATGCTAAGATCCAACTCTATGGTGAAGAACAATGTATGGACTTCACTTGGGAGGAATTTAAAGCGGAGTTCTTCGATGAGTACCGAACTTCGGCCGATCTTACAAGACTTAAGGACGAGCTACGTACCTTGAGGCAAGGGTCGATGGACTTGAACACTCTCAAATCCGTGTTCTTGTCCAAGACGCAATTTTGCCCGGAGTATGTCGGGAATGATAAAATGTTGAAAGAAGATTTCTATCGAACCTTGAATGATAGTTATCAAGAAAAGATTAGCGTAAACGTGGTGAAGAGCTTCGATGAGTTGTTTAATATGGCGAAAGGGTTTGAAGCGATTGTGTTGAGGAAGAGAAAGTATGAAGGTTCGAGTCACTCAAATTTTTTAAGCAAGAAGTCAAAGAAAGGCCCAACCGAGAGTGTGGGGAGTGTGAAGAAAGGTGCCTCGGGGGATTTCCCCTATACTTGTCATAATTGTGGGCGAAGGGGGCATATGGCTCGTGATTGTACCAAACCATCTTCTACTACAAAATTCACTTGCTACAATTGTGGGAAGGAGGGACACAAGAAACCCGAGTGTCCCGAGTTGCGTAATGATAATGCTAAGCGGATAGAGAAGGCAGCGGGTATGGCTAGGGGTCGTAACTACTTGATGTCTAATGAAGAAGCTAAACAATCCAATGAAGTCGTTTCAGGTACTTTCATGGTTAATTCTAATCCGGCTCGGATACTTTTTGATAGTGGTGCTAATTTGTCTTTCGTATCTCCAAGATTTGTGCCTAAGTTAAATAAACCGCTAGTAAAGTTGAGTCGTCCGGTAGAAGTTGAAATAGCGGATGGCAAGACGGCGCTAGTGGTTGATGTGTGTAAAAATTGCAATGTCGTGTTTGGCGCCGAAAGTTTCGAAATTGATCTTATTCCGATGACTTTGGGTGATTTTGATGTTGTCGTTGGTATGGATTGGCTCGATCGTTATAGAGCCGATATTGCATGCCACGACAAGTTTATTCGTGTAAAGACCCCAAGTGGGAGAGAGATGATTATTCATGGTGACAAACGAAGGAGATCGGTGCCGATATGCACTTTTGCTCGGGCACGACGTCACGTTGTTACCGGTGGTATGGCTTTCCTTGCTCATGTTGTCGACACTCGTAATGAGCCACCACCAATTCGTGAAATTCCGGTAGTTAATAAGTTTGAAGATGTCTTTCCGGATGAGTTACCGGGTGTCCCGGCGGAAAGACAAGTCGAATTTCGCATCGAGTTGGTTCCGGGGGCTACCCCCATTGCTAAAACTCCTTATCATTTAGCGCCAACGGAGATGCAAGAGTTATTGAATCAAATTCAAGAATTGCTCGAGAAGGGTTTTATCCGACCGAGTGCTTCGCCGTGGGGCGCTCTGGTTTTATTTGTGAAGAAGAAAGACGGTAGTATGCGTATGTGCATCGATTACCGTGAGTTGAATAAAGTGACGATCAAGAATCGTTATCCGTTACCTAGGATCGACGATTTGTTTGATCAACTTCAAGGCGCAACGTATTTCTCTAAGATCGACCTACGGTCCGGCTATCACCAAATGCGGGTCCGTGAGGAAGATATTGAGAAAACGGCTTTCCGAACGCGTTACGGGCATTATGAATTTGTATTTATGCCCTTCGGTCTTACGAATGCACCGGCGGCATTCATGGATCTTATGAACCGGGTGTGCCAACCTATGTTGGACAAGTCGGTTATTGTGTTCATTGACGACATACTAGTCTACTCGAAGAATATGCACGAACATGAACGTCACTTGCGTGAAGTTTTGAAGACGCTAAGAAAAGAGAAGTTGTATGCAAAGTTCTCTAAATGTGAATTTTGGCTAAGGGAGGTTCAATTCCTTGGTCACATTGTGAACGAAAGCGGTATCCAAGTGGATCCGGGGAAGATTGAGACGGTGAAGAGTTGGGGACGACCGACTACGCCCACGGAAATCCGAAGTTTTCTCGGATTGGCCGGTTATTATCGTCGGTTCATCCAAGACTTTTCTAAGATTGCTTCTCCATTGACGAAATTGACGAGGAAGAGTGCTAAGTTTAATTGGGAGAACGAGCAAGAAATTGCTTTCCAATTGTTAAAAGAGAAGTTGTGTCAAGCTCCGGTGTTAGTGTTGCCGGAAGGTATTGAAGATATGGTAGTTTATTGTGATGCTTCCTTAAATGGGCTCGGGTGTGTTCTTATGCAAAGGGGTAAAGTCATTGCTTATGCCTCTCGACAATTAAAGGACCACGAGACGAGGTACCCGACTCACGACTTAGAGATGGCGGCGGTTGTGCATGCGTTGAAAATTTGGCGCCATTATTTGTATGGTGTCAAAAGTACAATTTATTCGGATCACAAGAATTTGAAACACCTTTTTACTCAAAGAGATTTGAATTACCTTCAACGTGGATGGATGGATGTAGTGAAGGACTATGATTGTGAGATACTTTACCATCCGGGTAAAGCTAATGTGGTTGCGGACGCGTTAAGTCGAAAGACTCAACATCCGGCGGTACGAGTAGCATCGTTACGCTTGATTATCACTAATGACTTTCTTGAAAAGCTTGGTGAGATTCAAATCGAGGCTTATGTTCACAATAAGCACGAGGAGCGAATCGTGGGCCAATCGGAGTTTATTACTATGGGTTCGCGAGGGTTACTGTCTTTTCAAGGAAGGGTGTGGGTGCCTAAGATGGGTGACTATCGACGGGTGCTACTTGATGAAGCACATAAGTCAAAATATTCCATTCACCCGGGCGCTACAAAAATGTATCATGACTTGAAGAAAGATTATTGGTGGCCGGGCATGAAGCGCGATGTTGTTAAGTATGTGGAACAATGTGTCACTTGTTTGCAAGTTAAAGCCGAGCACCAAAAGCCGTATGGTAAGTTGCAACCGTTAGAAATCCCGAAATGGAAATGGGAGCACATTACCATGGATTTTATCACTAAGTTACCTAGGACGGCGAGGACTCAATATGATTCAATTTGGGTGATTGTGGATCGGTTGACGAAAAGTGCTTTGTTTCTTCCCATTAAAGAAGCAATATCGTCGGAGGCCTTGGCTAAGTTGTTTATCAAGGAAGTGGTCTCACGACATGGTGTTCCTATATCTATTATTTCGGATCGAGATACTCGTTTCACATCTCGGTTTTGGGAAAGGTTTCATGAAGATATGGGTACGCAATTAAAGTTGAGCACGGCGTATCATCCTCAAACGGACGGTCAAACCGAACGTACGAACCAAACCTTGGAAGATATGTTACGGGCGTGCATTATTGACTTCGGTGGTAGTTGGGATGAGCATTTACCCTTGGTGGAGTTCTCGTACAATAATAGTTTTCATACTAGTATCGGGATGCCACCTTACGAGATGCTTTATGGTCGAAGGTGTAGAACTCCCGTTTGTTGGGGAGAAGTGGGTCAGAGGGAAATCGGGGGTACCGATTTGGTTTTAGAGACGAATAACAAGATTGATATTATCCGTGAACATTTGAAAAAGGCTCAAGATAGGCAAAAGTCGTATGCCGATAGACGTAGACGAACGATCGAATTCCAAGAGGGCGACATGGTCATGCTCAAGGTTTCGCCATGGAAGGGTATTATTCGATTTTGAAAACGGGGAAAGTTAGGTCCTCGGTTTATTGGGCCGTTTAAAGTTTTAACTCGTGTTGGTGAGGTTGCATATCGATTGGAATTACCCGAAGAGCTTGCGGGGATCCATAACACGTTTCATGTTTCCCACCTTCGTAAGTGTCTTGCGGATGATTCTTCGTGGATGCCCTTAGATGAAATTGAGCTAAACAATAAGTTGGAATATGTTGAAGAGCCGATCGCTATACTTGATGAGAAGATCAAAAGGTTGAGGCATAAAGAGGTTAGGACCTATAAGGTTCAATGGCAACGGAATAAAGGTTCCGAGTTTACATGGGAGCCCGAAGAGTTCGTGTTGGTTTATCTTCCCGCTTGTCATGCGGCTTGGATCGCGAGGACGCAATCCGAATAAGTGGGGGAGAGTTGTAAGACCCGTGTAATTATTGTAAATAATGTATAGAAGTTAACTTTGTTGTGGGATTGGTTTTATATTTCAAAAGGAACTAGGAACCAGTTTCTGTCCATTGGCGCGCCGCGCAAAATCGTGCAGACAGCCCCTCTTGTTTATTTAAATTTAAATCAAGGGCATTTTGGGAAATTCACTTCAAGGCCGACTTTAAGGCTTGGTTCAGTTGTTTGGGAGCTCATTTACTCCCCTTTTCACCAACCTTATCTTCCTAATTCAATTCTAGAGAGAGAAGTGAGTTCTAGAGAGAGAGATCCCATTTTGAAGAAGAAGAAGAAGGTTTCTTGCTAAAGTCCAAGTTCTAAAGTTGTTCATCTCATCCATTGCTACATTTTGATAGTTGTGGTATACCTTAACTTCCATTTCTTGTTTTGATTTTGTGTATGGGTTAGGGTTTGTGTTGAAGATGAACACTAAGACCCATTTGTAGGTAAATTGGGTGTTTTGGGTAAATTGGGTCATGTAGACTCAATAATGGGTTAGCTAGGGTTTTAAAAGTGTTAATTGATGTTAAGAAACCCTAATTGGCTAATAATTGGTTAGAACACTTGCTTGATGTATAAATGGGTGCTATTTGGGTATAGATGACCCAAAATGAGTGTATTGACTTTTATTAGGTCAAATGGGTCAAAATGGACCAATGTTGGTTAATGTTAGTGTTTTGTGTTAAAACCTAGCGATTTAATGGGTATGAAGGCCTTGAGTGCCAAGTGTTAGGGTTTTTGGTGAAAATGACCCAAATTAGGGTTAAGTGTCCAAATGGGTCAAGATGAACTAGGATGGTGTGTAATGTGAGATTGGACCAAGTTGATTGATTGATTATATGCTTGTGAAATAGGTACGTTACCTCGGAATTCAAGCTTGGTTTAATAATCACCGACGGCATAAGGTGAGTGGAATAATTATGCGTGTACGTATGTAATGTATTTATTTGTGTGTACGAATGTGGAATTGTCGCGGTGTTTAAGACACCACATTCTAGGTAACGAGTAGTATTGTCGCGGTGTTTAAGACACTACTCATAGTATGTTTGACGAGTGGTATTGTCGCGGTGTTTAAGACACTACTCATTGTTTAATTGACATGTGGTATTGTCGCGGTGTTTAAGACACCACATTGTCATGGGAGTGGAATTGTTGCGGTGTTTAAGACACCACTCATTGTATTGAATGAAGTGTGGATTCGTCGCGGTGTTTAAGACGCCACATTGTCGTAAGGGTGAGTTAGTCGCGGTGTTCAAGACATCACCCGGGGGATTAGTGATTACGCGGTGTGTAAGTAACACTAGTGGATGTTATGAACTCCAACGGTCTTGTAAGTACCGTTTCCCTTGTTCGAATTGGTTAACCAAGGTTGCGTGAATTATGTATTGAATGTAATTAATTACGAATCGTATGCTATTGTATTATTAGCTACTCGTGGATTTGCGGTTTATGGTATATGCATAACATTGTTGTATGATTGTCGAAATGTTAAACCGAGTATGATGTTGTGTAAGTGATGCAAGTAGGTAGATTATATATGTATATGTATAATTATTTTGCTCACTAAGCTTTGCTTACCCTCTCGTTGTTTACCTTTTTATAGGTTCGTGTGTGGATAAGGGTAAGGGCATTACCTTGGATTGAGTTTCCCGCTTTGATGATTAGGAAGCGCTTTTGGTTTATGGCTTGGAGTTTGACCGAGGCTTGGGTAGTTTAACCCCAAACACCATGCTCATTGTGTCGTTTGGCAATTAAAGTTTTTGTGGTCGAAACTCTTATTTGTATTTTACACTTAGTGGTATTTTGGGCACGTGTGGGCCCCACTTTGTAAAACTCGTTCATACCTTAGTTATGTGCTAGTTTTACATAAATTAATGTACGGTTAAAAGCGTTTTGGCTAAATGTGTCGGGAAGTACCTCATCTTTTTCGCATTAAAGTGCACCGGGGACAGCCCGTATTTGCGCGGCGCGCAAGGGTGTCCGCGCGGCGCGCAGATGGTCAATCAGCAAATTTTTTTTTGTGTCACAAATTTACAATGGTTTTTGTCGCGTATTGGTTTGGGATGTTACAGACTTTTTCGAAGTATTTGCCGACGAATTGCCTGGTCTTCCACCTCATCGACCGGTAGAATTCCAAATCGATCTTATTCCGGGAGCCGCACCCGTAGTACGTGCACCGTATAGACTTGCTCCATCCAAAATGCAAGAATTGCAAAGTCAAATCCAAGAACTACTTGACCGTAGTTTTATCCAACCTAGCCATTCACCATGGGGCGCTCCGATTTTGTTCGTTAAGAAGAAAGATGGATCCCTGCGAATGTGCATTAATTATCGTACACTAAACAAATTGACGGTTAAGAACCGATATCCTCTTCCGTGAATCGACGACCTCTTTGATCAACTACAAGGATCTCGTATATATTCGAAAATCGATCTCCGCTCGGGTTATCATCAATTAAGGGTTAAGGGGGAAGATATCTCCAAAACCGCTTTTCGGACTCATTATGGTAGTATGAATTTCTTGTAATGCCATTTGGTCTCACTAACGCACCGGTGGTGTTCATGGATCTTATGAACCGCGTGTGCAAACCGTATCTCGACAAATTCATTATTGTATTCATCGATGACATTTTGGTCTATTCTAAAAGTGAAGAAGAGCACGAACAACACCTTTGACTCGTGCTCGAACTCTTGAGACAAGAACGGCTCTATGCCAAATTCCCCAAGTGTGAATTTTGGTTGAAGGAAGTTCAATTTCTTGGTCATGTTGTAAGTGATCAAGGTATTAAAGTTGATCCGCAAAAATCGAAGCCATTAGCAAATGGGAGACCCCTACTACTCCTACCCACATTCGTCAATTCTTGGGTTTCGCCGGGTACTATAGTAGATTCATCGAAAACTTCTCTTTGGTTGCACGTCCTCTAACCGCGTTAACTCACAAGAGAAAGAAATTCATTTGGGTTACAGAGCAAGAATTCGCGTTTCAAACCTTGAAGACAAAGCTAACCACCGCTCCTATCTTGTCACTTCCCGAAGGCAATGATGATTTTGTTGTATATTGCGATGCCTCAAAACATGGTTTTGGGTGTGTATTGATGCAACGAAAGAAAGTCATTGCTTATGCCTCTCGACAACTAAAAATTCATGAACGGAAATACACAACACATGATCTCAAACTCGGAGTCGTTGTCTTTGCACTTAAAATGTGGAGACACTATCTTTATGGAACCAAGAGTACTATCTTCACCGATCACAAAAGCCTCCAACACATCTTCAACCAAAAGCAACTAAACATGAGGCAACGACGGTGGATTGAAACTTTGAACGATTACGATTGTGAGCATCGTTACCATCCTGGAAAGGCAAATGTAGTAGCAGATGCCTTAAGTCGAAAAGAAAGAGCGGTGCCTCTTCGTGTCCGAGCTTTAAACATCACCATCCACACCAATATTAATAGTCAAATTCGTGTAGCCCAAGACGAGGCTCTCAAGGATGAAAACATCTCTCTCTAACACTTGAACGTCCTCACCTCTCGATTCGAAGTTAAAGAAACCGGACTCCGATATTTCGCCGGAAGAATTTGGGTACCTAGTTATGGGGACCTACGAAGCCTTATTTTAGACGAAGCCCATAAGTCAAGATATTTGATTCACCCCGGTGCCAATAAGATGTACCACGGCCTCAAAGAACAATATTGGTGGCCGAACATTAAAAGGGACGTCGCTACTTATGTTGGAAAATGCCTAACTTGCTCCAAAGTCAAATCCGAACATCAAAGACTGTCCGGACTACTTCAACAACCCGAAATTCCACAATGGAAGTGGGAGAGAATAACGATGAATTTTATCACAAAACTACCAAGAACGGTGAGCGGCTATGATACTATTTGGGTTATAGTAGACCGTCTCACCAAATCCGCCCACTTCCTAGCCATGAAGGAAACCGACAAAATGGAGAAACTTGCACAACTTTACATTAAAGAGATCGTTTCCCGTCACGGTGTGCCTTTATCGATTATTTTCGACCGAGATGGCCGTTTTGTTTCTAGATTTTGGCGTACTTTACAAGAAGCGTTGGGAACGCGTTTAGACATGAGCACCGTATATCATCCACAAACCGACGGACAAAGCGAATGCACAATTCAAACCTTGGAAGACATGCTACGAGCTTGTGTTATCAATTTTGGAAAATCTTGGGACAAGCACTTGCCTCTCGCCGAATTCTCTTACAACAATAGTTACCACGCGAGTATCAACGCCGCACCTTTCGAAGCTTTGTATGGCCGAAAATATAGTTCTCCTCTTTGTTGGGCCGAAGTAGGCGACACAAAAATCACCGGACCCGAACTCATTCATGAAACAACTGAGAAGATCATTTAAATCCGAGATAGGCTTAGGACGGCCCGTAGTCGTCAAAAGAGCTATACCGACAAAAGACGCAACGACCTCGAATTCCAAGTAGGTGATCGCGTAATGTTAAAAGTCGCACCTTGGAATGGTGTAATCCGTTTCGGGAAACGCGGGAAGCTAAATCTGCGGTATATTGGTCCTTTCGAAATTTTAGAGCGTGTTGGAACCGTTGCTTATCATTTAGATCTTCTACCTCAATTAAGCTCCGTTCATCCTACTTTCCATGTATCGAACTTGAAGAAGTGTTTTGCCGAACCCGAACTCGTCATCCCTCTCGAGGAACTTACTATTGATGATAAACTTCATTTTGTGGAGGAACCGGTTAAGATTGTGGACTACTCCATTAAAATGCTAAAACAAAGCCGAATTCCGATTGTTAAAGTCCGTTGGAACGCCAAAAGAGGACCCGAGTTTACTTGGGATATAATGACCCGTCCTAATCCATCTGGACGAATACATTACATTTGGTTATATCGCGAGGTACTTGACCTCTATATGATACATTTTACAAACATTGCATTCGTTTTAAAAAGACAAACTTTCATTTCATCGAAAGTTAACGGCATGCATACCATTTCATAATATATCCAACTATAATTGACTTAATAATAATCTTAATGAACTCAACGACTCGAATGCAACGTCTTTTGAAATATGTCATGAATGACTCCAAGTAATATCTCTAAAATGAGCAAATGCACAGCGGAAGATTTCTTTCAAACCTGAGAATAAACATGCTTTTAAGTGTCAACCAAAAGGTTGGTAAGTTCATTAGTTTATCATAAATATTCATTTCCACCATTTTAATAGACCACAAGATTTCATATAATTAATTGTACACGTAACCCGAGTATAAAAATAATACGCGTAACCCGCGAATTAAAAATCATTCATATGGTGAACGCTTAATAACCGACTTAACTTTAATGCATAGAATATCCCCAAACAAATGAAATGTCCGGTTCATATTGATTATAAACGTTCCATATTAATTGATTTCGTTGCGAGGTTTTGACCTCTATATGAAACGTTTTTCAAAGACTGCATTCATTTTTAAAACAACCATAACCTTTATTTTATCAATAAAGGTTTTAAAAGCATTACGTAGATTATCAAATAATGATAATCTAAAATATACTGTTTACACATGACCATTACATAATGGTTTACAATAGAAATATATTACACCGACGTATGTTTCTTGAATGCAGTTTTTACACAATATCATACAAACATGGACTCCAAATCTTGTCCTTATTTTAGTATGCAACAGCGGAAGCTCTTAGTATTCATCTGAGAATAAACATGCTTTAAACGTCAATAAAAATATTGGTGAGTTATAGGTTTAACCTATATATATCAAATCGTAACAATAGACCACAAGATTTCATATTTCAATACACATCCCATACATAGAGATAAAAATCATACATATAGTGAACACCTGGTAACCGACATTAACAAGATGCATATATAAGAATATCCCCATCATTCCGGGACACCCTTCGGATATGATATAAATTTCGAAGTACTAAAGCATCCGGTACTTTAGATGGGGTTTGTTAGGCCCAATAGATCTATCTTTAGGATTCGCGTCAATTAGGGTGTCTGTTCCCTAATTCTTAGATTACCAGACTTAATAAAAAGGGGCATATTCGATTTCGATAATTCAACCATAGAATGTAGTTTCACGTACTTGTGTCTATTTTCTAAATCTTTTATAAAACCTGCATGTATTCTCATCCCAAAAATATTAGATTTTAAAAGTGGGACTATAACTCTCTTTCACAGATATTTCCTTCCTCGGAAATAAGACTTGGCCACGGATCGATTCACGAACCTATACAAATATGTACATATATATCAAAGTATGATCAAAATATAATTACAACCATTTTTATTATGTTTTAAAGATTTGAGTGTATTAAGTCAGCTGTCCTCTTTAGTAACCTACAACTAGTTGTCCATAATTAGATGTACAGAAATAAATCGATATATATTATCTTGAATCAATCCACGACCCAGTGTATACACGTCTCAGGCTAAATCACAACTCAAACTATATATATTTTTGGAATCAACCTCAACCCTGTATAGCAAACTCCAACATTACTGCATATAGAGTGTCTATGGTTGTTCCAAATAATATATATAGATGGGTCGATATGATATGTCAAAACATTTGCATACGTGTCTATGGTATCCTAAGATTACATAATATATTAAAATACATGTATAATACAATATAAGTTAGCTAGGATATGATTTGTATAGATCTGTTAAACATTTCCCGTAGCTAAAAAGATCAAAAATATCCAATCTTGTTTTACCCATAACTTCTTCGTTTTAAATCCGTTTTGAGTGAATCCAATTGCTATGGTTTCATATTGAACTTAAGTTTATGAATCTATACAGAAAAAGTATAAGTTTATAGTCAAAATTACAGGTTACAAGTCGTTTTTATAAAGGTAGTCATTTCAGTCGAAAGAACGACGTCTAGATGACCATTTTGGAAAACATACTTCCACTTTGAGTTTAACCATGATTTTTGGATATAGTTTCATGTTCGTAAGAAAAATCGTTTTCCCAGAAGAACAACTTTTAAATCAAAATTTATCATAGTTTTTAATTAACTAACCCAAAACAGCCCGCGGTGTTACTACAACGGCGTATATCCGGTTTTACGGTGTTTTTCTTGTTTTCCGGTTTTAAATCATTAAGTTAACATATCATATAGATATAGAACATGTGTTTAGTTGATTTTAAAAGTCAAGTTAGAAGGATTAACTTTTGTTTGCGAACAAGTTTAGAATTAACTAAACTATGTTCTAGTGATTTCAAGTTTAAACCTTCGAATAAGATAGCTTTATATGTATGAATCGAATGATGTTATGAACATCATTACTACCTCAATTTTTCTGAATAAAATTACTAGAAATGAGAAAATGGATCTAGCTTCAAAGGATCCTTGGATGGCTTGAAAGTTCTTGAAGCAGAATCATGACACGAAAACAAGTTCAAGTAAGATTTCCACTCGAAATAAGATTGTTATATTTATAGAAATTGAATCAAAGTTTGAATATGAGTATTACCTTGTATTAGAAAGATATCTTACTGTAAATAAGAAAGATTTCTTGAAGTTGGATAATCACTTTACAAGATTGGAAGTAAGCTAGCAAACTTGGAAGTATTCTTGATTTTATGAAACTAGAACTTATAGAATTTATGAAGAACACTTAGAACTTGAAGATAGAACTTGAGAGAGATCACTTAGATGAAGAAAATTGAAGAATGAAAGTGTTTGTGGGTATTTTTAGTCGTTGGTATATGGATTAGATATAAATGATGTGTAATTTTGTTTTCATGTAAATAAGTCATGAATGATTACTCATATTTTTGTAATTTCATGAGATATTTCATGCTAGTTGCCAAATGATGGTTTCCACATGTGTTAGGTGACTCACATGGGCTGCTAAGAGCTGATCATTAGAGTGTATATTCCAATAGTACATACGTCTAAAAGCTGTGTATTGTACGAGTACGAATACGGGTGCATACGAGTAGAATTATTGATGAAACTGAACGAGGATGTAATTGTAAGCATTTTTGTTAAGTAGAAGTATTTTGATAAGTGTCTTGAAGTCTTTCAAAAGTGTATGAATACATATTAAAACACTACATGTATATACATTTTAACTGAGTCGTTAAGTCATCGTTAATCGTTACATGTAAATATTGATTTGAAACCTTTAAGTTAATGATCTTGTTAAATGTTGTTAACCCAATGTTTATTATATCTAATGAGATGTTAAATTATTATATTATCATGATATTATGATATATTAATATATCTTAATATGATATATATATATATATATATATATATATATATATATATATATATATATATATATATATACATACATTTAAATGTCGTTACAACGAAAATCGTTACATATATGTCTCGTTTCGAAATCATTAAGTTAGTAGTCTTGTTTTTACATATGTAGTTCATTGTTAACACACTTAATGATATATTTAAATATCATTTTATCATGTTATATAAAGTGTATCAATATCTTAATATGATACATATGTATTTAGTAGACGTTATCATAACGATAATCGTTATGTATATCATTTCGAGTTTCTTAACTTAGTAATCTCATTTCTTATGTATATCACACATTGTTAATATACTTAGTGAGATACTTACTCATCATAATCTCATGTCAACCATATATATATGTCTATATATACCACAACATGTAGTTTTTACAAATTTGTAACGTTCGTGAATCGCCGGTCAACTTGGGTGATCAATTGTCTATATGAAACTTATTTCATTTAATCAAGTCTTAAAAAGTTTGATTGCTTAACACGTTGGAAACATTTAGTCATGTAAATATCAATCTCAATTAATATATATAAACATGGAAAAGTTCGGGTCACTACAGTACCTACCCGTTAAATAAATTTCGTCCCGAAATTTTAAGCTGTTGAAGGTGTTGACGAATCTTCTGGAAATAGATGCGGGTATTTCTTCTTCATCTGATCTTCACGCTCCCAGGTGAACTCGGTTCCTCTACGAGCATTCCATCGAACCTTAACAATCGGTATCTTGTTTTGCTTAAGTCTTTTAACCTCACGATCCATTATTTCGACGGGTTCTTCAATGAATTGAAGTTTTTCATTGATTTGGATTTCGTCCAATGGAATAGTGAGATCTTCTTTAGCAAAACATTTCTTCAAATTCAAGACGTGGAAAGTGTTATGTACCGCCACGAGTTGTTGAGGTAGCTCCAGTTGGTAAGCTACTGGTCCGACACGATCTATAATCTTGAATGGTCCAATGTACCTTGGATTTAGTTTCCCCCGTTTACCAAATCGAACAACGCCTTTCCAAGGTGAAACCTTAAGTATGATCATTTCTCCAATTTCAAACTCTATATCTTTTCTTTTACTGTCCGCGTAGCTCTTTTGTCGACTCTGGGCGGTTTTCAATCGTTGTTGAATTTGGATGATTTTCTCGGTAGTTTCTTGTATTATCTTCGGACCCGTAATCTGTCTATCCCCCACTTCATTCCAAAAAATCGGAGACCTGCACTTTCTACCATAAAGTGCCTCAAACAGCGCCATCTCAATACTAGAATGATAACTGTTGTTGTAGGAAAATTCTGCTAAAGGTAGGTGTCGATCCCAACTGTTTCTGAAATCAATAACACATGCTCGTAGCATGTCTTCAAGTGTTTGTATTGTCCTTTCGCTCTGCCCATCAGTTTGTGGATTATAGGCAGTACTCATGTCTAGACGAGTCCCCAATGCTTGTTATAACGTCTGCCAAAACCTTGAAACAAATCTACCATCCCTATCAGAGATAATAGAGACGGGTATTCCATGTCTAGAAACAACCTCCTTCAAATACAATCGCGCCAACTTCTCCATTTTGTCATCTTCTCTCATTGGCAGGAAGTGTGCTAACTTGGTGAGACGATCAGCTATTACCCAAATAGTATCATAACCACTTGCAGTCCTTGGCAATTTAGTAATGAAATCCATGGTAATGTTTTTCCATTTCCATTCCGAGATTTCAGGTTGTTGTAGTAGACCTGATGGTTTCTGATGTTCAGCTTTGACCTTAGAACATGTCAAACATTCTCCTACATATTTAGCAATATCGGCTTTCATACCCGGCCACCAAAAGTGTTTCTTGAGATCTTTATACATCTTCCTCGCTCCGAGATGTATTGAATATCTGGTTTTATGTGCTTCTTTAAGTACCATTTCTCTCACATCTCCAAACCTTGGTACCCAAATTCTATCAGCCCTATATCGGGTTCCGTCTTCCCGAATATTAATATGTTTCTCTGATCCTTTGGGTATCTCATTCTTCAACTTTCCTTCTTTTACAACCCCCTGTTGCGCCTTCTTTATTTGAGTAGTAAGGTTAGTACAAATAATGCCTCCAAGTCTTTAATGCAAAAACAACAGCACCCAATTCCAAATCGTGAGTTGTATAATTTTGCTCGTGAATCTTCAATTGTCTAGAAGCATAAGCAATCACCTTCGTTCGTTGCATTAATACACAGCCGAGACCTTGCTTTGATGCGTCACAATAAATCACAAAATCAGCATTCTCTTCAGGCAATGACAATATAGGTGCCGTAGTTAGCTTTTTCTTCAATAACTGAAACGCCTTCTCTTGTTCATCCTTCCATTCAAATTTCTTCCCTTTATGCGTTAATGCAGTCAAGGGTTTTGCTATTTTGGAGAAAACTTGGATGAATCTTCTGTAGTAACCAGCCAATCCTAAAAATTGACGTATATGCTTCAGAGTTTTTGGGGTTTCCCACTTTTCAACGGTTTCAATCTTTGTCGGGTCCACCTAGATACCTTCTTTGTTCACTATATGATCGAGGAATTGAACTTCTTCCAACCAAAATGCACACTTTGAAAACTTAGCGTACAGTTTTTCTTTCCTCAATACTTCTAGCACTTTTCTCAAATGTTCTTCGTGCTCTTGATCATTCTTTAAGTATGTCATCGATGAAAATAATGACAAACTTGTCAAGATATGGCCCACACACTCAGTTCATAAGGTCCATGAACACAGCTGGTGCGTTAGTCAATCCAAACGGCATAACCATAAACTCGTAATGACCATAACGCGTCCTAAAAGCAGTTTTTGGAATATCATCCTCCTTTACTCGTATTTGATGATATCCAGAACGTAAATCGATTTTTGAATAAACCGACGAGCCTTGTAGTTGATCAAATAAGTCGTCAATTCTCGGCAGTGGATAACGGTTTTTGATGGTAAGTTTATTCAACTCTCTGTAGTCAATACACAACCTAAATGTACCATCCTTCTTCTTGACAAACAAAACAGGAGCTCCCATGGTGATGTGCTTGGTCGAATGAAACCACATTCTAATAGTTCTTGCAGTTGGCTTTGCAGTTCTTTCATCTTGCTGGGAGTGAGTCTATAAGGAGCACGAGCTATTGGTGCAGCTCCTGGTACAAGATCTTTTTGAAATTCAACGGATCGATGTGGGGGTACTCCCGGTAATTCTTTTGGAAATACATCCGGAAATTCTTTTGCGACGGGAACATCATTGATGCTCTTTTCTTCAGTTTGTACTTTCTCAACGTGTGCTAGAACAGCATAGCAACCTTTTCTTATTAGTTTTTGTGCCTTCAAATTACTAATAAGATGTAGCTTCGTGTTACCCTTTTCTCCGTACACCATTAAGGGTTCTCCTTCTTCTCGTACAATGCGAATTGCATTTTTGTAACATACGATCTCTGCTTTCATCTCCTTCAGCCAGTCCATGCCAACTATTACATCAAAACTCCCTAACTCTACTGGTATTAAATCAATCTTAAATATTTCGCTACCCAGTTTAATTTCTCGATTCCGGCATATATAATCTGCTGAAATTAATTTACCGTTTGCTAATTCGAGTAAAAATTTACTATCCAACGGCGTCAATGGACAACTTAATTTAGCACAAAAATCTCTACTCATATAGCTTTTATCCGCACCCGAATTAAATAAAACGTAAGCAGATTTATTGTCAATAAGAAACGTACCCGTAACAAGTTCCGGGTCTTCCTGTGCCTCTGCCGCATTAATATTGAAAACTCTTCCGCGGCCTTGTCCATTCGTGTTCTCCTGGTTCGGGCAATTTCTAATAATGTGACCCGGTTTTCCACATTTATAATAAACTACATTGGCATAACTTACTCCGACACTACTTGCTCCGCCATTACTCGTTCCGACACCATTTGTTCCTTTTGTTCTGTTAACCCCTGGTCCGTAGACCTCACACATCACCGCGCTATGACCATTTCTTTTACACTTGTTGCAGAACCCCGAGTGATACTTTTCACACCTTTGGCATAGCTGCTTCTGATTGTTGTTGTTGTTGCGATTGTTATCGTTGTTGGGATTATTGTTGTAGTTGTTGTTGTTGTGCCGTTTGTTGTAGTTGCGATTGATGTTGTGATTTTTGGGATAGTTGTTGTTGTTTTGGTGACTCTTATCACCGTTTTCCTCCCACTTTCTTTTGACTAACTTCACGTTGGCCACTTCGGCCGCCTGTTCTTTAATTCTTCCCTCAATCTGGTTCACTATTTTGTGAGCCATTCTACATGCCTTTTGTATAGAGGCAGGCTCGTGTGAACTTATATCATCTTGGATTCTCTCCGGTAACCCTTTTACAAACGCGTCGATCTTCTCTTCCTCATCTTCGAACGCTCTCGGACACAATAGGCACAATTCTGTGAATCGTCTTTCGTACGAAGTAATATCGAATCCCTGTGTTCGTAACCCTCTAAGTTATGACTTGAGCTTATTGACCTCGGTTCTGGGATGGTACTTCTTGTTCATCAAGTGCTTGAATGCTGACCACGGTAGTGCGTAAGCAGCATCTTGTCCCACTTGCTCTAGATAGGTATTCCACCATGTTAACGCAATACCTATGAAGGTATGCGTAGCGTAATTCACTTTGTCTCCTTCAGCACACTTACTTATGGCAAACACCGATTCAACTTTCTCGGTCCACCATTTCAATCCGATTGGTCCTTCGGTCCCATCCAATTCTGAAGGTTTGCAGGCAGTGAATTCCTTGTAGGAGCATCCTACACGATTTCTTGCGCCGTTAGTTGTATTGCTAGATTCAGAGTTATTGTTGGTATGTAGCGCGGCCTGTACTGCGGCTATGTTTGAAGCAAGAAAGGCATGAAATTCCTCTTCGCTCATATTCAAGGTATGTCGAGTAGTCAGTGCCATTTCCTTCAAAATAGTCAAATGAAATAAGTTAATCATACAGAATATTAAGAGTAGTCAATAGTATCTCGTAGCATAATATGAACTCATTTATAAAAGCTTTTTCTTCATATTAGCGTTTTATAAGTTTAAATTCGGGTACTACCTACCCGTTAAGTTCATACTTAGTAGCTAATATACAATTCAACTACTACAATTCCATATGAAAAACTTGATTATAATAATATATCACATACAAATATTCTTCAAACTTACGACTTCGCTATATTACATATAACATGAAATATAGTACACTATAATACAGGACAGTTTTGAAGATAAATCTAGTTAATACGCAAGTTGTTCAGCAAAGGAAATAAATACACGTAATTCATAAGTCCAGAAACAAGTCATGCATTCTGGTTTTACTAAGACGACTTCCCATCCTTGGTCTTGTGGAAAATAACAGTTATGACCATTGGCTAGGCAGCATGTTGTAATGTCGTCAAAAGGACGAGGGTTTTGTAATGTCCAACAACCCCGTAATAATCTAAAAACCTTGTTTCTCTCCCCAACTACTGAATCCGTCACTTGTGGGAAAGTTTTATTTAAAAGCTGCAATCCGATGTTCTTTTTCTCACTTTTGTAAGAAGCGAACATCACTAACCCGTAAGCATAACATGCTTCTTTATGTTGCATGTTAGAAGCTCTTTCTAATTCACGAAATCCTATGTTGGGATATGTTGAGTCAAAATAGGTTCTTAACCCGTAGCGTAAAATTGCATTTGGGTTCCCCGCATTTAACGCTTTAAAGAAAACACGGCGTAACTTACGGTCTCCCCAATGTGATATACCCCACCTATCAAAGGAAAGCCTTTTATAAACTAAGGCATTTCTGGAAAGTCTTTCAAATGTTTGACAAGTTAATTTCGCCATAACTAAATGTGCTGATGAATTCTGCCCGACTCTAGACAAGATTTCCTCAATCATATCCTCTGGTAGGTCTTCTAAAATATTCGGTTGTCTACCCTTAACGTCCATTTTGTTTTTATACTGTAAAATAGACAAGGATTAGATTCGTAATAACAAACAATATAAGCAATTTTTACATAGAACATAAAAGTACAAGCACACTACAATACATTTATTACACAACATGCTCACACCCCTCTAATTTGAATCACTGGTTTCTTCTTCTTCGGACTTGGTTCTTTTTCCTAATCTTCTAAGGATATATGATGTTCCTTTAATACGAGTCGTCGTTTTCCACATTGGTTTAGAAAAACCTGGTGGTTTAGAGGTTCCCCGGTTATTGTCACGATATTGAAAATACAGGTGTTGACGGTACATATAAAGTTCATCGGGGTCAGAATCAGATTTCTCTATTTTGATGCCTTTTCCCTTATTATTTTCTTTTGCCTCGTTAAATTGGGTTGGGTAATTTCTATAACATCATCGGAATCCTCATCAGGATCCGATTCATCGGAAAACTGGTAATTTTCCCAATATTTTGCTTCCTTAGCGAAAACACCATTGACCATTATTAACTTTGGTCCATTGGTTGAGGATTTTATTTTATTTGACCGGTTTTCTGTGGTTCCTACTATTCCCCCCTCCGGAACCTCTTCTTCTTCCGGTTCCTCTTCTTCTGGTTCCTCTTCTTCCGGTTCCTCTTCTTCCGGTTCCGTTTCCTCTTCTTCCGGTTCTTCGGGAACTTGTGAATCTTGCCAATATATATTCGACTCTTCGTTATTATTAGGTGAGTCAATGGGATTTGTGCTAGAGGTAGACATCTATCACACAATATCAAACATGTTAAGAGATTAATATATCACATAATATTTACATGTTAATAATATATAGTTTCCAACAAAAATGTTAAGCAATCATTTTTAAAGAAAACACGATCGAAGTCTAGACTCACTAATGCATCCTAACAAACTCGATAAGACACACTAATGCAAATTTTCTGGTTCTCTAAGACCAACGCTCGGATACCAACTGAAATGTCCCGTTCATATTGATTATAAACGTTCCATATTAATTGATTTCATTGCGAGGTTTTGACCTCTATATGAGACGTTTTTCAAAGACTGCATTCATTTTTAAAACAACCATAACCTTTATTTTATCAATAAAGGTTTTAAAAACATTACGTAAATTATCAAATAATGATAATCTAAAATATACTGTTTACACACGACCATTACATAATGGTTTACAATAGAAATATATTACATCGACATATGTTTCTTGAATGCAGTTTTTACACAATATCATACAAACATGGACTCCAAATCTTGTTCTTATTTTAGTATGCAATAGCAGAAGTTCTTAGTATTCACCTGAGAATAAACATGCTTTAAACGTCAACAAAAAATGTTGGTGAGTTATAGGTTTAACCTATATATATCAATCGTAATAATAGACCACAAGATTTCATATTTCAATACACATCCCATACATAGAGATAAAAATCATTCATATGGTGAACACCTGGTAACCGACATTAACAAGATGCATATATTAGAATATCCCCATCATTCCGGGATACCCTTCGGATATGATATAAATTTCGAAGTACTAAAGCATCTGGTACTTTGGATGGGGTTTGTTAGGCCCAATAGATCTATCTTTAGGATTCGCGTCAATTAGGGTTTCTGTTCCCTAATTCTTAGATTACCAGACTTAATAAAAAGGGGCATATTCGATTTCGATAATTCAACCATAGAATGTAGTTTCACGTACATGTGTCTGTTTTGTAAATCATTTATAAAACCTGCATGTATTCTCATCCCAAAAATATTAGATTTTAAAAGTGGAACTATAACTCACTTTCACAGATATTTCCTTCCTCGGAAATAAGACTTGGCCACGGATCGATTCACGAACCTATACAGATATTCCCAATCTTATTTTACCCATAACTTCTTCATTTTAAATCCCTTTTGAGTGAATCAAATTGCTATGGTTTCATATTGAACTATATTTTATGAATCTAAACAGAAAAAGTATAGGTTTATAGTCGGAAATATAAGTTACAAGTCATTTTTGTAAAGGTAGTCATTTCAGTCGAAAGAACGACGTCTAGATGACCATTTTAGAAAACATACTTCCACTTTGAGTTTAATCATGATTTTTGGATATAGTTTCATGTTCATAAGAAAAATCATTTTCCCAGAAGAACAACTTTTAAATCAAAGTTTATCATAGTTTTTAATTAACTAACCCAAAACAGCCCGCGGTGTTACTACGACGGCGTATGTCCGGTTTTACAGTGTTCTTCGTGTTTCCAGGTTTTAAATCATTAAGTTATCATATCATATAGATATAGAACATGTGTTTAGTTGATTTTAAAAGTCAAGTTAGAAGGATTAACTTTTGTTTGCGAACAAGTTTAGAATTAACTAAACTATGTTCTAGTGATTACAAGTTTAAACCTTCGAATAAGATAGCTTTATATGTATGAATCGAATGATGTTATGAACATCATTACTACCTCAAGTTTTCTGGATAAAGCTACTGGAAATGAGAAAAATAGATCTAGCTTCAAAGGATCCTTGGATGGCTTGAAAGTTCTTGAAGCAGAATCATGACACGAAAACAAGTTCAAGTAAGATTTCCACTCGAAATAAGATTGTTATAGTTATAGAAATTGAATCAAAGTTTGAATATGAGTATTACCTTGTACTAGAAAGATATATTACTGTAAATAAGAAAGATTTCTTGAGGTTGGATGATCACTCTACAAGATTGGAAGTAAGCTAGCAAACTTGGAAGTATTCTTGATTTTATGAAACTAGAACTTGTAGAATTTATGAAGAACACTTAGAACTTAAAGATAGAACTTGAGAGAGATCAATTAGATGAAGAAAATTGAAGAATGAAAGTATTTATAGGTGTTTTTGGTCGTTGGTGTATGGATTAGATATAAAGGATATGTAATTTTGTTTTCATGTAAATAAGTCATGAATGATTACTCATATTTTTGTAATTTTATGAGATATTTCATGCTAGTTGCCAAATTATGGTTCCCACATATGTTAGGTGACTCACATGGGCTACTAAGAGCTGATCATTGGAGTGTATATACCAATATTACATACATCTAAAAGCTGTGTATTGTACGAGTACGAATACGGGTGCATACGAGTAGAATTGTTGATGAAACTGAACGAGGATGTAATTGTAAGAATTTTTGTTAAGTAGAAGTATTTTGATAAGTGTCTTGAAGTCTTTCAAAAGTGTATGAATACATATTAAAATACTACATGTATATACATTTTAACTGAGTCGTTAAGTCATCGTTAGTCGTTACATGTAAGTGTTGTTTTGAAACCTTTAGGTTAACGATCTTGTTGAATGTTGTTAACCCAATGTTTATAATATCAAATAAGATTTTAAATTATTATATTATCATGATAATATGATATATGAATATCTCTTAATATGATATATATACATTAAATGTCGTTACAACGATAATCGTTACATATATGTCTCGTTTCAAAATCATTAAGTTAGTAGTCTTTCTTTTACATATGTAGTTCATTGTTAATATACTGAATGATATGTTTACTTATCATAATATCATATTAACTATATATATATCCATATATATGTCATCATATAGTTTTTACAAGTTTTAACGTTCGTGAATCACCGGTCAACTTGGGTAGTAAATTGTCTATATGAAACCTATTTCAATTAATCAAGTCTTAACAAGTTTGATTGCTTAACATGTTGGAAACACTTAATCATGTAAATAACAATTTCATTTAATATATATAAACATGGAAAAGTTCGGGTCACTACAACGTACGCTTCATCACCATCTTACACATCTCATCATCATCAATATCACTTTCGTTAGCATCCCTTTTCTCATCATCATCATCATCTTGTATCGCCATTATCATCCTGCTTCCATCATTATTTGTTTAAAAGAAACAGGAAACAACAATTAACGAGTAACAAGATGATGGTTTTGATTGTGGGTTCGAAACTGAACAGAAAATATGTCAGTAGCAACAAGGGTTCGAGATATTGGATTTTTGAAATTAAACCAATAGTAGTACACATTAACAAGTTCACGGCTCCATCATCAATGAAATTCACAGCCCAATCATCAATACAAGCCCAAGATGCTTTTATTTTTAAATGGTCCGTTAATAGCCCAACTTAAAACTAATGAGATGTATCGATTTCTTTTAATGACAAGTGGGGTTGTATGCAAATTATTTGTCGGCCATTTTCTTCTTTTTACTTGGAACGTGCAGGCAATCATCATCATTATTACTTTCTTATCTTCATTACTCAAAAATAAAACGAGTGTTTTAGTTTTCGATTCCCACAGAAACATAAACATCATAGTAATAAGTGAACGTGATTGTGTCTAGCTGATCCGAAAACAGAAGAAACATAACAGTATTCACAGTGATTTTATAAACGACGAGGTAACAGGAGGGTTTGGTTTCGTGGTTTGTATAACGGCACATGAAATAACTGTAACAAATTATAGGTTATTCGATGGTATAATGTGTTTCAACAAAGGTGGGGTGGTTTTCACGACATAAACAAAAACGAGTTGCAGCAGTTGTAACATTAGCACAAATATGGTGTTGTTCGATGATGGGTTGTGAAGAAGATGATGAATAGTGGGTTGGTGTTTTCAATCCCGAAATAGAAAACAAAATATGCAGCAGTAATTCAATATGGTTTAGGTTGTTGATCAATGAATTATAAACAAAAATACCTAGCAGCTGTTACTAATGTGATTTTCAAGTTGGTTGTGCAGCAGTAACAAAACAGAAAAGATAGTGGTTGTGGGTATTGATTTATCGAATACATGAACATTAAACGGCTATAGTTTCAATCATGTATTCGATGATTGGTTGTTGATATCACCGAAAGAATCCGAAATAGTAAATGTAAGTTGCAGTTCATAGTGTCTTGGTGTGGTTATAGTGGTGGTGTTAAAATCGTTTAACAAAGAAGAAAGGAGAAAAATATAGAAGGTGGTGGTCGATAGTAGTGAAGGATTTGAAGAAGATGATCAAAGGTGGAAGGATTACGGTGGTTGTGTGTGGTTTAAGGTGGTAGTGGTGGTTGTTTACAGCAGCAAAGCTGCTGTAGCAGCCGGTTCACAGCAGTAGCAAGACGAAGGTTACAGACGTGGTTATTTCAATGAAAGTGGTGATGATAATCGTAATAGAAAAATAGAAAGATTGAACAGCAACCTTCGATGGTGAGTTGTGGTTATACTTGGTTGAAGATGGCGGTGATCGGAGGTGATGGAGGATGGTGGTCTTGGCTGTGAAGTGATGATCGATAATGGTGGCAGTAAACAAGTGGGTTTCGGTTTCACCTTGTGGTACTTTGATGGTTAAAGTAAAACATAATGAAGCGACCAATAAAAGTAGAGTGTTCGTGATGGGTGTTGTCAAATAATAGAAAAAGCAACAATAAATATGAAGAGTTTTGATTTGTACCAGACCCGAAACAACAGCAATGATTTAGTCGTGGTTAGGGTGATGTTCTTGAAGGTGTTGCATGGTGACCAAAACATAAACAGAATACAGAACACAAGTGGTTTGAGTGGTGATGATTGAGTCTATATGATTATGTATATATAATATATTTATATATATTATAATAATAATAATAAAGTAACAATAATCTAAAAATATCAATCAACGTGCACAACAAATAGTTAGCAGCCCTCTAAATTTTAATTTTATCTGCCGACAGTTTTCACGGACTGTGTATCGTGCGAAATCAGTGGCGGATAAAAGTGTTCAGAAAAATCCCATATTTTTAAATTAACTATATTTATTTATTTTGGTCATTATGGTATAAAATTCGATCCTTAATTTGTTAAATAAAAATTACATCAACTGTCCCTCTCAATTCTGGGTAAAATATAAAAAGTGTTAAAATTTTAATAACTAGATCCTAAATACATTTTTAGTAAGCCTAAAATTTATAGAACTCATTTTCGACTCACCGTTTATTTTTAAATCACATAAGTTCGAATTTAACTTACTTAATATCGAGCGAATGACAATTTAGTGTTACTATCATTTTCCAAATAAATTCAAAACTATATATATATATATATATATATATATATATATATATATATATATATATATATATATATATATATATATTCAATACACTTTATTTATATATATAGATACTTTTTAAATAATAATCATTATAATATCCTATTTTTATTTTACTTTACATAAATAAATTTTAGTAACAACAACATACAATACTTCAAATTATATTTCGAATTATTATTTATATATACATACACACATATCTATTTACAATTAATTGTTCGTGAATCGTCGAGAGCAGTCGAAGGTCAATGAATACATGAACATAGTTCAAAGTTTTTGAGATTTTAACATTATAGACTTTGCTTATCGTGTCGGAAACATATAAAGATTAAGTTTAAATTTGGTCGGAAATTTCCAGGTCGTCACAGTACCTACCCGTTAAAGAAATTTTGTCCCGAAATTTGATTGGGATGGTTATGGCTGACAATAAGTATGTTTTCATGACGCATACAAGCGGAAAATTAAAGTTTTATCATCATTGAGTAATATAGATAAAACGATTCGATTTTTTTTTCTGAAGAGTACGAGTGAAGTTATCACAAAATAGTGAAATGAATAATTGCAGGTTCGTCTTAACCGGTGACGTAGTCATGGTTGATTTCTTGAATTCAAGAGAAAAGATAGAACTATCAAGATAATATGTTCTTGATAGGTTTAGAGGTTAGATAGAATGTAAGAGTCGTGTAACATAGCACATGATGACGTTGTGATCTGTGAATCACCACGTTCCATTAGAAACTCAGCATGACTTACTGTAATGTAATCACGTTGATCAAGTGTCATTATATTATACTAACTCATGCTTTAGTTCCCAACACTACTTCAAAAGCATTCTTATTTTAAACTCGAAGGTTTACAGAATATAGAAACTAAAATAGTTTCCTTTTATGATAAAACACAGATAGCGCGGAGAGATAATTAATATTGGACGAGAATATTTATGAAGGAATCTTCAGAAATATTGAGGATATTAATAGTGAAAGATACGATAATATCTTAGAATTTTTGAATCAAATTGTGATGAAGAAATTCATTCACGATGATTTAGAGCGATTAAGGAGCAAGGTATTCGTTAAGGATTTCATCAGAAACAGAATCATCAGGATTCTTTTATGTACAAGTTTAGTCCTTGTGATTTTTTCAGAGTCTCCTTCATGGTTTGCTCAATTCTTTATTATCAAACTTTTGACTGTTTAGGCAGTCTCCAGTTTTTACTGCTTCATCAGCTTTTTCAAAACTCAAAAAACTGATTCATAGACTAAAGCGTTTTTTAGAAATTCAGAATTGAAGATCATAATTCTAAGAGATAAATGTTATACACATTCATATAACCGTTGATGTAGAAATGCTGCAAGATTCGAAATACCGATTGTTGATTCTCGGTAATTAGTATGGCAATTTTCGTTACAAGGTACGGATGAATATATGATAGGGTTTTAACGAACAAATATAACGGTTTTTTCGGAGAGACTTAAGCCAATGAGTAATGAAGTTGCTGGTAAGTTTACTGCTAATGTGGTGGAATATAAACGGTTCTCCGGTAACGATGAAGAAAGGCAAACTTATATATCAAGGTTATAATAAGGCTAATCCGAATGAAAATCGAAATTGATTTGCTGATGCTGTGACAAAATTGGCTACTTTGGAAAGGGATTGCAAAGTTATTTTCGGAAATAATAATGCCAAAGGAGCTAGCACAGATACATGTTAAACGTTTACTCAACTTTCGAGAGTTTTTCAGGTGCATAACTATATGCATAAATCTTTTCTTCTATAGATGGAGTGCGGTTGGTTCACCCTCTCGATTTGGGTGTTTTCTAGAATCATGAAAGGTTTGAACACAGATTGTAATAGTCAAGATACAAATGAGGTTTAAGATGAAATGAAGTGACAAACTTGAAGAAATGTTTAGTTTCATATGTTATAATCAATATTTTAATTCATTTTAATTGTCTAATATTGGCAGTCCACAGTTAGCAGTCTACAATTAATAATTCAATAATTCATATATAGTTTAATATATAATATTCGAATTAATTAATACATGTCGTGACCCATTGTATACATGTCTCAGACTCGATCACAACTCAAAGTATATATATTATTTGAGAATCAACCTCAACCCTGTATAGCTAACTCAAACATTACTGCATATAGAGTGTCTATGGTTATTCCAAATAATATATATAGATGCGTCGATATGATATGTCAAAACCTTGTATACGTGTCTCGATATTTAAAGTGCGTAAAATAAATAACAGAAATTAAATGACGATAAATAAAATTGCGAGAATTAAAATTGCGATAATTAAATTGTGATAAGTAAATTGCAATAAATAAATGTAATAAGGGATTAACAGTTAGCTAGGAACAGTTAGCTAGGATTTTGTTAGCGTGGATTCTTAACAAGATCTATCATAGTTAATTTGTTTGTTTCTAACAAATTTTATTTTTGTCAATTGTTTTCTTCATTATGCCACTTGTTGAATTCTGATAGGTAAAAATCCAAATATGAAATTGAATAAAAATGGTTATTCTGCGGTGAACAGATACGTATGTTGGTGGATGTAAGTAGGATAGTAAATGACTGTTGAATCAGATTGGAAGAATGTACAGTGTAACTTATTAATGTGAAATTTAAATATTCCTCGGGTATTACCTACCCGTTAAAATATTTTCACCATTAACAGTTTGTACGAAAGAATTTTTAATTACAAACTTTATGAAAACATATATACATATATATTTTCTTCAGATGTAATAATGGATTTAATGAGTTAATATGATATTAAACTCATTTGGTTTACGGTTATAACTAGAGTACATAATCTCTAAAACATTAGAGATTACATAATCATCATGTCGAACGAAGATAAATGATGTAGAACGTCATGTAGAACGATGATTATACTTGAGGTACAGAATGAGATGTTGAGGCGTGTGATGTTGAAACTTGGGTTGTTGGTGGAACTGGTGTTGATGTTGGTGGTACTGTTGGTGCTGGTGATGTTGCTGAAGCTAGTAAGTTTTGCACCATATTCTCCAAATTGATTACTCGAGCTCGAAGCTTGTTGACTTCTTCCATTATTTCGGGATGATTGTCGGTCGGAATGAGTGGATGAATAAGGTTTAGAATTGTGGATAGAATATAATCGTGGCGAGGTATTCGGGAAATGAGGGTGAAAATGGTGTTTCGGACTGGTTCGCCGGTAAGTGCTTCGGGTTCTCTGTCAAGAGGTGAATTCGGTTGGTGGAAAGGATCGTCTTCTTCACGTCTCCATCGGTTAAGTCGTCTACGAACCCATCAGATGAATTGGGGATGGCTGATTGGTTGATTCATTCTGGTTACACTGTTTTTGGAGCTCAAGTGAAACTCCAAATCGGAATCCGAGGGACTTGAACTAGTGGCGAGTTCCATTTCGTACGATTGAATAAGGGATTTTTCAAAATGAAATGATTTTCGAATATTGGATGATATTCTAATTATAAAAGATTTCGTAGCTTGCGGAGGAAGTTACGAAATATGTCAGACAAAGTTTACAGTATTAGAATCGCTAAGATATGAATTTTGTCTATACACTATTCATGCAATCAATGCAGTAAGATGTGTCTAGAATAAGAATGATAAGCAGGTAATTTCCTAAGGATAGTAAGTAGATAATTTCTGACTAGAAATGATAAGCCAAACTTTTGACATGCAGACACGGTCGAAGTCCATACTCACTAATGCATCTAAACAACTACCAGTTAGACACACTAATGCAAGACCTGGTTCGCTAAGACCACCGCTCTGATACCACCTCTAACGACCCATCATAATCCATCTGGATGAATACATTACATTTGGTTATATCGCGAGGTACTTGACCTCTATATGATACATTTTACAAACATTGCATTCGTTTTAAAAAGACAAACTTTCATTTCATCGAAAGTTGACGGCATGCATACCATTTCATAATATATCCAACTATAATTGACTTAATAATAATCTTGATGAACTCAACGACTCGAATGCAACGTCTTTTAAAATATGTCATGAATGACTCCAAGTAATATCTCTAAAATGAGCAAATGCACAGCGGAAGATTTCTTTCAAACCTGAGAATAAACATGCTTTCAAGTGTCAACCAAAAGGTTGGTGAGTTCATTAGTTTATCATAAACATTCATTTCCAACATTTTAATAGACCACAAGATTTCATATAATTAATTGTACACGTAACCCGAGTACAAAAATAATACGCGTAACTCACGAATTAAAAATCATTCATATAGTGAATGCTTGATAACCGACTTAACTTTAATGCATAGAATATCCCCAAACAGAACCTCTCGTCTGTATAATAATAATAATCTCGAAGTACTAAAGCATCCGTACCCCGGATGGGACTTGTCGAGGTCCATAGATCTATCTTTAGAATTCGCGTCAATTAGGGGCCATACCCGTTTCCTAATTATTAGGTTAACAAGCTAAAAAGGGGTGATATTCAATATTCATAATCCAGTCATAGAATGTAATTTTTGATCACTTGTGTCTATATCGTAAAACATTAGTAAAATCAGCGCATGTATTCTCAGTCCCAAAAATATATATAAAAAGGGAGTAATGAAACTCACAATACGATATTTTGTAGTAAAAATATGCATATGACGAAACTGAACAATGCAAGGTTGGCCTCGAATTCACGAACCTATATCAATTATATATATTCAAACATGTAATAATATTCAAACAAATCTGTTTATTAATATACTTGTTATCTTGAAAATTTATATGTTATTGTAATAACTAGATTAATTAAAACTATTTTACATTTTTATAGATAATAACATCTTATTTAAAAATTAGTATGTAATATTAATTTAGTTATGATATACGAAATGATTATATATCTTTTTATATACATAATATTTATTTGTAATAATAATAACAATAATAATAATAATAATTATAATAATACTAATTATAATAATAATGATAATATGATAATAATAATAATAATAATAATAATAATAATAATAATAATAATAATAATAATAATAATAATAATAATAATAATAATAATAATAATAATAATAATAATAATAAATAAATAGATAACTACCTCAAAGAAGTAGCCCTTAAAAAAAATGTCCAAGTCCGGGTTTGAACCCGCGACGTCCCACTAACTCGATAACACTCCTAACCATCTACTCCGATTCTATTTTTCTTCTTCTTAATTTCATCATCATTTTCATAACATAATTCCATCATCATAATACCCATCACGTACGCTTCATCACCATCTTACACATCTCATCATCATCAATATCACTTTCGTTACCATCCCTTTTCTCATCATCATCATCTTGTATCGCCATTATCATCATGCTTCCATCATTATTTGTTTAAAAGAAACATGAAACAACAATTAACGAGTAACAAGATGATGGTTTTGATTGTGGGTTCGAAACTGAACAGAAAATATGTCAGTAGCAACAAAGGTTCGAGATATTAGATTTTTGAAATTAAACCGATATTAGTACACATTAACAAGTTCACGGCTCCATCATCAATGAAATTCATGGCCCAATCATCAATACAAGCCCAAGATGCTTTTATTTTTAAATGGTCCATTAATAGCCCAACTTAAAACTAATGAGATGTATCGATTTCTTTTAATGACAAGTGGGGTTGTATGCAAATTATTTGTCGGCCATTTTCTTCTTTTTACTTGGAACGTGCAGGCAATCATCATCAGTATTACTTTCTTATCTTCATTACTCAACAATAAAATGAGTGTTTTAGTTTTCGATTCCCACAGAAACAGAAACATCATAACAATAAGTGAACGTGATTATGTCTAGCTGATCCGAAAACAGAAGAAACATAACAGTATTCACAGTGATTTTCGAACGACGAGGTAACAGGAGGGTTTGGTTTTGTGGTTTGTATAACGGCACATGAAATAACTGTAACAAATTATAGGTTATTCGATGGTATAATGTGTTTCAACAGAGGTGGGGTGGTTTTCACGACATAAACAAAAACGAGTTGCAGCAGTTGTAATATTAGCACAAATATGGTGTTGTTCGATGATGGGTTGTGAAGAAGATGATGAATAGTGGGTTGGTGATTTCAATCCCGAAATAGAAAACAGAATATGCAGCAGTAATTTAATATGGTTTAGGTTGTTGATTAATGAATTATAAACAGAAATACCTAGCAGCTGTTACTAATGTGATTTTTGAGTTGGTTGTGCAGTAGTAACAAAATAGAAAAGATAGTGGTTGTGGGTATTGATTTATCGAATACAGGAACATTAAACGGCTATAGTTTCAATCATGTAATCGATGATTGGTTGTTGATATCGCCGAAAGAATCCGAAACAGTAAACGTAAGCTGCAGTTAATGGTGTCTTGGTGTGGTTATAGTAGTGGTGTTAAAATCATTTAACAAAGAAGAAAGGAGAAAAATATAGAAGGTGGTGGCCGATAGTAGTGAAGGATTTGAAGAAGATGATCAAAGGTGGAAGGATTACAGTGGTTGTGTGTGGTTTAAGGTGGTAGTGGTGGTTGTTTACAGCAACAAAGCTGCTGTAGCAGCCGGTTCACAGCAGTAGCAAGACGAAGGTTATAGACGTCGTTATTTCAATGAAAGTGGTGATGATAATCGTAATAGAAAAATAGAAAGATTAAACAGCAACCTTCAATGGTGAGTTGTGGTTATTCTTGGTTGAAGATGGCGGTGATCGGAGGTGATGGAGGGTGGTGGTCTTGGCTGTGAAGTGATGATCGAAAATGGTGGCAGTAAACAAGTTGGTTTCGGTTTCACCTTGTGATACTTTGATGGTTAAAGTAAAACATAATGAAGCGAGCAATAAAAGTAGAGTGTTCGTGATGGGTGTTGTCAAATAATAGAAAAAGCAACAATAAATATGAAGAGTTTTGAATTGTACCAGACCCGAAACAACGGCAATGACTTAGTCGTGGTTAGGGTGATGTTCTTGAAGGTGTTGCATGGTGACCAAAATATATACAGAATACAGAACACAAGTGGTTTGAGTGGTGATGATTGAGTCTATATGATTATGTTTATATAATATATTTATATATATTATAATAATAATAAATTAACAATAATCTTAATAATATCAATCAGCGTGCACAACAAACAGTTAGCAGCCCTCTAAATTTTAATTTTATCCGCCGACAGTTTTCACGGACTGTGTATCGTGCGAAATCAGTGGCGGATAAAAGTGTTCAGAAAAATCCCATATTTTTAAATTAACTATATTTATTTATTTTGGTCATTATGGTATAAAATTCGATCCCTAATTTGTTAAATAAAAATTACATCAACTGTCCCTCTCAATTCTGAGTAAATTGTAAAAAGTGTTAAAATTTTAATAACTAGATCCTAAATACATTTTTAGTAAGCCTAAAATTTATAGAACTCATTTTCGACTCACCGTTTATTTTTAAATCACATAAGTTCGAATTTAACTTGCTTAATATCGATCGAATGACAATTTAGTGTTACTATCATTTTCCAAATAAATTCAAAACTATATATATATATATATATATATATATATATATATATATATATATATATATATATATATATATATATATATTCAATACACTTTATTTATATATATAGATACTTTTTAAATAATAATCATTATAATATCCTATTTTTATTTTACTTTACATAAATAAATTTTAGTAACAACAACATACAATACTTCAAATTATATTTTCAATTATTATTTATATATACATACACACATATCTATTTACAATTAATTGTTCGTGAATCGTTGAGAGCAGTCGAAGGTCAATGAATACATGAACATAGTTCAAAGTTTTTGAGATTTCAACATTACAGACTTTGCTTATCGTGTTGGAAACATATAAAGATTAAGTTTAAATTTGTTCAGAAATTTCCGGGTCGTCACATGGGAAAGGCAAGATCAAATGCAAAGTAAGTACCCTCATTTATTCACGAATTTGGAAACGCAAGATCTCGAGGAAGAAACAACGACTACTACGCCTACTTAAATTTCGGGACGAAATTTCTTTTAAGGAGTAGGTAATGTAACATCCCGCCTTTTTCCGTTTACCTTCCGTTATACTATTTTAAAGTTCGTTATATAATTATAACATCTTCCGTTAATACGCGTTTTAAAATATTTCGTTTAGGTAATTCACGCACCCGCTTTGAAACTTGCGGGACTAAACTTACCAAGAGACCAAACACTTGACTAGGTCAACTAGTCAACCATGAACTCTCATCCATTCATTCACCTCCTTCTCTCTTTCAATACTTCAACTTTTCTCTCAAACTCCAATTCAAAGATTCATCATCCATTTTCAAGTTAGCAATCAAACATCAAAACAAATTACATATTTGGAATCCTTGCATCTTTCACTTCAATTCCATACCGATTACATCAAGTTTTGGTAACTTTTTAAAATTACTAGATTCTTTGTTCTTGATATTTTTAACTTATAAAAGTGTTAATTAGTGTCTATGGCTCAAGTCTAACATGAATATATGATTTATATGCTTGTTCTTGTCATTTGGATGTAACTAGCTTAAACTTAAAATGGGTGTATTTGATCTTGAGTTTTGGTTGATCATATGTTGTTAGATGTTAAAAGTGCATGTATTAAATGTGTTACTAGCATCACTAGCTTCAATTTGGTATGTAAGTTGACTTGGAAAAGCCTCATTAACATGATTAAGGATTTTATGATTGTTAGTTAGGGTTTGGTGGCCTTAAATGTGATCTTTGATGCATTAAAAGCCTTGCAATGTTGTTTGTAAGTGTTTAGTAGTATTGTATGTGTAATTACCTACGAAACGGCGTATTATATGTGTGTATTAAGTTCTCGAATCATCGTATGCATTTTGTGAACTTGAAACCTTGATAATGAACCTTTAATGATCACTTAACGAGAATTCAGTTATTGTAAACGTCATTTTTGTGTGATGAAAAGTATTTAGTTGTATTCCTCGTTAAATTATCTTTCCAACGATGTATGGTATGCGTTTTAGGTGTTTACGGTTCATTAGTTATGATAAATTGAAGTTTAGTCCGAGACTTGTAAAACTTTTAAGCAGTTTCACTGAATCAGACATGGATGCGGCGCATCACCTCTGGATGCGGCGCATCTGAAGGCTGCTGTCCAAATTTTATTTTATTTTTTGGTTTAATTCCTGCTACGCTATACATGTCCGATTAACATGAAACTTGGCCAACATACTTATATATGCTTATCATTCATAGAAAAATTGTCGGATACCCGACCTGACCCCATTGACTTTGACTTTGACATTGACCAAGTTTGACCAAGTTTCACTTTTAATCAAACTTAACCGAATACTTATGCGATCGTTTCTAACATGCTTTTATACTTGAATCTTGCATGGAACTTGACAATTTGACTCACATACTATATAATCGAGTCGTAATGAGCCATATGACTAATTAAACATATTTGACCAACCGTGTTTACCGTTATTGATACAACCTACTTGTTTAGGTCAAGACTAGCACTCGTTCTTGCACACGTTACTTTGTGAAGTACTTTATTTACTCGTGCGCTCAAGGTGAGATCATAGTCCCACTTTTACTCCTTTAAACTTATACTTGGGATGAGAAAACATAAACGATTTATACTTTTATACTTTGAACACAAATACGAAAGCAAAGATACATACGAGTTAGAACAAAAATCCTCAAGTCCAATTATCATTAGTTAAACTTGTAGGGTGTAAGCGAGAACTTATGTTGTGTGGCCATACGGGTTTAACGAACCCTCATTCGGACGGTTCGCTACCGTTAGCGAATGAAATATAATTTTATCGGAATAGTGTATGTTCTAACACTATTATGCAGAGGTAAGATTCAGTTAAGCTTTGGTAATTGGGTGCTCATGATACAAACAACATCTTTGGGATGTATACGCTTTGATAATCTTATTATACTAAACCTTGTGGTTCAAAAACATACTTTGCAAATACACCTATGATTTCACCAACGTTTTCGTTGACAGATTTTTCTATGTTTTTCTCAGGTCCTTGAATACTAGGTGATACATGCTTCCGCACTATACTTTTGATACTTGCTTGGATGTCAAGTATACATGCATACGTGGAGCGTCTTTTAACTTATTCCTAAATTGTGTCGCATATGTTTCAATTGTACTTTAAATGTTGTAATGTAACTAGTCATTGAACTACTTTGTAAACTTTGAAACATCCTTACTTTTGAAATGAATGCGACATATTTTGGTCAAACATTGTTTTAAAGACTTATGACCATGTATTGGGACCTAAGTAGACGGCGCCATCAATGACGATATTGTCGGGTCGCTACAGATGGTATCAGAGCGTTGGTTGTAGGAATTTAGAGTTCATTGGTGTCAACCCCGAGTCATAGGGTACGTTAGAAAGTCTAGACTACAACTGGCATATAGACTTGAAGTAGGAATTACACTTGTGCATTTATACTCGAACTTTTCTATTCATATCTAACTTTTATTCCATCTTAATCTCACGTTGTTTAATTTGATTGACACGCCATCTTGACTTAGTAAAATAATGTCGAGTGCACATATGAATTAGGATAATATAATTGCCGGGATTATATTACGGTGACTCATATGAACGTTCTGACATTATGACATGAATTTAAGGCGAGTCAAGGAAAATTTTCTCTTTATCCTTATTCCATATCACGGTTAGTATTATTGAGAATACTAATCAACGATATTCTTGTATTTTGAAGGAACAATGCCTCCTCGACATGTACCACGCCATGAAACACCCGAACAAGCTCTACAACGAATGATAGCCACCGCCGTGGATGCGTCCATGGTCGGTCACTCTTCCAACAACAACAACAATAACAATAACCACAACAACAACAACAACAATGGAGCCAGTAACATAAACGAGGGATACTCCTACAAAGCTTTCATGGGGTGCAAACCTCATACTTTTGATGGGACCGGAGGACCGGTTGCTCTCACTCGATGGTTTGAGCAAACGGAAGCCGTTTTTAGCATAAGCGGTTACCGGGACCAAGACAAGGTTAAATATTCCACCCACACTTTTGCCGGTATCGCTCTCACGTGGTGGATCACGTATGTAAAATCGGTGAGTACCGATGAAGCCCACACTCTCTCTTGGTCCGATTTGAAAGAAAAGATGATCACCGAATACTTTCCGCGCGAGGAAACCTGAAAGCTCGAGCAAGAGCTAAGAACTCTAAAAGCGGTCGGAAACGACCTCAAGACTTATAATTAACGATTTTCCGAACTAGCCTTGATGTGCCCAAACCTTGTGAACCTCGAGTCTTTAAGGGTTGAACTTTACATGGATGGTCTTCCAAAGAACATCAAACACAGAGTAATGTCATCCAAACCCACTAATCATCAAGAGACTTTGAATATTGCACCGCAAATTGATAGAAACGGTGGACGAAATCGTAGTACCGGCACCTAAGGCCGAGGATAAGTCAGGTGGCAACAAAAGAAAATGGGAGGCCACTCCATCAAACAACTACAACAACAACTTCACCAAAAAAACCTTTCACCTCCGACGGCAAGAAGAGTTATGCCGGGAACTTGCCTTATTGTAACAAGTGCTACAAACATCATCATGGTGAATGTGGCAAACCATTTTGAGTTAAGAGTTAAAAGAGTGGCCACGTAGCCTACGATTGTAGGAATACTGCCCCCGTTGCTCAAAAGGGGCCCAATGCACCAAGATCAGGTATTTGTAATGAACGTGGACAACCGGGTCATTATGGGAATGCGTGCCCAAAGAAGAAAGCTAACCCCAACACACGCGGCCGAGCTTTCAACATCAATACCGAGGAAGCCCGAGATGACAATGAACTAGTTACGGGTACGTTTATTCTCAACAATTCTTATGTCTCTTGCTTATTCGATTCGGGTGCCGATAAGAGTTTTGTATCCAAGACTTTAACTCATTCTTTTAGCACTTCACCACTCCCACTAGATACTACTTATACCATTGAAGTAGCCAACGGAAAACTATTGAGTGTCGAGAAATTTTATCGGGGGTGCATGTCAAACTTAATGGGTAAAGAGTTTGAAATTGACTTGATACCTATAGAACTAGGGAGCTTTGATGTAATCATTGGTATGGATTGGCTAGCCAAAACGAAATCTCACATTCTTTGCGATCTTAAAGCGATTCAAATTCCTATCGAGAATGGTGAACCCTTGATTGTCTATGGCGATAAGAGTTGCACCGGACTCAACCTCGTCTCGTGCCTTAAAATTGAAAAATACCTTCGTAAAGGTTGTTTCGCGATTCTAGCCCATGTTAAGAAACTTGAGATCAACCAGAAGCATATCGATGATGTGCCAATTGTTAGTGACTTTTCCGATGTATTTCCCGACGAATTGCCGGGTCTTCCACCTCATCGACCGGTAGAATTCCAAATCGATCTTATTCCGGGAGTCGCACCCGTAGCACGTACATCGTATAGACTTGCTCCATCTGAAATGCAAGAATTGCAAAGTCAAATCTAAGAACTACTTGACCGTGGTTTTATCCAACCTAGCCATTCATCATGGGGCGCTCCAATTTTGTTCGTTAAGAAGAAAGATGGATCCCTACGAATGTGCATTGATTATCGTGAACTAAACAAATTGACGGTTAAGAACCGATATCCTCTTCCGCGCATCGACGACCTCTTTGATCAACTACAAGGATCTCGTGTATATTCGAAAATTGATCTCTGCTAGGGTTAACATCAATTAAGGGTTAAGGGGGAAGATGTCTCCAAAACCGCTTTTCGGACTCGTTATGGTAGTTATGAATTTCTTGTAATGCCATTTGGTCTCACTAATGCACCGACGGTGTTCATGGATCTTATAAACTGCATGTGCAAACCGTATCTCGACAAGTTCGTTATTGTATTCATTGATGACATCTTGGTCTATTCTAGAAGTGCTCGAACTCTTGAGACAAGAACGATTCTATGCCAAATTCTCCAAATGTGAATTTTGGTTGAAGGAAGTTCAATTTCTTGGTCATGTTGTAAGTGATCAAGGTATTAAAGTTGATCCCGCAAAAATCGAAGCCATTAGCAAATGGGAGACCCCTACTACTCCTACCCACATTCATCAATTCTTGGGTCTCGCCGAGTACTATCGTAGATTCATCGAAAACTTCTCTTTGGTTGCACGTCCTCTAACCGCGTTAACTCACAAGGGAAAGAAATTCATTTGGGTGACCGAGCAAGAATCCGCGTTTCAAACCTTGAAGACAAAGCTAACCACTGCTCCTATCTTGTCACTTCCCGAAGGCAATGATGATTTTGTTGTATACTGGGATGCCTCGAAACATGGTTTTGGGTGTGTATTGATACAACGAAAGAAAGTCATTGCTTATGCCTCTCGACAACTAAAAATCCATGAACGGAACTACACAACACATGATCTCGAACTCGGAGCCGTTGTCTTTGCACTTAAAATATGGAGACACTATCTTTATGGAACCAAGAGTACTATCTTCACCGATCACAAAAGCCTCCACCACATCTTCGACCAAAAGCAACTAAACATGAGGCAACGACGGTGGATTGAATCTTTGAACGATTATGATTGTGAGCTTCGTTACCATCCTGGAAAGGCAAATGTAGTAGCTGATGCCTTAAGTCAAAAAGAAAGAGCGGTGCCTCTTCGTGTCCGAGCTTTAAACATCACCATCCACACCAATCTCAATAGTCAAATTCGTGTAGCCCAAGACTAGGCTCTCAAGGATGAAAACATCTCTCTCGAACACTTGAACGTCCTCACATCTCGATTCGAAGGTAAAGAAACCGGACTCTAATATTTTGCCGAAAGAATTTGGGTACCTAGTTATGGGGACCTACGAAGCCTTATTTTAGACGAAGCCCATAAATCAATATATTCGATTCACCCCGGTGCCAATAAGATGTACCACGACCTCAAAGAACAATATTGTTGGCCGAACATTAAAAGGGACATCGCTACTTATGTTGAAAAATGCCTAACTTGCTCCAAAGTCAAAGCCGAACATCAAAGACCGTCCGGACTACTTCAACAACCCGAAATCCCACAATGGAAGTGGGAGAGAATAACGATGGATTTTATCACAAAACTACCAAGAACGGCGAGCGGCTATAATACTATTTGGGTTATAGTAGACCGTCTCACCAAATTCGCCCACTTCCTAGCCATGAAGGAAACCGAAAAAATGGAGAAACTTGCACAACTTTACATTAAAGAGATCGTTGTCCGTCACGGTGTGCCTTTATCGATTATTTTTGACCGAGATGGCCGTTTTGTTTCTAGATTTTGGCGTACTTTACAAGAAGTGTTGGGAACGCGTTTAGACATCAGCACCGCATATCATCCACAAACTGACGAACAAATCGAACGCACAATTCAAACCTTGGAAGACATGCTACGAGCTTGTGTTATCGATTTCGGAAAAGCTTGGGACAAGCACTTGCCTCTCGCCGAATTCTCTTACAATAATAGTTACCACGCGAGTATCAACGCCGCACCTTTCGAAGCTTTATATGGCCGAAAATGTCGTTCTCCTCTTTGTTGGGCCGAAGTAGGCGACACACAAATCACCGGACCCGAACTCATTCATGAAACAACGGAGAAGATCATTCAAATCCGAGATATGCTTAGCACGGCCCGTAGTCATCAAAAGAGCTATACCGATAAAAGATGCAACGACCTCGAATTCCAAGTCGGTGATCGCGTAATGTTAAAAGTCTCACCTTGGAAAGGTGTAATCCATTTCAGGAAACGCGGGAAGCTAAATCAGTGGTATATTGGTCCTTTCGAAATTTTGGAGCGTGTTGGAACTTTTGCTTATCGTTTAGATCTTCCGCCTCAATTAAGCTCCGTTCATCCTAATTTCCATGTATCGAACTTGAAGAAGTGCTTTACCGAACCCGAACTAGTCATCCTTCTCGAGGAACTTACTATTGATGACAAACTTCATTTTATGGAGGAACCGGTTGAAATTGTGGACCACTCCGTCAAAATGCTAAAACAAAGCCGAATTCCAATTGTTAAAGTCCGTTGGAACGCCAAAAGAGGACCCGAGTTTACTTGGGAAAGGCAAGATCAAATGCAAAAGAAGTACCCTCATGTATTAGCGAATTTGGAAACTCAAGATCTCGAGGAAGAAACAACGACTACTACGCCTACTTAAATTTCGGGACGAAATTTCTTTTAAGGAGTAGGTAATGTAACATCCCGACTTTTTCCGTATACCTTCCGTTATACTATTTTAAAGTCCGTTATATAATTATAACATCTTCCGTTAATACGCGTTTTAAAATATTTCATTTAGGTAATTCACGCACCCGCTTTGAAACTTGAGGGACTAAACTTGCCAAGAGACTAAACTCTTGACTAGGTCAACTAGTCAACCATGAACTTTCATCCATTCATTCACCTCCTTCTCTCTTTCAATACTTCAACTTTTCTCTCAAACTCCAATTCAAATATTCATTATCTATTTTCAAGTTAGCAATCAAACATCAAAACAAATTACATATTTGGAATCCTTGCATTTTCCTCTTCAATTCCACACCGATCACATCAAGTTTGGGTAACTTTCTAAAATAACTAGATTCTTTGTTCTTGATGTTTATAACTTATAAAAGTGTTAATTAGTGTCTATGGCTTAAGTCTAACATGAATATATGATTTATATGCTTGTTCTTGTCATTTGGATGTAACTAGCTTAAACTTGAAATGGTTGTGTTTGATCTTGAGTTTTGGTTGATCATATGTTGTTAGATGTTAAAAGTGCATGTATTAAATGTGTTACTAGCATCACTAGCTTCAATTTGGTATGTAAGTTGACTTGAAAAAGCCTCATTAACATGATTAAGGATTTTATGATTGTTAGTTAGGGTTTGGTGGCCTTAAATGTGATCTTTGATATTAAAAGCCTTGCAATGTTGTTTGTAAGTGTTTAGTAGTATTGTATGCGTAATTACCTACGAAACGGCCTATTATATGTGTGTATTAAGTTCCCGAATCATCGTATGCATTTTGTGAACTTGAAACCTTGATAATGAACCTTTAATGATCACTTGACGAGAATTCGATTATTTTAAATGACATTTTTGTTTAATTAAAAGTGTTTAGTTGTATTCCTCGTTAAATTACCTTTCCAACGATGTATGGTATGCATTTTAGGTGTTTACGGTTCATTAGTAATGATAAATTGAAGTTTGGTCCGAGACTTGTAAAACTTTTAAGCAGTTTCACTAAATCAGACATGGATGCGGCACATCACCTCTGGATGCGGTGTAGATGCGGTGCATCTGAAGGCTGCTGTCTAAATTTTATTTTTATTTTTTTCGTTTAATTCCCGCTATGCTATACATGTCCGATTAACATGAAACTTGGCCAACATACTTATATATGCTTATCTTTCATAGAAAAATTGTCGAATACCCGAACCGACCCCGTTGACTTTGACCAAGTTTGACTTTTAATCAAACTTAACCGAATACTTATGCGATCGTTTCTAACATGCTTTTATACTTGAATCTTGCATGGAACTTGACAATTTGACTCACATGCTATAATCGAGTCGTAATGAGCCATAGGACTAATTGAACATCTTTGACCAACCGTGTTTACCGTTATTGATACAACCTACTTGTTTAGGTCAAGACTAGCACTCGTTCTTGCACACGTTACTTTGTGAAGTACTTTATTTACTCGTGCACTCAAGGTGAGATCATAGTCCCAATTTTACTCCTTTAAACTTATACTTGGGATGAGAAAACATAAACGATTTATACTTTTATACTTTGAACACAAATAAGAAAACAAAGATACATATGAGTTAGAACAAAAATCCTCAAGTCCAATTATCATTAGTTACACTTGTAGGGTGTAAGAGAGAACTTATGTTGTGTGGCCATACGGGTTTAATGAACCCTCATTCAGACGGTTCGCTACCGTTAGCGAATGAAATATAATTTTATCGGAATAGTGTATGTTCTAACACTATTATGCAGAGGTAAGATTCAGTTAAGCTTTGGTAATTAGGTGCTCGTGATACAAACAACATCTTTGGGATGTATACGCTTTGATAATCTTATTATACTAAACCTTGTGGTTCAAAAACATACTTTGCAAATACACCTATGATTTCACCAACGTTTTCGTTGATAGATTTTTCTATGTTTTTCTCAGGTCCTTGAATACTAGGTGATACATGCTTCCGCACTATACTTTTTGATACTTGCTTGGATGTCGAGTATACATGCATACATGGAGCATCTTTTGACTTATTCCTAAATTGTGTCGCATATGTTTCAAATGTACTTTAAACGTTGTAACGAACTAGTCGTTGAACTACTTAGTAAACTTTGAAACATCCTTACTTTTGAAATGAATGCGACATATTTTGGTCAAATATTGTTTTAAAGACTTATGACCACGTATTGGGACCTAAGTAGACGGCGCCATCAATGACGATATTGTTGGGTCGCTACAGCATAATCATCTCCACAACTCTACTAGTCAACTCTGTAACCCTTCGCGAGTAAATCACCATCATAATGCAACCGCGCACACCGTTACATCATAACCCGCCAGGATCAGACCAACCCTGGTGTGATCAACTTTCATGGATACATAGACATACCCTAAGTTCACCACAATTAACTAAGTCTCTAGATCTCGACACAAGTTGCAAGATACACAATCCTGTCGTTTGATTTAACCTTGAATAAAAAATCGAGTCATCAACCATATCGAATGTAGTGACCTGAACTTTTCCATGTTTATATATATTAATTGAGATTGATATTTACATGATTTAATGTTTCCAACATGTTAAGCAATCAAACTTGTTAAGACTTGATTAATTGAAATATGTTTCATATAGACAATTGACCACCCAAGTTGACCGGCGATTCACGAACGTTAAAACTTGTAAAAACGACATGACGATATATATATATGGATATACATATGGTTAACATGAGATTATGATAAATAAGTATCTCCATAAGTATATTAACAATGAGTTATATACATATAAACTAGACTACTAACTTAAGGATTTCGAAACGAGACATATATGTAACGATTATCGTTGTAACGACATTTAAATGTATATATACCATATTAAGATATATTAATATATCATAATATCATGATAATATAATAATTTAACATCTCATTAGATATAATAAACAATGGGTTAACAACATTAATTGAGATCGTTAACTTAAAGGTTTCAAAACAACACTTACATGTAACGACTAACGATGACTTAACGACTCAGTTAAAATGTATATACATGTAGTGTATTTAGATGTATTAAAATACTTTTGGAAGACTTCAAGACATATATCAAAACACTCATACTTAACGAAAATGGTTACAGTTACTTTCCCATTCTTTTCTTTCATCAAGAATTATAGTCGTATTCTTACCCGTATTATACACAGCTTCAAAACGTACTTACTATGGGTATATACCAATAGGAACTAGCATGGGATTCCACTCTTGATTATGTCATGTATGACTAATCAATTTTAACTTCTACCATGAGCTAGTCAACTAACTAGAACTCATTTTAACCCCAATCACCACTCACCAATTACCACTCATCATTCACTTCATTTCACTTCCAATTCTCTTTCTAATTCTCTCTCAACACACACACACACACTATTATGAACGTATTTTTCCAGTAGTTAATCATCATCTTCATCAAAAATCACTTCAAGAATCAAGCTATAATCATCATAGGAAGAACACTTCAAGAACACTTCAAAAATCCCTTCAAGTTTACTAATTTACTTCCAAGCTTTCTAATCCATTCCAAGTAATCATCTAAGATCAAGAAACCTTTGTTATATACAGTAGGTTATCTTTCTTATTCAAGGTAATATTCATATTCAAACTTTGATTCAATTTCTATAACTATAAACTATCTTAATTCGAGTAAAAATCTTACTTGAACTTGTTTTTGTGTCATGATCCTACTTCAAGAACTTTCAAGCCATCCAAGATCCTTTGAAGCTAGATCATTTCTTGTCACTTCCAGTAGGTTTACCTACTAAACTTGAGGTAGTAATGATGTTCATAACATCATTCGATTCATATATATAAAACTATCTTATTCGAAGGTTTAAACTCGTAATCACTAGAACATAGTTTAGTTAATTCTAAACTTGTTCACAAACAAAAGTTAATCCTTCTAACTTGACTTTTAAAATCAACTAAACACATGTTCTATATCTATATGATATGCTAACTTAATGATTTAAAACCTGGAAACACGAAAAATACCGTAAAACCGGATTTACGCCTTCGTAGTAACACCGCGGGCTGTTTTGGGTTAGTTAATTAAAAACTATGATAAACTTTGATTTAAAAGTTGTTATTCTGAGAAAATGATTTTTATTATGAACATGAAACTATATCCAAAAATTATGGTTAAACTCAAAGTGGAAGTATGTTTTCTAAATTGGTCATCTAGACGTCGTTCTTTCGACTGAAATGACTACCTTTACAAAAATGACTTGTAACTTATTTTTCCGACTATAAACCTATACTTTTTCTATTTATATTCATAAAATAGAGTTCAATATGAAACCATAGCAATTTGATTCACTCAAAACGGATTTAAAATGAAGAAGTTATGGGTAAAACAAGATTGGATAATTTTTCTCATTTTAGCTATGTGAAAATTGGTAACAAATCTATTCCAACCATAACTTAATCAACTTGTATTGTATATTATGTAATCTTGAGATACCATAGACACGTATACAATGTTTCGACCTATCATGTCGACACATCTATATATATTTCGGAACAACCATAGACACTCTATATGTGAATGTTGGAGTTAGCTATACAGGGTTGAGGTTGATTCCAAAATATATATAGTTTGAGTTGTGATCAATACTGAGATACGTATACACTGGGTCGTGGATTGATTCAAGATAATATTTATCGATTTATTTCTGTACATCTAACTGTGGACAACTAGTTGTAGGTTACTAACGAGGACAGCTGACTTAATAAACTTAAAACATCAAAATATATTAAAAGTATTGTAAATATATTTTGAACATACTTTGATATATATGTATATATTGTTATAGGTTCGTGAATCAACCAGTGGCCAAGTCTTACTTCCCGACGAAGTAAAAATCTGTGAAAGTGAGTTATAGTCCCACTTTTAAAATCTAATATTTTTGGGATGAGAATACATGCAGGTTTTATAAATGATTTACAAAATAGACACAAGTACGTGAAACTACATTCTATGGTTGAATTATCGAAATCGAATATGCCCCTTTTTATTAAGTCTGGTAATCTAAGAATTAGGGAACAGACACCCTAATTGACGCGAATCCTAAAGATATATCTATTGGGCCTAACAAACCCCATCCAAAGTACCGGATGCTTTAGTACTTTGAAATTTATATCATATCCGAAGGGTGTCCCGGAATGATGGGGATATTCTTATATATGCATCTTGTTAATGTCGGTTACCAGGTGTTCACCATATGAATGATTTTTATCTCTATGTATGGGATGTGTATTGAAATATGAAATCTTGTGGTCTATTGTTACGATTTGATATATATAGGTTAAACCTATAACTCACCAACATTTTTGTTGATGTTTAAAGCATGTTTATTCTCAGGTGAATATTAAGAGCTTCCGCTGTTGCATACTAAAATAAGGACAAGATTTGGAGTCCATGTTTGTATGATATTGTGTAAAAACGGCATTCAAGAAACTGATTTCGATGTAACATATTTGTATTGTAAACCATTATGTAATGGTCGTGTGTAAACAGGATATTTTAGATTATCATTATTTGATAATCTACGTAAAGCTTTTTAAACCTTTATTTATGAAATAAAGGTTATGGTTTGTTTTAAAAATGAATGCAGTCTTTGAAAAACGTCTCATATAGAGGTCAAAACCTCGCAACGAAATCAATTAATATGGAACGTTTTTAATCAATAAGAACGGGACATTTCAGTTGGTATCCAAGCATTGGTCTTAGAGAACCAGAATTTTGCATTAGTGTGTCTTATCGAGTTTGTTAGGATGCATTAGTGAGTCTGGACTTCGACCATGTTTACTTGAAAAATGATTGCTTAACAAATTTTGTTGGAAACTATATATTTTTAACATGTGAATATTATGTGATATATTAATCTCTTAACGCGTTTGATATTATGTGATAGATGTCTACCTCTAGAACAAGTCCCATTGACTCACCTAATAATAATGAAGAGTCAAATGTAAATTGGAATGATTCGTGGACTGATTCACAAGTTCCCGAAGAGGAACCGGAAGAAGAGTCGGAACCGGAAGAAGAGTCGGAACCGGAAGAAGAATCGGAACCGGATGAAGAAATAGAACCGGTGGGGGAAATAATAAAACGGTTAAGTAAAAGAAAATCCTCAACCAACCGACCAAGGTTAATTATGGTCAATGGTGTTTCCGCCAAGGAAGCAAAATATTGGGAGGATTACCAATTCTCCGATGAATCGGATTCCGACGAGAATTCCGATGATGTTATAGAAATTACCCCAACTGAATTTAAAAAGGCAAAAGAAAATAATAAGGGAAAGGGCATAAAAATAGAGAAATCTAATTCCAACCCCGATGAACTTTATATGTATCGTCAACCCCCGAAGTCCTTAAGTTGTAATAATGACCCGGGAACCTCTAAACCACCAGGTTTTTCTAAACCAATGTGGATAACGATGGCTCGTATTAAGGGAACATTATATATCCCTAGAAACTTGGCAAAACGAACCAAAACCGAAGAAGAAGAAACAAGCGAGTCGGAATAAGATAGTTGTATTCGTGTGGTGTAATATATGTAATATAGTGTGCTTATGCTTTATGATATATGTAAAAATTGCTTGTATTAATAAGTATTTTTTTATGAATCTAACTCTTGTCTATTTTACAGTATAAAAGCACAAAATGGATAGACAACCCAATATTTTAAGAGACCTACCCGGAGACATGATTGATGAAATCTTGTCTAGAGTCGGTCAGAATTCTTCGGCACAACTATTTAAGGCGAGATCAGTTTGTAAGACATTCGAAGAACGTTCCAAGAATGCCTTGGTTTATAAAAGGCTTTCGTTCGAAAGATGGGGGATATCACATTGGGAAATCCATAAGTTACGATGTGTTTACTTTTACGCATATATTGCGGGGAACCCAAATGCTATTTTACGCAATGGGTTAAGAAATTATTTTGACTCAATATATCCGAATATTGGACTTCGTGATTTAGAAAAAGCGACTAACGTGCAACATAAAGAAGCATGTTATGCTTACGGATTAGTAATGTTCGCTTCTCACCAAAGTGAGAACAAGAACATCGGGCTACAACTATTAAACAAAACGTTCCCACAAGTGACGGAGTCGGTAATTGGGGTAAGAAATGAGGTTTTTAGATTGTTACGGGACTGTTGGACATTACGTAACCCTCGTCCCTTTGACGACGTTACAACACGCTGTCTTATCAACGGCCATAACGGTTATGTTCCACAAGACCAAGGATGGGAAGTAATCCTAGTAAAACCAGAATGCATGACTTGTTTCTGGACGTATGAATTACGTGTCTTTATTGCCTTTGCTGAACGACTTGTGTACTAGCTAGAATTATCTTCACAACCATCTTGTATCAAATTTATTGTGTGCTATATTTCATGCTATATGTAAAATAAGCGGTATTGTAAGTTTGTAAAATATTGTGTAAAAGTTTGAACGCGAAATATTATTATAATCAGTTTTTCATATAGAATTGTAGTAGTTGAATTGTATATTAGCTACTAAGTATGAACTTAACGGGTAGGTACTACCCGAATTTAAACTTATAAAACGCTAATATGAAGAAAAAGCTTTTATAAATGAGTTCATATTATGCTACGAAATACTATTAACTACTCTTAATATTCTGTATGATTAACTTGTTCCATTTGACTATTTTGAAGGAAATGGCACCGACTACTCGACACACCGTGAATATGAATGAAGAGGAATTCCGTACTTTTCTAGCTTCAAACATAGCCGCAGTACAGGCTGCGCTACATACCAACAATAACCTTGGATCTAGCAGTACAGGAAATCGTGTAAGATGCACCTACAAAGAATTCACTGCCTGCAAACCTTTGGAATTTGATGGAACCGAAGGACCGATCAGATTGAAACGGTGGACCGAGAAGGTCGAATCGGTGTTTGCCATAAGTAAGTGTACTGAAGAAGACAAAGTGAAGTACGCTACGCATACCTTCACAGGTTCTGCGTTAACATGGTGGAATACCTATCTAGAGCAAGTGGGACAAGACGATGCGTACGCACTACCGTGGTCAGTATTCAAGCACTTGATGAACGAGAAGTACCGTCCCAGAACCGAGGTCAATAAGCTCAAGACAGAACTTAGAGGGTTACGAACCCAAGGATTTGATATTACCACGTACGAAAGACGATTCACAGAATTGTGCCTATTGTGTCCGGGAGCATTCGAAGATGAGGAAGAGAAGATCGACGCGTTTGTGAAAGGATTACCGGAAAGAATCCAAGAAGATATAAGTTCACACGAGCCCGCCTCCATACAACAGGCATGTAGAATGGCTCACAAACTAGTGAACCATATTGAAGAAAGAATTAAAGAACAGACTGCTGAAGAGGCCAATGTGAAGCAAGTCAAAAGAAAGTGGGAGGAAAACGGTGATAAGAATCACCAATACAACAACAACAGCAATTACAACAATAATCGCAACAATTATCCCAACAATCGCAACATCAATCGCAACTACAACAAACGGCCCAACAACAACAACAACAACAACAGCAGCAACAACAACAACAGCAACTACAACAATCATCCCAACAACAATAATAACCGCAACAACAACAACAATCAGAAGCAGCTATGCCAAAGGTGTGAAAAGTATCACTCGGGGTTCTGCACCAAATTTTGCAACAAGTGTAAAAGAAATGGTCATAGCGTGGTGAAGTGTGAGGTCTACGGACCAGGGGTTAATAGAACGAAAGGAACAAATGGTGTTGGAATGAGTAATGGCGGAGCAAGTAGTGTCGGAGCAAGTTATGCCAATGTAGTTTGTTATAAATGTGGAAAACCGGGCCACATTATTAGAAATTGCCCGAATCAGGAGAACACGAATGGACAAGGTCGCGGAAGAGTTTTCTATATTAATGCGGCAGAGGCACAGGAAGACCCGGAGCTTGTTACGGGTACGTTTCTTATTGACAATAAATCTGCTTACGTTTTATTTGATTCGGGTGCGGATAGAAGCTATATGAGTAGAGATTTTTGTGCTAAATTAAGTTGTCCATTGACGCCTTTGGATAGTAAATTTTTACTCGAATTAGCAAATGGTAAATTAATTTCAGCAGATAATATATGTCGGAATCGAGAAATTAAACTGGTTAGCGAAACATTTAAGATTGATTTGATACCAGTAGAGTTAGGGAGTTTTGATGTGATAATCGGTATGGACTGGTTGAAAGAAGTGAAAGCAGAGATCGTTTGTGACAAAAATGCAATTCGCATTATACGAGAAAAAGGAAAACCCTTAATGGTGTACGGAGAAAAGGGCAACACGAAGCTACATCTTATTAGTAATTTGAAGGCACAAAAACTAATAAGAAAAGGTTGCTATGCTGTTCTAGCACACGTCGAGAAAGTACAAACTGAGGAAAAGAGCATCAATGATGTTCCCATTGCAAAAGAATTTCCCGATGTATTTCCGAAAGAATTACCGGGATTATCCCCACATCGATCCGTTGAATTTCAAATAGATCTTGTACCAGGAGCTGCACCAATAGCTCGTGCTCCTTACAGACTCGCACCCAGCGAGATGAAAGAACTGCAAAGCCAATTACAAGAACTTTTAGAGCATGGTTTCATTCGACCAAGCACATCACCGTGGGGAGCTCCTGTTTTGTTTGTCAAGAAGAAAGATGGTACATTCAGGTTGTGTATCGACTACCGAGAGTTGAACAAACTTACCATCAAGAACCGCTACCCACTACCGAGAATCAACGACTTATTTGATCAACTACAAGGCTCTTCTGTTTATTCAAAGATTGACTTACGTTCCGGGTATCATCAAATGCGGGTGAAAGAAGATGATATTCCAAAGACTGCTTTCAGAACACGTTACGGTCATTACGAGTTTATGGTCATGCCATTTGGTTTAACTAATGCACCAGCTGTGTTCATGGACCTTATGAACCGAGTGTGTGGACCATACCTTGACAAGTTTGTCATTGTTTTCATTGATGACATACTTATTTACTCAAAGAATGACCAAGAACACGGTGAACATTTGAGAAAGGTGTTAGAAGTATTGAGGAAGGAAGAATTGTACGCTAAATTTTCAAAGTGTGCATTTTGGTTGGAAGAAGTTCAATTCCTCGGTCACATAGTGAACAAAAAAGATATTAAGGTGGATCCGGCAAAGATAGAAACTGTTGAAAAGTGGGAAACCCCGAAAACTCCGAAACACATACGCCAGTTTTTAGGACTAGCTGGTTATTACAGAAGGTTCATCCAAGAATTTTCTAGAATAGCAAAACCCTTGACTGCATTAACGCATAAAGGGAAGAAATTTGAATGGAATGATGAACAAGAGAAAGCGTTTCAGTTATTGAAGAAAAAGCTAACTACGGCACCTATATTGTCATTGCCTGAAGGGAATGATGATTTTGTGATTTATTGTGACGCATCAAAGCAAGGTGTCGGTTGTGTATTAATGCAACGAACGAAGGTGATTGCTAATGCGTCTAGACAATTGAAGATTCACGAACAAAATTATACAACGCATGATTTGGAATTAGGCGCGGTTGTTTTTGCATTAAAGACTTGGAGGCACTACTTATATGGGGTCAAAAGTATTATATATACCGACCACAAAAGTCTTCAACACATATTTAATCAGAAACAACTGAATATGAGGCAGCGTAGGTGGATTGAATTATTGAATGATTACGACTTTGAGATTCGTTACCACCCGGGGAAGGCAAATGTGGTAGCCGATGCCTTGAGCAGGAAGGACAGAGAACCCATTCGAGTAAAATCTATGAATATAATGATTCATAATAACCTTACTACTCAAATAAAGGAGGCGCAACAAGGAGTTTTAAAAGAGGGAAATTTAAAGGATGAAATACCCAAAGGATCAGAGAAGCATCTTAATATTCGAGAAGACGGAACCCGGTATAGGGCTGAAAGGATTTGGGTACCAAAATTTGGAGATATGAGAGTAATGGTACTTAGAGAAGCTCATAAAACCAGATACTCAATACATCCTGGAACGGGGAAGATGTATAAGGATCTCAAGAAACATTTTTGGTGGCCGGGTATGAAAGCCGATGTTGCTAAATACGTAGGAGAATGCTTGACGTGTTCTAAGGTCAAAGCTGAGCATCAGAAACCATCAGGTCTACTTCAACAACCCGAAATCCCAGAATGGAAATGGGAAAACATTACCATGGATTTCATCACTAAATTGCCAAGGACTGCAAGTGGTTTTGATACTATTTGGGTAATAGTTGATCGTCTCACCAAATCAGCACACTTCCTGCCAATAAGAGAAGATGACAAGATGGAGAAGTTAGCACGACTGTATTTGAAGGAAGTCATCTCCAGACATGGAATACCAATCTCTATTATCTCTGATAGGGATGGTAGATTTATTTCAAGATTCTGGCAGACATTACAGCAAGCATTAGGAACTCGTCTAGACATGAGTACTGCCTATCATCCACAAACTGATGGGCAGAGTGAAAGGACGATACAAACGCTTGAAGACATGCTACGAGCATGTGTTATTGATTTCGGAAACAGTTGGGATCGACGTCTACCGTTAGCAGAATTTTCCTACAACAACAGCTACCATTCAAGCATTGAGATGGCACCGTTTGAAGCACTTTATGATAGAAAGTGCAGGTCTCCGATTTGTTGGAGTGAAGTGGGAGATAGACAGATTACGGGTCCAGAGATTATACAAGAAACTACCGAGAAGATCATCCAAATTCAACAACGGTTGAAAACCGCCCAAAGTCGACAAAAGAGCTACGCTGACATTAAAAGAAAAGATATAGAATTTGAAATTGGAGAGATGGTCATGCTTAAAGTTGCACCTTGGAAAGGCGTTGTTCTATTTGGTAAACGAGGGAAATTAAATCCAAGGTATATTGGACCATTCAAGATTATTGATCGTGTCGGACCAGTAGCTTACCGATTTGAGTTACCTCAACAACTCGCGGCTGTACATAACACTTTCCACGTCTCGAATTTGAAGAAATGTTTTGCTAAAGAAGATCTCACTATTCCGTTAGATGAAATCCAAATCAATGAAAAACTCCAATTCATCGAAGAACCCGTCGAAATAATGGATCGTGAGGTTAAAAGACTTAAGCAAAACAAGATACCAATTGTTAAGGTTCGATGGAATGCTCGTAGAGGACCCGAGTTCACCTGGGAGCGTGAAGATCAGATGAAGAAGAAATACCCGCATCTATTTCCAGAAGATTCGTCAACACCTTCAACAGCTTAAAATTTCGGGACGAAATTTATTTAACGGGTAGGTACTGTAGTGACCCGAACTTTTCCATGTTTATATATATTAATTGAGATTGATATTTACATGATTAAATGTTTCCAACATGTTAAGCAATCAAACTTGTTAAGACTTGATTAATTGAAATATGTTTCATATAGACAATTGACCACCCAAGTTGACCGGCGATTCACGAACGTTAAAACTTGTAAAAACGACATGACGATATATATATGGATATACATATGGTTAACATGAGATTATGATAAATAAGTATCTCCATAAGTATATTAACAATTAGTTATATACATATAAACTAGACTACTAACTTAAGGATTTCGAAACGAGACATATATGTAACAATTATCGTTGTAACGACATTTAAATGTATATATATCATATTAAGATATATTAATATATCATAATATCATGATAATATAATAATTTAACATCTCATTAGATATAATAAACAATGGGTTAACAACATTAATTGAGATCGTTAACTTAAAGGTTTCAAAACAACACTTACATGTAACGACTAACGATGACTTAACGACTCAGTTAAAATGTATATACATGTAGTGTATTTAGATGTATTAAAATACTTTTGGAAGACTTCAAGACATATATCAAAACACTCATACTTAACGAAAATGGTTACAGTTACTTTCCCATTCTTTTCTTTCATCAAGAATTCTAGTCGTATTCTTACCCGTATTATACACAGCTTCAAAACGTACTTACTATGGGTATATACCAATAGGAACTAGCATGGGATTCCACTCTTGATTATGTCATGTATGACTAATCAATTTTAACTTCTACCATGAGCTAGTCAACTAACTAGAACTCCTTTTAACCCCAATCACCACTCACCAATTACCACTCATCATTCACTCCATTTCACTTCCAATTCTCTTTCTAATTCTCTCTCAACACACACACACTATTATGAATGTATTTTTCCAGTAGTTAATCATCATCTTCATCAAAAATCACTTCAAGAATCAAGCTATAATCATCATAGGAAGAACACTTCAAAAATCCCTTCAAGTTTACTAATTTACTTCCAAGCTTTCTAATCCATTCCAAGTAATCATCTAAGATCAAGAAACCTTTGTTATATACAGTAGGTTATCTTTCTTATTCAAGGTAATATTCATATTCAAACTTTGATTCAATTTCTATAACTATAAACTATCTTAATTCGAGTAAAAATCTTACTTGAATTTGTTTTTGTGTCATGATCCTACTTCAAGAACTTTCAAGCCATCCAAGATCCTTTGAAGCTAGATCATTTCTTGTCACTTCCAGTAGGTTTACCTACTAAACTTGAGGTAGTAATGATGTTCATAACATCATTCGATTCATATATATAAAACTATCTTATTCGAAGGTTTAAACTAATCACTAGAACATAGTTTAGTTAATTCTAAACTTGTTCACAAACAAAAGTTAATCCTTCTAACTTGACTTTTAAAATCAACTAAACACATGTTCTATATCTATATGATATGCTAACTTAATGATTTAAAACCTGGAAACACGAAAAATACCGTAAAACCGGATTTACGCCGTCGTAGTAACACCGCGGGCTGTTTTGGGTTAGTTAATTAAAAACTATGATAAACTTTGATTTAAAAGTTGTTATTCTGAGAAAATCATTTTTATTATGAACATGAAACTATATCCAAAAATTATGGTTAAACTCAAAGTGGAAGTATGTTTTCTAAAATGGTCATCTAGACATCGTTCTTTCGATTGAAATGACTACCTTTACAAAAATGACTTGTAACTTATTTTTCTGACTATAAACCTATACTTTTTCTATTTAGATTCGTAAAATAGAGTTCAATATGAAACCATAGCAATTTGATTCACTCAAAACGGATTTAAAATAGCTACGTGAAAATTGGTAACAAATCTATTCCAACCATAACTTAATCAACTTGTATTGTATATTATGTAATCTTGAGATACCATAGACACGTATACAATGTTTCGACCTATCATGTCGACACATCTATATATATTTCGGAACAACCATAGACACTCTATATGTGAATGTTGGAGTTAGCTATACAGGGTTGAGGTTGATTCCAAAATATATATAGTTTGAGTTGTGATCAATACTGAGATACGTATACACTGGGTCGTGGATTGATTCAAGATAATATTTATCGATTTATTTCTGTACATCTAACTGTGGACAACTAGTTGTAGGTTACTAACGAGGACAGCTGACTTAATAAACTTAAAACATCAAAATATATTAAAAGTGTTGTAAATATATTTTGAACATACTTTGATATATATGTATATATTGTTATAGGTTCGTGAATCAACCAGTGGCCAAGTCTTACTTCCCGACGAAGTAAAAATCTGTGAAAGTGAGTTATAGTCCCACTTTTAAAATCTAATATTTTTGGGATGAGAATACATGCAGGTTTTATAAATGATTTACAAAATAGACACAAGTACGTGAAACTACATTCTATGGTTGAATTATCGAAATCGAATATGCCCCTTTTTATTAAGTCTGGTAATCTAAGAATTAGGGAACAAACACCCTAATTGACGCGAATCCTAAAGATAGATCTATTGGGCCTAACAAACCCCATCCAAAGTACCGGATGCTTTAGTACTTCGAAATTTATATCATATCCGAAGGGTGTCCCGGAATGATGGGGATATTCTTATATATGCATCTTGTTAATGTCGGTTACCAGGTGTTCACCATATGAATGATTTTTATCTCTATGTATGGGATGTGTATTGAAATATGAAATCTTGTGGTCTATTGTTACGATTTGATATATATAAGTTAAACCTATAACTCACCAACATTTTTGTTGACGTTTAAAGCATGTTTATTCTCAGGTGAATATTAAGAGCTTCCGCTGTTGCATACTAAAATAAGGACAAGATTTGGAGTCCATGTTTGTATGATATTGTGTAAAAACGGCATTCAAGAAACTGATTTCGATGTAACATATTTGTATTGTAAACCATTATGTAATGGTCGTGTGTAAACAGGATATTTTAGATTATCATTATTTGATAATCTACGTAAAGCTTTTTAAACCTTTATTTATGAAATAAAGGTTATGGTTTATTTTAAAAATGAATGCAGTCTTTGAAAAACGTCTCATATAGAGGTCAAAACCTCGCAACGAAATCAATTAATATGGAACGTTTTTAATCAATAAGAACGGGACATTTCATCGAACACCTTGCTTTTCAAATTGTCATCGTGCCCATACTCGAACCTTGAGCTCTAGATACCACTTGTTAGGATTTAGGACTCAAATAAGACAAGTGATTTATACTAATCACTAACCCACGAATGACAAACGAATAATTAAAGCAAAACGATAAATAAATGACACAAGATTTAACATGGTTATATCCCAACTCCAAAACACGGAGAAGGGTTTAGTCCACGGGCACAAACCATAGATTTTTTACTATTAATTTCGTGCACATATGTTAAGGTTACAATAGGGTGTTTATATAGGCATATCTAAACAAGGAAACAACTTAAAGAGCAAGAAAACGCGTTTTTCCTCGTCAGGATCCCGAATAAGCTTAAGCCGCGCCGCGGCTGGAGGAGCGGCGCCGTGGCTTAAAGCATAATTTCGAAACTGACAGCATTGCAACCTTCGAACCTCAATCCAAGTGTTGAGCCATGACGCGCCTTAACACTAAAACGCACTTTTCTTGTTGTTTTGATATGCTTCATGAAATGTCCCGTTCATATCGATTATAAACGTTTCATATTAATTGATTTCGTTAAGAGGTTTTGACCTCTATATGAGACGTTTTTCAAAGACTGTATTAGATTTTAAAAAACAAACAATAACCTTTATTTTGTTGATAAAGGTTTATAAACATAACGTAGATTATCAAGTAATGATAATCTAAAATATAACGTTTTACACACGACCATTACATAATGGATTACAATAATATTACACATCGATTTAATTCTCCGAATGCAGTTTTTAAACAATATTATACAAGCATGCAGACTCCAATTCTTGTCTTTATTTAGCATGCAACAGCGGAAGCTCTTAATAATCACCTGAGAATAAACATGCTTAAAATGTCAACAAAAATATTGGTGAGTTATATGTTTAACCTATATCGTAATAATAATAATAGACCACAAGATTTCATATTTCCATTTCTCATAAACATCATGCATGCATATAGCAATCTGCATAAAAATTATTCATATGGTGAACACCTGGTAAACGACATTAACAAGATTCATATAGAATATCCTCATCATTCCAGGACATCCTTCGTACATAATAATTTCGAAGTACTAAAGCATCTGTAACAATGGATGGGGCTTGTTGGGCCCAATAGATCTATCTTTAGGATTCGCGTCAATTAGGGGTCAGTTCCCTAATTCTTAGGCTACCAAGCAAAACGGGGCATATTCGATTTCGATCATTCAACCATAGAATGTAGTTTTACTTACCTGTGTCTATTTTGTAAAACATTTATAAAACTGCATGTATTCTCATCCCAAAAATATTAGATTTTAAAAGTGGGACTATAACTCACTTTCACGTATTTTCACTTCGTCGGAAAATAAGACTTGGCCACGGGTCGATTCACGAACCTATAACAAATATATACATATATATATCAACATATGATCGAAATATATTCACAACATTTTTATTACGTTTTGACGTTTTAAATTTGTTAAGTTAACAGTCCAACGTTAGTAGTCCACAATTAGTTGTCCACAGTTAGTAATACAGAAATAAGTCAATATATATTATCTCGAATCAATCCACGACCCAGTGTATACAAGTCTCAGACTCGATCACAACTCAAAGTATATATATTATTTTGGAATCAACCTCAACCCTGTATAGCTAACTCGAGCATTACCGCATATAGAGTGTCTATGGTTATTCCAAATAATATATATAGATGACGTCGATATGATATGTTAAAACATTGTATACGTGTCTATGGTCTATCAAGATTACATAATATATGTTAGAATACATATATAATACAATATATGTTAGTTAAGTTATGGTTAGTATAGATTTGTTACAAAGTTTCACGTAGCTAAAACAAGCAAAAATATCCAATTTTGTTTTACCCATAACTTCTTCGTTTTAAATCCGTTTTGAGTGAATCAAGTTGCTAAGGTTTCATAATGAACTGAAATTTATGAAACTAAACAGAAAAAGTATAAGTTTATAGTCATAAATACAGGTTACAAGTCGTTTTTGTAAGAGGTAGTCATTTTCGTCGAAAGAACGACATCTTGATGACCTTTTTGAAAAACATACTTCCACTTTGAGTTTAACCATGATTTTTGGATATAGTTTTATGTTCATATGAAATATCATTTTCCCAGAAGAAAAAATTTTAAATCAAAGGTTATCATAGTTTTTAATTATCCAACCCAAAACAGCCCCCGGTTTCACTACGACGGCGTATGTCCGTTTTTACGGTGTTCTTCGTGCTTCCAAGTTTTAAATCATTAAGTTAGCATATATTATAGATATAGAACATGTGTTAAGTTAATTTTAAAAGTTAAGTTAGAAGGATTAACTTTATTTGCGAACAAGTTTAGAATTAACTAAACTATATTCTAGTGATTACAAGTTATAATATTCGAATATGATAGTTATATATATATGAATCGAATGATGTTATGAACATCATTACTACCTCAAGTATAGTAGATAAACCTACTGGAAATGATGAAGAAATAACTTTAGCTTCAAAGGATCTTTGATGTCTTGGAAGTTCTTGAAGTAGAATCATGACACGAAAACAAATTCAAGTAAGATTACTACTTGAATTAAGATAATTATAGTTGTAAAAAATGGATCAAAGTTTGAATATGAGTATTACCTTGAATTAGGATGATAACCTACTATAAATAACAAAGATTTAGTGAGGTTGGATGATCACTTGAAATGGATTTTCAAGATTGGAAGTAAGTTAGCAAACTTGGAAGTGTTTTTGATGTGTTCTTGAGTTGTCGTTTTGTAAGTTAGTTTATGTATGGATTTAAGAGCAAGATTGAACTAGATTTTGATGAAGATGATGAAGAACACTTAGAATACCAAGATAGAACTTGAGAGAGATGAGTTTGATTCAAGAAAATTGAAAAGTGAATGTGTTTATGTGAGTGATACTTCACGTGAATATGGGATGGCAATATAGGCTCCATTAGTTTGTAATTTTGTGAGATATTTCATGCTAGTTGCCAAATGATGGTTCCCACATATTTAGGTGACTCATTAAGGCTGCTAAGAGTTAATAATTGAAGTTTATATACCAATAGTATATACATCTAGGAGCTGTGTATTGTATGAGAACGAATACGGGTGCATACGAGTAGAATTGTTGATGAAAATGAATGAGAATGCAATTGTAAGCATTTTTGTTAAGTAGAAGTACTTTGATATGTGTCTTGAAGTCTTCCAAAAGTATATTAATACATCTTAATACACTACATGTATATACATTTTAACTAAGTCGTTAAGTCATCGTTAGTTGTTACATGTAAGTGTTGTTTCGAAACCTTTAAGTTAACGATTTCGTTAAATGTAATTAATCCCATTGTTATTATATTTAATGAGATGTTAAATTGTTACATTATCATGATAACATGATGTACTAATATATATTAATATGATATATAAATATTAAGACGTTATTACAACGATAATCGTTACGTATAGATATCGTTTTGAATTTCTTAAGTTAGTAGTCTTGTTTTATGTATAAGGTTCATTGTTAATATACATAATGAGATACTTTAATTATCATTTCATCATGTTAAACATATATATATGTTCATATATATAATATCATGTCATATACAAGTTATAACGTTCTTGAATCATCGGACAAACTGGGTGGTCAAACGTTAACACAAAAACCATTTCAATTAATCAAGTCTTAACAAGTTTGATTGCTTAACATGTTGGAAAAATTTATTCATGTAAATATTAATATCATATAATTTATAATCATGGAAAAGTTCGGGTCACTACAGTACCTACCCGTTAAATAAATTTCGTTCCGAAATTTTAAGCAGTTGGAGGTGTTGACGTATCATCTGGAAATAAGTGGGGGTATTTTATCTTCATCTGATCTTCACACTCCCAGGTGAACTTGGGTCCTCTACGAGCATTCCATTTAACCTTAACGATTGGTATTTTGTTTTGCTTAAGTCCTTTAACCTCACGATCCATTATCTCGACGGGTTCTTCAACGAATTGTAGTTTTTCGTTGATTTTAATTTCGTCTAAAGGAATAGTGAGATCTTATTTAGCTAAGCATTTCTTCAGATTCGAGACGTGAAAGGTATTATGTACGCCAGCTAATTGTCGCGGTAATTCAAGTTGATAAGCTACCGGTCCTACACGATCAATAATCTTGAATGGCCCAACGTATCTCGGGTTTAGTTTTTCCCATTTTCCAAAACGAACAACACCTTTACAAGGTGATACTTTAAGCATGACCACGTCATCAATTTCAAATTCTATATCTTTTCTTTTTCTGTCAGCGTAGCTCTTTTGTCGACTCTGGGCAGTTTTCAACCGTTGTTGAATTTGAATAATTTTCTCGATAGTTTCTTGGATAATCTCCGGACCCATAATTTGTCTATCCCCCACTTCGCTCCAACAAATCGGAGACCTTCACTTTCTACCATAAAGTGCCTCAAACGGTGCCATCTCAATACTCGAGTGGTAACTATTGTTGTATGAAAATTCTGCTAATGGTAGATGTCGATCCCAACTGTTTCCAAAATCAATAACACATGCTCGTAGCATGTCTTCAAGGGTCTGTATCGTCCTTTCATTCTGCCCATCATTTTTTGGATGATAGGCAGTACTCATGTCCAGACGAGTTCCCAATACTTGTTGTAACGTCTGCCAAAATCTTGAAACAAATCTACCATCCCTATCAGAGATAATAGAGATTGGTATTCCGTGTCTGGAGATGACTTCCTTCAAGTATAGTCGTGCTAACTTTTCCATTTTATCATCTTCTCGCATTGGTAGAAAGTGTGCTGATTTGGTGAGACGATCAACTATTACCCAAATAGTATCATAACCACTTGCAGTCCTTAGCAATTTAGTAATGAAATCCATGGTAATGTTTTTCCATTTCCACTCAGGGATTTCAGGTTGTTGAAGTAGACCTGATGGTTTCTGATGTTCAGCTTTTACCTTAGAATAAGTCAAACATTCTCCTACGTATTTAGCAATATCGGTTTTCATACCCGGCCACCAAAAATGTTTCTTGAGATCTTTGTACATCTTTCCCGCTCCGGGATATATTGAATATCTGGTTTTATGTGCTTCACTAAGTACCATTTCTCTCACATCTCCAAACTTTAGTACCCAAATTCTTTCATCCCTATACCGGGTTCCGTCTTCCTGAATATCAAGATGTTTCTCTGATCCTTTGGGTATTTCATTCTTCAAATTTCCCTCTTTTATAACTCCCCGTTGCGCCTCCTTTATTTGAGTAGTAAGGTTAGTATGAATAATTATATTCATAGCTTTTACTCGAATAGGTTCCCTGTCCTTTCTGCTCTTGGGGGTCTGCTACTACATTTACCTTCCCCGGGTGGTAACGAATCTCAAAGTCGTAATCATTCAACAACTCAATCCACCTACGCTGCCTCATGTTCAGTTCTTTCTGATCAAATATATGTTGGAGACTCTTATGGTCGGTATATATAATACTTTTGACCCCATATAAGTAGTGCCTCCATGTCTTTAATGCAAAAACAACAGCGCCCAATTCTAAATCGTGAGTCGTATAATTTTGCTCGTGAATCTTTAATTGTCTGGACGCATAAGCAATTACTTTCTTTCGTTGCATTAATACACAACCAAGACCTTGCTTCGAGGCGTCACAATAAATCAAAAAATCATCATTCCCTTCAGGCAATGACAATATAGGTGCCATAGTTAGTTTTTTCTTCAACAATTGAAATGCTTTCTCTTGCTCATCCTTCCATTCAAATTTCTTCCCTTTATGCGTTAATGCAGTCAAGGATTTTGCTATTTTGAAAAAATCTTGAATTAATCTTCTATAGTAACCAGCCAGTCCTAAAAATTGGCGTATATGCTTCAGAGTTTTCGGAGTTTTCCAGCTTTCAACGGTTTCAATCTTTGATGGATCAACCTGAATACCTTCCTTGTTCACTATGTAACCGAGGAACTGAACTTCTTTCAACTAAAATGCACACTTTGAAAACTTAGCGTACAATTTTTCCTTCTTCAACAATTCTAGCACTTTTCTCAAATGTTCCCCGTGCTCTTGATCATTCTTTGAGTAAATAAGTATGTCATCAATGAAAACAATGACAAACTTGTCAAGATATGGTCCACACACTCAGTTCATGAGGTCCATGAACACAGCTGGTGCATTAGTTAATCCAAACGGCATAACCATAAACTCATAATGACCGTAACGCGTTCTAAAAGCAGTCTTCGGAATATCATCCTCCTTCACTGGCATTTGATGATACCCGGAACGTAAACCAATCTTCGAATAAACTGACGAACCTTGCAGTTGATCAAATAAGTCGTCAATTCTCGGTAGTGGGTAACGGTTCTTGATGGTAAGTTTTTTCAACTCTCGGTAGTCGATACAGAACCTGAATGTATCATCCTTCTTTTTGACAAACAAAACAGGAGCTCCCCATGGTGATGTGCTTGGTAGAATGAAACCACGATCCAAAAGTTCTTGTAATTGACTCTATAATTCCTTCATTTCACTGGGTGCGAGTCTGTAAGGAGCACGAGCTATTGGTGCAGCTCCCGGTACAAGATCTATTTGAAATTCAACAGATCGGTGTGGAGGTAATCCCGGTAATTCTTTCGGAAATACGTCGGGAAATTCTTTTGCGACAGTAACATCATTGATGTTCTTTTCTTCGAAATTGACTTTCTTGATGTGTACTAGAACGGCATAGCAACCTTTTCTTATTAGCTTTTGCGCCTTCAGGTTACTAATAAGATTTAACTTCGCGTTGCTCTTTTCTCCATACACCATTAAGGGTTTTCTCTTTTCGCGCATAATGCGAATCGCATTTTTGTAACAAACGATCTCTGCTTTCACCTCTTTTAACCAGTACATGCCAATTATCACATCAAAACTCCCTAACTCTACTGGAATGAAATCAATCTTAAACGTTTCGCTAACCAGTTTAATTTCTCGATTCCGACATATATTATCTGATGTAATTAATTTACCGTTTGCTAATTCGAGTAAAAATTTATTATCCAAAGGCGTCAATGGAAAACTTAATTTAGCACAAAAATCTCTACTCATATAGCTTCTATCCGCACCCGAATCAAATAAAACATAAGCAGATTTATTATCAATAAGAAACGTACCCGTAACAAGCTCCGGGTCTTCCTGCGCTTCTGCCGTATTAATATTGAAAACTCTTCCGCGGCCCTGCCCATTAGTATTCTCCTGATTCTGGTAATTTCTATTAATGTGGCCCGGTTTTCCACATCCATAACAAACTACGGCGGCATTATTTGTTCCGACATTATTTGTTCTTTTAATTCTGTTATTCATCGGTCCGTAGACCTCACACTTCATCACACCATGACTAGGGATGGCAATGGATCGGATATGGATCGGGTGAGGCCGTATCCATATCCATATCCATTTATTTTTTTTAGTTTTCATCCATCCATATCCATATCCGTCGGGTGAAGCGGGTTAATGGATAATTATCCATATCCGTTTAAATTTATCTTATTTTTAACAATTATAAGCGGTGGTTCATTATATACGATCAAAAGTAATATTTTTAATAGTTTATGCAACCGAAAGTCACATTTTTACTAATCTATATAACAAATATTCAATAAATAGCCTATTAAATGTATAAAGATATCGACATGTACGTTGCTTACTTTTAGTTACATGGAATCACATTTAAACTATCAAAATGCAATAAATACATGTAAATTAAACCCAAAAAAAATATAAGAATAAAGTTATATTTTTAGAGAAAATATAACGAAAGATGAATATGAATATAATTAATGAAATATCGCTACATAAATGATATTAATTTGAGTGATAAATTTATATTTAGTTATTTCGGGTGGAAGCGGGTTCATCCATGGATGGAATTTTTTCATCCATATCCATATCCATTTAGATCATCCATATCCACGAATAATCGGGTGGATCGGATGGATATCCAGTGAATCGGGTATCCATTGCCATCCCTAACCATGACCCTTTCTTTTACACTTGGTGCAAAATGTCGTGCAGAACCCATTCTGGTGGTACTCTTCACACCTTTGGCATGGTTGTTTCTGATTCTTGTTGTTATAGGAATTATTGTTGTTGCGGTTGTTATTGTTGTTGGGACGATTGTTGTAGTTGTTGTTGTTGGGACGTTTGTTGTAGTTGTTGTTGGAATTACGATTGATGTTGCGGTTGTTGGGATAGTTGTTACGATTGATGTTGTGATTGTTGTTGTTGTTGTTGTTGTTGTTGTTGTTGTATTGGTGACTCTTGTCACTGTTTTCCTCCCACTTTCTCTTGACTTGTTTCATGTTGGCCTCTTCGGCCGCCTGTTCTTTAATTCTTCCCTCAATCTGGTTTATGAGTTTGTGAGCCATTCGACTTGCCTTTTATATGGAGGCGGGCTCGTGTGAACTCACATCTTCTTGAAACCTTTCTGGTAACCCTTTTACAAATGCGTCGATATTCTCTTCTTCATCTTCGAACACTCTTGGACACAATAGGCACAATTCCGTAAATCGTCGTTCATATGTGGTGATATCGAATCCTTGCGTTCGTAATCCTCTAAGCTCTACCTTGAGCTTATTGACCTCGTTTCTGAGGCGATACTGTTCATTCATCAGGTGTTTAAATGCTGACCACGGTAGTGCATAAGCAGCATCTTGTCCCACCTGCTCGAGATAGGTATTCCACCATGTTAACGCAGTACCTGTGAAGGTATGCGTGGCGTACTTTACCCTATCTTCTTTCGTACATTTACTTATGGAAAACACCAATTCAACCTTCTCGGTCCATCGTTTTAATCCGATTGGACCCTCGGTTCCATCGAATTCCAGATGTTTATAGGCAGTGAATTCTTTGTAGGAGCATCCTACACGAGTTCTTGTGGCATTAGTTCCATTGCTGGATTCAGAGTTATTGTTGTTTTGCATTGCAGCCTGTACTGCAGCTATGTTTGCTGCAAGGAACACACGGAAGTCTTCCTCGCTCATGTTCAAGTTCTGACGAGTAGTCGGTGCCATTTCCTTCAAAAATAGCCAAAAGAATTAAGTTAATCATATAGAATATTAAGAGTAGTCAATAGTATTTCGTAGCATAATATGAACTTATTTATAAAAGCTTTTTCTTCATATTAGCGTTTTATAATTTTTCATTCGGGTAGTACCTACCCGTTAAGTTCATACTTAGTAGCTAATATACAATTCAACTACTACAATTCTATATGAAAAACTGATTACAATAATATTTCACGATCAAACTTTAAACAATATTTTACAAACTTACAATACCGTTATTTTACATATAGCATGAAATATAGCACACAATAACTTTGATACAAGGCAGTTGTGAAGTCAATTCTAGTTAAGCGCAATTCGTTCAGCAAAGGTAATAAAGACACGTAATTCGTAGGTCCAGAAACAAGTCATGCATTCGGGTTTTACTAGTATTATTTCCCATCATTGGTCTTGTGGAAAATAACCGTTATGGTCGTTGACAAGACAGTATGTTGTAACGTCGTCAAAAGGACGAGGGTTACGTAATGCCCAACAGCCCTGTAACAATCTAAAAACCTTGTCTCTCACTCCAACTACTGAATCTGTCACTTGTGGGAATGTTTTATTTAACAGTTGCAATCCGATGTTCTTTTTCTCAATTTGGTGATAAGCGAACATCACAAACCCGTAAGCATAACATGCTTCTTTAAGTTGCATGTTGGAAGCTCTTTCTAAAGAACAAAGTCCTATGTTGGGATATGTGGAGTCAAAATAGGCTCTCAACTCGTAGCGTAAAATTGCATTTGGGTTCCCCGCACTTAATGCCTTAAAGAAAACACGGCGTAACTTAAGGTCTCCCCAATGTGATATACCCCATCTCTCAAAGGAAAGCCTTTTATAAACTAAGGCATGCCTGGAACGTCTTTCAAATGTTCGACACACTAATTTCTCCATAAATAATTGTACCGATGAATTCTGACCGACTCTGGACAAGATTTCATCAATCATATCCCCTGGTAGGTCTTCTAAAATACTCGGTTGTCTATCCTTAACATTCATTTTGTGTTTTATAATGTAAAATAGACGAGGATTAGATTCATAAAAGATAATTAACAAACAATACAAGCAATATTTACATATATCATAAAAGTACAAGCACACTACAATACATATATTACACAGCATGATTACAACTCTTTATTCCGACTCACTTGTTTCTTCCTCTTCGGACTCGTTTCGTTTTGCTAATTTCCTAGGGATACATGGTGCTCCTCTAATACGAGCCGTCGTTTTCACAAATGGTTTAGAAAAACCTGGTGACTTAGATGTTCCCGGGTTATAGTTAAAATTTAAGAAATACGGGTGTTTACGATACACCCCATCAGGATACTTCATGTTAACATAAAGTTCATCGGGGTTGGAATCAGGTTTCTCTATTTTGATGCTTTTTCCCTTATTATTTTCTTTTGCTTTCTTAAATTGGGTCGGGGTAATTTCTATAACATCATCGGAATCCTCGTCGGGATCCTATTCATCAGAAAATTGGTAATTTTCCCAATATTTTTCTTCCTCGGCGGAAACACCATTGACCATTTTTAACTTTGGTCCATTGGTTGAGGATTTTCTTTTATTTAACCGTTTTTCTGTAGTTATTAATATTTCTTCCTCCGGAACCTCTTCTTCTTCCTGTTCCTCTTCGGGAATTTGTGAATCTTCCCAAAATACATTCGACTCTTCATTATTATTAGGTGAGTCGGTGAGATTTGTACTAGAGGTAAACATCTATCACACAATATCAAACACGTTAAGAGATCAATATAGCACATAATATTTACATGTAAAAATATATAGTTTCCAACAAAAGTGTTAAGCAATCGTTTTTAAAGTAAACACGGTCGAAGTCCAGACTCACTAATGCATCTCAACAAACTCGGTTAGATACACTAATGCAAATTTCTGGTTCTCTAAGACCAACGCTCAGATACCAACTGAAATGTCCCGTTCATATCGATTATAAACGTTTCATATTAATTGATTTCGTTAAGAGGTTTTGACCTCTATATGAGAAGTTTTTCAAAGACTGCATTAGATTTTAAAAAACAAACCATAACCTTTATTTTGTTGATAAAGGTTTATAAACATAACGTAGATTATCAAGTAATGATAATCTAAAATATAACATTTTACACACGACCATTACATAATGGATTACAATAATATTACACATCGATTTAATTCTCCGAATGCAGTTTTAAAATAATATTATACAAGCATGCAGACTCCAATTCTTGTCTTTATTTAGCATGCAACAGCGGAAGCTCTTAATAATCACCTGAGAATAAACATGCTTAAAATGTCAACAAAAATGTTGGTGAGTTATATGTTTAACCTATATCGTAATAATAATAATAGACCACAAGATTTCATATTTCCATTTCTCATAAACATCATGCATGCATATAGCAATCTGCATAAAAATCATTCATATGGTGAACACCTGGTAAACCACATTAACAAGATGCATATAGAATATCCCCATCATTCCGGGACATCCTTCGGACATGATAATTTCGAAGTACTAAAGCATCCGTAACAATGGATGGGGCTTGTTGGGCCCAATAGATCTATCTTTAGGATTCGCGTCAATTAGGGGTCAGTTCCCTAATTCTTAGGCTACCAAGCAAAACGGGGCATATTCAATTTCGATCATTCAACCATAGAATGTAGTTTTACGTACCTGTATCTATTTTGTAAAACATTTATAAAACTGCATGTATTCACATCCCAAAAATATTAGATTTTAAAAGTGGGACTATAACTCACTTTCACGTATTTTCACTTCGTCAGAAAATAAGACTTGGCCACGGGTCGATTCACGAACCTATAACAAAAATATATATATATATATGTATATATATATATATATATATATATATATATATATATTAACATATGATCGAAATATATTCACAACATTTTTATTACGTTTTGACGTTTTAAATTTGTTAAGTTAACGGTCCAACGTTAGTAGTCCACAATTAGTTGTCCACAGTTAGTAATACATAAATAAGTCAATATATATTATCTCGAATCAATCCACGACCCAGTGTATACAAGTCTCAGACTCGATCACAACTCAAAGTATATATATTATTTTGGAATCAACCTCAACCCTGTATAGCTAACTCGAGCATTACCGCATATAGAGTGTCTATGGTTATTCCAAATAATATATATAGATGACGTCGATATGATATGTTAAAACATTGTATACGTGTCTATGGTCTATCAAGATTATATAATATATGTTAGAATACATGTATAATACAATATATGTTAGTTAAGTTATGGTTAGTATAGATTTGTTGCAAAGTTTCACGTAGCTAAAACAAGCAAAAATATCCAATTTTGTTTTACCCATAACTTCTTCGTTTTAAATCCGTTTTGAGTGAATCAAGTTGCTAAGGTTTCATAATGAACTGAAATTTATGAAACTAAACAGAAAAAGTATAAGTTTATAGTCATAAATACAGGTTACAAGTCGTTTTTGTAAGAGGTAGTCATTTCTGTCGAAAGAACGACATCTTGATGACCATTTTGAAAAACATACTTCCACTTTGAGTTTAACCATGATTTTTGGATATAGTTTCATGTTCATATGAAATATCATTTTCCCAGAAGAACAACTTTTAAATCAAAGGTTATCATGGTTTTTAATTATCCAACATAAAACAGCCCCCGGTTTCACTACGATGGCGTATGTCCGTTTTTACGGTGTTCTTCGTGTTTCCAAGTTTTAAATCATTAAGTTAGCATATCTTATAGATATAGAACATGTGTTAAGTTGATTTTAAAAGTTAAGTTAGAAGGATTAACTTTGTTTGCGAACAAGTTTAGAATTAACTAAACTATATTCTAGTGATTACAAGTTATAATCTTCGAATAAGATATATATATATATATATATATATATATATATATATATATATATATATATATATATATATATATATATATATATATATATATATATATATATATATATATATATATATATTTATGAATCGAATGATGTTATGAACATCATTACTACCTCAAGTATAGTAGGTAAACCTACTGGAAATGATGAAGAAATAACTTGAGCTTCAAAGGATCTTTGATGGCTTGGAAGTTCTTGAAGTAGAATCATGACACGAAAACAAGTTCAAGTAAGATTACTACTTGAATTAAGATAATTATAGTTGTAGAAATTGGATCAAAGTTTGAATATGAGTATTACCTTGAATTAGGATGATAACCTACTGTAAATAATAGAGATTTAGTGAGGTTGGATGACCACTTGAAATGGATTTGCAAGATTGGAAGTAAGTTAGCAAACTTGGAAGTGTTCTTGATGTGTTATTGAGTTGTTGTTTTGTAAGTTGGTTTATGTATGGATTTAAGAGTTAGATTGAACTAGGTTTTGATGAAGATGATGAAGAACACTTAGAACACCAAGAGAGAACTTGAGAGAGATGAGTTTGATTCAAGAAAATTGAAAAGTGAATGTGTTTGTGTGAGTGATACTTCACGTGAATATGGGATGGCAATATAGGCTCCACTAGTTTGTAATTTTGTGAGATATTTTATACTAGTTGCCAAATGATGGTTCACACATCTTTAGGTGACTCATTAAGGCTGCTAAGAGTTGATAATTGAAGTGTATATACCAATTGTATATACATTTAGGAGCTGTGTATTGTACGAGTACGAATACGGGTGCATACAAGTAGAATTGTTGATGAAAATGAATGAGAATGCAATTGTAAGCATTTTTGTTAAGTAGAAGTACTTTGATATGTGTATTGAAGTCTTTCAAAAGTATATTAATACATCTTAATACACTACATGTATATACATTTTAACTGAGTCGTTAAGTCATCGTTAGTTGTTACATGTAAGTGTTGTTTCAAATCCTTTAAGTTAACGATTTCGTTAAATGTAATTAATCCCATTGTTATTATATTTAATGAGATGTTAAATTGTTACATTATCATGATAACATGATGTACTAATATATCTTAATATGATATATAAATATTAAGACGTTATTACAACGATAATCCTTACGTATAGATATCGTTTTGAATTTCTTAAGTTAGTAGTCTTGTTTTATGTATAAGGTTCATTGTTAATATACATAATGAGATACTTTAATTATCATTTCATCATGTTAAACATATATATGTTCATATATATAATATCATGTCATATACAAGTTATAACATTCGTGAATCATCGGACAAACTGGGTAGTCAAACGTTAACACAAAAACCGTTTCAATTAATCAAGTCTTAACAAGTTTGATTGCTTAACATATTGAAAACATTTATTCATGTAAATATTAATCTCATATAATATATAATCATGAAAAAGTTCGAGTCACTACACTTCACACATCCAACAGTAGTTTGTGAGCTTTCGTTAGTTTTGTTAGGGTTTGTTTGAGGTCGGATGGTTAGTCGTCTTTGTTGTATTTGGTGTTTTATTTTTTAATGAAGTTTTCCAGGTGTTATAAAGTTTGAAATTTAAATTGTCAAACCACATGAACAAAATGTATCAAATCCACCATAGGTATCTTTTCTCATGAATAATTATGTAATATTACAGGATTTCACATTTTTAATTTTGTGCTTGTACAATTTTAACATTTTTATTTTGTATTCCAACAAAACCCTCAATCTCACCCCTAGTCCTCCAAAAGTCCTAAACTCACCCCTTCAGAAGTCATACACACCTAATGCAAAAATAACAGATAAGAAACAATAACAACGATGGCTAATTTGAGAACATCAATGGATGCATCATTTTATGACCTAAATATAGCCACCCCACAAACCCTAACCGGCTATGCACGATCAATTCCCGGCGAGCCTGTGCCGGTGGACGGAGCATATGCCAGTAAACTTATGAGAATGCAACAATTATCACTTTTGGGAATTGGGTTTCCATTGGGTATAATTCCATCTTATTCCCCACCTTTATCTTCTTCACAAAAGGAGTCTGGTTCCTTAGCTCTTCAGTCTATTTGGTTGAAACAACCTGCAGAAAATTGGTAAAGTTTTGAACTTTTTTGTTAATTATGAAATGAAGTTTGGTGTAGATAAATACCCATTGGATAACCCATGTGTTTGATTATGTTATTCTATTATTGTACAATTTGGATCATCGATCTTGACCTGTGGAAGAAATTGAAGATTGATTTGTTGTGTGTGGGTAGAGATAGTTTTTGTGAGCAGTGAAATGGGTGGTTTGTTGTTAGTTTGTTACTGCAATCCACTATGGTGGCAATAATTTTGTATATTATATTAAATAAATTTATATAATTAGCATGATCAAGGTATGGAAATTGACCTTAAAGTCAAAACCTTGGTATAAAGGTTGGTCAGAGGTGGTGATGTTCTGTCTTGGGATCATTTTAGTTTTAATTGTTTACTGTCTAGTTCTTACCATCTTCTGTTTTTATTTTTCCGGATATTTCTCTAGCGATACATTGAACTAGTTTACTTACGAATTTAAGTATGACCATTTTTAATGTTCTAATTAGCACATCAATTTGTCCCTTTTTCCACAACGTGTCGGTGTGGGGCCGCCAGAGAGTCGGTTTTACCCTTTTTGCACAACGTATGTTTTTATGTCTCATTCCCTATTGTACTTATAATATTGTGCACATTTAACCAATTTGTAACCCAAAACCGAATCCATTGTTGGATTAATGATTATAATAAAACATGTTAGGCATTCTGGTAGATTAAGTAAAAAACCATGTTTAGAGGTTGTGTGAAGGATATAAGTGCACATGGTGTAGGTGTCAACTAAATTTCAAGTCAAAGTGGAGGTTCCCAATTACGAAACAATGGATTTTGAGTTAGATAATAGTTGAATATGAACATTATAGTTGAAAGTACAATCGGTAAATGTAACCAAGATTTTTCAGATTTGTATTCTTGGATTCTGATTGTTTATGAATTGTGATTTTATTGTCATGCGTAGGTGGTTGGGACTGGTTGGGCAAATTCGTCCACTGAAGTTGTTATCTTCAATTAAAGCCGAAGCCTTACGAGGGGATTCAACGTTCCCTAGATTTACACGTGTTGTCAAGAAATTATTTGACAAGTCATTTTATTCGGTTGGTTTATCTTCTCACTTGGATTTAAGTGAATCCACTTCTTTATTAGTAAACGTGGAAAAAGATGGTCAAAGGAAAAATCGACGTACGAAGGCCGTTCTTCTTCATAAGGCAAGTTTAAACTTCATTTTTGTTGTGCTAGAGGCAAATAGAAAAAGTGATCATTGAACTTTTACAATTTTTACTTGCATGTCTCAACATAAAGATTATTGCAGCTAATATTGATCTAGTTGTTTGACCACTTAAGGGGTGTTTGGCTTTGCGTTTAGAATAGGATTATTTGTTACGTTTTGAAATCGTAAATAATTAATTAATTGTGTTTAGCAAGTTAAACTTAAAAATTAATTAACTGCGATTTGAGAGATTCAAAACATGAAAATGAAAAAGCAGGCGGCAAACCTTGATAGACAATTTTTCTCTTTTCGCCTATTTTTCGCCTAATTACTTGTTAATATATCAAATATTCCGATTTACCAAACACCTAAAAAAACTGATTATCTGACTATTGCGTTATCAAATAGCATAATCAAATCCAAACACGATTAATTAATAACATGTTTATGCTACAGCTTATTATCAGATTTTGATTATCTAAAACGCATAATCAATTTTCAAAACGGAAATCCAAACACCCCTCTAGTATTTTTTGACCTCAAAATAATCAGCTTAAATCATTTATGCGAAACACCGAACGATGTATTGTAGCAACCTCAACTGACTGTTTTCTGATAGTCACTAAAAGATCTAATAATACACTTTTTTGTATTTGTTATTAAAAACAATGTTTCTTTACTCGTACTTCAGCTTTCAAATCATGATGTCACATTGGAAGCTTCTTGGCCCGAGCTTTTTGTGGACCGCAATGGTAAATACTGGGACATGCCTGAGTCAATATCATTGGACTGTTTGTCTCTAGTGTCTGAATCAGGTTTACGGTATCGCTGTGGAATCCATAAAAATGGTGGATCTGTGGAGCCAATAGGCTCTGTCGATGGTCAAAGTCCCCCTTCTCTAAGACCTGGAATTTGTGCGAAAGCTGCATTTTCTTATGAAAAGAGCAAAGACCTTTGGAGAAAAGCCGAAACGAAAGAGGATCTGGGCTTAGTAAAGAATGAAAAAGGTGAATTCCGTAACATGGCTTACGATTTACGGATGAAGGAACCACATGTTGCATTATCCGGAATATTTGGTAAGCCTCTTGTTTTTAAACAAATGTATAATGTGATATGAAGTGACCTTGGTTTTCTTCTATCTTTTAACACTCATATAATATAGTTTTTTTGTTCTGTTTTCTTTTCTTATAAGTAGAGGTGATAAATCGATCTGTTACGTCGATTAGGTGTACATATATTTTTTACCTGAAACGCTTTTTTCTTCTCAAACAATCTACTTTTTAGCAACAACATATTAATTGTTTAGTTAGAAGGTTTTCTGTGTTCGGTTCCCCGTGAGGATGAGTATTCCGACCCCATACTCTAACGTACACTCCCTCCCTGGCTGTGGCCACCACAAGATCCGAACCCATACTCTAACGTACGCATCCCAACAATGTATTAATTGATTACATTAATTAAATGGTTTCATAATAATGTATTTCTTGAATTGATAGTATACAAATTTGGTGATTGTTATGCAGTAAATTTCATTGTTTTGCTCATAAGATCTGTTTCTTCTATAATCAATCTTATATTTATATTTTCCTGTTTTTTATAGTATCTATATTACCTGCTGGACATGTTAGGGATAAAACATATCTTGACCCATGTAGAAGTAGCCTCTAGTTTCAAATTCTAAGATATTTGTCACTGTTTAAACTTAATTGTAAAGGTAAATTGTAAAGAAATGTAATTTGTAAATTGTAATTAATAGGCGGTACGTGTGAAGCGTGGTTAAGTGGAAGTAACATAGATGGTACAAACATCAAGAGAAGTACATTTGGTACAGATTTATTTGGCTCACTGTGTTTTGCTATGCAGCATGGCAAGTTTAGAAAATCGTATGGTGATCTAACTCGGTTTGATGCTCGTTTTGATGTGTCCTCGGCTGCCGCTTTAGTCAATGGGTTTACAGATACTTTAAAGTCTTCTTCAGTTTCACCGCAACTAAATTTGATCCTACAGCAGCAGGTATCCTTAATTTTGAAACGCCATACTTATATGGTAAAATGTGTGGTCAAATGGTCAACAGTAAACAGTTTATATTTATATTTGTTTATGTAAAATGTTTCCAAACGACTTTTGAGGCCAAGTGTATCAAGTTTCTACTTCAAATATCATGCAGTATTAACTGTTTTTTTTAACCACTTTGAACTTCACATTATAAATAATAAATTACAAGTGTTTTGGTGTGTTGGTACTTACTTTGTGATAAAGTCCTTCCCAAATTCGGATTAGCAAATTATCCTTCAGGATTTACTTACATTTTTATTTGCAGGTTGCAGGACCCTTTGTTTTTAGGGTAAATTCAAAGGTCGCATTAGGTTCATCGAGTGGTATACATATAGAGGATGTAATATATAGCTTGAATTACTCGATGAGGTACCTAGCATCCGGTAAAGTTGTTGCTTGGTATTCCCCTAAGAGGAAAGAGGGGATGGTTGAGATGCGGGTTTTCGAGTTTTAGATAAAACTTAAATCATTCACAAACTTAAATCAGCGAGTCTTTTTTACATCTTTTTCTGGTTACAAGTTCATAAGATGGGAAGATGCTTATTTTAATAAATGCAATCCTGTTGTAGTTATGGGATCAACATACTTGACATGGAATTTGTGAGTAACTATATTAGCCAGGTAAATTGTTCAAAATACACTTTTTTTTAATGTCCTCAAACAAAATACACTTTTTTAAAAAAAATTGTCTTTTTACACCATTCAGTAGACGGGAATTTTGTCTACCACCTTTATCTGTCGTCTACTACCATTTTTACAAATTAGTAGACAGTTTCAATAAGGTAGTAGACAGTGAGAACAAAGCAGTAGACAGCCAATTACAAGGTAGCTGACCGTCTACTGCCTTGTTGTTATTGTCTACTACCTTGTTACCTTGTAATTGGCTGTCTACTGCTTTGTTCTCACTGTCTACTACCTTGTTGTTACTGTCTACTACTTTGTAAAAATGGTAGTAGACGACAGATAAAGGTGGTGGTGTAAAAAGACAATTTTTTTTAAAAAAGTGTATTTTGTTTGAAAGCATTAAAAAAGTGTATTTTGATCAATTTCCCTATTAGCCAAGGATAGGTGTTGTGATAAGATATAGGGGAATTTGGGCCAGACAGAAACAGGAGCCCAACAACAGAAACAGAAGCCGGACAAGTTGAAATAACGAGGCCCAAATGGAGAATAGGCCCATCCAAGTGGACTAGTGATTGCCGGATGTAAACGACTTTCAGTCACGTGTAACGCTAGGATTGGTCGTTAGTAGTTTGTTAGTCGATTAACGATTTTGTGCTTGTAATTGGTTGTAACAGAATTGACCATTGAACAATTGTAATCAATACAATTCTATTTCTCTCCTCTTTCAATTTCTACGAGATTAGCTCGTCTCGAATTAGAGCGTATCATGTGACTAAATTGCAACCAAAACTAATGGTTTTGAGTTGTATGACATCTGGTGTAGTTGGTATTGATGAACTTTGAAAGGCTATATTTGACCTTACAAGTTAAATCTTCATCAAAATTTGGTTAAAAAGTCAAATTATAGTCGCTAAAATCCGTAACTATTTGAATCGAAAGAGTACTAGACTACTAGTAAAACAGTCTAATCGAGTTATCATCACTATTTCTTACACCTTTTTCGAAGATATCAGGACCCCAATCAATGTTCATTTTATGTTCATAGTAATTATGCAAAATGAATATGGTCAAGGAAACTATATTATTATTATTTCAAATTACAAATATATCATTACCGGCAGAAAATTTACAAGGTACCAGCAATGCAAATAGTTTTCTTCCATGAACCCCATAGCTAAATTCTGATAACTTATCTAGTAATTAAAACCAGAATTATGGTCCCGTAACGGAACTAGATTACAAAGATCACAAATTCGGTTTCAACGGGAAGTAGCATCTATGTCTTCAATATTTACATACTATGATTGTGTGCGTTACATGCGCTTATATACAATTAAATCATCAAGCTGAAAGTTCTGAGCTCGAGACTGTAGATTGAGAGGTTGCAGGTGTGTCGCAAACGTTGCACCTGCATACTGGACACACACTGAAACACCATATTCAAATTCAAATTATTATTATTGTAATAATATAGTTTTGTGATAAATAAGTAAATATATTGGCAAAAACAATTGTTTGTAGGACTGTACCCCTTTTGACTCGCACTAAAATTTACATGTTTAAGCACATGACCCAAACTGCCCGGACCGCTCATTCTATCCCTTGGAGGAATTTATTTTTAGTTAAGCAGAAAAAGAAGGATTTTTAGTCTATAATTAGAAATTTTTTCCAATGGTTCCAATCAAACAAGATACAGTTCGGCTCGTATGGTCCTATAGAAAACGGGTTTTGGAAGTTCGATAATAATAAACTAGCAATATTTAGACACATGTGTTTGGGTAAAATGATTATAATTCTGACCTTTCTGATTATTCGGATCATACTAACAAATTTCAAATAGTCTTTTAAGGAGATAAAGATAAACGTATACTTAACTATTAAGTAAAGAATTACTTAAGTAAAGAATTATTTAGTGACGTGATTCAAGGCCATCTCATTATTTTCAAAGGCCCTCTTCGAGCACAAAAATTGAGCCCTTATTATTAAATGTTAAATCTTTTATCATTTAATACATATAAAAAGATATATGTGCGATTAAATTGTTTGATAAACGAATTTTCATGATAATTATATATAATAATTATATAGGACTTCTAAAATTTGGGGACATTTCAAAATTCCGGGTCCTATTCGACTACACACTTTGCACATGTGCCCAAGACGCCTCCGGTGATTCTAATTTTATGTAAATGTGAGTTTAAACAATATGCAATTCTGCATCACTTTTAGATCATTTTTCGAATACATTACTGTAACACTCTTTAAGATCAAAAATAAATAAATAACTTCTGAGTCTGGTAGTAAAGAATTACCCATTAACTTCTTTAAGCCATTTGTCGACACAAGCGGCATGATATTCATGTTGGCACGGTAGAACCCTAATCTTGTCTTCTTCCTCATAATCAACCAAACAAATGTAGCATCTGTTCCATGAATAAATAAACAGAATTATTGAGAATTTCACTAGCTATAATCGAATTATACATGTGGCGAATTCACAAGCTCAACAAAATAAATAAATAAATATATAAAACCCAATATAGGGACTTACTGTTGCACATAATTTGGGCCACTTTCAGATGCATTCATTCTTTTGTGATTCTTAAGGAGAAACGAATCGACAACAGACTCGGGTGCAGGTAATGAGAGCATCGTCATTGAAAGCGATAGCGGTTGCCTGTGCATTTCATCCAATACCTAACCAACAAAATAAAAATGTTGAATTTTTTGTAACAAACACACACACATATTTTTAAAATTTTAAGAAAATACCTCAGATAGAGCCTGAGCAAGCAAGACGACTCGGGATATGCTTCCAAGGGACACAACCTCTTCACCCATAAAAGAGGAACCACATGAGCACGCACCGTCTAGGTGCATCCCGGATGCACACAATCTAGTTCGGTGCTCTCGTTCATTATCATCACGTAAACCACTTTCTGACATCTACAGATTAAATCATTAGTTGATACTTTAATTACACAGAAAATAAAGTTCTAAAAAAATAATCTTGCATACAATGGGTACTGGATATACAATCAGGGATCGATTTTTCCCACAACTTTATTCAGTTTCGACGCTATATAACAGCTTTATCATTATGATTCTTAACCATCTCTTTTTTTGATTTTATGGCTTTGGCCTTTTAATAAAAGTTGGCATTTTTTTTTTAAAAAAAAAGGAAAGAAAAGAAGGAAAAAAAAAACATTTCGTTCTTTGTGGTTGTTGGAGTCGAGAAATGGTATTTGTTATTTCATGATATGATATATGACAACTTACCAAATTGTGACACTTTAACCCAAATTCGGTATGGTATGCTTAAAGAAACAAGTAAGATGAAAAGTATAAAAAGTTATTACTTCAAGGGCACTTTTTAATAAAGATAAACCAACTTTCGAGCCTAATCTATAATAAATGCAACGTTTGACTTGGCATGAGATTTCATGACTATAAGCAAAATATATATAGGGTGTGTTTGGCGCAAGAGCTTATAGGAGCTTATGGGAGCTTGAGCTTATGATTTTAATAAGTTTCAAGCAATAAGCTTTGTTTGGTAGACATAAAAAGTAGAGCTTATGAAAATCATAAGCTCTAGAAAAAGAAGCTACTTTTAGTAGCTTATGAAAAAAAGTAGAGCTTATGAACTGGAAAATAAGCTCCAGCTAGTTTACCAAACACTTATAAAAAATAATAAGCTCCAGCTACCATAAGCTTCAGCTCCAGCTCTAGCCCATAAGCTCCAGCTCCAACTATAAGCTCCAGCTCCAGCTAGTTTCATCCAAACACACCCATAATGTCCTTTCCAACGACAAAAGAATTTAAAAACTAGAAATTGCTACAACTTCACGCAAAAGGAATTGTTGCACTTCATTTAAGATAGCGCGTAAAATAAATAGCAAGTTTAATATGGGATAAAAGGGATTAGAATTAAAACTATTTAAAGTTATGACTTCATCATCTTAAAGATTAATGATGTTCATAAGTTTGTACTGCGCTAGCATTTTATCCAACTATATTTAAACATATGGGTTTGCATTATAAATAATACGAGTATCAAGTATCATCTATATTTAAAGAAGTGTTTCAGGCCAACTCAACCCGTGCCAAAAACCCTTTTTGACACCCGCCCATTTTGCCACATTGCATGCCGGGTGCACATCTAACAAATACATACCTGTGATCTAAAGTGCCTTCGCTCTTCGTTTCTACCATAACTTCTATGATAACCACGTGTATGCACATCACGACCAAGATCATCACTAATATCAACAAGCCAACGATCACGTGAACCCACATCATCAACGAGACCCGTGGTTAAAAATAATGCCGGAAAATCAATTTCCCTTCTATAGCTTCGTCTCGATGAACTACCCCTAAAAACTCTCGCACTATTCATTCTTCCTTCACGACTATTAATTACCGAAATACCCCCCGAGACAACATTACGAGATACACTCCCTGAATCAACAACAAGTATTCCCGAACCGGACGTTGTCAAACCATTTCCAAACATCCGAAGGCTTAAAAACGAATCAGAAAGAACCAATAACGCCCGTGGGTCAGAATCAACATCCCTAGTTATATCACTATGATTCTGATCCGAATTTGCATCAAAATCGAGATTTTCTTGAATCACGTTGTCGGATGCACTCACGGGTACGGCATCATTTACTGCACTTTGTGTGTCGAAAGTAAAAGGTGGGTCCGACTCAGTTCCCGACACTGATTCTTGGATTGGTTGACTTTCATAAGATGTACTAGTATTCTTTGTACTACTATTACAGCTTTCAGATTCTTCGGGTTCGGTCTCTGAAGTTTTAGAACTTGCGCACATCGGTTCAGAATCGAAAAACGAAGAAGACGCACCTGCAGAACTTATAGATTCGACACTAGTAGGAGGAAGATTTTCTACAGAGTTGATCGGAGATTCCAACTACAAGTGACGGATGAAATATAATGTCAAAGATATCAAATACGCAAATACAAAGTTAATCAAACTATTCGGTTAAAAGGTACAGAAAGAAAGAAAGTTAAGTGATAAAGTAATAGTTATAGAGCAATTATGAAGAGATCTTACCATAAAAGCTTTGAGACAATGGAAATGGAAATTACAATCATACCCTTATGATGGTGACGTGAGTCATAAATCAAATTAACCATACGGTTATGATGATGGCAACCTTATTTTAACTCGGGTGGCGATCTAACATAGGAATTAGACAAGTCAACAAGACGTAAAAAGTAAAACTAAGAAGTGTTAGTTTAATTTCTTCTAGTGTGATCCTCACAATAATAGTATTCGTTTTCTACGTGTACTATGTGTTTCGCCACTATTAGCCTATGACTACAAATTTTATTTGTTAAAAGGTGATCGTTGCGTCTATCAGCGGAATCCAAAACATCGTGACCCAATCTCAAAAACACACAAAAATCTATAACTGACTTTAGTTCCATTCATTAACAACTAATCACCGGTTTACAGAATATTTATTTAAATGTTCATTTTGGAATCATCAATTAATCGGTTATAATTTAAACCAAGTGTGTCATAAATATCAAACTGATACCATCCACAAAAAATGATTTTCGAAAAAGTAAAGAAAATCACTCCTCGAATTCTCATTTTATAGTCCAACTCTAGTAAAAATCGAAAATATATGGATAAGGATATACTATTCTCCTAAGGTATATTTCGCAAGGAGCTTATGGTAGCTTAAGAAAACAATAAGCTATGAGCTTCTAAAATTTGTAATTACTCAAATACCCCTTATAGACTTATGTATCGTACATTTGTTCGTCCTTTTACGTCAATTCACACGCTAAATCTCACCGACTACCAAATTCAGCTCCAACAATAAACTTCAGCCCCAGCTAAAAAGTTCAACTACAGCTACAAGGTTCCAACTTTCACCAAACACAACCCTAATCTAGCCTAATTAACTCATTTGATATTCTTTATGTTCTAAATTTGTTAACTTTTTGATACTTTTGTAGCCAATGAAGCTAACAGTTATCAAACAACGTTAACTGTAATTGAATAAACAAAACCCCCAACAAAAAAATCAAAATTGTAAAGAAATAACATAACAATAACAATCAATTTAACACAAAACATCAAATTAATACGAATTAATTCAAACAAAATAAACAGCAGATCAGGTAATTACAAATTAATTTAAAATAATAATACCTCTAAGACAGATGGATGAGAATTGGAGTCTGATGTAAGACCGCAAAGTAGCAAAGAAGATAGCTTGCCCTTTGTTCTGTTAAGTCTTGAGGGCTCTGAAGGTTGACCCGACCCGATTCGACTACTGCCGGAACCCATCTTACAGTAAACAAAAGAAGAAGATTTGAATATGAGATGATGATGATTATATGATGATAAATGGAGCAATGTAAAGATGAAGACGAAAGTCTCTGTTTGATGTAGAAAAAAAGGAATAAGAGATAAGTATGACCGTGGTAAATAAAATATTTCTATAATCAATAATCATATAGACAAGTAGTGAGTAATGGTAACCCGATCCCACGGATATCCATTATATCTATCCGCTTCGTGATCAAATACAGACCTATGTTGAAGTGAGTGGCAACATGGAATACCACTGAAATACGCAATGCAGTGGAAAAAATCTGAGGTTTACAACTAGTGGCACCACTAAAATAAGTTATCTAGTAGAAAAAATTTTGGGTCTTTAACCAGTGACACCACTCACTACTATTTCTAGATTCGCCACTGTTCGTGATAGATATGGATAATTTAAATGGATATGGATACGGATATGGATGAACTTAAATGGATATGGATACAGATGAAAATTTTCATCCATGGATATATCCATTATCACCCAAAATACATATATATAAATACATAAATATACATATATGCAAACATATTTACTATTACAAATGCATTTATCATTGCACAAACATTTTGATTGCTACTATACATCTATATAACTATGATATATTACGACTAAACACGTACATTTAATAAAAGAGCATACATATTACACATTTAATTTATCGTATTCTATGTGTAATAGCAAATTTAACAATTAGTGTTATATCTTTGGCAAAGAATAACGTTCTTGTATATTACGTTTTTTTTTTTTAATCACATTTTAGGAAATACTAGTTCGTTGACCCGTGAAATCACGGGGTTGGTGAAGAAATCTAAATTATAATTAGCATCATTGACCCGTTAATTAATACTCCGTAATTATTATTATTATGTATTTGGTTAAATTAATTGAATTTAAATATTCATAATATATATATATATATAATTTGTTATAAAATTGGTGTCATGTAGTAGCAAAAATACATTCAAAGATATTGAATTTTTTTTAAATAACTATATAGAAAAGTTAAGTAGCCAAATATATATTCCCAATGTATTATAATTATACATTTTATAAATATAAATTAAATTAAAGATTATGACATCATCAAATTAGAATGTTACAACCCTTATAACAAATATTACAATATATGGAAGCATCTAATGACCTCATCCAAAACTCCCATTTATTAGATAGAATAGATAGATTATAACATTTTTTGAATATCCAATGGATATACATTAAACCGCTTAATTCACTGGATATGGATATGGATATGGATGGATGAACTGAAATTAAATAGATATGGATATGGATATGGATGAGTAAAAACTAAATGGATATGGATATGGATATCGCGTCACCCGATCCATATCCGATCCATTGTCATTCCTACTAGTGACCAAAGCGTTGGTGTGGTAAATATTTTTGCTTTTTTTTTTTTTCAAAATGCAAGAAAATTTTATTAAGTAACAGTATTGGTGCGGTAAATATTTTGCTTAATATACTTCAAACACTATTGTAATTGTAATACTTTATAATAGTAATAGTAATAATTATGTTCGTGAATGATTAGTACAAAATTTTGTTCAAAAAAAATAAAAGTAAATATATTTGACAAAAGGTCATAAAAATAATTGAAACAAATAATTACAAAACATAGATTATGTTACATCATGCAAAGGAAATAGTATTGCTCAATATACTTCAAACGTTGTTTTAATAATTTAGAATTACCATCAGTACGTGAATAATTAGTACAAATTTTTTGTTAAACGAGAGGTAAACAATAAATTATACTCCGTACATATATACAATTGAACAAATTTGGGTTACTATTCATAAATAGTAACCCATTTTCATACTTAAAGTAGTTGTACGTTTCGCTTAAATCGTTGTACTCACAAGCATTTTTTACTATCAAATATCAAACACTCCAAACTCCAAGGGTTAAAGTGAAAATTACATATTTCTAAATAAAAAAACTTAAAAAAATCACTCAAATCTTCAACGGACCACATCTTCTCGCTCACCACGCGTTATATTTTTCTGAAACCACGGTTCAACTCGAAATAATTTGACGAACACAACGCAACTACCTATACACAAAATAGACGCTTTTCAAAAAACGCTAAATATCTCGGGCTACTATGTTTTAGGGTGCCTTATTAAATTGTGTTAATATATTCTGGATGTTACAGTGAAGTTGGACAACTTTCGCTAACTACAAGTGCAAGAAAAACATTCCAAGATCAAAAAGAGCATGTGATTATGTAACGTATGCAAACTCATGTAATAACCTTTTGTATGTAACAACCAGCGACTTTTTGCGATAACTTGTGACTTTTCTAAATTCTTAAGTTTACGTATGCAAACTCATGTAATAACCAATTGCTTGTTATTTAACAAATGTTCATGAAAATGATTGAATCAAACAATTATAAAATATAAATTACGATGACATAAATGATTTCATTTTCGTGGCCCACTCTAAACTAAAGCATACATATAAATTTAATAAAAATAAGAAACTTCTTCGGACATATTAAAGGACGACCGCCCAGGATCCACAAATGTAGAAGGGGCCAAACATTTGAATATATATATATATATATATATATATATATATATATATATATATATATATATATATATATATATATATATATATATATAACACCAAAACCTAAACCTTAAACCCTAAACTCTAAACCGTTCGTGTTAAAAACTCAATCTAAATCCTAAATCTAAACCCTAAATCTAAACCCTAAACCCTAAATTTCTAAACCCTATAAACCCTAATATCTAAACCCCAATAGCTAAAAGCTCAACATACGCTCGAAAAACACGATAATTGTTATATATTACTTCTTCGAGCGTTTTTCCGCCAAAATAATAACATTCATCACGAAGTGTCTCTACTAAATGTTCTTATTTTCATCCAATCTATAATGTTCGTGAACAAAGTTTTTTCAAAAAATGAAAAAAAAAAGTTTTTGCTTTCCCCCGCTTCCCCCCGATTGGTTACTTCCCTCTTGATCCTATATATATATATATATATATATATATATATATATATATATATATATATATATATATATATATATATATGTATGTGTGTGTGTGTGTGTGTGTGTTTTAATGAGGAAAAAGAAAAAACAAACATAAAATAAAATGGTTAGTTATAAAAATAAATAAATTATTCATTACTATCCCCTAAATCACATAAAGCGTGACATCTCCTGCCAATGTGTCAGAAGCCCGTCCCTTCACTCTCCAACTGACAAGTGTCACAATACTACTCCCTACTTTCTAATTACTTTTGTCCCATGTATCAAACACGTGCCCACAAAAAAAAAGCCAATAGAAAAACTGCTCATATTTCATCCACATTCTCTCTCATCTCCCACTCTTCTTTTCTCTCCCGTTCAAAAAAACGAATCAAACCATTCTTCATACTCCGGCCATATCTACGCTCCTTTGACGACGAAATGAAACGAAAATGTTATAGTATTATTCCATACATTTTTTCAAGCATAACGGTACCTATTAATCGTATTACTACCGCTGCTGGATGAATCTCATCGGTCCGATGAACGGAAGTTCGCCTGATAATCTGACCCACCCAGAGTTCAGTCTATTAACACTACATCGGTCGACATCTAAAAATCATCTTATTCTGGTAACATTCGTTTTTGTACATTTCGTCGATTCGTATTATATTTACGTGTTTTATGAATTTGTAATTATTCGTACCACCCTCCTAGCGTTAAAACCCTAATTTCGAGAAGGCGTCGTTGTTCCGGTAACCACCCTACATTCATCAGATTCATATCTTAAATCAATTGTTAACACCTATCGTTTTCATTAAATCATGTTTATTCAATACCTATTATTCATAATTTCTTTTCAAAATCCATAGGTAAATTAATCTTTCAATTTGTTTTCATTATTGTATAACTAATTATACATTTGTTTTATGTGATTTATATTTTTGATTACACTAATTTGACAGTTTACAGCGAATTCATAGTTACTATTTTATCATAGGCACGTTGCTCAATCTAAAAAATTGACCCATGTTTACATCCAATCATGTGATTTCACCGTTTCTCAATCAGTTTTTATAAATTGTTTTTGAATTTTATATTGTGGAAGTGCTATATTTGTAAGCTATGTTATATTGTTGCAATTACTCTAATATTCATTGCTTGAAATGATGAAGAACCATGAACTAATGGAATTTAATCGAAGCTAGGTTTATGGAATGTATAAAGTTTAGATTTTGGTTGCCTACAAGTTAACTTTTTTTTTATTCTTTCTGTATTGTAGATGGGTTAACACAAAATAGTGTCTTCACAAAAACTATATATTTGCACTGAAATCTAATTTTTTGGTTCTAGATGCAGGCGATATCGTGGGCGGCTTGGATAAGGCTGCAAATGGGCAATTTATTGTATGGTCAATATGGGTTTACACAAAACTGTTCCTTAACACAAAACGTATATGCACTGAAATCTGATTTCGTGGAGGCGATGCTTTAGTAAGTTGTTTGAAAAAACAGTTATATGCATCGAACGGTACATCCACGCAGGTATTTTTGTTTTACAATTCGATCTTATCACACCTTTCAACTATTATAGGGAACAATTATTAGGCTGTTCTTTTTCAGAACAATGAGGATCTGATTAATGGAAAGGATATAATGGTGTTGTGAGTCAGGAAGGTGCTAAACAGCCATTGTGTTCTATATTTAATGATGACTGAATTGGTGATGGATTTGGTTAAAGATCACTTGGTCTATACCAAAAATGTAAGTACCGTAGGGTTTTTATGTAGTGTAACTGAGTTGTGTATAGATTATTTACGGTTATATATGTTTTTGACAAAATAAGAATAATTTGAACTTGCGATAGTAACATTGTTGTTATTTTTGATTTGTGTTGATTTTTATAAGTATTTGTTTGAAAATTAGTATGTTAATTGATGATGTGGTTTATGAAATCAGGTAGAGAAGCTTAATAAAGGCAATGGTTGGATGCTGACCAACAATGAGGTAATACTCCTTATTTTTTTTTGATATTATTGCCTATTTTGTTATTGAATGCATTCAGTGTTTCAAAACTCGGCCGACTACTCGGCGGGAAATCGACATAATGGAGCAAACTAGAAATTGGCCAATAACTCGGTCAACGCCGGCCAGACCCGCAAAATATATGTTTCCAAATTATGTAATGTTTGAATTTTGATGCGTTAGAAGCTTTTGGATCCAACCAGCATTAGTTTCAGTGAGTTGGAGGATTAAAGAATACCCTTTATAGATGTTATGGATTCTTTAATCAATTGGATCGATCATGTCCAATTGGACACAATTATTTGACACATGGTAATTTCTTTAAAAGTGTTAATTTCATAGCAAGCAATTATTAAATACAAATGTAAATAGTTGCTTTATCATATTGGTTTACGAGTAGAATTTAAAAATCCTTCAAGTTTGTTATAAGATCTTTGAATGGGTGAATACTCTTTGCCATCTTAAAATTTTCTTATAGAGATTCTTCTTGAATTCATTCACCTTTATTATCTGTTGTTAAAGATTAACGATATATATAATAGTAAAACATTAGGTATGACTTGATTGCTGACAAGAGTTCACTGCAAATTTACATGCAACGGGCGATGGTCACACTGCAACCTTATGCTGTTTGGATATAGGGTATGGCTTGAGACATCATATTCAATTGTAAGTTTCTCATCTCAATACAATGCTTAAAATTGATTTTTACAAGTATTATTTTAGTGAGGTGCAAAAAGAATCCATGTAAATTCTCCATTCAACTTTTACATATGCCTCTCATATATTTTTACACCATCTTTTATCTTCTTTCAAGGTGCCAAAATGGGCGGGTGTTCGCCATAGTTTTAATGATAACCGTGTAATCAATATGAGTTTTGCTTCCATTGAAGTTTGTTGTCGGCATACCTCGAAATGAAATATGGTGTTATGGTATCAATCTATGCATACAAATATTCGTTCAGTTGAAATGAAATATGGTGTTATGGTATCAATCTATGCATACAAATATTCGTTCAGTTGTAATAAAAAGTATGTTCACCATTCATCAACCATTTTCATTATTTTTTTATCTTTTATTTAATTGTATATTTGTAGTTTGCTACTTACATTGTATTACTTTTCTCACATATGGTTGTGTTGTTTGTCTATATTGAAGAACATGGTTATTTCTTTTCCCTCATTTGTTCTCAATGTACAATATTTCTTTGATAGATATAAATATAATGGTAAAACATTAGCTCTTGGACTATGATTACATTGCATTCATAACTTTGATGTACGACTTTTATAATATATGGAAGCTGATTAAGAGTCGCCGTGCAACGCACGGGCTCTTAAAAGCTAGTTAATTATATACTATACTGTATTTTTTATTAGTGGAAAACTCATCTTACTATATTCATGAACTATCTGCTAGTAATAGTATAATATAGTAATACCGAGTATTAAATTAAGACAAAATTAGTTGTGTCTAAAAACGCTGAATTAATTCAGAAGTTTTTTTTTTTTTTACTTGAGAAATCTTCTAGTATACGATTTTCGCAAAGGGAGTCTAAAATACTAATTTTTTTTTAACGGCAAGCTTGCATCAGTGTATCATTTATTTCAACGACACTCATCATTTGCACACACACACGCGTTCGGGAGGAAACCCGAATCGCATTACATGAACCCGATCCTTTAACCATCCCGAGGGGCAGACGGACCGGGTTTGAATCCTGAATGGATCCGGGAGAAAACCCCCTAGGGTCAATCTGGATATCCATATTTCAGGCAGATTAATTAATAGGATGGGTAGAGCGAGGCTCGAACCCATGACCTAACCCCCAGCCCCAATACACAAGGTGAAGGGGATGCCTTTGAAGCAATGCTTCGTTGGCGGAGTCCAAAATACTAATTGTTGTTGAGGAAAAGATATCTCTATGTAGAAGCAACCGACCGTCGTTGACTGGATGATATCACAACATTTTCTTCCCTCAAATTGGATATGGGAAACATTGCTTGAAGCACCCTCACGTGCTCGCACCGATTTGGACAACGAAACCCTATAAAAAGCAAGCAAATTTGGTCGACGGTGGTTGGTGTTCAGTGATGGCAGTTACTGTCGATGACGATGGTACAATCGATCGCGGGTTGACCACCATGGGCTCTTTGACATTTACTCTGAACCCCTCATTTTTTTTCAACCATCTAGACCGCCACCGGGTTTCTAATTGGTTTTTACAAATGGGTTAGTGATTTATTGCAATGGAGGACTTAATCAAATGCTAGGAGCAGTTGGTAAGTGAGCATTTATCGTGTCTCCAATTTAAGCCGTTGTTTGTAGGATGTCCTCTGAAAGCAACGTTTTGAATCTAAGATGGGAATAATAGATAATAGATTGGTTATCTTTGAAAGAATGAAATCTTGCTTTGTTGAACTTCTTAATATGGCGGGTTCTTACTTGCAAGCAGTCGTGATGGGTTCGTTCGATTCATATGCATCGTCTTAAAGGTTGGAACTTTTGGAATACTCCTACTATAGCAGGTGTGAGTGTAAAGGGAGTGTGACTAGAGGGTGTGCATAATGCGCAATTCACCCGATACCAGATCTCGCGCTCGGGGGGCTTGATTACCCGAGGTTTTACCTTCTACGGGGGATCCAATGTGTTCCTTCATAGGAAGGTTTCCTCGCTTACAAAAAAAAAAAAAAATGTTCGTGGTTATTTTGTGACTGTAATAAGTGACAGTTCTCATTGCTCGGCTTGATACGATACTTGGTCAGATTGGTCCGCTAGCAAATATTATCTCTAATACGGATATAGGCAAGGCGGGTTTCTCTCGTGAAGCCACAGTTCGTGATTTATGCAATGACCAAGGTTGGTGTTGGTCTTCAGAATATCTTAGTATTTATCCAGGCTTAGCGAATATGATGATGCTTGTTTTTTTGCGATCAGAGTGAGAGTAAATGGTGACTTGTGTGGCTTCTATGATTTAATGTGGTGTGGTTTGCTCAATGCATTTCAAGGTACTGGTTTATTGTTTGGTTATTGATGGGTGAGAACCTTATAACTCGAGATAAATTGAATGCTTGGATAATTGGGTGGATGGTAACTTGTCGATGGTGTGTCTATTTTGCTCTGAACAACCAGACTTTCATGCGCATAAGTTGTCTAAAAGTCGCACAAGACTCTAGGAAGAGTACATTTCTTAGTCTTACTTGAATAAAATTATAATATAACTTTAGGATAACTTATCAATTACATTACATCGTTTGCAAATAATTGATCACATATGGCATTTTGATCATCCTCGTGTGACTCAATTCCACGCACGATTTAACATCTAACAATACAATACTGATGAAAGATCCAAAATACCAGCTAGATTTGTATGCAAATTATTGTTATTTTTATATATTTTAGTTAACAACTTGAATATTTTTGTAGTTTTGACATAATTGAGCTCATGCAATTTATAAATTTAAGGGTACACTCTCATCTTATTATCAAGGATCTATTATACATTTACTCAATTATATGCTCATTAATGATTGATACACTAACCTCTAAAATATGAGATTGAACAATATAGTAATTCCAATATGCTTGTGGGAGCATCTCTATAACGTGATATATGTAGGAGAAATATGGAATAGTGGGTAAAGAATCAATAACCGATTAATACTAGAATCGTGCGAACACTTTCTTAATAGAGTATTTCGACTCACTTGGTCACGGGTTACACGAAATCACTATTAGGATAAGACTAGTATGAACAATCGTCTTGACCAAAAGATAATTGTTCCTTGCAATTGTAGATTGTATAAATCTGAAAGTTTTGTGTTGAAAGTATGTTAGATATGTTCAAAAATCTGGAACATTGTGTAAAGTGTCTAACCCTTCATATGGAAATGAATCCATATATTTATAATAGGTCAAAAGGTGTCTTTGAAGAGTCACACATTTTCACATGAACTCACATAATGCTTGGAATGTCACACCCATGTATTTGTGCTTAAACAAGTCCAAATACATGGAAAAACCGTTCATAAATGTCCTGGAACAACCCCATAACGTTTAGGGTTCAAATGTGCCTTTTGGGTTGAAAAAGCACCTTTTCAGCGAACCAGTGTTAAGCCGCGCCGCGGGCCTGAGAGCCGCGCCACGAGCTAACAAAGAACCACACTTGAAAATACGCCAAAAACCTCGACCTGAAATTTATGCCTTAAGCCGCGTCGCGGGCCTGATAGCCGCGCCGTGGGCTAAGCCTGTCCAGCAGCTCAAATTTCCAATTTATGGTTTTTCGTGCGTATGGCCTTTTCAAGTCGCGTTTCGCATTTCTGATGTTCCAAATATTATTTCCAAGCTCACTAATATAACCTCAAACCATTTTACACTTTACGAACGTGCACTCCACACTCTCCAAATCCGTGTAGCGTTTCAATTGTTCGAGCACTTTCAACTTAGCAATCCAATCAACTAAAATGATGTTGGATCATGCTAAAATCACCAACAATTCCCCCCCCCCCCCACCCTAAGTTTAGTATGATCCTTGATTACTAAAATACCAACAAACAGATAACTAGTGCATAAGTGTAAATGTTACATGGATTGAATTTACACATAGTATATTACACGTGCAAGAATTCGAAAATCAGGGTGCTCTAATAGTTTGAACCCATCAATTCATTTGAAAACCTGTCGATAATATACACACTAGTTCCATACTTTCTACAATTAACCCAACACTATTATAAGCCATGTGTCCCAATCCTCTCATGAACATATCAAAAGCTAAGTCCCAAGCTTTCTTGAGGCAGCTTAACCTCATGTTCACATAGGTAATGTCTTTAATCTTGATACCGCGATGCAATTTTTTAAGACAACTATTAAGAAGTATTTAACTTCAACCTTCTTTATCTCACGGGTCCGAACACATACGTTGGGATCATATATTAAATGTGTTCCAATCTTCAGATAGTAGGCTTTCCTCATTGAATTCAGCTTCTAGCGTTGTACTAGAAGGGAATTGGGTATCCCACTATGGAAGATCTCAATGGACTTCAATCTCACAATATTAGCCAACTTTTGCGCACATCCGGCTAATGCTTTTGTCATGTGATTTAGTCAAACTTTGTTGCGACCTAACAAACTTCACTTATATCACTTCATTCGTGATCAACCCACGAAATACAATTTGTCTAAGGCATAATTGTCTAGACTTTCACTTGTTTCAATAACATGCCTTAGTCAAAGGACATCCCACAACTAGGGATCACCATGAACTTTCAATCTTATTCATTATGACTTCAATCAATTTCCCTTTTTACAATCCTTTTAACCAAGGATTTACCAAGCTCTTATTATACCATAAGTAACTTGCGAGTACTCAAATTAATTGATTGATTAGTCCTTGCATATGTCCACCTCTCAGAAGTAATCAATGCAACCTATAATTCATACACCCTTAATAACGTATCCCCATTATCCTTGTGTACACAATTATTACCATTTCATTAGATAGTGAGATTATTGTTATAAACACACCCTAGTCAATCCACTTCTAAAACTAAGAAGTAATGACTACAAGTTTATGATATCCATAATATCAACATCAACATTTTGATTCAAGATTCCTCATCTATACCAAGTGTAAAATCTAACAACTTGTAGATGTATCATCTTATTGATCAATAGTAAATTCAATATAATTTAATATGCTTTAAGGATTATCATTGTGAATTAAACCATAGTCCATGGTTGACTTTTACAAGTATTAAAATACTTAAGTCACATCACAATATATTACCCTAGACATCGCTTGATCTTTTTCAACACCATGCTAAATTGGTTACTTGATGTAATCACATACATCATACCACCAATTTCCATAGCATACCGGTATTTAAAACAAATAAGCAATATCTAATCCCATTCCATATTAAAACATAATTATTGTACTAACTTATGCCATCTTGATGAATCATCAAATGGTTATGGACATACCTCACCAATGGTAATGATACCGCAACCCGCAGGCACACCACATATGTATGCGGGCAATCATTATTGTGCGTATGCGTGTTCTTGTGTGCGGTATGCGGCGTGCGATTGCCTTTGTTTCCGGTACGGCAGTTGCTTAGCTGTCAAGTAAATATCTTTTCCATAATTATATCCGTGATTCGGGGGAGTCAGTTATGGATGAGATTATCATGATCTGGGACGGTTCTAGAATTAGGGTTTGCCTATAAATACAAACCCTAATCCTCATTCACCGGACACGGCACATTACGTAACCATCACATACGATACACATTATGTAAAACAGCATCATTCAGCATCTTTTCAAGGTTAACATGTTAGTCTTTTGTAAGCTAGTACCTACGACCTTATTTGGGGCCTCTTGATCGACGACCGTTATCGGAGGTGGACTTAATCACTTGGCCACCCCGCCGACATCATCATGTCGGCCAGGGTTATTCACGGTAGCCGGACTGGAGAGCCACGTTCTAAGATCCTTAAACCCCTCTTTATGTATTGAGCAGGCATATTAAACCCCACGGTTAAAATATGCATGATCAAGTGGTGCTTTCATTGAGAGTCGAATTAATTCAAGACTGTTTAATTGCTTTTTCTTTTAAGGCTTTGAATTGTATGACTCGTTATTTACAAAATTTTTGAAACAAAGTATTGTGAATTTCATGACGACTATGGTCACGATACCAATCGATGTAAAAACTTGATGGAACGGGTTCTGAAAGCGCTTCGCGCTGGCAAATTGGATCATTTAAAACCACCTAAAAAGGATAAGGTAAAGGCTGCAAAAGAGGCTTCGAAGTCTAAGACTTTGTGGCAGAAAGTTGACAAAGCGAAAAATGCCGACTTAACCATTAACATGGTTGACGCAGAGAAAATCAGCCAGCGGAGAAAGTACAATGATCACCAGGATTGGGAGCTTCTCCCAATCACTTTCCCTCCTGTAATGTCAATTGATTCTATTAATGAGCCCATTATCATCAAATGTCGCATCCCTGATTGCGGAATCCAGATTAAGCGCATGCATGTTGACACTGGCAGCAGTGTCGATATTATGTATGAGCATTGTTATCGTTTCCTTCCGGCAGAAGTCAAAGCGCAGTTACGCCAGCCTGATATTACGCTATCAGGGTTTTCCGGAGAAAACTCGTGGCCGCTAGGCCGGATAGTGTAGCGACCCGACCAAATCATGTTTGACGGCGCCGTCTACTTAGGTCCCGTTACGTGGTCATAAGTCTTTAAGACAAAGTTTGACCAAAATATGTCGCCTTCATTTCAAAATAAAGATTGTTCCCAAAGTTTACAAGAATTGTTCAACCAATAGTTAAGTTACAACGTTATAATACGAATGAAAACTAGGCGACACGGTTTAAAGTAAAGTCAAAAGACGCTCCATGAAATGCACATATACTCGACATCCAATGCAAGTATCAAATAATGAGCGGAAGCATGTATCATGTATCGTTCAAGGACCTGAGAAAAACATAGAAATCTGTCAACGAAAACGTTGGTGAAATCATAGGTTTAAGTAAGTAAGTACAAGTGAACCACAAGATTTGCATCAATGAAATAATAGTAATACATTCCAAAAGTTTGTTTCACGAGCACCCAATTATCAATGCTTAACGTTTCCTTCCATTGAACCCCATCACTTAGTGCTAGAACATACACTGTTTCTCGAAAATATATTTCATTCGTAAACGGTAGCGAACCGTTTGAATGAGGGTTTGTCAAACCCATATGGATCCATACAACATAAGTTCTCGCTTACACCCGGCAAGTGTAACTAATGATAATCGAATTGAGGATTTTGTTCTAAACTCGTATGTAGAATGTTTGTTTTCCCTGTACTTGTGTTCACTTAGTAAAAGAAATGTTTATGTTTTCTCATCCCAAATGTAAGTTCAAAAAGAGTAAAAGTGGGACTATGATCTCACCTTGAGTGCACGAGTAGTAAAGTACTTCACAAAATAACGTGTGCGAAGGATAGTGCTAGTCTTGACCTAAACAATAGGTTGTATCAATAACGGTAAACACGATAGGTCAAAGATGTTCAATTAGTCCTATGGCTCGTTAAGACTCGATCATAATAGCATGTGAATCAAATTGTCATGTTTCATGCAAGGTACAAGTATAAAAACATGTTAGAATGATTACACAATTATTTGGTTAAGTTTGATTAAAAGTCAACTTGGTCGGGTCAAAGTCAACAGAAAAGTCAACGGGGTCGGGTTGGGTATCCGACAATTTTTCTAAGTCATATAATCATATATGAGCATGTTGGCCAAGTTTCATGTTAATCGGAGGTCCGTAGCATAGCAAACATTTTTATGTCAAATGACCAAAGTAAACAGCCCGTTTTAGTACAATGGGACGGCGTCCCAATTGGCTAGACGGCGTCCCGGTTTTAAGATTGGGACGGCGTCCCGAGAAGCTAGACGGCGTCCCAGTTTTAAGTTTGGGACGGCGTCCCGAGAAGCTAGACGGCGTCCAGATCGTTTTCCAGGCCCTGTTTGCTGTATTTCCTAAGTGCACGAACCAAAACACAAACCAACACATTTCATGACCCGTAAACAATCAAGATATGTATCTTATATCATCGGAAAGCTCTTTCGACAAGGAACGCAACTAAGCACTTTTCATCAAGCAAAAACATCATATACTATAACCGAAATCCCGACAAGTGATCAATAGAGGTTTATTTTCAAGTTTCAAGTTTATCAATTGCAATTTAAGTTTCGGGAATCCAATTTATACATATGATATGCCGTTTTGAAGGTAATGAAACATGTAATACAACTAAACACTTATCAATAACATTAACAAGCATTCAACGCATCAAAAGTTCGTTTTAAGAGTTGTCAACCCTAACCAAAAGTTCACAAAATCAATAATCGCGTTCATGAAGTTTCTTTAATCAATCTATACATCAAAATGAAGCTAATGATACTAGTAACACTTTTAAAACATGCACATTAACAATCTAATAACATTTGATCATCCAAAATCAAGGATTTAGCAAGTAATTTTCATAATGAACTAGTTACACCAAAAACAACAAATCGAGCATATAAATTACATACACGACATCACAATGAGCCATAGACACTAATTAACATACTTTTAAGTCAAGAACACAAATTTAAAGAAAACTAGTGTTTTAGAAATGTTACCCAAACGAGATGAGGTTGGTACCAAAATGAAGAGGATGAAGAGAGGATCACGAATATGTAATTTATTTTGTTGTAAGCCTCCTAGATCGGATTTAGATGATGATTGAATGAATTTGGTTTTGGGTGTGTGTTCTTGCTAGAGAGAAAGAGAGAGAGATGGAGGTGGAAATGAATGGGTGAAAGGGGTTTGACCCTTTGACCTAGTCAAGGGTTTGATCCCTTGTCAAGTTTAGTCCCTCAACTTTCGTTCGGGTGCGGGAATTACCTAAACGAGATAATTTAAAACGCTTATCAACGGGAGATGTTATAAACATATAACGGACTTTATATTAGTATAACGGAAAAGTAAATGGAAAAAGGCGGGATGTTACATTACCTACTCCTTAAAAGAAATTTCGTCCCGAAATTTAAGTAGGCGTAGTAGTCGTTGTTTCTTCCTCGAGATCTTGCGTTTCCGAATTCACGAATAGATGAGGATACTTCCTTTGCATTTGATCTTGTCTTTCCCAAGTAAACTCGGGTCCTCTTTTGGCATTCCAACGAACCTTGACAATCGGAATTCGGCTTTGTTTCAATGTCTTGACGGAGGTGTCCACAATTTCAACCGGTTCCTCCACAAAATGAAGTTTGTCATCAATAGTAAGTTCTTCGAGAGGGATGACGATATCGGGTTCGGCAAGACACTTTTTCAAGTTAGATACATGGAAGGTAGGATGAACGGAGTTCAATTGAGGCGGAAGATCTAAACGATAAGCAACGGTTCCAATACGCTCCAAGATTTCGAAAGGACCAATATACCGCGGATTTAGCTTCCCGCGTTTCCCAAAACGGATTACACCCTTCCAAGGTGCGACTTTTAACATTACTCGGTCACCGACTTGAAATTCAAGATCGTTGCGTCGTTTGTCGGTATAGCTCTTTTGACGACTTCGGGCCGTCCTAAGCCTATCTCGGATTTGAACGATTTTCTCGGTGGTTTCGTGAATGAGTTCGGGTCCGGTGATTTGCACGTCGCCTACCTCGGCCCAACAAAGAGGTGAACGACATTTGCGGCCATATAGCGCTTCAAAAGGTGCGGCTTTAATACTCGCGTGATAACTATTGTTGTAAGAGAACTCGGCGAGAGGTAAGTGCTTGTCCCAAGCTTTTCCGAAATCAACCACGCAAGCTCGTAACATGTCCTCTAAGGTTTGAATTGTACGTTCGCTTTGTCCATCGGTTTGAGGATGATATGCGGTGCTCATGTCTAAACGCGTTCCCAACGCTTCTTGCAATGTACGCCAAAATCTAGAAACGAAACGGCCATCTCGGTCGGAGATAATCGATAAAGGTACACCGTGTCGGGCTACGATCTCCTTAATGTAAAGTTGTGCAAGTTTCTCCATTTTGTCCGTTTCTTTCATGGCAAGGAAGTGTGCGGATTTGGTGAGACGGTCAACAATAACCCAAATGGTATCATAACCGCCCGTCGTTTTTGGTAGCTTGGTGATAAAATCCATCGTTATCCTTTCCCACTTCCATTGCGGGATCTCGGGTTGTTGAAGTAGTCCGGACGGTCTTTGGTGTTCGGCTTTGACTTTGGAACATGTCAAACACTTGGAAACATAAGTAGCTACGTCCCTTTTGATGTTCGGCCACCAATATAGTTGTTTAAGGTCGTGGTACATCTTATTGGCACCGGGGTGAATCGAGTATCGTGACTTATGGGCTTCATCTAAAATAAGGCTTCGTAGATCCCCATAACTAGGCACCCAAATTCTTCCGGCGAAATATCGGAGTCCGGTTTCTTTAACTTCGAATCGAGAGGTGAGGACGTTCAAGTGTTCGAGAGAGATGTTTTCATCCTTGAGAGCCTCATCTTGGGCTACCCGAATTTGGCTATTAAGGTTTGTGTGGATGGTGATGTTTAAAGCTCGGACACGGAGAGGCACCGCTCTTTCTTTTCGACTTAAGGCATCGGCTACTACATTTGCCTTCCCGGGATGGTAACGAAGCTCGCAATCGTAATCGTTTAAGGTTTCAATCCACCTTCGTTGTCTCATGTTTAGTTGCTTTTGATCGAAAATGTGTTGAAGGCTTTTGTGATCGGTGAAGATAGTACTCTTGGTTCCATAAAGATAGTGTCTCCACATTTTAAGTGCAAAGACAACGGCTCCGAGTTCGAGATCATGTGTCGTATAGTTTCGTTCATGAATTTTGAGTTGTCGAGAAGCATAAGCAATGACTTTCGTTCGTTGCATCAATACACACCCAAAACCATGTTTTGAGGCATCGCAATATACAACAAAGTCATCATTGCCTTCGGGAAGTGACAAGATAGGAGCGGTGGTTAGCTTCGTTTTCAAGATTTGGAATGCGGATTCATGTTCGGTCGCCCAAATGAATTTCTTTCCCTTGTGAGTCAATGCGGTCAGAGGACGTGCAACCAAAGAGAAATTTTCGATGAATCTACGATAGTACCCGGCGAGACCCAAAAATTGACGAATGTGAGTAGGAGTAGTAGGAGTCTCCCATTTACTAATGGCTTCGATCTTTGTGGGATCGACTTTAATGCCTTGATCACTTACAACATGACCAAGAAATTGAACTTCCTTCAACCAAAATTCACACTTGGAGAATTTGGCATAAAGTCGTTCTTGTCTCAAGAGTTCAAGCACAAGTCGGAGATGTTGTTCGTGCTCTTCTTCATTTTTAGAATAGATCAATATATCATCGATGAACACAATAACAAATTTATCGAGATACGGTTTGCACACGCGGTTCATAAGATCCATGAACACCGCCGGTGCGTTAGTGAGACCAAATGGCATGACAAGGAATTCATAACTACCGTAACGAGTCCGGAAAGCGGTTTTGGAGATATCTTCCCCCTTAACCCTTAATTGATGATAACCCGAGCGGAGATCGATTTTCGAATATACACAAGACCCTTGTAGTTGATCAAAGAGGTCATCGATGCGAGGAAGAGGATATCTGTTCTTAACCGTCAATTTATTTAGTTCACGATAATCAATGCACATTCGTAGGGATCCGTCTTTCTTTTTAACAAACAAAATCGGAGCGCCCCAAGGTGAATGGCTAGGTTGGATAAAACCACGATCAAGTAGTTCTTGGATTTGACTTTGCAATTCTTGCATTTCGGATGGGGCGAGTCTATATGGTGCACGTGCTACGGGTGCGGCTCCCGGAATAAGATCGATTTGGAATTCAACCGGTCGATGAGGTGGAAGACCCGGCAATTCGCCGGGAAATACATCGGAAAAGTCACTAACAATTGGCACATCATCGATATGCTTATCATCGGACTCGACTTTCTTAACCTGGGCAAGGATCGCAAAACAACCCTTACGGAGCAGTTTTCTAACTTTAAGGCACAAAACGAGGTTGAGTCTGGTGCAACTCTTATCGCCATAAACAATCAAAGGTTCACCATTCTCGATAGGAATTCGGATTGCGTTAAGATCACAAAGGATGTGAGATTTCGTTTTGACTAACCAATTCATACCGATTATTACATCAAAGCTTCCTAGTTCCATGGGTATCAAGTCAATTTCAAATTCCTTACCCAAAATGTTTATCGTACACCCCCGGTAATATGTGTCGGCACTTAATAGTTTCCCGTTAGCCACTTCAATGGTATAAGTGGTATCTAATGGAAGAGGTGGAGTGCTAAAAGAATGAGTCAAAGTCTTGGATACAAAGCATTTATCGGCACCTGAATCGAATAAGCAAGAGACATAAGAATTGTTGAGAAGAAACGTACCCGTGACTAGTTCAGTGTCATCCCGGGCTTCCTCGGTGTTGATGTTAAAAGCTCGGCCGCGCGTATTGGGGTTATCTTTCTTCTTTGGGCATGCATTTCTATAATGACCCGTTTGGCCACATTCGTAACAAGTGCCCGTCTTTGGTGCATTGGGCCACTTTCGAGCGACGGGAGTGGCACTTTTACAATCGTTGGCCTTATGACCAACTCCTTGGCACCGGTGGCAAATTATCTTACTACATTCGCCAAAGTGATGTTTGTTGCATTTGTTGCAAAGAGGTAGGTTCCCGGCATAACCCTTCTTGCCGTCGGAAGTGAAAGATTTCTTGGCAAAGTTGTTGTTGCTTGATTGGGAGGGTTCCCACTTTCTTTTGTTGCCGCCCGATTTATCCTCGGCCTTAGGTGCCGGAACTACGATTTCGTCAACCGTTTCAATTAGTTGGCGAGCCATGTTCATAGCGGCTTGATGAGTAGTGGGTTTGGATGACATCACCCCTTGTTTGATGCTTTTTGGAAGACCGAGCATGTAGAGCTCAATCCTTTGAGATTCGGGGTTAACAAGATTAGGACACATCAAGGATAGTTCGGCGAAGCGTTGATTATAAGCTTTAAGATCGTTTCCGACAGCTTTCAAAGCTCTTAGTTCTTCCTCAAGCTTTCGGGTTTCTTCGCGCGGAAAATATTCAACAATCATCTTTTCCTTTAGATCGGCCCAAGAGAGGGCATGAGCTTCATCGGTACCCACCGATTGTACATAAGTATTCCACCATGTAAGAGCGACACCGGCGAAGGTGTGAGTGGAGTATTTGACCTTGTCTTGGTCCCGACAACCGCTTATGCTAAAGACGGCTTCCGTTTGCTCAAACCATCGGGTGAGCACGACCGGTCCCCCGGTTCCATCAAAAGTGTGAGGTTTGCACCCCATGAAAGCTTTATAAGAGCATCCCTCGTTTGAGTTTCCGGCTCCATTGTTGTTGTTGTTGTGGTTGTTGTGGTTGTTATTATTATTGTTGTTGGATGAGTGACCGGCCATGGCCGCATCTACGGCGGTAGCTATCATCCGTTCGAGAGCTTGTTCGGGAGTTTCATTGCGGCGTACACGACGAGGAGCCATTGTTCCTTCAAGACACAAGAATATCATTGATTAGTATTCTCAATAATACTAACCGTGATATAGAATAAAGATAAAGAGAAGTTTTTCCTCGACTCGCCTTAAATTCTTTATGTCATAATGTCGGAACGTTCATATGAGTCACCGTAATATAATCCCGGAAATTATATTACCCTGATTCATATGTGCATTCGACATCATTTCATATAGTCAAGGTGGCGTGTCAATCAAATTAAACAACGTGAGATTAATATGAACTAAGAGTAGATATGAGTAGAAGCGTTCGAGTATAAATGCACAAGTAGTCAAGTAATTCCTACTTCAAGTCTATATGCCGGTTGTAGTCTAGACTCACCAATGTACCCTATGACTCGGGGTCGACACCAATGAACTCTAAATCCCTACAACCAACGCTCTGATACCATCTGTAGCGACCCGACCAAATCATGTTTGACGGCGCCGTCTACTTAGGTCCCGTTACGTGGTCATAAGTCTTTAAGACAAAGTTTGACCAAAATATGTCGCCTTCATTTCAAAATAAAGATTGTTCCCAAAGTTTACAAGAATTGTTCAACCAATAGTTAAGTTACAACGTTATAATACGAATGAAAACTAGGCGACACGGTTTAAAGTAAAGTCAAAAGACGCTCCATGAAATGCACATATACTCGACATCCAATGCAAGTATCAAATAATGAGCGGAAGCATGTATCATGTATCGTTCAAGGACCTGAGAAAAACATAGAAATCTGTCAACGAAAACGTTGGTGAAATCATAGGTTTAAGTAAGTAAGTACAAGTGAACCACAAGATTTGCATCAATGAAATAATAGTAATACATTCCAAAAGTTTGTTTCACGAGCACCCAATTATCAATGCTTAACGTTTCCTTCCATTGAACCCCATCACTTAGTGCTAGAACATACACTGTTTCTCGAAAATATATTTCATTCGTAAACGGTAGCGAACCGTTTGAATGAGGGTTTGTCAAACCCATATGGATCCATACAACATAAGTTCTCGCTTACACCCGGCAAGTGTAACTAATGATAATCGAATTGAGGATTTTGTTCTAAACTCGTATGTAGAATGTTTGTTTTCCCTGTACTTGTGTTCACTTAGTAAAAGAAATGTTTATGTTTTCTCATCCCAAATGTAAGTTCAAAAAGAGTAAAAGTGGGACTATGATCTCACCTTGAGTGCACGAGTAGTAAAGTACTTCACAAAATAACGTGTGCGAAGGATAGTGCTAGTCTTGACCTAAACAATAGGTTGTATCAATAACGGTAAACACGATAGGTCAAAGATGTTCAATTAGTCCTATGGCTCGTTAAGACTCGATCATAATAGCATGTGAATCAAATTGTCATGTTTCATGCAAGGTACAAGTATAAAAACATGTTAGAATGATTACACAATTATTTGGTTAAGTTTGATTAAAAGTCAACTTGGTCGGGTCAAAGTCAACAGAAAAGTCAACGGGGTCGGGTTGGGTATCCGACAATTTTTCTAAGTCATATAATCATATATGAGCATGTTGGCCAAGTTTCATGTTAATCGGAGGTCCGTAGCATAGCAAACATTTTTATGTCAAATGACCAAAGTAAACAGCCCGTTTTAGTACAATGGGACGGCGTCCCAATTGGCTAGACGGCGTCCCGGTTTTAAGATTGGGACGGCGTCCCGAGAAGCTAGATGGCGTCCCAGTTTTAAGTTTGGGACGGCGTCCCGAGAAGCTAGACGGCGTCCAGATCGTTTTCCAGGCCCTGTTTGCTGTATTTCCTAAGTGCACGAACCAAAACACAAACCAACACATTTCATGACCCGTAAACAATCAAGATATGTATCTTATATCATCGGAAAGCTCTTTCGACAAGGAACGCAACTAAGCACTTTTCATCAAGCAAAAACATCATATACTATAACCGAAATCCCGACAAGTGATCAATAGAGGTTTATTTTCAAGTTTCAAGTTTATCAATTGCAATTTAAGTTTCGGGAATCCAATTTATACATATGATATGCCGTTTTGAAGGTAATGAAACATGTAATACAACTAAACACTTATCAATAACATTAACAAGCATTCAACGCATCAAAAGTTCGTTTTAAGAGTTGTCAACCCTAACCAAAAGTTCACAAAATCAATAATCGCGTTCATGAAGTTTCTTTAATCAATCTATACATCAAAATGAAGCTAATGATACTAGTAACACTTTTAAAACATGCACATTAACAATCTAATAACATTTGATCATCCAAAATCAAGGATTTAGCAAGTAATTTTCATAATGAACTAGTTACACCAAAAACAACAAATCGAGCATACAAATTACATACACGACATCACAATGAGCCATAGACACTAATTAACATACTTTTAAGTCAAGAACACAAATTTAAAGAAAACTAGTGTTTTAGAAATGTTACCCAAACGAGATGAGGTTGGTACCAAAATGAAGAGGATGAAGAGAGGATCACGAATATGTAATTTATTTTGTTGTAAGCCTCCTAGATCGGATTTAGATGATGATTGAATGAATTTGGTTTTGGGTGTGTGTTCTTGCTAGAGAGAAAGAGAGAGAGATGGAGGTGGAAATGAATGGGTGAAAGGGGTTTGACCCTTTGACCTAGTCAAGGGTTTGATCCCTTGTCAAGTTTAGTCCCTCAACTTTCGTTCGGGTGCGGGAATTACCTAAACGAGATAATTTAAAACGCTTATCAACGGGAGATGTTATAAACATATAACGGACTTTATATTAGTATAACGGAAAAGTAAATGGAAAAAGGCGGGATGTTACAGATAGAATTAATGATAGAGCTTGCGGATGACAGGAACCCGCAGATGATCAGGCATGAATTGGTCGATTTTTATGTGGTTCGTTCAACTTCACGATATAACGCACTGCTAGGGAGAAACTTCATACGGCGTTTCAACATCATACCATCGGTAGTGCATGGTTTGATTAAGTTTCCCACAGTAGGAGGCATCGCCACAGTTGTGTCACATCAAGCAACCGAGTTGTGTGGCTCTGTCGCGTCTGTAAGCGCTCCTAGCATAGAAGAGCAACTTGCAAACTGTGCAGTAATAGCTAATTGCTTGCATCCGGATAAGCGAATTAAAATCAGCGCAGGCTTGTCAGCCGAAACGAAGGGCAAGTTGCATGGAATATTGTCAGCTAACGCAGATATTTTCGCATGGCGCGAGTCAGACATGACCGGGGTTCCGCGGGATATTGCGGAACATAAGTTAAACGTTAATCCATCATTAACACCCGTTAGGCAAAAGAAGCGGCATATGGCTCTAGACCGCAGTGATTGGTTGTGCGCAGAGGTGGACAACCTTGTCAAAGCAAACATTCTGCGGGAAGTGCGTTATCAGACATGGGTTGCAAATCCTGTGTTGGTAAAAAAGGCTGAAGGTAACTGGCGAATGTGCGTTGATTTCAAAGACATTAATAAGGCATGTCTTAAGGACAACGACCCTCTCCCAGAGATAGACTGGAAGGTAGAATCACTGTCGGGATTTAGGTACAAGTGTTTTTTGGACGCATACAAGGGTTATCACCAAATCTTAATGGCTGCGGAAGATGAGGACAAGACTGCTTTTCATACGCCGCAGGGTATTTATTGTTACACGAAGATGCCTTTCGGTTTAAAGAATGCGGGCGTGACCTATCAGCGTGTAATTGACGCAGCATTCAAGCACCAAATCGGTAGAAATCTTGAAGCGTACGTCGACGACTTGGTAATTAAAAGTAACACCGAATAAGACATGCTCACGGACATCCTGGAAACGTTTGCATCTCTGCGCAGGATCAACATGAAGCTTAACCCGCTTAAATGTAGTTTTGGGGAAGAGGAAGGCAAGTTTTTAGGTCATGTGGTGACAGCGCGGGGTATCAAGGCCAATCCCAAAAAGATTGAAGCCATTGATAATTTTCCATCTCCGAAGACAAAGAAAGATGTGCAGAGTCTAACGGGGAAGCTTGCGGCTATCACACGGTTTCTGTCGAAAGCCGCAGAACGACAGTTACTATTCTTCAATACTTTGAAAAATTGTTTGAAGAAAAAAGACTTCGTATGGACTCAGGAAGCAGAATCAGCCTTTCAGGAGATGAAAAAGGTGCTTGCAGAATTACCAACACTTACTGCGCCAGTATCAGGAGAAACGCTAACGCTGTACCTCGCGGCATCGAAGGAAGCTGTCAGCTCAGTCCTCATCGCGGATCGCGGAAAGGTAATCCATTAATTTACATGCTTTATTTATATCGCAGAAATTTAACGACTGAGGTTTTTCTCAGACGCAAATGCCGGTCTACTTCGTAAGCAAGACGCTGACATCAAGCGAAGTAAACTACTCACCAATAGAAAAGCTTGTATATGCACTGGTCCATACGGCGCGGCGTTTGCGCCGATATTTTCAAGCACATCCAATCGTGGTTCTAACTGATCAACCAATCAAACAGGTTGGTAAACGCCTACTTTGCAGCAATGACCGGGGTTACCGCATTGACTAACGCAATCATTTTTCTTTCAGGTGTTATACAAGCCTGAGATTTCTGGCCGAATGGCTAAGTGGGCAGTTGAATTAGGTGAACATGAGATAAATTTTTCTTCGCGTAGTGCGGTTAAGGGTCAAATACTTACTGATTACCTAGCAGAATTACCTGCGGATGTCGAGGCATCAGCAGAACATCAGGATCCACCTGCACCAACTTTGTCACCATGGGAATTGTACACCGATGGTGCGTGCAGCGCATCTGGTGCAGGTGCGGGTATAATTTTAACAGGCCCAGATGGTGAAGAGCATACATACGCACTGCGGTTTAATTTTGCTGTTACAAACAACGAAGCAGAGTATGAGGCTCTGTTAGCAGGTATGCGCATTGCGCATAAGTTAAATGTTAAAATTTTGCACGCTTATGTGGATTCAAAGCTAGTATGCAGTCAAGTCAGCGGAGATTTCGAAGCGCATGACATAGCCATGCAGCAATATCTATCGCTTGTTCACAACCTCGCTGACCAGTTTGAAGCTTTTCAAATCTCCCACGTAATGCGGGGGCAAAATAAGAAAGCGGATGCGCTAAGCAAACTGGCTGCCTTGGCTTTTGATCATATGGGGAAGAAAGTTCTAATAGAAGAACTCAATGCGAAATCCATTGTTATGATGCCTTTAGTGGCGCCAGTTGAGGAATCAAGCTCAACATGGATGACGCCCATTGTGGCTTTTCTGCGGGATGGCACATCTCCTGCGGATTCCGCTGATGCAAAGAAAGTCCGCGTTAAGGCACCGTTGTATGCCCTTGAGGGTGATGTCCTATATCGAAAGAATTATTTGGGACCACACTTAAGGTGCATTGGCCCGAAAGAGGCAGAGGAAGTTGTACGCGAAGTGCATGAAGGTGCATGCGCACTACATTCGGGGCACAGGTCCATTGTGTCAAAAATAATGCGGCTAGGATATTATTGGCCCACTATGTACGCGGATACTGTGCGCATAGTTAAGCAATGTGAATCATGCCAAATACATGCACCTATTAGCAGAGCACCTGCTCATCCAATGATACCAGTCTCCTCACCGTGGCCATTCTGCAAATGGGCAATCGACATAGTCGGACCATTCCTAAAAGGCCGAGGTAATTTTATCATTTATTTTCTAAACATGTTACTCACATCAGTACCTTACGCACATTCTGCACACGCAGGAAACATCAAATTCTTGATTGTTGCAATCGACTATTTCACAAAGTGGGTCGAAGCGAGACCGCTGGCAGCAATCTCAGGAAAAAGGGTGCAAAATTTTGTATGGGAAGACATCGTCTGTCGATTTGGTATACCAAACGAAATTGTTAGTGATAACGGTACGCAGTTCGCGGGTGACCCTTTTCGCAGCTGGTGCGCGGAGCTTAATATTAAGCAAACTTTTACATCTGTTGCGCATCCGCAGGCGAATAGCCAGTGCGAAGTCACCAACCGGGATATAGTAGCTGGAATCAAAGCTAGGTTGGGTCATGGTCGCGTTGGTTGGGTGGATGAACTACCGAAGGTTTTATGGGCGAATAGAACAACACCCAAAGCAAGCACTGGTAAGACCCCGTTCAGTTTGGTCTATGGATCAGAAGCTGTTGTACCCGCAGAAATTGGGGTACCAACGTTCCGCATACAAAATTTTGATGAGCAAAATAACTCTGAAGCTTTGCGAGAAAATCTTAATTTGCTGGAAGAGCGCAGACTCTCTGCGGCTGTTAACGAAGCAAATAACAAGCAAAAAATTGCAAAGTACTATAATCAGCGTGTGCGTTCGCGCTCTTACAAGTGCGGTGACTTGGTTTGGCGTCAGAACGACGCAAGTCATGCGGAAGATACTAGGAAACTGGGCCCCCGTTGGGAAGGTCCATACAGGGTAGCGAAGGCAAACAATACCGGGGCGTACCATCTCGAGACATTAGATGGAAAACCTGTGAAACGTACTTGGCATGCGACGTTATTGAAAAAATGTTATATGTAGCTAGGTGGACCTGATCAATCCAGTTTATTGTAGCACATTATTTTTTCTATGTAATTTCCGTCCGTTTGGATGTGTCGCGGTTGTAATTGTGATTAATGCCAATTAAATATTTACTCGCGCATACTTTTGTTGTTTAAATATTTTTTGTATGCGGTTCCTGCCTACTTAAGGGGTGTTCTCTAGCCCCCGTGCGGCAGAAGCCTGTTTGGTTACAAGGCTAGACGCTAACGGCAGGCAAAGGGAATTGGTTTTCCCCTAGCCAAGCGCCACGCAGACTAGATGGCTGTAAAGTCGACTTAAAAAATTACAAGCATTGGTTTGCTTGTGCGTAATTACTCTCGCATTGGTTTGCTTGAGGAACTCTTAAGCATAAAGACATTGGCTTGTTTTTAGTTGCGTTGCTTACCATACAGCTACCGTACACCTCTAGTACATGACAAAGCAAAAACGCAGTAGCTTCTGAGTCTAAATTGTTAAGGATAAATTGTTAAAGTATTGGTTTATTTTACGCAGTACCATCCGCATACGCATGAGTTTTGGTTAACTATGCGCATGGGCATGCGGTTCACATTTTGTTTTGATTCGCGATATATAAACAAATAAACACACTACACATGCATATCAGAAATATATATACATCAAATTAAGTTGTTACATACGAGGTAATTGTTTGTAACGCCTGCCCAACACGGGACTTAGGGCTGCAAAAATACAAATACCTGCCTAAGCATAGGACTTACGGCGCAATCCAACACAAACTAATAATCCTCCTTTAAAAACCCATCGATCGACATGTTCGGGTCCGCAGCAAATGCGTTGATTAGGGGGATAGGGATGGACTTGATGGCTTCTTCCGCTTCCATTAACGCTGCAGCCGTTCCCTCTTTTAGCTTCTTTTGAACGATGTCGGGGAACGGCGGTGTTAGACCGCAAGCTTGGATTACCTCCTGCACAGCCTTGTTGATTTCATGGTCCCTGACCGCATCAACGTAGGCATTAAACTTGTCGGACACAGGCTCTGAGTCCATCACCTTTTGCGCAATGGTAAGGAGTGCGGTGCGCAGCTTCGCTAGATCCGCCTCTGCCAGCTCGCGGTTGGTTACCGCGTCATCCCTTTCCCTCGTCACTTTTTCAAGCTCCGACCGCAAACATTCTGCATCCCCCTTCGCCTGCTCAACCGCACCAACCAGCTCACGGCTCTTTTTTCTTTCCTCAATCAGCGCAGTTTTGGTTTCATTTGCGGTCGACTCAACCGCCCTGCGCGTCTCCTCAGTAGCATCCCTATCCTTCTTGACCTGATCTACACCCGCCTGCAGTAGCCCCAGCTCTACCTCTTTACGCAAAGCTAGCTGGTATATGCTGGAAGAGCGGCGGGCCTGATCCACAAACATGCCGAAAAATACCAGGCCGTTTTGAATGAAGGCATTGTGCGCCTGGTTAAACGGTAGAGCGGCCAGTTGCTCGCGGAATTCGGCCAGAAAGATTTGCTGCAGGAACGCAGACTGCTCTGCGGCATTTTCTGCAGAAGACTGTGTGAGTTGGCTAAGGTTGGCAAGGCGGAAGCTACCTTGCGGAGGAGTTGGTGTGGAATCGGAATCCACGTGTATTGTCTTATCCTTTGATGTGGCGGTAGCTTGGAGATCTGGGTTGACCCGCGGGGTGGACGGCTGCGTCTCCTCCACATGCTCTGCATATCAGTAAATACTTATAATATGAACTTTAGTATGCGGTAAACGCTCAAGGAATGGACGCTTACCAGTAATGGGGGGAAGTAGTTCTACGGAGCGTGGCTCGATTGGAACAAAGTTATCGTTCCGCATGTCCTCCCTTTGTTTGGGAGTCATCTTCTTCTTCTTCTGCTGAGCCGCAGAGGTCTCAGCTGCTTTGTGTTTGTTGCCAGATGCCGCAGGTGATTGCTCCGCGTTTTCGCTAGCTTTCTCCTGCTCTAGCTGTACGTTCACGTCTATCTTGCGGAAGGAGATTCCTGCAATCTCTTCCGCAGTCAGCACCTTCTTCATCCTCATTTCTGCAAAGATACGCGCATGCGTTAGATAATATACATACAAAAACAGTTTAGTACGTGATTATACTATCCCTAACCTTTCCATCCGGTCCGACTATGGCTGGGCGCACATCCTCCCATGGCCAATGTGCGGATATCTTCCCTAGCCGCAACATCACGTTCCCATATGATCGATGCACTAACTGTGCATTTGCACACTCCGCTAATAGTTTCTTTTCGTCGTCATTCAGGGTGGGGGTCTTGTTTACATCCTTCTCCACTTTCACGAACCATATCAGCGTTTGCGAGAAGTTTGCACTCACCACAGTTTGGTCGATGAAAAAGAATGCCTCTTTCCAATTCCCCGCATTCGATTTTGGGGTCTTGGTGAAGTTTTGACGAGCGAAGAAGGTGAACCACAATTTGTGGTGGTTGGCTAGTCGGTATAAATGGCAAAACACCTTCACCAGGGGCACTTTGTTGAGTGCAACGCACCACATCTCGAACAAGACTATTTTTCCTATAGCGTAAGGATGTAACTGACCTAATCCGACCTTAAAATGATCTAGCACACCCAGAAAGAAATCGGTGGGAGGAACCCTAAAATTTCCATGCTTAAAAGCATGTTCGTAAATAGCCACCTTTTTCTCCGGTGGCTCGTGGGCTCGCTGATTGGACAAAGGGGGCACCGGATTGTACTTGGCTAAGGGGGGGGGGGGGTACTGTTTCACTAAGTAATCTATGTGCTTCTACTCTATAACAGACTCTACGCTATCTACATACATCTCGTTAGCTTTAGTCATTTTCTAGGAGTAATCGGATGAATACTAACCTTTAAATGGTGGCCGGAATGTTTGATTTTTGATCGGAATTCAAATTGGCAGCGTAATGAGGAAGCTTGATGCAAGAAAGTGGAAGTGAGCTGCAAAATGGGCTATTTATAGGGAAGATTGAGGGTCATGGGATGGAGTGGTGTGATCATGGCTGTACACGTGTAACGCAATCGACGGGTAGCATTTTATTTACGCGCGTGGATGCCAGTTGGGTATGATTACATATACGCGCGTGGTTGGCACGCGCCTGCCACACTGCCACTTTATGTCATGTCAGCCGAATGGGCTTCTACGATTGTGACAGGAATTTATGGCATCGAGACGCACGCGGAATATTAAAGGCTAGCCGTTGTCTTGTTTTTTCTTTTTCGCTTAATAGTTTGATATCATACGTCTCGCGCCATATAACATCAAACTGGGGGGATATAATGATACCGCAACCCGCAGGCGCACCACATATGTATACAGGCAATCATTATTGTGCGTATGCGTGTTCTTGTGTGCGGTATGTGGCGTACGATTGCCTTTGTTTCCGGTACGGCGGTTGCTTAGCTGTCAAGTAAATATCTTTTCCATAATTATATCCGTGATTCGGGGGAGTCAGTTATGGATGAGATTATCATGATCTGGGACGGTTCTAGAATTAGGGTTTGCCTATAAATACAAACCCTAATCATCATTCACCGGACACGGCACATTACGTAACCATCACATACGATACACATTACGTAAAACAACATCATTCATCATCTTTTCAAGGTTAACAGGTTAGTCTTTTGTAAGCTAGTACCTACGACCTTATTTGGGGCCTCTTGATCGACGACCGTTATCGGAGGTGGACTTAATCACTTGGCCACCCCGCCGACATCATCATGTCGGCCAGGGTTATTCACGGTAGCCAGACCGGAGAGCCACGTTCTAAGATCCTTAAACCCCTCTTTATGTATTGAGCAGGCATATTAAACCCCACGGTTAAAATATGCATGATCAAATGGATAAAGACTTCATGGTCATTTTTATTTAGTAACAAAGTAGTCACGTCACAATCATAAAGATTGTTTTGTGACTTATCCACGGATTATTACTACTCGTTAAATAGCCTAACAATTATTACCCATTGTCTTAACAACAATCACAATTATTAACAACTCATGAGGGGGTTCAATGTCAATATCCAAAGAATGTATAAACAACTTTCTTTTATTGACATCCCATATTCATGCATAATTGTATCAACATATCCACATCTAATATGGAATAAACTAAAGACACCACATTAACTAGTTTTATGTGTCATCATGCATAGCATGTATTTAATTATGTATGAAAACATACTAATATTACATGCATAACAAAATGGCCTATTAATAGATTTCATACTAATACCAAAGTATAGTATTCTGTAATGAAATAATTCTACTCATGGCATGAAGACTCACATGTATGCATGTGTGAAGAAAATTGTAACCGTATATTGTCGGTTATTTCTAGTTAATTAACACCCGTATGTGATACAACCACATAGATACACTTTCATATGCGTACCTATTATGTACCGGATCAAATCGGTACAAATTTAATTAATTCACCGGTTCTTCACTAACCTTCACACACGTTTAATGTTATAAACATTTTATCAAAACGTTTGATCTCACAACAAAAGTAGCCTTTGACCAAAATAAAATATGAGACCCACAAATTGTAGTGAATCACACCAACAAAATTGTTTGATCAATAACTAAAAAGTACTTGCCATCTTTTGTTGACATTAAAACATTCACTTGTCTTAGTAAATAACCGACAATATCAATTTTCCCATAATCATATTGCATATAATTATAAGTATCATATTATACCTATAATGTCTATCGTAATTCAATAGAGAAAATAAAAGGAAATGTGTACTTGTCATGAAGATTTGACCAATATGAAGATCCATCACTTGAGTCTTCAACCCATCAATTTGATGATCAATAACCCTTATACACATCCAATATGCATCCCAAAAACTTCATAATATTTTCTGCCATATGGAAGAAACGCACTGCACAAATATTCATCCATTCATTTGATGATATTCCTTCCATATTCTTTCCAAAATATTCATCATGTCATTTTCATTGCCTGTTACTTTCAATAAAGTGATAAATATCACTTTCCCATAAACATCAAACTTTACAAATAAACGATTGCACATGCCAAGCCTACGACGATTCTCCACATATTCACACCCCGGTCTCGATTCTCGAAAATACTCTATTAAATTGTAGGACAAATATGGAATAGTGGGTAAAGAATCAACAACCGGATTGATACTAGAATCGTGCGAACACTTTCTTAATAGAGTATTTCGACCCACTTAGTCACGGGTTACACGAAATCACTATTAGGATAAGACTAGTATGAACAATCGTCTTGACCAAAAGATAATTGTTCCTTGCAATTGTAGATTGTATAAATCTGGATGTTTTGTGTTGAAAGTATGTTAGACATGAAGCGACCCGTCCTAATCCATCCGGACTCGTATCGATTATAAACGATTCACAATAGTTGATTACATCGCGAGGTACTTGACCTCTATATCATACATTTTACAAACATTGCATTCGTTTTTGAAAAGACAATCTTTCATTACATCGAAAATTGACGGCATGCATACCATTTCATAATATATCTAACTATAATTGAATTAATATTAATCTTGATGAACTCAACGACTCGAATGCAACGTCTTTTGAAATATGTCATGAATGACTCCAAGTAATATCTCTAAGATGAGCAAATGCATAGCGGAAGATTTCTTTCATACCTGAGAATAAACATGCTTTCAAGTGTCAACCAAAAGGTTGGTGAGTTCATTAGTTTAACATAAATAATCATTTCCATCATTTTAATAGACTACAAGATTTTCATTTTCAGTTCTCATAAATATACGTCCCATGCATAGAGACAAAATTATCATTCATATGGATTGAACACCTGGTAACCGACATTAACAAGATGCATATAGAATATCCCCATCATTCCGGGACACCCATCGGACATGATAAAATCGAAGTACTAAAGCATTCCAAATTCCAGAATGGGGCTTGTTGGGCCCGATAGATCTATCTTTAGGATTCGCGTCAATTAGGGGGTCTGTTCCCTAATTCTTAGGCTACCAAGCTAAAAGGGGCATATTCGGCTTCGATCCATTCAACCATATAATGTAGTTTCAATTACTTGTGTCTATTTCATAAAACATTTATAAAAGTAGCGCATGTATTCTCAGTCCCAAAAATATATATAAAAAGGGAGTAATGAAACTCACGATACGATATTTTGTAGTAAAAATATGCATACGACGATACTGAACAATGCAGGGTTGCCCTCGGATTCACGAACCTATATCATTTATATATATATTAACACACATAATTGTAATCGAACACACACACACACACACACACACACATATATATATATATAAATTTATTAGTTATATCATTATTATATTAATAATCTATATATTTCATTTATTCATTTTATATATTTAAAAAAAATAAATTTTGTTATATTATATGTATTAAATATATTTGTGTATATATATATATATATATCGTTTGTTTGTTGAAATGATAATAATACTAAAATAATATTAGTAATGATAAAAAGAATAATAATGATAATAGGGTTAAAATGATACTTTTAATATAAATGATAAAATGATAACTTTTTAATAAAAATGTTAATTTTAATAATAAAGAATACTAATAATAATAACTATAAAGATAATGATACTAATAATAATAATGATACTAATAATAATAATGATACTAATATTTATATTAATAACTATAATGATAATAATACTACTAATACTAATACTAATACTAATACTAATACTAATACTAATACTAATACTTATGATAATAATAATAATAAAAATTATAATCTTGATAATTCTATTAATACTAATGATAATAATAATAATAATAATAATAATAATAATAATAATAATAATAATAATAATAATAATAATAATAATAATAATAATAATAATAATAGTAATAATAATAATAATAATAATACTAATAATAATAATCATGGAAATGGGAAAAAATATATACCCTCCTAAAAAGGAATGCTCCAGACGGGACTCGAACTTGCGACCTCTCGCCCACCCACTAACACTCTTAACCATGGTTCCATCTACTGTTTTTCTAATAATATCTCAGACCCAAAATATTTAGCCCGTATTATTAGCTCCCTTAATATTATTTCCCTGCCCAGTTTCATTTCGGCCCAACATGCCCATTTATCAAGACTGCTTCTATTGTTTTAAAAATAAAAATGTGTAGTCACCTAGATTCGAACCCATGACCTCTCGTTTAAACATAAACACCCGAACCACTCCTCGATCTGTTTCTTTCTGTATTAAATGTGATTTTAATTTTATCTATAATATCATTCAGTTCCTTCATCTTCATTTATTTAGATTAATCATCACCATCATCCTCATGATCGTCACACTGAATCATAATCTATACATCGACTTATCATCATTTTATCATCATCTTATCATCATCTTCATAGTATAATCAACCTCAACATCGACATCTTACATTACTATCATCGTCTTCTTTTATCACCGTCCCTCACGTATATCACCTTCATTTTCGTTTCTTCATAGTGTCACCCTCTTCATCATGTTAGTTAAGAGACCAAATGGAAGGGCATTAAGGGTTGTGTTTGGGTCTCGTTACAGAAGCAGAAACAGTTGATAGCAACAATTATATTCTTAGAAGCTTAGATAACATTGCAATATGATGATACGATTTCTGTAAGTAAACTGTCCATACAGCCTTCTGATACTTCTCGCGCCATTTCTCGATCTCTGAGTTTCTCTAACGGTGGTGAATGTCGTCGAGCAGAAAAAAAAGAAAGGGAGATAGAGGAAAAGAGAGAGAAGTGGTGGTGATTTTTGAAGTGGTGGAGATACGGTGATCATGGGGGTTTAGCACGAAACAATAAAAATATAACAGCAGTGTAGCATAAACGATAGTGATGATGGTGATTGGTATAATGGTTACATGGTTGATGATGGTTGCAGTGGTGGGTGTTGTTCAAAAAAAAAAATATGGAAACAGAATACAGAAAACGTTGAAGGTAATGGTTGTTTGGTGGTGGTTCAAAGGTGGTGATCAAAGTAGGTTTCCTTGATCAAACAATATTATGACTTAGTGATGATGAAGTTTGTACATAGGTATCATAAATATACAAAAGAGAGAAAGAAGTGGTGTCATGGGGATGGTGTAGCGTGGCGGATGATAGGGTGATGACCATTTATGACACTGGAATTGTTAGATGATATAAACGGGTCATGCCAGAATGTATAAATGAGAACAAGTTGTTTAAGTTTGGAATTAGAATTAGAGTTATTGTTGTTGACGAAGATGCAAGTGGATATATAAAGTGGGAGACATATTACTCCGTAATTCTATCACCTATATATTATATCTATGTCTATTACTATAATCTAGTTATTAATAATAATATAATAATAATAATAATAATATAATAATCAATCAAGTGACTCATGATGCACAGTAATAACATGATTTCAAAATATAACAGTTAAGCAGCCAAAGAGTTGGATTCTTCCTACCGACAGTTTTCGCAGACTGCTAAATCGTACCCCATTATTAAATCAGTGGCGGATAAAAGTCTTCGGAAAAATCACAAAATTTTAAATTAATTATATTTATTTATTTTTGTTATTATGGTATAAAATTCGATCCTTAATTTGTTAAATAAAAATTACATCAACTGTCCCTCTCATTTATTGGTAAAATATAAAAAGTGTTAAAACTTAACAAATAGTTCCAAAATACATTTTTATTAAGCCTAAAATTTATAGAACTCATTTTCGTATCATCGTTTATTTTAAAATTACATAAGTTTGAATTAAACTTCTCTAAATAACAATCGAAACGTTCGATGATAATTACAATTATTAAATAATTATATTTGATATACTCTCTATATATATATATATATATATATATATATATATATATATATATATATATATATATATATATATATATATATATATATATATATATATATATATATATATATAGATTTATATTAATAACAATTTAATTATATCGTATATTATTTTATATTTTCAGCTCTAACGATTAAATCGTATATTATTATTTTTAGTTATTATGTATATACATATATTTTTATTTTTATTTATATATATATATTTATATGTATACACATTTATTTACAATTAATGGTTCGTGAATCGTCGGAGATAGTTGAATGGTAACTGCATATATGAAATAGTCCAAACTTTTTGAGACTTAACATAACAGACTTTGCTTATCGTGTCAGAAACATATAAAGATTAAGTTTAAATTTAGTCGGAAATTCCCGGGTCGTCACAGTACCTACCCGTTAAAGAAATTTTATCCCGAAATTTGAGTGAGGTGGTTATGGCTAACAATAGAAATGTTTTCATGACGCATACGAGCTGAAAATTAGATTTCTATCATCAATGAATAATACAGGAAAAACAATTCGATTATTCGAGGCGTACGAGTGAAGCTATCACAAAATAGTGAAATGAGAAAGACATGTTTCATCATAACTTTTTGACTAGTCATGGTTGAATTCCAGAATTCAAGGGATTCAAAAGAAAATCTTGGAAATCTATAAGATCTGATTCTTCGGGATTTACGGGGAATTAGGATCTCTTTAATTAAATGCGGTCATCTTTCTCGATTGTTACGTCTGATTTTTTCTTTATAAATTAAACTATTCCGTTCCATCATTCTCGCCATTCCTATGCTTTCTTTCTTAGTTCATATATTCAAAAGATTGTGAAACTGCTTAATTCAGTTCTAATCCTTGATATTTTCCTAATTATCATTTCTATCATCCTTCTTTTCAATCTTCCACCAGAAAAATCTGTTTACTTCTACTATTACCTTGGGGTGATACTATTCTTAATTATACCGTGTCTTTATATTGCTATTCGTATTAATATCCACGGTTTGTAATTTATTTGTTGTTATTGGGCTTTATAATTTCTCTTATATTTTGAAGTCTCTACTTTTGTCTTCTATAATATTGTCATTCACAGTTAATGTTCTCTCTTATTTACTGCGATTTATACCCCTTTTCTATTTCGGAGCTCCGTGCTTTTGTTTTCTTTTCGCAAGTAATGGTCCAGAATCTGTAGGTGTGGAATTTCGAATGAACTTAATGTTCTAAACAAGAAAGAATGAAATCGCACAATTTGATTTGTCAAATTACCAGAATCACTGAGAATAGAACTATTAAAAATATATTTTCTTGATATGTTCAAAAGTTAATCAAAATGAAAGAGTTATGTAATATGACACATGATGATGGTACGATCTACTGTGAGCCATCATCACGTTTCATTAGAAACTCAGCATGACTTACTGTAATATAATCATGTTGATCAAGTGTCATTATATTATACTAACTCATGCTTCAGTTCGCAACATTACTTCAATAACATTCATTTTTTTTTAAGCTAGAAAGTTTACAGAATATAGAAACTAACAGTTTCTATATGATGTAACACTGATAGCACAAAGAGATTAATGATTTTAGATAAGAATAGTTATGAAAATATCTTCAGAAATATGGAGGATATTTATAATGAAAGATACGATGATATCTTGAAATTTCTAATATCGAAGGATGGTGAAGAAAATTTGTCCGCAAGAGTTTGGAGTCAGAAGCAAGGTATTCGCTAAAGGTTTCATCAGAAACAGAATCATCAGGATTCTTAATGTACAAGTTTAGTCCTTGTGATTTGTTCAGAGACTCCTTCGTAGTTTGCTCAACCAGTTTTTCAGTTTCCAAACTTTTTTTTTGAGCTTTGCCAACATACAATTCTTTATCATCAACTTTTGACTGTTGAGGTCGATTACGGTTTTCTACAGTTTCTGCTATTCCATTCAGTTTTTTTTTTTTCAATATTCAAAGTATTGTTTCACAGACTAGGTGTTTTTTTCAGAGTTTCATAATGGAAGATCATAATTCTAAGAGATAAATGTTATATGTATACATATAACTATTGACGTAGAAACGTTGCGAGATTCAAAATACTGATTGCTGTTTCCCAGTAATTGGTATGGCAATTTTTGTTATAAGATGCCGACGAGTATATGATAGGGTTTCGATGATTAAAATGATTTTTCGGAAAATCAAAGATAAACGAAGTTATTGGTAGGTTTACTGCTAATATGGTGAGATATAAACAGTTCTTCGGTAATGATGACAAAAAGACAATGTATATATCAAGGTTATAATGAAATTGTTTCGAACGAAAAGTTGAAGTTGACTTGCTGGAGCTGTGACAAAATTGGCTAATTTGGAAAAGGGATTGAAAAGTTATTTTCGGTAATAACAACGCCAAAGGAGTTAGCACAGATATGTGTCAAACGTTTGTTCAGGTTCTGAGAGTTTTTCAGGTGCATAACTATATGCGTTAATCTTTCCTTCCGTAGACAAACTGCGGTTGGTTCATCCTCTCGATTGAAGTGTTTTCAAGAATTATGAAATGTTTGAACGCAGATTGGAATCGTCAAGATACAAATGAGGTTTAAGATAAAATCAAGTGGCAAACTTGAAGAAATGTTTAGTTTCATATGTTATAATCAATATTTTAATTCATTTTAATTGTTCAATGTTATTAGTCCACAGTCGATAGTCCACAGTTAACAATCCAATGATTCATATATAGTTTAATATATAATATTCGAATTAATTAATACGTATCGTGACCTGTATACGTCTCAGACTCGATCACAACTCAAACTATATATATTATTGTAGAATCAACCTTAACCCTGTATAGCTAACTCCAGCATTACTGCATATAGAGTGTCTATGGTTATTCCAAATAATATATATAGATGCGTCGATATGATATGTCAAAACCTTGTATACATGTCCCGATATTTAAGTGCGTAAATAACAGTATTTAAATGACGATAAATAAAGTGCGTAAAATAAATAACAGAAATTAAATGACGATAAATAAAATTGCGAGAATATAAATTGCGATAAATAAACTGCGATAAATAAATTGCGATAATTAGATTGCGATAAATAAATTGCGATAAAATAAAATGTAATACGGAATTAACAGTTAGCTAGGAACAGTTAGCTAGGATCAGTTAGTGTGGATTCTTAACAAAATTTCTCATAGTTAAATTGTTTGTTTCTAACAAATTTTATTTTATCCAATATTTTCTTCATTATGCCACTTGTTGGATTCTGATAGATCAAAATCCAAATATGAAATTGAATGAAAATAGTTGTGATGAACGGATTCGTACTTCTATGGTTGTAAGTAGGATAGTAAATTACTGTTGAATCTGTCATAACCCGTCCTAAACCATAAGGACAAATATAATAACATATGATTTCATCGCGAGGTATTGACCTCTATATGCGACATTTTTCAAAGAAAACTGCATTCGTTTTTTTACAATACAAACCATAACATTTATTAAAAATACAAAGTTTAAACAACATAATAATGATTATCGTTTAGCGATAATCTTAGCCTTACAAACTTTACATGTGATGATAACAACACGATTTCCAACGTATTTTACATTACAACTTCTCTGATATGCAGTTTTATTTTTGATACAAATATGCATACTCAAGATCTTGCTTAAATTCAACATGTTGCAGCGGAAGCTTTTAGTTATCACCTGAGAATAAACATGCTTAAAACGTCAACATAAAGTTGGTGAGATATAGGTTTAATGCCGGCAGCGTTATAAATATAGACCACAAGATTTCATATACAAACGTTTTAATAAAAATATTCTAAGTTGTTGAGCACTTGATAACCATACTTAACATTTAATCAACGTCTCATATTCCCTTTATTATGAAATCTTACTACACCGTACCAAGTGTAGTCACTGAAACGAAGTACTGTGCAACCGTTGAATACTGGTCGTCCAGTCCGGTTGGGGTTGTCAGGCCCAATAGATCTATCAACAGGATTCGCGTTTACAATACCTCATGTAAATAGTAGTTACCAAGTTATAGGGAAGTATGCCAGTGGTATAACTCAACGTAGAATATATATTTTTAATCACTTGTGTCCATAACGTAAATCATAAAATGCATGTATTCTCATCCCGAAATATTTAGAGTTTAAAAGTGGGACTATATACTCACTTTTGCCTTGAAGGTATTTAACATGACTTGGTCTCTGATAGATATCTCGACCCCAGCCAGGGCTCTGCCCCTTAGACCCTGCCAGGGGTTGCCACCCCTTGGACGCCGCTATCGGGGGCGCTGCCCCCGAACCCCCTTCATGATCAAGATAAGTTCAAACAAGTGTGCACTCCACACTTTCCCAAACTTGTTCGCTATTTATCAAGATTATTTTGGTTAACAAATTAATCCCATTACACTTAAATCATATTGGTGACATAAATCACCAACACATTATATATTATAAGTATATATGTCAAAGAATGTTACATATAGTTATCGTTTTGAAAAATTAAGTTAGTGATCTCAAAATATACCTATAACTCATTGTTGTTAGTACACAATGAGACGTTAAACCATCCTTAAATCATGTTAAATATGTATAGATATGTATATATACATAATCGTATAATTATCGTGTGTTATATAGTTCGTGATATCATCGGTCAAATTGGACGGTCAAACGTTGTGTAAAACTCTTTTCAAAAACATAAGTCTCAACAATTTGGATTGCTTATCATGTTGGTAAGGTTTAATTTATGTAAATATTAATCTCATAAGTATAAAATGATCGGAAAAATCTGGGTCGTTACAGAATCAGATTCGAAGAATGTACAGTGTAACTTATTAATGTGAAATCTAAATATTCCTCAGGTATTACCTACCCGTTAAAATATTTTCACCATTAACAGTTTGTACAATAAAAATTTTAATTACAATCTTTATGAAAACATATATACATATATTTTTTCTTCAGACGTAATCATGGATTTAATGAGTTAATATGATATTAAACTCATTTGATTTACCGTTAGAATAAGAATATATTGTAACGACCCTGGATTTTCCAACGTTTATTATTAATAATTGTTATTATTAATAATTGTGATTAACCGAATGTATGTTATTACATTTACATGTTGCCATGATTGCCTGTACTTGACTTTAATTCCCCGTTTTGCTTCTAGATTTTGGCGTTCTTTGCAAGAAGCTATGGGAACTCGTCTCGACATGAGTACTGCTTATCACCCACAGACCGATGGGCAAAGTGAACGAACAATTCAGACCTTGGAAGACATGTTGCGTGCATGTGTCATCGATTTCAGAAAGGCCTGGGAAAGGCATTTGCCGTTAGCCGAATTCTCGTACAACAACAGTTATCACTCAAACATTAATGCTGCACCTTTTGAAGCATTGTATGGCCGCAAGTGCCAATCTCCTATTTGTTGGGCCGAAGTAGGTGAAAAGCAAATCACCGGACCCGAGGTAGTCCATGAAACAACAGAGAAGATTGCTCAGATTCAAGCTAGACTTAAGACTGCTCGTGACCGTCAAAAGAGTTATGCCGATCTTAAACGTAAAGACTTTGAATTCAATGTTGGTGATCATGTAATGTCGAAGGTTGCACCTTGGAAAGGTGTAATTCGTTTTGGAAAACGTGGAAAGTTAAACCCACGATACATTGGTCCTTTTTAAATCTTGGAACGTGTTGGACCCGTTGCTTACCGTTTGGATCTACCAGCACAATTGAGCTCAGTTCATCCTACCTTCCACGTGTCAAACTTGAAGAAGTGTCTTGCTGCACCTGAACTTACCATACCACTTGAGGAACTTACAATTGACGACAAACTCCACTTCGTGGAAGAGCCTATTGAGATTATGGATCGTGAGATCAAAACTTTGAAACGCAACAAGATTGCGATCGTCAGAGTATGATGGAATGCCAAATGAGGACCTGAGTTTACCTGGGAGCGATAGGATCAAATGATGCGGAAGTATCCTCACCTTTTCCCGACTCCTCCATCTACCTCAGCTTAAATTTCGGGACGAAATTTTCTTTAACAGGTGGATAATGTAACGACCCTGGATTTTCCAACGTTTATTATTAATAATTGTTATTATTAATACTTGTGATTAAACGAATGTATGTTATTACATTTACATGTTGCCATGATTGCCCGTACTTGACTTTAATTGCCCGAAACGTCTTCGTGACATACGGAAACTTACACGAATAATATTTTCAAGTATTATTTACATTCATGATTGATTTTATTAATCATTTTAATTAAATTTGGTGATTAGTTAGTTATTTGGGCTTTAATTGGATTTAATTGTTACTTACATGAAACTTGGGCCTTTTAATTTTACATGGGCTTAGAAGCCCACCCTACCCATATTAATGGACTTAGTTATCCCACTAACACTTGTAAGTATCACTTTTAAAATGAACTAGTTAGTTTAAGAGACTTGGAATCTAGTCACATAATACTTACACCATAATCCCCATGCATGCACCTCTTATAACCAACTTTTGAAGCTTTACATGTATAAACCTAGTGGACTAATCCCTCCCCCTTGGAACCCCTCAAACCGTCAACTTTTATGGGGTAGAAGGAGTTCAAAATTTTTTTTTTATTTACTTATCACTTGTTCTCATTTCATCTTTCACACACACAAAAATACTTCTCTTTTCCTCTCAAGTTTTCTCTCAATTTGTGAGTTTCTTTCAAGATTTCTCTCTTCTTTTTTTTCTCCTTGCAAAACCATGGCCTAAACACCACATAATCATCATCATAACTTGTTTCATATTATTGTTTAGTTACTTGTTCTTTGTTATGATTTACTTACTTGATGTTGTTGTTATTTACTTACATGTTTTCAAGAATCAAACTTACTAGTTTCATTCTTCATTTTATCTTGTAATTTCAAGAACACACAAGAACTAAACTTACTAGTTTATGTTCTACATATGTTGTTTCAAAAGATTTAAGGTTCATGTGTTGTAAATCATACTTGTAATTCATGTTAGTAAACTTTAAAGTTTACTTTCTTAAAGATCAAACTTTGGTTTGAATCTTTAAAGTATGCAACCCATGAACTTATTTACTTGTGTACTTAGTTTATTTCTTCATATTATGCACTTTAATTTCATGTTTGTTGGTTGTTATTGGTCAAGTGTTACTAGTTAACCTTGATCTCATTAATCTTGAACTAAAAGTTAACTTTGAAAGTTCAAGAACATGTAAGTAAGTTTTCTTTAATTATGACTTTGTACACTTATGTTAGATCTAGACTTTTGAGTCTTGGATCTTCAAGATCTAACTAAGAACTATGTTCTACAACTTAAGATCTTGATTTCATAAGTTCACTTTCAAGTTTGTAACTTATTATTAGTTTTAAAGTTCATGTATGTGTTAGATCTAAGACTTTGATGTAACTTTGGTTCATCAAAACACTTGCAACACTTAAGTGAGTTGTGCTTCATGTCTTAGACTTACACTTGGGTTATGATGGTCAAACCTTGGTGAAAATGATTCAAACACATCAACGAGTTGTACACTTGAATCTATATGCATCAAGGATGAGGACAACGATAAGCATCGAGCACCAAGACCACCGGAACCCACTATTTTTCTGTTTTCTGTCTTCTGCCTACTGTTTTCTGGTTTCTGTAACAGACCAGTACACCTGGGCTACTGTAACCTTTATTTTCAGATAGATCTTTTCGAGTAGATAATTTTTCATATAGGACTCGTCTTAATCCGAGTTACGGTTTAGGATTTATGGCCCTCCGATCGTCACTATGTCCTTTTAACGTTGTGCAGAAATTTCTGACCTACTCGCACTTAGACCGTCGCCACGGTCAGACAAAGACGAGTTTGCTTCTGTAAATTTTACCACACTTAAAGGACTCATATATGGAGCCATGGCCACTGTTCTCAACTTAATTCAGTAAGGGTAGAGGCCGTGGTGACTGATCGAAGTCAGCCTTTGTTTTAAACTACTTTCATGAACGAAACTTACTTTACGCCTTTTGTTTGATGATGAATGATGATGACCCTTAAGACCTTATTTACATACTTTTAAACCAATTTGGACGATTTAATGACTTAGTACTATTTGACTTAGGTTGAGGACCCGTTTGGACAACCTTCATTACTTGCTTACTTTCCGAGTCATACTTTACCGCTATTTTATCATTGTGAGTTATAGCATTCCCTTTTTACTTTAACTTAATTTGGGAACTGAGAATACATGCGGATTTTATGTTTTACATACTAGGCATGAGTACTTAAACTTTATATATGTGTGGGTTATATAACGGCAGAAACATTCCCTTTAGCTCGGTAACGTTTAGTCATTGGTTTTTGAATCGGTGAACGCGAATCTTAGATATGGATCCATAGGGTTTGACATCCCCACTCGGGATAGTAGCGCTAGCATTTAACGAGTGTTTAATACTTCGTAAACATACGCACTTGCCAAGTGTACTTTCAGGGGGTATAAACGTTAAGTTAGTTACCAAGTGCCCACGGTTAACATATACTTTATCATACTGTTTTGAAACGCTCTTTGTAGCACTGAAATCTCGTGGCCTACCTTACATACTGTTATACTTAAACTATAGCTCATCAACCTTTGTGTTGACGTTTTTAAGCATGTTTTTCTCAGGTGCTTAAGGTTATTTGCTTCCGCTGTCGTGCTAGTCTTGCCGTAGACACCCGCTGCTCTAGTGTTATCACTGCATGAACTACTTTATCTTGCATTCAAACTTAATTACATTTGAAACTATGTTTTGTAACGACCTAAGGGTCACATACATTTATTCATGCTTGCTATTCGTAGAAGCATACTGTTGGTGTAAAACAATTGACGTCGGTTATGACATCATCTTTTTATCGTGAATGCAACTTCTTTTATTACAGCATGTAGTACTTAACCTTGTAATGATCCTGTTATTGATGATTCGTACACGATGGTTTTGTACGGGGCATCACATTTGGTATCAGAGCATTGGTTGTAGGGAATTAGGTTGCATTAGTGAGTCTAAGACCGACCCGAGTAGGATTCACTAATAGGACTAATCTACAACTTGCTAGTTTACGTGTTTCTGCTGAACTTACTGCATGCTGCTGCTTACTTTTACTGCTATATGTCATATGCTACTACATGATTTCACTACTGTATGATATTACTTGCTTTCGATTGCATGCTACCTCTGTACGATTCGTTATTATTGCCATGCTACTTATTGTTATACATGATTTAAACTGTTGGCCTAATACATGCTTGCTTTATGAATTACTGACATGGAAAAATTTATTTTTCCTTGTTCAGATGTCGGATATTCCACCTGCTATCGTTTTGGGCAGTTCAGACTCGTCAGCCACCCCACCTGCTGCTGCTGCCGACACACCGATCCCGCTACCCACGAGTGACCCCGGCGCTTCATCTTTCGGGACTAGCAGCCAGGTGCCTGCCCCAGTGGTTACTTCTAGCGGAGCCCAGGACCCTTCGGAGATTCCAGCTCCATCTGCCCCCAGACCCTCGGGATCATAGCCCCGCTCCGGTGAGATTGTGATTCCCGCGGAGTTCGGGGAAGGTCCTTTCCGTAACCGGTATCGCCATTGGTGCCGATGCGCCCCTGATGGATGTCTCATTCCGATCGGACCCGCTCGTTACCAACAGATGATGGCCACTCAAGGACGGCCAGTTCAGCCACCCGTACAGCCACCACATGATTAGGACGACCCGTCATCCACTGATGCTTCATCCAACGACACCTCCTCAGACGACTCCAGTGATGATGAGGACCCTGCTGATGTACCTATTCAGCCACCCTCCACCCCGCCGAAGAAGCGGTATCGCTTCGACGGTACCATTATTCCGGGGATCAACGGAGGACGAGCCTTCACTGACGCATTTGGTCGGCGTCGTAGGGTTACTGCTCGAAAGCGGCTTGTGCCGTACCCTGCCGACCCACAAGTGCGTAAGACACCCCGTTACGTACTGACTATTTCTGGAACCGGAACGTCTGCACCCCATTTCGTGCGGTCTGCACCACCGGCACCACCCGCACCACCTGTGTAACGACCCGGAAATTTCCGACCAAATTTAAACCTTAACCTTTATATGTCTTCGACACGATAAGCAAAATGTGTATTGTTAAGTCTAGAAAGGTTTGAAATTTATATTTGGACAATTAGTTACCCTTGGTCACCAAGCCTGACGATTCACGAACGACCGTGTGTAAATAAATTTGTAAATATATACATAAATACAAGAGTGTATATATATATTGTGAATTAATCATGAAGAATTAAAAATGTAAAATACTAAATAGAATTATTATGATCAATTTTATTATCCCCATTATAATTAGTTATTATTAAACTTATTCTATATTTAAAACTTCCATCATTAATAATATCATATCAGTATTATTATTTTTTTTAGTTTGATATTATTATTTTGTATTATTAATAGTATTGTTATAAATTATTATTATTAGTATTTATTATTATTATTAATTGATTTATTATTAATATTTATTTTTGAAACCACGAATTAAAAGGATAGAATCAATTGCAGATCTTTTCAAACTGTATTTGATTGGTAATTCTGTCTCTAATCTGATTAGTGCATCGAAATATCATCACAAACCAATAACAAATTTGGTCAGCAGTCCACATCTGCTTTTAAACTTTTGTTTCTATCTGTTTTGGAGTCGTTTGTCATCGAATCCCCACTATAAAACAATTAAAACCGATTCCCCTCATTATATAAATCTATCAATTAACTCTGGCAATTGTTAAGGGGACTGAGAGAAACAAAAACAGATATGACCGAATACCTCTGTTACCTTCACTTTATGACCAAAAATCGATTTCAAAGGAATTTTAGAAAACTAAAAATGTAGTTTCGTTAGGAATCGTATATGTAAACTTCCTGTGAAGTTTCAAGACTCAATTCGTTCTATTGAATTCAAATTTGTGAGTCAAACTTTTAGTTTTAAAAAGTCAACTAATATGTTCATCCAAAAATTTGAAGCTTCTGTTATGATTTCTGTTAAATTAATGAACCCAATAGTTTCTATATTCGTTTAGAAAACTTTTTCGTGTTATAACAATCACCTGAAATGCAATAAAAACTTGAAAACATTTTTTTTTTGTTTATATGCTGCGACAGCAGCTATTGCTGTTTCCCTTTTCGTTTTATTTTTTTTATGTTTCCCAAATCACACTTTATGAGGCTGTTAACGCTTACAAGTCTTAGCTAAATCCATTACGTTAGATAATTTGGGTTTTGAAACATCTTGGTCATCGATCTGTATGAGGAAGATGATGGAATTGTGTGACAGACAGGATAAGGGTTATAAAGATATAAAAAGATTTTAAAACAGATATACTGTTAGCAGATGAGTGGTCATGAGGGTGTATAGGGTAGCGGGAGGTCATGGGTTCAAGCCCGGGTTGGGGTATTCTTTTTGCCGAGATTTTAAAAGAAGGTAACAACTTAATTATTTCATTACATTATTATTATTATTACTATTAGTTTTATTATTTTTATGATTATTATTATTATTTTTATTAGTGTTACTAATATTATCATTATCACTACTATCAATAATATAATTAATATTAATATCATTATAGTTATTTTTAAGTATAATTAAAAAGTATTATAATTTTAAATCTATTAATTTTATAAAATTAGTATTATCCTTATCATTATTAATATTACAAAGCATCACTAATATTAATATTATCGTCTAAATATCATTACTAGTATTACATAAATTATCATGTTATAAAAATTATTTTTATTATTATCATTATTATGACAAATAAATATTATATATGTAAGAATATATTTATATTACATATATGTATGTATTAATCATAATAATAAATTTTACATAATTATTCATGTATAATGAATTATGTAATCTTAATATAATACTAATTAGATAAATATATATAATATATAACCTAAAGATATACTATATTAAATTGTTCGATTACGAGTATATGTTTTAATAGATATACACCTGATATAGGTTCGTGAATCCGAGGCCAACCCTATAATTAATCGATGGTGTTAAATGTATTTTTACTACAAAATACATTAGGTGAGTATATAGTTCCCTTTTAACTTTAAATATTTTGGGCTGAGAATACATGTGCTGTTTTTATAAATGATTTACGTTATGGACACAAGTGATCAAAAATATAAATTCTACGTTGAGTTGTACCATGGCATATTTCTTTATACTTGGTAGCTAATATTTACGTGAGAAGCGTAAACGCGAATCCTGTTGATAGATCTATCGGGCCTGACAACCCCAACCGGGCTGGACGACCAGTTTTTAACGGTTGCACAGTACTTTGTTTCGTTACTACACTTGGTACGGTGTAGGGTTTATTTAAGAATATGCTGCTGTGATTTAAATGTTAAGTATGGTTACCAAGTGCTCAATGACTTTTCCATACACTTGCGAGTGTATTATGTATGAATATGAAATCTTGTGGTCCATAGTTATAACGCTGCTAGCAACAAACCTATATCTCACCAACTTTATGTTGACTTTTTAAAGCATGTTATTCTCAGGTACGAGTTAAGTCTTCCGCTGTGCATTTACCCATGATAAAGACATTACTTGGAGTCGATCATCGCTATGGAACCAAATGTTGAAGATTTCGTCCAGGGGGATAAGGACGGGTCCTCACAGGTGGTATCAGAGCGGTGGTCTTAGTGAACCAGGTCTTGCATTAGTGTGTCTGACTAGTAGTTGTTAGGATACATTAATGAGTCTGGACTTTGACCGTGTCTACATGTCAAAAAGTTTTGCTTATCACATCTAGTCGGAAATCATCTGCTTATTATCCCTATGAAATTGTCTGCTTATCATTCATAAGTCTAGACACGTCTTACTGCATTTAGTGCATCGATAGTGTATAGACAAAATTCATATCTCAGCGTATCTGATAATTCATATCTTAGCGCATCTGTAGACTTGCCTGACATATGCCGTAAAATCCTCGGTAGTCTACGAAATCTTTAGTATTATATATAGATATTCTATGAAGTTAGAATATCATTCTATATTCGAAAATCATTTCACATCGAAGATCCATTCCATTCATCGATTTTCTCTTGGCAATGAACCTGAAAGCACTTACCGGCGAACCTGTTCGAGAAACCCTTTACCCTCTCATTTCTAGAGTATCCTGTCACGATTATACATTTCGAATCTTACTCATCCGCTCGTTTCAATCGTCAATCATCCTGACATAATATAAGAAGTTAACGAACTACGTGCTCGAGTAATGGTTTTGGAGAATCTGGTGCGGAGGTTACAAACACCAGCAGCAGCACCAGCAGCATAATCCATATCACCATCATCAACGTCAATGGTATCCTTATCACCCTCAAACCACAACCACGTCGTAAATCTCAACGTCACAAATTACACCTCGAGTATAATCACCGTTCTACGTATCGCTCTATCCACTTTATTTTCGTTCTACATATCGTTCTACATCGATTATCTTCGATTTACGTACCATTCTACCTCGTTACCTTCGTTCAATATGGCGACTAAGTAATCACTAATGCTTTAGAGATTATGTAATCTAGTATTAACAATAAACCTGATGAGTTTAACATTTTATTGACTCATTAAATCTATGATTACATCTGAAGGAAAAAAAAAATATATGCAAGTATATTTTCATAAAGATTGTAATTAAAAATTCTTTCGTACAAACTGTTAATGATGAAAATATTTTAACGGGTGGGTAGTACCCGAGGAATATTTAGAATTTACATTAATAAGTTACACTGTACATTCTTCGAATCTGATTCAACGATCATTTTGTTGGGATTTAACAAGTTCATAATATACTTAAACCATTTTAAGAATTAAGAAAGCGGAAGCATGTTAATTATCAATTTTAGACTTGTAAAACTTTAACCAATTTAAAGTTAAATCCCAATTAGGATCAAGTTGTGAAACATGCTTACAAACTACAAGCAAGATAAGAGATTATACCTACTCCAAGCTTGTTGATAAGTGATGAAGATGATGATGATGAATGGAGCTCCAAAACAATGAAACCTCAAGTTGTTATACCCCAAACTTGTGCACCAACACCCTAGCTTTTGGTTAGGATTTATTTTACACTTGAAATGAGCTTGAAAAACTTGAAAATGAATTCCTTTGGCACCCTTAAAGGCCACGGCCAACAGCTCCCATTTTGAGCAGAATTTTCAAGTTGTTTTGATGTGTAGATGTTATGTGTCTCTCTCTTTGGTCAAGAAGCATGCATGTATATGGAATGGGAATTGTATTTGACCAAGATGGAATCTTTAGCATGCTACATACAATTCCAAGGCCACTCCCATCATTTTATAAAATAATACTTGACATATTTTATAAACTTGCATCTTTTATAAATTTGTTTAGTAAAATTAAATTTTATAAAACAAATTTTACAAACTTGCATTTTATAAATTATGTTACATTATTTATAAAACTAATAAAATTCCATACCATTTGTTATGTATACTTTATTTTATAAAACCAATTTATAAAATGCAACATAACATAATTAATTATTTAACCTATAAATAATTAAAATCCATATTATATAAATTATTCCATAATTTATATATATATATATATACACATCAAGTAATATTTAAGAAAACCATTTTTCTTAAAGTTCAAGTGTCGCGTATTTGATCAATGAACCAATCGTTAAAATCAAATACAAATAAGGTGTCGGTAAGTTTGTTATTGGGTATGACCCGACTTGGATCATAACACGTCAGCCACATTAATTTAATATGTCTCTCGGGCATACGAAATACCTTCAATCTCCCACTTGCACGAGAAACATAAGAAATTAATGCAAGTGATGGATACAGCCTAACACACCGTCCATCACCCCTAATATGTTATGACTTTGTGCCATTCAATAACATCATCCCTTTTGAGTTCCCATCTCGAATATGATTAGGTGAATCTTTCATTATTTCCTTTCGTCCTTGATGTCATGTTAAATCCAAGAGATACAGAGTGATCACTCTCTTATAGATTTAACTTTTCAGGCCTTAGACATCTGACTCTCAACGAATAAGAGGGACAAATTCCATCTTGACTACATACGTCCTAGATATACACTTTGTAATATACCTGAGTTCTTCCTTATGTACTACCATGTTTCAGAATAGCGAAGGAAAGAATCAAGGCACAGTACTTGGTGAATATCCGAACCCAATATGTATCTCAGGTCAGAGGATACAATGATATTCGCCTTTACTCAAGATTACATGTGATCAACCACAAAGGCTCTATACAGTAATTCTTGAGAGCGGGTCTTCCAATATTTGTTTCCCACAAATATCTATGAACCTTGGTTGCAACCTTGCCCCACATTCAACCTATGAATGTATACCAATCCGAGTTCATAATAGTCTAAACCTCACACTTGTTCCCATAAATGTGATCAACTACGGAATTTAGAATAATAGTTTATTCATGGATGAAATATGCTAAATTGGAACACGACTCATAATTAAATTAATACCATAATTATATTAATGAGTTTGAACTAATTCGTTCCGTTACAATACATAAAGTAGATCAATTCCAATCACTAGAATATCGAAGCCCTAACGCATAAACATGTCCCTCATGTTTTGGCCCATGTAAAAGTTTCGTGAGTGGATCCGCAACATTATGATCTGTGTGAACTTTGTGAATACATATCTTTCCCTTTTCAACCTCATCCCTGATGTAGTTGAATCTCCGCTCAATGTGACGAGTCTTTTGATGAGCACGAGGTTCCTTGATTTGAGCAATCGCACCCTCGTTGTCACAAAAGATCTCAAGAGGGTCCTGAATGGAAGGGACCACTCCTAAGTCGTCGATGAATTTCTTCATCCATGCAGCTTCCTGAGCTGCCAGTGAGGCAGCAATGTACTCTGACTCTGTAGTGGATAACGCAACAACCTCCTGTTTCGAACTCTTCCAAGAGACCGCACCACCATTTAACATGAAGACATAACCGGATTGTGATCGAGAGTCATCTCGATCAGTTTGGAAACTCGCGTCCACGTAACCTTTTACGGCGAGTTCCTCCTCACCAGACCCGTATATTAGAAACATATCCTTAGTCCTCCTAAGGTATTTCAGTATACTTTAAACAGCAATCCAATGACTGTTTCCTGGGTTATTCTGGTATCTACTTGTCAAGCTTAGAGCGCATGACACATCCGGTCTAGTACATATCATCGCATACATGATAGACCCAATTGCAGATGCGTATGGGACTTTCTTCATTCTATCTTGTTCATCTTTCGTGGTAGGACACTGAGATGAACTGAGAACGGTTCCTCTTTGAATAGGTACCAAACCTTTCTTAGAGTTTTCCATCTTGAACCTTTTCAAGATTTTATCAATGTATGTACTTTGACTTAAACCTATCAATCTCTTGGATCTATTCCTATAGATCCCTATCCCCAATATGTATTGTGCATCTCCAAGATCCTTAATGGAGAAGCAACTCTTTAGCCAAGTTTTGACTCCTTGCATTGTGGTAATATTATTTCCAAATAATAATATATCATCCACATATAGTACAAGGAACATGATAGTGCTCCCACTAGCTTTCTTATATACACAAGCTTCATCACCATTTTTAATGAAGCCAAATTTCTCGGCTTCCTCATTAAAACGATGATTCCACATTCTAGATGCTTGTTTCAATCCGTAGATTGACTTCTTTAACTTGCATACACTTTTAGGATATTTTGGATCAACAAAACCTTCAGGCTGGACCATATAGACATCTTCCATAAGATATCCATTTAGGAAAGCGGTTTTGACATCCATTTGCCATATATCATAGTTGTAGTGAGCAGCAATGGCAAATAATATCCTAATAGACTTTAGCATTGCAACAGGCGAGAAAGTTTCATCATAATCAACCCCTTGAGTTTGAGTGAAACCTTTTGCAACAAGTCTAGCTTTATATGTATCCAAGTTTCCATGTATGTCGGTTTTCATTTTGAAAAGCCATTTGCAATCAACTAGCTTAGAGCTAGGAGGTTGCTCAACAAGTTCCCATACTTGGTTTTCATACATGGATTGCATCTCAGCGTTCATGGCTTCCTGCCATTTATCTTTATCAATCCTTGATAAAGCATCTTGGTAGTTTGTTGGTTCATCCAAATCAATCGTATAGCAACCATCTATGAGAAACCCATATCTCTCAGGAGGATTGCTAATCCTACCAGATCTACGAATGCCTTGTGTATTTTGATCATCCATTTGATCACTATCAACATTTTCATGTTGAGTGCTAGTGTCAACCAATTGTGTATCATCTACTTGATCTTGGACCTCTTCAAGATCTATCTTCCTTTCACTGTTTCCTTCCATTAGGAACTTAGTTTCAAGGAATTCCGCCTTCCGAGCAACAAATACATTCTGCTCGGATGGATCATAGAAATAGTATCCCATATCATCCTTGGGATATCCTATGAAGATACACTTCGTGGATCGAGCATTCAACTTATTAGGGACGCAACGCTTAGGATAAGCTTCACATCCCCATACCTTTAAGTATGATAGAGATGGAGGTTTACCAAACCACATCTCGTGAGGAGTTCGTTCCACTTTCTTGGTTGGGGCCATATTTAAAATACGAGCCGCGGAGCTTAGACAATAACCCCAAAATGATAGAGGCAACGAGCTTCTTGCCATCATAGATCGAACCATATCCATTAGGGTTCGGTTCCTCCTTTCGGAAACTCCATTAAGTTGGGGTGTTCCGGGTGGAGTAAGTTGTGAGATAATCCCACAACTCCTAAGATGATCTTGGAATGCATCGCTTAGGTATTCACCTCCTCTATCGGTACGAAGTACCTTAATTGTCCTATTGAGTTGATTTTGTACTTCGTTTTGATATTCTTTGAATGCTTCAAAAGTTTCGTCCTTATGTCTTAACAAGTAGACATATCCAAAACGACTGAAGTCATCAATGAAAGTAACGAAGTATCTTTCACCATTCCTAGCTATGGGTTTAAAGGGTCCACATACATCCGAATGTATTAATCCCAATAAATCTTTAGCCCTTTCATAAGTTCCTTTGAAAGGTGCTTTAGTCATCTTGCCTTGTAAACAAGATTCACATACATCAAATGAGTCCATCTCATTTGATTTCAAGAGTCCATTCTTTTGAAGTGTATGCATTCGGTTCTTGTTTATGTGACCAAGGCGACAATGCCATAAGTAGGAATCACTCAAATCCCTTTTGATTTTCTTGGTGCTAGTATGGTATATAGAGCTCGATGATGTGTCATCATGAACCAATTCATAAATTCCATTTGAAGGCGAAGCCTTGAAATAGAATACATTATCTTTAGAAACATGAATATCATCATCAATAAAATTAACAACGTAACCACATTGTTTTAAGCGAGAAATAGAAATAATGTTTCTACACAAATCCGGAGCATACAAAACATTTTCTAAAATAAGTTCCAATCCGCTTGGAAGCTTCAAAATAAAATCTCCTTGAGCTTTAACATGCACCTTTGCACCATTGCCCATATAGAGACTTGATGTTCCCGCTTTATGTTCACTTCTTTTGAACCCCTGCAAAGAATTGCAAATATGAGTTCCACATCCCGTGTCTAATACCCATGTATTAGAAGAAGTAATACTAAGCTCTATATATACCATATACATATTACCTGAGGTTTGCCCAGCATCCCTCTTGTCCTTCAACTCCTTAAGATAGACCGGACAGTTTCGTTTCCAATGACCCATCTCACCGCAACCGAAACATGGGTCTTCTTTGGGGTTTGCCTTCTCGGCTACCTTTTTCTTCTTAGCCTTGTTGATGGTTGGGGTAACCATCTTCCCTTTCCCTTTGCCTTGATGGGCGGGTCCTTTTCTCTTGCCCACCTTTGGCTTAGAGGTGTTACCTTTTGACCCACCTTGATCGATTGCTAACACGGGTAAAGCCCTTTTACCCATGCTAGTTTCCGCCGTTCTAAGCATACCGTGAAGCTCACCTATGCTCTTATCCATCCCATTCATATTGTAATTAATTACAAATTGATCAAACCTTTTTGATAGGGAGTTAAGGATAAGATCGGTGGCTAACTCATTTGATATGTTTAGGTTAAGACGGTTAGCACGATCGATAAGGCTTTTCATCTTAAGTACATAAGATGAAACCGATTGGGTATCGTCCATACGACAAGCATGTAGCGCCCGAACCGTTTCGAAACGCTCGACACGCGCTTGTTGGAGGAACATCTCCTTCAATTGCGTTATCATGTCGTATGCGCTATGATGCTCGAAATCCTTTTGGAGTTCGGGTATCATAGTCCCAAGCATTAAGCATGAGACTTGAAGGGAGTCGTGGCAATACTTATCGTAAGAGGCCATTGCCTCCACATCATTCTCATCCGGTTGATCGGGAATGGGGTCCTCAAGCACATACATTTTATCCTCTTGTTTGAGGACAATCCGAAGATTGCGGAACCAATCCATAAAGTTTGTATGGTTGAGTTTGTCTTTCTCTAAGAGAGACCTTAATGATAGGTGGTTTAGGTTAAGTGGTGCGTTTTGAATGTTGTTGTTGTTATTGGCGGCCATCTACAAAATTAACAAAGTTCGTTTAAGTATCGATTTTAATTTAACATTCAATACCCTTTAAATCAAATTGAATTATTAAATTCTAGATCCAACGGTAAACCAAATTTCGGTTAGGTGACCTTTATCCCGCAATTTGATTTAGCTAGGTAGTCAATAAATGACAATTGCAATCCATTTGCAACTTCTAGAGTATGGGATCATGCAATCCTTTTGCATGGCATATTTATCCCATCAACGCCTATTTGTTCTTCATGCTTCGGTGACCCTAAGTTCATGATTCCCAAATCAAGTCGTCCTACTTGTATAGACTTGTAAATTTAACATACATGTGGTTAGGTGACCTTTATCCCACAAGCATGCGAAATTTACCTTAATCACATTAGTTTGCTCATAATGGTTAGGTGACCTTCATCCCATCATGAGTTCCCTAATACTTTTAAGTGTCACACAATAGGATGGCGTTTAACTTGTTTACCTTGTTAATGAAAGGGATTTTGAGTTTTGTTAATTCTAGTTTGAGAAAACTTTTATACCATACACCAACATGCATTTAGTGCATGGTACTTATGAAAAACCATTTTCATGTCTTGTAATTAAGCCAATTACTTAATATAAACCATTTTATATGTATGATCCTTATCATGTCCTTAATAACCGTTTATTAATGTCCTTTTAGCCGTTTTTAATTTAACCATTTAAATTTGACGTTTTGCATGTCGTTAATAATGTCAATTTTTACCAATTTAAATTGCCATTTTAGTTTGTTGTTAACTTGTGTGATTAACTTGTAGCATACAAACATACAATCCACATAATCATACAAAACAACCATGCATGCAAAATCATATGTTCACAATCAAGCCATTTTTGGTAGACATTTGTTTAGCCGAAAACAAATGCCACCGGTAAAGGGGTTATAACACAAAGTAGGAGGTTTTAACCTCCCACTTAATCTTGCATCCAAATGCTTCTTCATGTGTTCTTCAAGTCTTCATCATTCTTCATCATTTTACAAAATATATCCTAATACATTTTGTCTAAAAAATGAAATACAACCTAATCTATTTTACATACCAAATATAAAATAAATTACATAACCAAAATAATAAATATTACAACCAAATGAATAATTATTACATGCCTTTTGAATGAATGATAATACATACCAAATGAATCATAAATCAACCAAACAAACATTCATTCAACCACAAGGTCTTGGCTATGATTGTGAACATCAAAATATCACCAAATATTAACCAAATGGCAAACCCAAAACCATTTTGGAACACCCATAAATTCGGCCAAAAGACCAACCCACCCAAATCCATTAATTTTTGCATTTTTCTTTCATGCATGTACATAAAATGCAAAATATAGTGGGTTTAATAAATCATCTCGAAGCATATTTCAACAACTTCGGCTCTAGATACCATTGTTGGGATTTAACAAGTTCATAATATACTTAAACCATTTTAAGAATTAAGAAAGCGGAAGCATGTTAATTATCAATTTTAGACTTGTAAAACTTTAACCAATTTAAAGTTAAATCCCAATTAGGATCAAGTTGTGAAACATGCTTACAAACTACAAGCAAGATAAGAGATTATACCTACTCCAAGCTTGTTGATAAGTGATGAAGATGATGATGATGAATGGAGCTCCAAAACAATGAAACCTCAAGTTGTTATACCCCAAACTTGTGCACCAACACCCTAGCTTTTGGTTAGGATTTATTTTACACTTGAAATGAGCTTGAAAAACTTGAAAATGAATTCCTTTGGCACCCTTAAAGGCCACGGCCAACAGCTCCCATTTTGAGCAGAATTTTCAAGTTGTTTTGATGTGTAGATGTTATGTGTCTCTCTCTTTGGTCAAGGAGCATGCATGTATATGGAATGGGAATTGTATTTGACCAAGATGGAATCTTTAGCATGCTACATACAATTCCAAGGCCACTCCCATCATTTTATAAAATAATACTTGACATATTTTATAAACTTGCATCTTTTATAAATTTGTTTAGTAAAATTAAATTTTATAAAACAAATTTTACAAACTTGCATTTTATAAATTATGTTACATTATTTATAAAACTAATAAAATTCCATACCATTTGTTATGTATACTTTATTTTATAAAACCAATTTATAAAATGCAACATAACATAATTAATTATTTAACCTATAAATAATTAAAATCCATATTATATAAATTATTCCATAATTTATATATATATATATATACACATCAAGTAATATTTAAGAAAACCATTTTTCTTAAAGTTCAAGTGTCGCGTATTTGATCAATGAACCAATCGTTAAAATCAAATACAAATAAGGTGTCGGTAAGTTTGTTATTGGGTATGACCCGACTTGGATCATAACACGTCAGCCACATTAATTTAATATGTCTCTCGGGCATACGAAATACCTTCACATTTACTATCCTACTTACAACTACCGATATACGTATCCGTTCACCACAGAATAACCATTTCTATTCAAATTTCATATTTGGATTTTGACCTATCAGAATCCAACAAGTGGCATAATGAAGAAAACATTGGACGAAAATAAAAAGTGTTAGAAACAAACGAATTAATGAATTGAAATTGTGATAGGAATCCACGCTAACTGTTCCGGCTAACTGTTCCCAGCTAACTGATTAACATTTAATTTATCGCAATTTACATTCTCGCAATTTTAATTTCTGCACTGTACATACTGTCGGGACACATGTACAGCAATACGTCGGAATAATTCTGAGACAATACGTTGTATAATGGGTCATGATATATATTTATTTATTTTACACATTTTAAATAACGGGACACGTATGCAAGGTTTCGACTTATCATATTGACCCATCTATATATATATTTTGGAACAACCATAGACACTCTATATGTGAAGGTGGGGGTTGGCTATACAGGGTCGGAGTTGATTCCAAAATATATATATACTTTGAGTTGTGATCGACACTGAGACCGGTATACGGGTCACGATACGTATTAATTATGTATATTAAATTATATATGAATATATTGAACTGTTAAACTATTGGACCATTGGACAATCGGACTAATAGACTGCTAACTATAGACAAGTAAAATGAATTAAAATATTGATTATAACATATGAAACTAAACTAATCTTCAAGTTTGCGACTTGATTTCATCTTAAACCTCATTTGTATCTCGACAATTACAATCCGCGTTCAAATCTTTTCATGATTTTTGAAAACACCTCGATCGAAAAGATGAACCAGCCGCACTTCATCTGCGGAAGAAAAGATTTATGCACCAGAAAAACTTTCGAATCCAAATTCATAGTTTAACACATATCGTGTTGAATCCTTTGCCATTTATTAACAAAAACAACCCTACAATTTCTTTTCAGGGAGCTAATTTTGTCACAGCTCCACTTCGATTTCTCAGTGAGACTACTCTTATTATAATCTCGATATACACGTTATTCTTTCGCCGTCATTACCGGAGAACCTTTTATATTCCACAATATTATCCTCAGATGTACCAGCAGTTCGTTATCTCTTGGGCAAAATCCGCAATCAGTATTTTGAAAATCTCGCCGAACTTCTCCAGTTATACCTATGACGCCTATCCCTAAAAATTTCATACTCCAAATGTGGAATTTCTGAAAAACACCCTGGACTATGAAGTAGTTCTTGAAATGCTGATGAAGCAGCAAAAAACCGTAAACGACTTTAACAGTCAAAAGTTTACGATGAAGTAAAAGTAAGTTGGAAAAGCTCAGAAAAAGAGAAAGGTTGAAACTGGAAAACGAATTGAGCAAAGTATGAAGGAGACCGTGGACCAATCATGAAAACTAAACCCGACTTCAAAGAATCCAAACGATTCAGTGTCTGCTGAAACAGTTAGTAAGGACCCTATTCCTTATTCTAAACCTTTCCAGATGATATTCTTCATCATCATCTTATCTTAGATATTATAAGATATTTTCATACCTTCCGTTATACATATTCTTCATATTTCTTGAGATATTTTCACAACTATTCTTATCTGGGATCATTTATCTCTCCATAACATCTGCGTTACAACATAAAAGAAACTGTGTTAGTTTCTAAGTTCTAAAACCTTCAAGTTTAAAATATGAATGTTTTGAAGTAGTGTTGGGAACTGATGCATGAATTAGTATAATATAATGAAACTTGATCAACTTCATTATATTACAGTAAGTCATGTTGAGTTTCTAATGGAATGTGATGATTCACAGTACCGTCATCATGTGCCATGTTACACGGCTCTTACATTCTATTCAATCTCCAAACATATCATGAACATATCATCTTGATAGTTCTATCTTTTCCAGGATATTCTGGTAAATTGACAAATCAAAACCGTGTCATTACCATTTCTTTCTAAGAGCATTAGCTATGTTCATTTCAAATCTCCTACCGACGAATTCCGGACCATTACAAGAGACGCTTAAACGCAAAAAGAGGAAACGAAAGAATGAAGCTTCGAAGTAGAAATTGGGAGTATAGATCGCAGCAAATGGGAGAAAGCATTAACTGTGGATGACAATGATTATAGAAGACAGAAGTAGGAACATCGAAATATAAGGGAAAATATAAAACCCAACAACCACCCAGAAATTACAAACCGTGTATATCAATACATATTGCAACGTAAAGACACGGGATAATTAGAAACATTATAATTCCAAGGAAAACATAAAAGTGAATAGACTCTTCTGGCGATAGATGAAAAAGAAGAATGAAAGATATGAAAGTTAGAAGTATAACAAAAATCAAAACGGGATGAAGCATTTTAAAGAATACCTTAAGGTATGAATTAGAGGAGGAAAAGTAGGAGATGTAGGATATGAAAATAAGGAAACGAAGGGGGTAGTTTTATAGTAAAATATCCGACAAAGAAATGAAAATCGATTTGCTGCATTAACTCAAAGAAGATCTTGATCGCCGAAGAACCAAATCTTATTACGTAAGATTTTCTTTAGATCCCTTAAATTCCGGAAATTAATCCTAACCATGTCATCGGTTGAAACAATTCCATATTCACTCATTTCATTCTTTTGTGATAACTTCACTCGTGCGCTTCACATGATCGAATCGTTTTATCCATATCTTCCAATAATGATAAAACTCTATTATTACCTTATATTCGTCATGAAAACATTCCTATTGTTATTTATGACAACCTCTGCCAAATTTCGGGGACGAAATTTCTTTAACGGGTGGGTACTGTAACGACCCGGAAATTTCCGACCAAATTTAAACCTTAACCTTTATATGTCTTCGACACGATAAGCAAAATGTGTATTGTTAAGTCTAGAAAGGTTTGAAATTTATATTTGGACAATTAGTTACCCTTTGACCAAGCTTGACGATTCACGAACGACCGTGTGTAAATAAATTTGTAAATATATACATAAATACAAGAGTGTATATATATATATTGTGAATTAATCATGAAGAATTAAAAATGTAAAATACTAAATAGAATTATTATGATCAATTTTATTATCCCCATTATAATTAGTTATTATTAAACTTATTCTATATTTAAAACTTCCATCATTAATAATATCATATCAGTATTATTATTTTTTTTAGTTTGATATTATTATTTTGTATTATTAATAGTATTGTTATAAATTATTATTATTAGTATTTATTATTATTATTAATTGATTTATTATTAATATTTATTTTTGAAACCACGAATTAAAAGGATAGAATCAATTGCAGATCTTTTCAAACTGTATTTGATTGGTAATTCCGTCTCTAATCTGATTAGTGCATCGAAATATCATCACAAACCAATAACAAATTTAGTCAGCAGTCTACATCTGCTTTTAAACTTTTGTTTCTATCTGTTTTGGAGTCGTTTGTCATCGAATCCCCACTATAAAACAATTAAAACCGATTCCCCTCATTATATAAATCTATCAATTAACTCTGGCAATTGTTAAGGGGACTGAGAGAAACAAAAACAGATATGACCGAATACCTCTGTTACCTTCACTTTATGACCAAAAATCGATTTCAAAGGAATTTTAGAAAACTAAAAATGTAGTTTCGTTAGGAATCGTATATGTAAACTTCCTGTGAAGTTTCAAGACTCAATTCGTTCTATTGAATTCAAATTTGTGAGTCAAACTTTTAGTTTTAAAAAGTCAACTAATATGTTCATCCAAAAATTTGAAGCTTCTGTTATGATTTCTGTTAAATTAACGAACCCAATAGTTTCTATATTCGTTTAGAAAACTTTTTCGTGTTATAACAATCACCTGAAACGCAATAAAAACTTGAAAACATTTTTTTTTTGTTTATATGCTGCGACAGCAGCTATTGCTGTTTCCCTTTTCGTTTTATTTTTTTTATGTTTCCCAAATCACACTTTATGAGGCTGTTAACGCTTACAAGTCTTAGCTAAATCCATTACGTTAGATAATTTGGGTTTTGAAACATCTTGGTCATCGATCTGTATGAGGAAGATGATGGAATTGTGTGACAGACAGGATAAGGGTTATAAAGATATAAAAAGATTTTAAAACAGATATACTGTTAGCAGATGAGTGGTCATGAGGGTGTATAGGGTAGCGGGAGGTCATGGGTTCAAGCCCGGGTTGGGGTATTCTTTTTGCCGAGATTTTAAAAGAAGGTAACAACTTAATTATTTCATTACATTATTATTATTATTATTACTATTAGTTTTATTATTTTTATGATTATTATTATTATTTTTATTAGTGTTACTAATATTATCATTATCACTACTATCAATAATATAATTAATATTAATATCATTATAGTTATTTTTAAGTATAATTAAAAAGTATTATAATTTTAAATCTATTAATTTTATAAAATTAGTATTATCCTTATCATTATTAATATTACAAAGCATCACTAATATTAATATTATCGTCTAAATATCATTACTAGTATTACATAAATTATCATGTTATAAAAATTATTTTTATTATTATCATTATTATGACAAATAAATATTATATATGTAAGAATATATTTATATTACATATATGTATGTATTAATCATAATAATAAATTTTACATAATTATTCATGTATAATGAATTATGTAATCTTAATATAATACTAATTAGATAAATATATATAATATATAACCTAAAGATATACTATATTAAATTGTTCGATTACGAGTATATGTTTTAATAGATATACACCTGATATAGGTTCGTGAATCCGAGGCCAACCCTATAATTAATCGATGGTGTTAAATGTATTTTTACTACAAAATACATTAGGTGAGTATATAGTTCCCTTTTAACTTTAAATATTTTGGGCTGAGAATACATGTGCTGTTTTTATAAATGATTTACGTTATGGACACAAGTGATCAAAAATATAAATTCTACGTTGAGTTGTACCATGGCATATTTCTTTATACTTGGTAGCTAATATTTACGTGAGAAGCGTAAACGCGAATCCTGTTGATAGATCTATCGGGCCTGACAACCCCAACCGGGCTGGACGACCAGTTTTTAACGGTTGCACAGTACTTTGTTTCGTTACTACACTTGGTACGGTGTAGGGTTTATTTAAGAATATGCTGCTGTGATTTAAATGTTAAGTATGGTTACCAAGTGCTCAACGACTTTTCCATACACTTGCGAGTGTATTATGTATAAATATGAAATCTTGTGGTCCATAGTTATAACGCTGCTAGCAACAAACCTATATCTCACCAACTTTATGTTGACTTTTTAAAGCATGTTATTCTCAGGTACGAGTTAAGTCTTCCGCTGTGCATTTACTCATGATAAAGACATTACTTGGAGTCTATCATCGCTATGGAACCAAATGTTGAAGATTTCGTCCAGGGGGATAAGGACGGGTCCTCACAACCTGCACCGCCTACCCCACCATCTCCCTCTAATGAGGAACTGAGGAGGGAGGTGGGAATCCTCCGAGCTCGGGTTACTGAGCTCGAGGAGCAGTTGGCTCAGGTTTTAGACATCCTACACCCACCTTCACCGTAGGACCTTTTGTATTAGATTTCATGATGTAATCTAGTTGTAGTTTCATATTTCACTTATGTATTGTACGAATCTATCATGATGTATGAAACTTATTATTAATGAATGGAAACTTTGTGATGTTACTTTTTGCACAAGCGTTCTATTTACGTTACTGTATGGTGTTTTGCGGTACTTGTATCAACTTGCGTTACTTAATTAACATGTGTTGTGCTGTTTACATGTTGGTTGTTATATACTATATTATTATATATTGAATGCTGGATTTTGACTTGAGTCAAAATGTTTGTATAGAACACCATGGCTAACGGTCGATCCACACCTACTTCTGCTCAAATTGAAGAGATGATCTAAGAACGTGTAGCCGCAGCCATTGCAGAAATGCAACCCCAAGCTCCACCGCCACCGCCACCACCATCGGTTATTCAACCCGTTCGAAATGGGTGTACTTACAAGGAATTCCAGAGCTGTAAACCACATAACTTCAGCGGCACTGAGGGACCGGTTGGTCTCACCAGATGGTTCGAGAAACTTGAATCAGTATTCCGAGTTAGCAACTGTTCAGAGGACAACAAAACCAAATTTGCTTCTTGTACGCTATCTGACGGCGCGCTCACATGTGGAACACAATGGCACAGGCACAAGGCATTGATGAGGCGTATGCTACGCCATGGGAAGAATTTAAGTGTGCCATGATTGAGGAGTATTGTCCGAGAACCGAAATCCAAAAGATGGAAATGGAATTCATGCAGTTAAAGGCCGTTGGGAACGACCTTGATGGTTACAACAGGAGATTTTTGGAACTAGCCCTGATGTGTCCGACAATGGTCACTCCAAAGTTCAAACGAATGGAGAGATACTTCTGGGGACTCCCTAAGAGCATTAAGGGAAACGTCACCTCGTCCAAACCACCAAATGTCCCAGAAGCGATGCGCATGGTGCATACTTTAATGAATCAAATAACCATTGATGAACCGGAGAAAACTAAGTCTGAAGCGGGTACTAGCGAGAAGTGCAAATGGGATAACCATAATAACAACAACAACAACAGGGGAAGGAACTATGATCAAAACCCGGCGAAAAGACATGAGGGTTTCAGAGGAAACAACAACGGTGGAAACCTCAACCCCAACAACAACACCAACTCCAACCCGAACTACAAGGGAACCTTACCACAATGCAAGAGGTGTTACAAACACCACACTGGGTATTGCAATGTTGTCTGTGAGAAGTGCCAATGGTCTGGACATATCGGGAATGACTGCAAGGTCACCACTTTGAATGGGAAGCCGAACACCAATGGACCGAAGAAGTGCTACGAATGCGGACAAACGGGCCATTTCAGAAATGCGTGTCCAAACAAGCGAAAAGATGGCGGACCACCGCGCGCTAGAGCTTTCAATGTTAATGCAAGGGATGTACGCGAAAACCCCGACTTGGTGACGGGTATATTCAAAATCAACAATCTTTTAGCTTCTATCTTGTTTGATACTGGTGCGGATAGAAGTTATGTATGTAGACATTTTTGCGATAAGATTAATTGGTCGTTAGTCCCGTTAAAAGAGAGTATGCTTGGCGAGGTCGCCAATGGAAAACTTGAAAAGGTTGACCATATTAGTCGTGAAGCTATTATCAACATAGCTGGTGCAGATTTCGAAATTGACTTGATACCTATCAAACTGGGAAGTATTGACGTGATCGTCGGTATGGATTGGTTGAGCAAGATAAGAGCCAATATTATCTACAGAGATAAAGCACTTCGTATACCGCACGGAGACGGTGAGCCACTGATCATCTACAGAGAGAGATGTACCTCGAAGTTAAACCTCATTAGTTGCGTGAAAGCGCAAAAGATTATGAAGAAGGGATGTCTTGCTATCCTAGCGCATGTGAAAACGGTAGAAACTGAGGTGAAGGATGTGAACGACGTTCGAATTGTGAACGAATTTTCCGATGTCTTCCCAGAGGAATTGCCTAGATTACCGCCGCCGAGAGCCGTAGAGTTTCAGATCGACTTAGTGCCAGGAGCTGCACCTGTAGCTCGCGCACCTTATAGACTTGATGTTGTAGCGTGAGGGTACGAAATAGTATTATTTTTACTAGGAAATACTACAAAATATGACACAAGTTTTATTAATTTACGGATGGGATATACCTAAACCTTGCTACAACACTTATAGGCAGTGTACCTAATCGTAGAGTAGTGTAGTTTTTAGTAAGTCTGGTTCGTTCCACAGGGAGCTGGTGAAATTAACGCTATATTATTAAGTTTATTTGTAAAAATATATATATAAATAAGTAGTAGTATTATTATAAAATGGGGGTTTTACCGTTTAATGACCGGTTTGTCGATTTTAAGCGTAAAAATAAATGACAAAAATTAAAGTGCGTAAAATAAATTGCGATAAATAAAATGACAGAAAATAAAAGTGCGATGAAAAATACAATAAAACAATTATGCTTATTTAAACTTCCATAATCATGATGTTTAACGTTTTGATTTTAATTAATTGTTACTCGGGTTAATTGTCCTTTGTCATGGTTTATTTGATACCTATCTGGTTTTTATCCATAATAGTCCATCGGTCATAAATATAAAGTGCGAGTGTCATCGTCAAATTACCCTTATACCCAAAGTCAAATATTCCAACTAATTAAGGATTTAAACTGTGACGCAGTTATCACTTCTGTCAACAATTACACCAGTTATCACTGTATGTAATCTACCCCTGTTTTGATTAGATATGAATATTAATTTACCCACTTGATCAGTTTGAATAATCAATTACCCAACCCGAATAATTAATTAAATGATTATAATAGATTCCATATGAACGTCACTAAATAGGACAACCATAATCATTATTAATTATTAGGATAATTAATTTGAAGATAGGTTCGACAGACTCCAATGAGTTGTCACTCAATTAGACAATACCCCCCATCTATTAATAGTCAATAGTCCAATTTCCACAAGTGTCGGTCTTTTGCCCAAACCTTAATTATGGTACAAAATCCAATAACCCCGTCTTAATATTTAGTCAAACATCACGATTACTTCGGCTTTAAATAAGCATAATAACGATTTAGCTACTAGACATTAAATTAAAAAGGAAAGACATAACTTACAGTGGGTATTAATATCGTAGTATTACACGGGCAGAGCCTTGACTTAAAACCCGTAAATCATTTGTTACAATACTAAACTAAATCATAATTATTAAAATTATAATTAAAATTATAATTATTTATTTATGTTATATGTTTTCAGAGAAGGAAAAGAAAAAGATGTGTTTGAGTTCGTGCATAAACTGCCTTTTTATAGGCATTTGGCCAGATTTTTACTGCCATGCGACTCGCATGGGTTTATGCCTATTTGCCATGCGACTCGCATGGCCACGCTGGACAGCTCACATATCTTTTGTCTTCTTGTTCGTCGACATATTTATTAAATATATATAAAATATAAATAATTTTAATAATTATTTATATATTATATTATATTTATGTGCATAGTAGACTAGATATTTTTGGTCCATTGCGTCGGGCGTTTCTTCTTGGCTCGGGTCCCGGTTCCGGATTTTCGGACGTCCTTGCGTACTATTTTATATCGTGTACTTTGCGTTTCGTAACTTGTACTCTTGTTATTTTTAGACGTTCCTCATCAATAATTTGAACCATTTTAATTGTATCTTGTACATTTGAGCATTTTGGACCTTTCCGTCTTCAAATCTTCATTTTCGCCTTTTGTCTTCGCACTTATTTAATATAAACGAATATTACTTGATTATGGAACAATTGCAACTAAAATCTTGTCTTTCTTGGGGGATAATGTTATGAAATATATGTTCCTTTTTAGCCTTATCAATATCCCCACACTTGAGCGTTGCTTGTCCTCAAGCAATACAGTCTTGAAATAATATAATACATCACACAAATCACTTCTTTATTCTTCACACTTTATACATTAGTGATTTTGATATGGCGGTATAAACAATGATAGTAACGATGTGGTTTAAAGGTGGGTGTGTCATCCACAGTTGCCTCGGGTTTAGGTCAACGACACTTGCAATCAAATAGCCGATTTACTTTCGGTTTCCAAAGCAAAGTGCACATTTGAAAGGTGGTTTACAGTCCCACATGACTATAAAAATTTAGATCCTTAAGGAAATTGGATCTTTATGAAAACATTTGATCTTTTTGAAAATTCAAGCTAGATTTTACCCTAGACAAGTTTTCTGATTTGACCCACCATTCGGTGTTGCAAAATATATTTGTGGATCAATATTTTGGCTTAAAACTTTTAGGTTCGTGTAATCCACTGCTATCCCGGTATCGGAAGCACACATCCAGTTTACTTGTTCCGTATATTACCTTTCGGTAAACTACCGTCCGGTTGTAAAGGAAAGCGATGAACAAGAAACTGTTAAGGCAATGTCTAATGACATGCATTTGTTCATGGTCTAATTAACGTGTCGGATGCTAGAACTATCCTTGGTAGGAGCAATAGTAAAGATCATCCTTTGATTTTTCGGTCTGGCACAAGGTCCTGTCTTCGACCATGCTATGCAACCACCGTTCTTACGGTTGACACCCGATTTGGTTCAGGTGACCTAATGAATTCCAGGTGAATTCCTAGGATTTTACGTTCAATGGTAATGAACGCATTGAAAATGGGTTTTCAGAAAACAAATCGGTTTGTATTTTTGATCAAAATATTTTCTCGTTCAAGCTCGAGTTTAGATATCATTGAATTCCATGAGTTTGTAATTCTCAATCTTTAAGGTCAATCTCAAGGATTGAGTAATATCAGGCTTAAAAGCTGATTTTTAATCTTTAAGGAGATTATCCTTTCTGGGGATCTGATTCATTAGTCTTATCAAGCTAATTTGCACGGTGCCTCCCCATTGTACGAGATAAATCCTTCTCATGGTTAGGATAAATCTGACCACATGGCGACCCTGTTTGATGCTGAGGTCCGTGGATTTCCTGCTGATTTTAGAGATGACTTTTCTAGATTTTTCGTCAACCTACAGCTGGTCTGGACGACAACTTCATGACCTAAATCAAGAAGCGCGTGTCTTTTTCGGAAGACTTTACTTCCTTTTAATGATGGAATTGATTCATCGTGTAGATCCATCTTTCTTTAATAAATCGGGTAAAACAGTTAATTTAGTCCAAAACAAAAACACCTGCAATAACTTTACAGAAACATGTGATAGATAGTTTTTAATTGAATAACTTGGTACATTCTCCCCACACTTAGTTTCTTTCTTTGCCTTTTTATTCTCCTTTATTCCATTTTAAATGAATTCAAGCGTTTTAGGTTGTTTCTCAATTTATGCCCTTTCCGAGGTAACGATAATTTCGGTATTAACACCTAGTTTTCACCGTTCATAAATATGTATAAACATAATTTTGACTTCATTTAATTGAAAATTTTTCAAATTTTCACAAAATTTGGCAAATAAACCAAGTATAAACCTGAGAGAATTTATAACCCTTCCCCACACTTAAGATCATGCAATGCCCTCATTTGCATGAAATCAGACTATAATTATAAATTCATGAGGGTGATTAGCGTAGAGAAATGATTAAAAATACCCAGTTTGCAAACATCTTGTTAAACATCTTGTTGTTATCTCACATTTGATATTTTGCTTCTTGTCGTCAAAATTAGTACCTTTTGCTGAACTTAATGACAGTCTTTGAAAGTGCGTTGTTTTACCCTGTTTTGTATATAACATAAAATACAAACATATATATACATATTTTTGAAGTTTGGTATATAACCCCACGTTCAAAAATTTATAAAATATAATATTTTTTTGGCATACTTTAAATCAATGAAATAATGATAACAAAATTTGTCGCCTCGCCTTCGGGTAAAGCAATTTCGGTTCAATGACCTAGTGTTCAACTTACGACGAATTTTAGAAATCATTTTTTTTTTAACTTAATGAAATAAAGTAAATTTTTGTTTTTAAATACGCACAAAAATTAAATTTAAAAAGCATATTAATTTCATATAAAACCTAAAAAAAAATTCAGAATGGAGGGAGAAAACTAGTTCTTTAGTGTCTGCTAGCGGAAAAGACCAATCGGATTCCATTCTCGGAACTACACGAGAACAGAACAACTAATTCTAGATAACATCGTCTTCTTTTTAGAACATTTGAATCTCCCCACACTTAGGTAGCTGTGGTGTTGAAATTGTGATTAACTTCATCGTCAATTTCTCTTGGTCCATAATCAACTTGCATATCTGTGACTTTTTCTTTAAGCCTTTGGTCGGATTCATGTGTTATATCCACAATTTCAACTAGCTTTGCCTTTTTTTTAGGCGACAGATTGGATACTAATCGGTTACATAACTTAAAGTTCCCCTTGGTTCTAGCATCGCGAATCCGTTTAATAAGTTTCTTCATTGAACTATTAATAACGGGATCATTTAATTTCGTATCAACAACGGGGTTCTTTGTTATCAGGTCATCATTAGGTGTTACTTCATTTTCCCCACACTTAGGCGTTTCATTATTGCTAAGTATTACCGTTGGAGTTGGTAAAACAACATGGTTCTTACCAATCGTTTTTGCTGGTTCAACGGTTTTGGTTGGTGGAGATTTAGTCTTTCGAATCATAAAGGTGATCGATTTGTCACCACTTTTAAGTGTCATTCTTCCATTTCCTACATCAAATAACGCCTTGGTGGACACTAAGAATGGCCGACCTAAAATTAGAGGAATGTTTGGGTCCTCTTCTATGTCAATGACAATAAATTCGACTAGAAAGGTTAAATTGCCTACTTGAACGGGTAGGTTGTCAGCAATTCCAACTGGGTGCTTAATGGTTTGATCAAAGAGTCGAACACTCATATCCGTTGGACTTAACTTACCTACACCTAATCTCTTATATAAGGAAAGAGGCATAACACTTACACTTGCACCTAAATCTGCTAGTGCATCATACATGACACAATCACTAAGTAGACAAGGAACAATAAATTCACCCGGATCACCTACCCTAGGTGGAGGTTTTGGTGGAACTGTCTTCACCGGGTTTATATTTACGGCTTTTGTTTCTTGTACTTTCTTATTCTTTTTCTTCTTCTTCTTTCCAATGGTATCACCAACTTTATTACCTATTACTTGCTCATACTCAACTCCTTTTCTTGGAAACGGGATGGGTGGTTTATATGGTGCCACCACTGGCTTTACATACTCTGGTGGTGGTGGTGTAACTTCTTCATTTTTACTCTCATCTAAAACCTTCCCATCTTCCGGAGCTGGTTTTTCAGAATTTGTTGAAACCATATTAACATTCTCTTTCCGAGGATTTACTTCAGTATTACTCGGTAGCTTTCCTTGTTCCCTCTCACTCATCATGCTAGCAAGAGTACCTACGTGTTTTTCTAGATTTAAAATGGAAGCTTGTTGAGTTCTTAATGACTGATCAAACCTCTCGTTCGTTTGGATTTGAGTTTCAATAAATTGTGTTTGAGATTCAACTAGCTTGAATACCACGTCTTCCATATTTGACTTTTTCTCTTCGGTTTGTTGTTGTGGTTTATATAAGCCAGGTATTTGTTGATTGAAAGTGTTGTTTTGAGTTGGTTGGTTATTCGGACCTTGTTGGTTATACCAGTTATTTTCGGGTCCTTTTGGATTGTAAAGAATGTTTTGATTTCGATTAAAGTTTAGCTTTGGCGGTTGATAATTATTCTGATAATTATTTTCCAGCCTTTGGTTCATATAGGAAACATTCTCTCGTTGTTCCATCGTTAGTTCAATGTGACAATCTTTCAATAAGTGTGGTCCACCGCATTGCTCACAACTAATTCGTATTGCGTGAATATCTTTATTCATCTTTTCCATTCGTCTTTCGAAAGCATCTATTTTTGCTGAAACGGAATCAAAGTCATGGCTAGAATCGGCTCTAGCCGCTTTAGATGAACGAACAATATCTTTTTCTTGGTGCCACTCATGCGAGTGGGAGGCTGTGTTATCAATAATTTTGTAAGCTTCAGTTGCGGTTTTCTTCATAATGGAACCACCAGCGGTTATGTCGATGTCTTTTCGTTTGGCGATGTCTACGCCTTTATAGAAGATTTGTACTATTTGAAAAGTATCTAATCCGTGTTGAGGACATCCTCTCAACATCCTTCCGAATCTTGTCCACGCCTCATATAATGTTTCATTTGGATTTTGCGCGAACGTAACAATTTCTCCTTGAAGTCTCACGGCTTTGGATGCCGGAAAGAATCGTTTAAGAAATTTTTCAACTAAAACATCCCATGTGTCAATCGCCCCTTCAGGTAACGATTCTAACCAATCTTTGGCTTCTCCCTTTAAAGTCCAGGGAAACAACATGAGATAGATCTGCTCATCTTCCACTTCTCGGATTTTGAATAGTGTACAAATTCTATTAAACGTACGAAGATGTTCGTTTGGGTCTTCATTCGGCGCACCACTGAATTGGCATTGATTAGTCACCATGTGTAGAATTTGTCCTTTGATTTCATAATCTGGAGCATTAACTTCTGGTTTAATAATGGCATGACCTTGGCCCGTGCGTGTAGCTCTCATTCGGTCTTCCATACTTAGAGGTTCTAGATTTTCCATGATTGGAAGTGTTGTATCTGAATCACTAGAGGTTTCTGATTTAATGGTTTCTTTCCTCAACAATCTCTGTTTGAATGATTGGTGGTTCCGGAGGAAAGTTTAATGGTTCGGGATCTACAAACCGTTCCTGAATATTCTCCGGATTCTCAATTGTGAGGTTTGTTTCAAAAACTGGATTATCGGAAATTTGAGTTTGAGGATTTGGTCGACTTGATGACGATTCTAAAGAAAAATCAACGGCGGCGATATTCGTTAAACGATGTCTTGATCGAGTTACAGGTGGTGAACGTATGACCGGCGGTGAACGTTTTGCTCGGTGCATTCACTGAATATCCTATTAGTTTTTAAAAAGGAAAGAAAAATTATATAAGTTATCCAATCAATAGACTTTTCTGATTTTGCCCACGTTTCGAATAGCCAAAAGATGCAGCAGAGGGGCAGGATTCGTTTGGTCTCAATATAATTGAGTACTGTTTGGCTCCAATAACCCGGTCCACGTACAAATCCAACTATTACTACGAACCAGAAAATTTTGATGTCTATCAATTTAACCACTTAAAATAAATTTTCGTAATTTTAAGAAATTTAGAGAAGAAGTAGAAAAAAAATCTAAGTCCTAAAAACTAGAATAGCGAGAAATAAGAAAGAAAAAGATTGCGCGTCGAAAAATGTTGAAAAATAAAAAGGTCGAAAAATAGGCGTCGAAAAATAAAAATAAGAAAGTAGCGCGAAAAACGGCGTCGCAAAATTCTAAAGCACATAAATCTTAGTCTAAGGAATAAGCACTTAAGAGATTTTACGGCAAAGCCTAAAAATCTAAAAATAAAAATAACTACGGCAAAACTAAACTTAATACTAAAAGTTGCGACTATAGTCTAAAAATCTAAAGGTAATAAAGCTAAAAAAACATTTTTTTTTATAGACAAAATCTTAAAAAAAAAAATACTTTTTTTTAATAGTTTTTTTTTTTACGTTTTTGTTTTTTTTTTTTTATATTTTTGCAAATATAAATTAAAAATATAGCGTTTTAGTGCTCCCCGGCAGCGGCGCCAAAAACTTGATGTTGTAGCGTGAGGGTACGAAATAGTATTATTTTTACTAGGAAATACTACAAAATATGACACAAGTTTTATTAATTTACGGATGGGATATACCTAAACCTTGCTACAACACTTATAGGCAGTGTACCTAATCGTAGAGTAGTGTAGTTTTTAGTAAGTCCGGTTCGTTCCACAGGGAGCTGGTGAAATTAACGCTATATTATTAAGTTTATTTGTAAAAATATATATATAAATAAGTAGTAGTATTATTATAAAATGGGGGTTTTACCGTTTAATGACCGGTTTGTCGATTTTAAGCGTAAAAATAAATGACAAAAATTAAAGTGCGTAAAATAAATTGCGATAAATAAAATGACAGAAAATAAAAGTGCGATGAAAAATACAATAAAACAATTATGCTTATTTAAACTTCCGTAATCATGATGTTTAACGTTTTGATTTTAATTAATTGTTACTCGGGTTAATTGTCCTTTGTCATGGTTTATTTGATACCTATCTGGTTTTTATCCATAATAGTCCATCGGTCATAAATATAAAGTGCGAGTGTCCTCGTCAAATTACCCTTATACCCAAAGTCAAATATTCCAACTAATTAAGGATTTAAACTGTGACGCAGTTATCACTTCTGTCAACAATTACACCAGTTATCACTGTATGTAATCTACCCCTGTTTTGATTAGATATGAATATTAATTTACCCACTTGATCAGTTTGAATAATCAATTACCCAACCCGAATAATTAATTAAATGATTATAATAGATTCCATATGAACGTCACTAAATAGGACAACCATAATCATTATTAATTATTAGGATAATTAATTTGAAGATAGGTTCGACAGACTCCAATGAGTTGTCACTCAATTAGACAATACCCCCCATCTATTAATAGTCAATAGTCCAATTTCCACAAGTGTCGGTCTTTTGCCCAAACCTTAATTATGGTACAAAATCCAATAACCCCGTCTTAATATTTAGTCAAACATCACGATTACTTCGGCTTTAAATAAGCATAATAACGATTTAGCTACTAGACATTAAATTAAAAAGGAAAGACATAACTTACAGTGGGTATTAATATCGTAGTATTACACGGGCAGAGTCTTGACTTAAAACCCGTAAATCATTTGTTACAATACTAAACTAAATCATAATTATTAAAATTATAATTAAAATTATAATTATTTATTTATGTTATATGTTTTCAGAGAAGGAAAAGAAAAAGATGTGTTTGAGTTCGTGCATAAACTGCCTTTTTATAGGCATTTGGCCAGATTTTTACTGCCATGCGACTCGCATGGGTTTATGCCTATTTGCCATGCGACTCGCATGGCCACGCTGGACAGCTCACATATCTTTTGTCTTCTTGTTCGTAGACATATTTATTAAATATATATAAAATATAAATAATTTTAATAATTATTTATATATTATATTATATTTATGTGCATAGTAGACTAGATATTTTTGGTCCATTGCGTCGGGCGTTTCTTCTTGGCTCGGGTCCCGGTTCCGGATTTTCGGACGTCCTTGCGTACTATTTTATATCGTGTACTTTGCGTTTCGTAACTTGTACTCTTGTTATTTTTAGACGTTCCTCATCAATAATTTGAACCATTTTAATTGTATCTTGTACATTTGAGCATTTTGGACCTTTCCGTCTTCAAATCTTCATTTTCGCCTTTTGTCTTCGCACTTATTTAATATAAACGAATATTACTTGATTATGGAACAATTGCAACTAAAATCTTGTCTTTCTTGGGGGATAATGTTATGAAATATATGTTCCTTTTTAGCCTTATCAAGACTCGCACCTTCCGAGATGCAAGAATTACAGAGTCAACTACAAGAGCTGTTAGATCGAGGGTTTATCCAACCAAGTTTCTCGACTTGGGGCGCACCTGTGTTGTTTGTGAAGAAGAAGGATGGATCCTTCCGTATGTGTATCGACTACCGTGAACTCAACAAATTGACAATCAAGAATCGGTACCCTCTTCCCAGAATTGACGATCTTTTTGATCAACTACAAGGATCGAGCGTTTACTCAAAGATCGATTTGCGATCCGGTTATCACCAGTTGAGGGTGAAGGAAAGTGACGTGATGAAAAATGCATTCAGGACCCGTTATGGTCATTATGAGTTTCTCGTGATGCCATTCGGTTTGACAAATGCACCTGCCGTGTTCATGGACCTCATGAATCGTGTCTGCAAGCTGTACTTGGATAAGTTTGTTATTGTCTTCATAGATGATATCCTCATCTACTCTAAGAGTGAAGAAGAGCATGAGCAACATCTCCGATTAGTACTTGAACTCTTGAGACAAGAGCAACTTTACGCCAAATTCTCCAAGTGTGAATTTTGGTTGAAAGAAGTCCAGTTTCTGGGTCATGTTGTGAGTGACCAGAGTATCAAAGTTGACCCCGCCAAGATTGAAGCTATCAGCAAGTGGGAGACCCCCACTACTCCGACTCATATTCACCAATTCCTAGGTCTCGCCGGTTAATACCGAAGGTTCATTGAAGGATTTTCTCTGATTGCGCGTCCTTTGACCGCGCTGACTCACAAGGGCAAGAAGTTCATTTGGGTACCCGCACACGAATTAGCATTTTAAACTTTGAAGAAGAAGTTAATCACCGCACCTATCTTATCGCTTCCCGAAGGCAGTGAAGACTTTGTTGTTTATTACGATGCTTCAAAAAGTGGTTTTGGTTGTGTACTGATGCAACGATCAAAAGTTATTGCCTATGCCTCCCGCTAATTGAAGATTCACGAGCGGAACTACACTACTCACGATCTTGAACTTGGAGCCGTTGTCTTTGCGCTCAAATTGTGGAGACACTATTTGTATGGAACTAAGAGTACTATCTTCACCGATTACAAGAGTCTCCAGCACATCTTCGATCAGAAGCAACTGAACATGAGACAGCGTCGATGGATCGATACGCTCAACGACTACGATTGTGAACTCTGTTATCATCCTGGCAAGGCCAATGTTGTAGCTGACGCTTTGAGCCGAAAGGAGAGGACGGCACCTCTTCGTGTTAGGGCTCTGAACATCACCATCCATTCGAACCTCAACAGCCAGATCAGAGTAGCCCAAGATGAGGCTCTCAAGGAGGAGAATATATCTTACGAACATTTGAACATACTTGCCTCTCGATTCGAGGTTAGGGAGTCTGGACTCCGATGTTATGCCGGAAGAATTTGGGTACCTTATTATGGAGATCTACGGAACCTTATACTTGATGAAGCCCACAAGTCAAGATATTCGATTCACCCTGGAGTGGGAAAAATGTACCACGACCTTAAAGAACAGTATTGGTGGCTGAATCTTAAGAAGGACGTTGCGACTTATGTTGGTAAGTGTTTGACTTGCTCGAAGGTTAAAGCCGAGCATCAGAGACCTTCTGGTTTGCTTCAACAACCAGAAATCCCACAATGGAAGTGGGAACGGATAACAATGGATTTTATCACCAAGCTACCAAAGACGGTGGGCGGATACGATACCATTTGGGTTATTGTTGACCGCCTCACCAAATCTGCACACTTCCTAGCGATGAAAGAAACAGATACAATGGAGAGACTTGCTCAATTATACATCAAAGAAGTTGTATCTCGTCATGGTGTACCGTTATCGATCATCTCGGATCGCGATCCCCGTTTTGCTTCTAGATTTTGGCGTTCTTTGCAAGAAGCCATGAGAACTCGTCTCGACATGAGTACTGATTATCACCCACAGACCAATGGGCAAAGTGAACGAACGATTCAGACCTTGGAAGACATGTTACGTGCATGTGTCATCGATTTCGGAAAGGTTTGGGAAAGGCATTTGCCGTTAGCCGAATTCTCGTACAACAACAGTTATCACTCAAGCATTAATGCCGCACCTTTTGAAGCATTGTATGGCCGCAAGTGCCGATCTCCTATTTGTTGGACCGAAGTAGGCGAAAAGCAAATCACCGGACCCGAGGTAGTCCATGAAACAACAGAGAAGATTGCTCAGATTTAAACTAGACTTAAGACTGCTCGTAACCGTTAAAAGAGTTATGCCGATCTTAAATGTAAAGACTTTGAATTCAACATTGGTGATCGTGTAATGTTGAAGGTTACACCTTGGAAAGGTGTAATTCGTTTTGGAAAACGTGGAAAGTTAAACCCACGATACATTGGTCCTTTTGAAATCTTGGAACGTGTTGGACCCGTTGCTTACCGTTTGGATCTACCAGCACAATTGAGCTCAGTTCATCCTACCTTCCACATGTCAAACTTGAAGAAGTGTCTTGCTGCACCTGAACTTATCATACCACTTGAGGAACTTACAATTGACAACAAACTCCACTTCGTGGAAGAGCCTGTTGAGATTATGGATCGTGAGATCAAAACTTTGAAACGCAACAAGTTTCTGATCGTCCGAGTACGATGGAATGCCAAATGAGGACCTAAGTTTACCTGGGAGCGAGAGGATCAAATGATGCGGAAGTATCCTCACCTTTTCCCGACTCCTCCATCTACCTCAGCTTAAATTTCGGGACGAAATTTTCTTTAACATGTGGGTAATGTAACGACCCTGGATTTTCCAACGTTTATTATTAATAATTGTTATTATTAATACTTGTGATTAAACGAATGTATGTTATTACATTTACATGTTGCCATGATTGCCCGTACTTGACTTTAATTGCCCGAAACGTCTTCGTGACACGCGAAACTTACACGAATAATATTTTCAAGTATTATTTACATTCATGATTGATTTTATTAATTATTTTAATTAACTATGGTGATTAGTTAGTTACTTGGGCTTTAATTGGATTTAATTGTTACTTACATGAAACTTGGGCCTTTTAATTTTACATGGGCTTAGAGGCCCACCCTACCCATATTAATGGACTTAGTTAGCCCACTAACACTTGTAAGTATCACTTTTAAAATGAAGTAGTTAGTTTAAGAGACTTGAAATCTAGTCACATAATACTTACACCATAATCCCCATGCATGCACCTCTTATAACCAACTTTTGAAGCTTTACATGTATAAACCTAGTGGACTAATCCCTCCCCCTTAGAACCCCTCAAAATGTCGACTTTTATGGGGTATAAGGAGTTCAAAATTCTTTTTTTTTTATTTACTTATCACTTGTTCTCATTTCATCTTTCACACACACAAAAATACTTCTCTTTTCCTCTCAAGTTTTCTCTCAATTTGTGAGTTTCTTTCAAGATTTCTCTCTTCTTTTTTTTCTCCTTGCAAAACCGTGGCCTAAACACCACTTAATCATCATCATAACTTGTTTCATATTATTGTTTAGTTACTTGTTCTTTGTTATGATTTACTTACTTGATGTTGTTGTTATTTACTTACATGTTTTCAAGAATCAAACTTACTAGTTTCATTCTTCATTTTATCTTGTAATTTCAAGAACACACAAGAACTAAACTTACTAGTTTGTGTTCTACATATGTTGTTTCAAAAGATTTAAGGTTCATGTGTTGTAAATCATATTTGTAATTCATGTTAGTAAACTTTAAAGTTTACTTTCTTAAAGTTCAAACTTTGGTTTGAATCTTTAAAGTATGCAATCCATGAACTTATTTACTTGTGTACTTAGTTTATTTCTTCATATTATGCACTTTAATTTCATGTTTGTTGGTTGTTATTGGTCAAGTGTTACTAGTTAACCTTGATCTCATTAATCTTGAACTAAAAGTTAACTTTGAAAGTTCAAGAACATGTAAGTAAGTTTTCTTTAATTATGACTTTGTACACTTATGTTAGATCTAGACTTTTGAGTCTTGGATCTTCAAGATCTAACTAAGAACTATGTTCTACAACTTAAAATCTTGATTTCATAAGTTCACTTTCAAGTTTGTAACTTATTATTAGTTTTAAAGTTCATGTATGTATTAGATCTAAGACTGATGTAACTTTGGTTCATCAAAACACTTGCAACACTTAAGTGAGTTGTGCTTTGATAATGCTAAAAACGAACATATATTTCATAGCATTATTCCTCAAGAAAGACAAGCTTTTAGTTGCAATTTTCCTATTTACAAGTGATATTCGTTTAAATAATAAAAGGTGAAGACAAAAGGCAGATTCGACGAATTGAAGACGCAAATGACCAAAAAGCTCAAAAGTACAAAAGACAATCAAACAGGTTCCAATTATTGATAAGAACGTCTCAAAATTACAAGAGTACAAGATTCAAAACGCAAAGTACAAGATATTAAATTGTACGCAAGGACGTTCGAAAATCCGGAACCGGGACCAGAGTCAACTCTCAACGCTTGACGCAACGGACTAAAAATTACAAGTCAACTATGCACATAAATATAATATAATATTTAAATAATTCTTATAATTATTTATATATTATATATTATATTATTAAAAACCGTCGGCAGAAAAAACAAAGGCATGTGAGCCTCTCCAGCTGGCCATGCGATCGCATGGCCTTGAAGGGTAAAGCTCATGCGATCGTATGAGCCACTTTTCCAGCCCACATGCCTATAAAATTCGCAGCTTGGTGAACATCAAAACACATCTTTTTCTATCTCTCAATATATCTATACGTAATATTTATATTTATATTTTAATTTTAATTTTAATTTTAATTTTAAATCCTAATAATAAGGGTATGTTAGCGAATGTTGTAAGGGTGTAAGTCGAAATTCTGTCCGTGTAACGCTACGCTATTTTTAATCATTGTAAGTTATGTTCAACCTTTTTAATTTAATGTCTCGTAGCTAAGTTATTATTATGCTTATTTAATCCGAAGTAATCATGATGTTGGGCTAAAAATATTAAAATTGGGTAATTGGGCTTTGTACCATAATTGGGGTTTGGACAAAAGAACGACACTTGTGGAAATTAGACTATGGGCTATTAATGGGCTTTATATTTGTTTAACTAAATGATAGTTTGTTAATTTTAATATAAAGATTCACAATTGGACGTCCCTATAAATAACCATATACACTCGATCGGATACGATGGGCAGGGTATTTATATGTACGAATAATCGTTCATTTAACCGGACACGGGAATGGATTAATAGTCACTAGAATTATTAAAACAGGGGTGAAATTATGTACAAGGACACTTGGCATAATTGATAATAAAGTATTAAAACCTTGGGTTACACTCAGTCGACATCCTGGTGTAATTATTAAACAAAGTAATAAAACCTTGTTACAGTTTAAGTCCCCAATTAGTTGGAATATTTAACTTCGGGTATAAGGATAATTTGACGAGGACACTCGCACTTTATATTTATGACTGATGGACTGTTATGGACAAAAACTAGACGGACATATTAAATAATCCAGGATAAAGGACAATTAACCCATGGGCATAAAACTAAAATCAACACGTCAAACATCATGATTACGGAAGTTTAAATAAGCATAATTCTTTTATTTCATATTTAATTTTCTTTATTTTATATTTAATTGCACTTTTAATTATAGCACTTTTATTTATTGTTATTGTATTTAATTGCAATTTTAATTATCGCAAGTTTATTTTATTGCACTTTTATTTATCGCAATTTCATTATCGTTATTTACTTTACGCTTTAAATTAAGTCTTTTATTTATTTAATATTTTACATTTTGTTTTAACAGCAACTAAAGTTTTAAATTCGACAAACCGGTCATTAAACGGTAAAAAACCCCCTTTATAATAATAATATTACTTATATATATATTTGTATTTTTATAAAATAAAACTAATATAGCGTTAAGCTTTGATTAAAAGATTTTCCCTGTGGAACGAACCGGACTTACTAAAAACTACACTACTGTACGATTAGGTACACTTCCTATAAGTGTTGTAGCAAGGTTTAAGTATATCCATTCTATAAATAAATAAATATCTTGTGTAAAATTGTATCGTATTTAATAGTATTTCCTGCTAAAATTTAATAGTATTTTATACCTCTTAGCTTTAACATCAAGTATTTTTGGCGCCGCTGCCGGGGACCATCTAGCTTAAAATCCGGAAGCGTAACGCTAATATATATAAAAAAACAAAAAGATTTTTATTTTTAGTTTACTTTTATTAAAATACGCTTTTGTAAAAAATACGTTTTAATATATTCGAAAATATAAAAAGAAAACAAAAATATAAATATTTTTAAGAGTTTGTTAAATATTTAATTTCTATAAAAGTTTCTTTATATTTATTTTATAAAAATATAAGTTTTATTTAATTTATAAAAATATATTATATAAATATTTAAAACCGAAAAAATAAACACAGCAATATAAAAAAAAAAAAACATTCGGCCTGCTACTGTAGCAGCCCGTAGCCTGGCCCAAAATCCTGGCTCATGCAATCGCATGAGCCCGAAGACATAAACTCATGCGATCGCATGAGAGTGTCTGACACGCCAACAGGAAACCCTAACTGCATTAATTACGGGTATTATTATTATTATTTAATAAACCCTAATTAGGTTTTATTATTTAATTAGTTATTAGTTTTTAGATTTAATTTATATATTTAGTTTAATTAGTTTAATTAAATTTTAAAATTAATAGTTTTATAAAATAAATAATATAAAAATAATATTTTTATAAAAATTGTACTTTTTACAACTTTTAATATATTTTTATATTTTATTTTTTTTAATTGTTTTTAGCGTAATATTTGTATTTTTCGCTCGTATTTAGTTTTAATTCATAGTTTTTGCCATAGTTATTTTTATTTCTAGATTTTTAGGCCTTGCCGTAAAATTCCTTAAGTGCTTTTTCTTTAGACTAAGATTTAGGTGCTTTAGAATTTTGCGACGCCTTTTTAAGTTTTAGTACCTTTTTAAGATATTGCCATTTGGGATATAGTTTTACTTGTAAGCTTTAATATTTTTAGACGCCTTTTACCTATGTATCAATTATCATTCTAATTAGTAATCTCAATTTGCGATTATAATTTTAAGTTAGTGATAGTAATAAGGTTGGGTTAGTCAAGTATTTTTAAGTTTTATAAGTCACTCTTTTTCTTTCTTATTTTTCGACGCCTTTTATTTTTCGACCTTTTTCGACGCGCTCTTTTTCTTTCTTATTTCTCGTCATTCTAGTTTTTAGAACTTAGAATTTTTTCTACTTCTTATCTATACTTCTTAAAATTACGAAAATTTATTTTAAGTGGTTAAATTGATAGACATCAAAATTTTCTGGTTCGTAGTAATAGTTGGATTTGTACGTGGACCGGGTTATTGGAGCCAAACAGTCCTCAATTATATTGAGACCAAACGAATCCTGCCCCTCTGCTGCATCTTTTGGCTATTCGAAACGTGGGCAAAATCAGAAAAGTCTATTAATTGGATAACTTATATAATTTTTCTTTCCTTTTAAAAAACTAATAGGATATTCAGTGAATGCACCGAGCAAGACGTTCACCACCTTTTGTACGTTCACCACCTTTAACTAGATTAAGACATCTAGCAAATATTACCGCCGTTGATTTTTCTTTAGAATCGTCATCCAGTCGACCAAGTACTCCAATTCAAATTTCCGATAATCCATTTTTTGAACCCGACCTCACAATTGAGAATCCGGGGAATATTCAGGGACAATTCGTAGATCCTGAACCATTAATTTTTCCTCCGGAACCACCAATCATTCAAAGAGAGATTGTTGAGGAACGAACCATTAAATCAGAATCCTCTAGTGATTCCGATTCAACAAATTCGATTATGGAGAATCTGGAACCTTTAAGTATGGAAGACCGAATGAGAGCTAAACGCACTGACCAAGGTCACGCAATTACTCATCCAGACATTAATGCGCCAGATTATGAAATCAAAGGACAAATTATACAAATGGTAACTAATCAATGCCAATTTAGTGGTGCGCCGAAGGAAGATCCAAATGAACATCTTCGTACCTTTAATAGGATATGCACTCTATTTAAAATCCGAGAAGTGGAGGATGAACAGATATATCTCATGTTATTTCCCTGGACTTTAAAGGGAGAAGCCAAAGATTGGTTGGAATCGTTACCTGAAGGGGCGATTGATACATGGGACGTTTTAGTTGAAAAATTTCTTAAACAATTCTTTAAGGCATCTAAAGCCGTAAGACTTCAAGGAGAAATTGTTACGTTCACACAGAAACCAAATGAAACTCTATATGAGGCATGGATAAGATTTGGAAAGTTATTAAGAGGATGTCCGCAACATGGTTTAGACACCTGTCAAATAGTACAAATATTCTACCAAGGATGCGACATCACTACAAGGAAAGACATCGATATAGCAGCTGGTGGTTCTATTATGAAGAAAACCGAAACTGATGCTTACAAAATTATTGATAACACTGCTTCCCACTCACATGAGTGGCACCAAGAAAAAGATATCGTTAGATCATCTAAAGCAGCTAGAGCCGATTCTAGCCATGACTTAGATTCCATTTCCACAAAGATAGATGCTGTTGAGAGACGAATGGAAAAGATGACTAAAGATATCCACTCAATACGAATTAGTTGTGAGCAGTGTGGAGGACCACATTTTGTGATAACCCTGGAATTTCCGATCAAATTTAAACTTTAATCTTTATATGTTTCCAAAACGATAAGCAAAATCTGTAATGTTGAGTCTCGAAAGTTTTAAAATCTACATTCATATAATCAATTACCATTGACTGTGTCCGACAATTCACGAACCATTAATTATAAATAAATGTGTATACAGATAAATATAAATATAAATATATGTGTATATATAATAGTTTGAAATAATAATATACGATTTAATTGTTGAACTAAATTGGTAAAATAATTTACAAAATAATAAAAGTTGTTATTAAAATGAATCTATATATATATATATATATATATATATATATATATATATATATATATATATATATATATATATATATATATATATACATGACTCTATACATAATTATCATTATATTGTAATATATATATATATATATATATATATATATATATATATATATATATATATATATATATATATATATATATATATATATATATATATATATATATATAAGATGTATAAATATTAAGTGTTCAATAAATGTTATCATATATGTTATTATATAAATATTAAATATTATTATTATTATTATTAATTTTTTTTATAAGATGAATCATGTAGCAAGAATCAAATTCAGTTGTAAGTATCTATCAACCTGTAGCTAAATATTGTTTCTGTCTCCTTATTGTTACACGTTACAATCAAATTATATTATATGTTACATAACAAAATTTGATGAAAGTCATCATATACTTTATTTTCTTGTTTGTTTCTCCTTGGCTAAAATATTGCTGTCTATTCTCTCAATTGTGGATAACAACCAATCATATCATCTTTGCTAACTTCACTAATTGGAATACTATCTCTACATATTGCCAGTCTCTACTACAATCGGTAATTTAAAACCAAAAATGCAAGAACACCACATGAAATCACCACACTCATTTCCACTTTAATCTGTCTTCGGTTCCTTCCTCGATGAACCACCTCTTGTTTCATGACTATCACTAAACCACCATCTTTTTCTGTTTTAAATTCAACCATCACCCACCACTATGATAAAACCCGTCATCCTAAACGGTCACCAAGAAACCACCTCCACAGCTACCACCATCACCTATAAACATCAACCACCACCATGGCTCAAAATAACTATTGTAAACCACACTTGCGTATATTATCAACACCCATTACATCCTTCTGTCTTCGATTTGAACAACAAAACCCACTAACACTCAAACTATCTCTATATCCATTTCTATTTCGTTTCAACTACAACCAAAACTCAAACCCTCTTGCTCTCTTATTCTCCCTCTCTCTTAATTTTTTTAGTGAACTTCATCAGTCCACCATCGATTATCATCACCCTCGAATCACTTTAGACAAACTGCAATATGTTGTTTCTGTTGTACAGCCGAGAAGACCACCATATTAATCATCATTCAGAACCCCCTTCGTCACCATCAACATACTTACCACCTTTATCACCAAACCATTAAAATGCTACGCTATTACTGCAGTTCGGTTTATCATTTCTGTTCTGATCCGAGAACTCCACTGCTACCATTACAAACCATCACCTCCACCGCTGCTAGAACTTTCTGTTTTGCAGCTGAAATCACACACACCCATCGGAGTAGAGTGCTGCCATTAATGCTCCCTTTTCTATTACAAATTAAATAAGGTGAGGTGGATATGAAAGAAATGATTAAAGAATGGTGACTTTATTTATATAAAGATGAATGATGATGCAATATAATATGATAGTAGTGACATGATAATGATAATGTCGATTTAAAAGATAGATGATTATGGAAGATGAGGTGGTGATGATGTATGAGTGCATACATTTTTTTTATATATGTTTCTGTTATTTGAAAATCATGTTACCAGACCGAAATCCTTTCTTTTGATTGAGTGGTGTGTCTGTCGAAGCCAAACAAAAACCCACTTGTTTCTATCATGTTAAAACAGCAAGGAAGACAATGATGATTGAATTATGAACGAATGAATGATGGATAACGAAGAAGATAATACCGTGTTGTTTATTTCCTATTACAGCGGCGTATTAATTTTTTTTCTTCTTTCAATCGACCTAGTAAAAGGGTTTCTTGATTTGGGCCAAATGAATTTAACTTGGGGTTTAGCAACTTGGGCCGTATATTTAGTTATCATGTTGGGCTTCTGTTTTCCTGATGGGCCGTGAGCCAATCTTTGTTATGTTGGGCTTGGGTTATTGTGAGAAGACGGGTTTTAAAGAATTAAATTGTATTATAAATCAGAAATGCAACAGACAGATCGTTGGTTAGGGAGAGTGTTGGGTTAGCGTGAGGTCTCGGGTTCGATCCCTACTTGGTGCAATTCCTTTTTAAAAAGCCTCCCCAAGGTAGTTCATAATTTTAAAATCATCACATTTATTATTATTATTATTATTATTATCATTATTGTTATTATTATTGTTATAATTATTATTACTACTAAAATTATTATCATTACTTGTATTATTATTATGTACTATTAGTATTATTAATATGATTAATATTGATACAAGTATTATAGTTATGATCAACATTATTATTAATTATTGTTATTATTACTAATATTACAATCATTATCATTATTAGTATTATCATTAAATATTATTATTGTTATTATCGTTATTATTAATTTTATAAGACTACTATTAATATAAGTATTATTATTATATTTATTATTATGGTTAGGAATATTAATTTATGATATAGAAACTTTAGTCACTAGTCTAGAAATTAAAAGCGGAGGTTATGATTACTATGAAAATGAATATAAAGATTTTTAGTACTACAATTATGATTACAAATATAGGGATTTTGATATTATTAAGAAAATGGTTAAAATTTTAAGTTAAAGTAATCATTAAAATTATTATAATTATTGTTATCATAGTTATTATAATTCGACTAAGTATCATTATCATTATTAACATCAGTATCCTTATTAACAATATTATTATTATTACTTTTGTCATTATTATTATATAGTATCATTATTATTACTAATACAAGTATTAACAAAATTATTAACTTCGCAAACAAATGACGTTCATATAAAAAGATATTTAATATATATATATATATATATATATATATATATATATATATATATATATATATATATATATATATATATATATATATATATATATATATATATATATATATATATATATATATATATATATATATATATATATATATATATATATATATATATATATAACTTAACTATATTAATATTTTTATATACAAAATGGAGTAAGTTAATTGAATAATAAATTATATAAGTTATTGATATAAAAATCATATCAATAATAATAATATATATAAGCTTGTTCGATTACAAATATATGTATTAATAAATATACCAATGATATAGGTTCGTGAATCCGAGGCCAACCCTATACTTGTTCAATGTCGTTCTATGTATTTTTACTACAAAATACATTGGGTGAGTTTCATTTGCTCCCTTTTTACTCATTACATTTTTGGGCTGAGAATACATGCAAATGCTTTATTAACTGTTTTACAATATTTATATGCGTGAGTTTCATTAATCCCTTTTTAAATGCTTTTGCAATATATATTTTTGGGACTGAGAATACATGCGCTGCTTTTATAAATGCTTTACAAAATAGACACAAGTAATCGAAACTACATTATATGGTTGGATTATCTAATCGAATATGCCCTTTTTATTAAGTCTGGTAATATAAGAATTAGGGAACAGACACCCTAATTGACGCAAACTCTAAAGATAGATCTATCGGGCCCAACAAGCCCCATCCAAAGTACCGGATGCTTTAGTACTTCGAAATTTATATCATGTCCGAAGGAAGATCCCGGAATGATGGGGATATTCTTATATGCATATTGTAAATGTCGGTTACCAGGTGTTCAATCCATATGAATGATATTTTTGTCTCTATGCATGGGACGTATGTTTATGAGAAATGGAAATATGAAATCTTGTGGTCTATTAAAATTATGAAATGATTATTTATGTTAAACTAATGAACTCACCAACCTTTTGGTTGACACTTGAAAGCATGTTTATTCTCAGGTATTAAAGAAATCTTCCGCTGTGCAATTGCTCATTTTAGGGATATTACTTGGAGTCATTCATGACGTATTTCAAAAGACGTTGCATTCGAGTCGTTGAGTTCATCAAGATTAATATTAAGTCAATTATAGTTAGATATATTATGAAATGGTATGCATGCCGTCAACTTTCGATGTAATGAAATATTGTCTTTTCAAAAACGAATGCAATGTTTGTAAAATGTATCATATAGAGGTCAAGTACCTCGCGATGAAATCAACTATTGTGAATCGTTTATAATCGATACGGACTTCGTCCGGATGGATTAGGATGGGTCCTTTCAGTTGGTATCAGAGCAATGGTCTTAGCGAACTAGTTCTTGCATTAGTGTGTCTAACTGATAGTCGTTAGGATGCATTAGTGAGTCTGGACTTCGACCGTGTCTGCATGTCAAAAGTTTTGCTTATCATTTTTTTTGTCGAAAATCATCTATTTATCATCCTTAGGAAATTACCTGCTTATCATTCTTAGTCTAGACACATCTTACTGCAATGATTGCATGAATAGTGTATAGACAAAATTCGTATCTTAGCGTATCTGCTAATTCATATCTTAGCATATCTTGTATTGTAGACTTTGTCTGACAACTTTCGTAGATTCCTCCGTAACATATGGGATTTTAGTATTATATATGGATATGTAAATTATGTATTGCAGGGTACTAATCTACATCCTATAATCTATTTCTTATCGAAAATTCTTCATCTGATCATACGAGATAAATCCCTCAACCAGTTCGAGTCCCTCAGATTTCGATAGCTATTCCGATAGTTATTCCGACAGCTATTCCGACATGGATATTCACCTAAGCTCCGAAAGCGGTGTCATCAGAATGGATCAATCAATCAGTCATCCCCAATTCATCTGATGAGTTCGTAGTCGACTTAACCGATGGAGACGAGAGGAAGGCGATCTTTTCCACCCACCAACCGAATTTACCTCTTGGCAATGAACCTGAAGCACTTACCGGCGAACCAGTCTGAAACACCATTTTCACCCCATTTCCCGAATATCTCACCACGATTGTATTCTATCTAAAATTCTAAACCTTATTCATCCGCTCGTACCGACCGACAATCATCCCGGAATAATAGAAGAAGTCAACGAACTTCGCGCTCGAGTAATCAATCTGGAGAATATGGTGCAAAAATTACCAGCTTCAACAACATCACCGGCACCAACAGTACCATCAATAACAACACCAGTGCCATCAACAACCCATGCCTCGACGTCTCATTCTATACCTTGAGTACAATTATCGTTCTACGTATCGTTCTACATCATTTATCTTCGTTCGACATGGCGATTATGTAATCTCTAATGTTTTAGAGATTATATATTCTTGTTCCAACGGTAAATCAAATGAGTTTAATATCATATTGACTCATTAAATCCATGATTACATCTGAAGAAAATATATATGTATATATATTTTCATAAATAATGTAATTAAAAAAAATTAAAAATTTGTACAAACTGTTTATGGTGAAAATATTTTAACGGGTAGGTAATACCCGAGGAATATTTAGATTTCACATTAATAAGTTACACTGTACATTCTTCGAATCTAATTCAACAGTCGTTTACTATCCTACTTACGTCCACTGATATACAAATCCGTTCAACACAGAGTAACCATTTTCAATCAATTTCATATTTGGATTTTGACCTATCAGAATCCAACAAGTGGCATAATGAAGAAATAATGAACACAATAAAAATTGATTAGAAATAGACTAATTAACAATAAGAAATTTTGTTAAGAAACCACGCTAACAAAATCCTAGCTAACTGTTCCTAGCTAACTGATTACATTTTATTTATCGCAATTTAATTATCGCAATTTTATTTATCGTCATTTATATTCTGTTATTTATTTTACGCACTTTAAATATCGGGACACGTATGTAAGGTTTTGACATATCATATTGACGCATCTATATATATTATTTGGAATCACCATAGACACTTTATATGCCGTAATAATCGAGTTCTCTATACAGGGTTGAGGTTGATTCTCAAATAATATATATACTTTGAGTTGTGATCGAGTCTGAGACATGAACACGGGTCACGATATTTATTTATTAAATCAAATATTATATATTAAATTATATATAAATTATTAGACTGTTAACTGTGGACTATCGACTGTGGACTAATAGCATTGGACAATTAAAATGAATTAAAATATTGATTATAACATATGAAACTAAACATTTATTCAAGTTTGCCACTTGATTTCATCTTAAATCTCATTTGTATCTTGACGATTACAATCTGCGATTAAAACCTTTCATAATTCTTGAAAACACTTCAATCGATAGGATGAACCAACCGCACTTCATCTACGGAAGGAAAGATTTATGCATATAGTTATGCACCTGAGAAACTCTCGGCAACTGTGTAAAAGTTTAACACGTAGCCGCGTCAGATCCTTTGGCATTTATTAGCAAAAATAACTTTGCAATCCCTTTTCAAGGTAGCCAATTTTGTCACAGCTCCAACAAGACAACTTCGACTTTTCATTCGAAGTAGCCTTACTATAATCCTGATATATACGATTACCCTTTTGATACCGGAGAATTCTTTTATATTCCACCATATTACCAGCAGACATACCAGCAACCTCGTTACTTCTTGGCTTAAATATCTCTGAAAAATCATTAGATTTATTCATTGAAACCCTATCATATACTCATCCGCATCTTGTGACGAGAACTGTCATACCAATTACCGGGAATCAGCAATCAGTACTTTGAAAACTCACAGCATATCTACATCAACAATTATATGTATGACATTTATCTCTTAGAATTATGATCTCTCCTTCTGGAATTCTGAAAAGTACTCAGTCACAAATCAATACTCTGAATGTTGAAAAAGCTGAAAGAAGCAGCAGAAACCATAGACAACCGTAAACGACCATAATCATCGAAAGTTTGATGATAAAGAATAGTATGTTGGAAAAGCTCAGAAAAGTTGGAACTGGAAAACGGATTGAGCTAACCACGAGGGAGACCAAGGACAAATACAAGGACCATACCATATATTCAAAGAATCCAGGTAATTCTGGATCCGATGAAACCTTCAACGAATATCTTGCTCTGTACTCATGTTAAAATCTTGCGGAAAATCTTTCTCCATCAACCATCGAACTTAGAAATTCCAAAATATCATCATCAATATCTCCGATATTTCTGAGGATATTTTCATAACTCCTCTTGTCCGAAATTAGTTATCTCTTCGTGCTATCCGTATTACATCATAAAGGAAACCACTTTAGTTTCTAAATTTCTTTAAAATACGAGTTTAAATTATAAATGACTTCTGGAGTAGTGTTGGAAATTGATGCATGAGTTAGTATAATATAATGACACTTGATCAATGTGATTATATTACAGTAAGTCATGCTGAGTTTCTAATGAAACGTGATGATTCACAGTACCATCATCATGTGCCATGTTACACGACTCTTACATTCTATCTTATCTCTTGAATTCTGGTAATTTAACCAATCAAAATCGTGCTATTACAATCTCTCTCTTAGAACATTAGTCATGTTCATTCGAAACTTCATACCTACAAATTCTGGACCATTATTTGCTTGATTTAAAGTCGGGAAGAGAGAACAAAAGGATGAAACTCCAAAATATAAAGGAAACGAAGGGAGTGGATTTATAGTAAAATATCTGACAGAGCAATCAAAACACATTATTACATTTAACCAAAGAGGATCCTAATCTCCTTATTCGCCGAAGAATCAAATCTTTTAGATTTCGAAGATTTTCTTTAAATTCCTTGAATTCCGGAATTCAACCCTGACTACGTCAAAAGTTAAAACGAATCTTTAACTTTTTCATTTCACTCTTTTGTGATAGCTTCACTCGTGCTCTTCATATAAAAAAAATTGTTTTATCTATATTACACAATAATGATAAAACTCTATTTATCAACTCATATTTGTCATGAAAACATTCTTATTGTTATCCATGATGACCTCGATCAAATTTCGGGACGAAATTTCTTTAACGGGTAGGTACTGTGATGACCCGGGAATTTCCGATCAAATTTAAACTTTAATCTTTATATGTTTCCAAAACGATAAGCAAAATCTGTAATGTTGAGTCTCGAAAGTTTTGAAATCTACATTCATATAATCAATTACCCTTGACTGTGTCCGACGATTCACGAACCATTAATTGTAAATAAATGTGTATACAGATAAATATAAATATAAATATAAATATATGTGTATATATAATAGTTTGAAATAATAATATACGATTTAATTGTTGAACTAAATTGGCAAAATAATTTACAAAATAATAAAAGTTGTTATTTAAATGAATCTATATATATATATATATACATGACTCTATACATAATTATCATTATATTGTAATATATATATAAGATGTATAAATATTAAGTATTCAATAAATGTTATCATATATGTTATTATATAAATATTAAATATTATTATTATTATTAATATTAATTTTTTTTATAAGATGAATCATGTAGCAAGAATCAAATTCAGTTGTAAGTATCTATCAACCTGTAGCTAAATATTGTTTCTGTCTCCTTATTGTTACACGTTACAATCAAATTATATTATATGTTACATAATAAAATTTGATGAAAGTCATCATATACTTTATTTTCTTGTTTGTTTCTCCTTGGCTAAAATATTGCTGTCTATTCTCTCAATTGTGGATAACAACCAATCATATCATCTTTGCTAACTTCACTAATTGGAATACTATCTCTACATATTGCCAGTCTCTACTACAATCGGTAATTTAAAACCAAAAATGCAAGAACACCACATGAAATCACCACACTCATTTCCACTTTAATCCGTCTTCGGTTCCTTCCTCGATGAACCACCTCTTGTTTCATGACTATCACTAAACCACCATCTTTTTCTGTTTTAAATTCAACCGTCACCCACCACTATGATAAAACCCGTCATCCTAAACGGTCACCAAGAAACCACCTCCACAGCTACCACCATCACCTATAAACATCAACCACCACCATGGATCAAAATAACTATTGTAAACCACACTTGCGTATATTATCAACACCCATTACATCCTTCTGTCTTCGATTTGAACAACAAAACCCACTAACACTCAAACTATCTCTATATCCATTTCTATTTCGTTTCAACTACAACCAAAACTCAAACCCTCTTGCTCTCTTATTCTCCCTCTCTCTTAATTTTTCTAGTGAACTTCATCAGTCCACCATCGATTATCATCACCCTCGAATCACTTTAGACAAACTGCAATATGTTGAATCTGTTGTACAGCCGAGAAGACCACCATATTAATCATCATTCAGAACCCCCTTCGTCACCATCAACATACTTACCACCTTTATCACCAAACCATTAAAATGCTACGCTATTACTGCAGTTCGGTTTATCATTTCTGTTCTGATCCGGGAACTCCACTGCTACCATTACAAACCATCACCTCCACCGCTGCTAGAACTTTCTGTTTTGCAGCTGAAATCACACACACCCATCGAAGTAGAGTGCTGCCATTAATGCTCCCTTTTCTATTACAAATTAAATAAGGTGAGGTGGATATGAAAGAAATGATTAAAGAATGGTGACTTTATTTATATAAAGATGAATGATGATGCAATATAATATGATAGTAGTGACATGATAATGATAATGTCGATTTAAAAGATAGATGATTATGGAAGATGAGGTGGTGATGATGTATGAGTGCATACTTTTTTTTATATATGTTTCTGTTATTCGAAAATCATGTTACCAGACCGAAATCCTTTCTTTTGATTGAGTGGTGTGTCTGTCGAAGCCAAACAAAAACCCACTTGTTTCTATCCTGTTAAAAAGCAAGGAAGACAATGATGATTGAATTATGAACGAATGAATGATGGATAATGAAGAAGATAATACCGTGTTGTTTATTTCCTATTACAGCGGCGTATTAATTTTTTTTTTCTTCTTTCAATCGACCTAGTAAAAGGGTTTCTTGATTTGGGCCAAATGAATTTAACTTGGGGTTTAGCAACTTGGGCCGTATATTTAGTTATCGTGTTGGGCTTCTGTTTTCCTGATGGGCCGTGAGCCAATCTTTGTTATGTTGGGCTTGGGTTGTTGTGAGAAGACGGGTTATAAAGAATTAAATTGTATTATAAATCAGAAATGCAACAGACGGATCGTTGGTTAGGGAGAGTGTTGGGTTAGTGTGAGGTCTCGGGTTCGATCCCTACTTGGTGCAATTCCTTTTTAAAAAGCCTCCCCAAGGTAGTTCATAATTTTAAAATCATCACATTTATTATTATTATTATTATTATTATTATCATTATTGTTATTATTATTGTTATAATTATTATTACTACTAAAATTATTATCATTACTTGTATTATTATTATGTACTATTAGTATTATTAATATGATTAATATTGATACAAGTATTATAGTTATGATCAACATTATTATTAATTATTGTTATTATTACTAATATTACAATCATTATCATTATTAGTATTATCATTAAATATTATTATTGTTATTATCGTTATTATTAATTTTATAAGACTACTATTAATATAAGTATTATTATTATATTTATTATTATGGTTAGGATTATTAATTTATGATATAGAAACTTTAGTCACTAGTCTAGAAATTAAACGCGGAGGTTATGATTACTATGAAAATGAATATAAAGATTTTTAGTACTACAATTATGATTACAAATATAGGGATTTTGATATTATTATGAAAATGGTTAAAATTTTAAGTTAAAGTAATCATTAAAATTATTATAATTATTGTTATCATAGTTATTATAATTTGACTAAGTATCATTATCATTATTAACATCATTATCCTTATTAACAATATTATTATTATTACTTTTGTCATTATTATTATATAGTATCATTATTATTACTAATACAAGTATTAATAAAATTATTAACTTCGCAAACAAATGACGTTCATATAAAAAGATATTTAATATATATATATATATATATAACTTAACTATATTAATATTTTTATATACAAAATGGAGTAAGTTAATTGAATAATAAATTATATAAGTTATTGATATAAAAATCATATCAATAATAATAATAATATATATAAGCTTGTTCGATTACAAATATATGTATTAATAAATATACCAATGATATAGGTTCGTGAATCCGAGGCCAACCCTATACTTGTTCAATGTCATTCTATGTATTTTTACTACAAAATACATTAGGTGAGTTTCATTTGCTCCCTTTTTACTCATTACATTTTTGGGCTGAGAATACATGCAAATGCTTTATTAACTGTTTTACAATATTTATATGCGTGAGTTTCATTAATCCCTTTTTAAATGCTTTTGCAATATATATTTTTGGGACTGAGAATACATGCGCTGCTTTTATAAATGCTTTACGAAATAGACACAAGTAATCGAAACTACATTCTATGGTTGGATTATCTAATCGAATATGCCCTTTTTATTAAGTCTGGTAATCTAAGAATTAGGGAACAGACACCCTAATTGACGTGAACTCTAAAGATAGATCTATCGGGCCCAACAAGCCCCATCCAAAGTACCTGATGCTTTAGTACTTCGAAATTTATATCATGTCCGAAGGAGGATCCCGGAATGATGGAGATATTCTTATATGCATATTGTAAATGTCGGTTACCAGGTGTTCAATCCATATGAATGATATTTTTGTCTCTATTCATGGGACGTATGTTTATGAGAAATGGAAATATGAAATCTTGTGGTCTATTAAAATTATGAAATGATTATTTATGTTAAACTAATGAACTCACCAACCTTTTGGTTGACACTTGAAAGCATGTTTATTCTCAGGTATTAAAGAAATCTTTCGCTGTATAATTGCTCATTTTAGGGATATTACTTGGAGTCATTCATGACGTATTTCAAAAGACGTTGCATTCGAGTCGTTGAGTTCATCAAGATTAATATTAAGTCAATTATAGTTAGATATATTATGAAATGGTATGCATGCCGTCAACTTTCGATGTAATGAAATATTGTCTTTTCAAAAACGAATGCAATGTTTGTAAAATGTATCATATAGAGGTTAAGTACCTCGCGATGAAATCAACTATTGTGAATCGTTTATAATCGATACGGACTTCGTCCGGATGGATTAGGATGGGTCCTTTCAGTTGGTATCAGAGCGATGGTCTTAGCGAACCAGGTCTTGCATTAGTGTGTCTAACTGATAGTCGTTAGGATGCATTAGTGAGTCTGGACTTCGACCGTGTCTGCATGTCAAAAGTTTTGCTTATCATTTTTTTTGTCGAAAATCATCTATTTATCTTCCTTAGGAAATTACCTGCTTATCATTCTTAGTCTAGACACATCTTACTGCAATGATTGCATGAATAGTGTATAGACAAAATTCGTATCTTAGTGTATCTGCTAATTCATATCTTAGCATATCTTGTACTGTAGACTTTGTCTGACAACTTTCGTAGATTCCTCCGTAACATATGGGATTTTAGTATTATATATGCATATGAAAATTATGTATTGCAGGGTACTAATCTACATCCTATAATCTATTTTTTATAGAAAATTCTTCATCTGATCATACGAGATAAATCCCTCAACCAGTTCGAGTCCCTCAGATTTCGATAGCTATTCCGATAGTTATTTCGACAGCTATTCCGACATGGATATTCACCTAAGCTCCAAAAGCGGTGTCATCAGAATGGATCAATCAATCAGTCATCCCCAATTCATCTGATGGGTTCGTAGTCAACTTAACCGATGGAGACGAGAGGAAGGCGATCTTTTCCACCCACCAACCGAATTTACCTCTTGGCAATGAACCTGAAGCACTTACCGGCGAACCAGTCTGAAACACCATTTTCACCCCATTTCCCGAATATCTCACCACGATTGTATTTTATCTAAAATTCTAAACCTTATTCATCCGCTCGTACCGACCGACAATCATCCCGGAATAATAGAAGAAGTCAACGAACTTCGCGCTCGAGTAATCAATCTGGAGAATATGGTGCAAAAATTACCAGCTTCAACAACATCACCGGCACCAACAGTACCATCAATAACAACACCAGTGCCATCAACAACCCATGCCTCGACGTCTCATTCTATACCTTGATTACAATTATCGTTCTACGTATCGTTCTACATCATTTATCTTCGTTCGACATGGCGATTATGTAATCTCTAATGTTTTAGAGATTATATATTCTTGTTCCAATGGTAAATCAAATGAGTTTAATATCATATTGACTCATTAAATCCATGATTACATCTGAAGAAAATATATATGTATATATATTTTCATAAAGATTGTAATTAAAAAAAAAAATTTTTTGTACAAACTGTTAATGGTGAAAATATTTTAACGGGTAGGTAATACCCGAGGAATATTTAGATTTCACATTAATAAGTTACACTGTACATTTTTCGAATCTAATTCAACAGTCGTTTACTATCCTACTTACGTCCACCGATATACAAATCCGTTCAACACAGAGTAACCATTTTCAATCAATTTCATATTTGGATTTTGACCTATCAGAATCCAACAAGTGGCATAATGAAGAAATAATGAACACAATAAAAATTGATTAGAAACAGACTAATTAACAATAAGAAATTTTGTTAAGAAACCATGCTAACAAAATCCTAGCTAACTGTTCCTAGCTAACTGATTACATTTTATTTATCGCAATTTAATTATCGCAATTTTATTTATCGTCATTTAAATTCTGTTATTTATTTTACGCACTTTATATATCGGGACACGTATGTAAGGTTTTGACATATCATATCGACGCATCTATATATATTATTTGGAATCACCATAGACACTTTATATGCAGTAATGATCGAGTTCTCTATACAGGGTTGAGGTTGATTCTCAAATAATATATATACTTTGAGTTGAGATCGAGTCTGAGACATGAACACGGGTCACGATATTTATTTATTAAATGAAATATTATATATTAAATTATATATAAATTATTAGACTGTTAACTGTGGACTATCGACTGTGGACTAATAGCATTGGACAATTAAAATGAATTAAAATATTGATTATAACATATGAAACTAAACATTTATTCAAGTTTGTCACTTGATTTCATCTTAAATCTCATTTGTATCTTGACGATTACAATCTGCGATTAAAACCTTTCATAATTCTTGAAAACACTTCAATCGATAGGATGAACCAACCGCACTTCATCTACGGAAGGAAAGATTTATGCATATAGTTATGCACCTGAGAAACTCTCGGCAACTGTGTAAAAGTTTAACTCGTAGCCGCGTCAGATCCTTTGGCATTTATTAGCAAAAATAACTTTGCGATCCCTTTTCAAGGTAGCCAATTTTGTCACAGCTCCAACAAGACAACTTCGACATTTCATTCGAAGTAGCCTTACTATAATCCTGATATATACAATTACCCTTTTGATACCGGAGAATTCTTTTATATTCCACCATATTACCAGCAGACATACCAGCAACCTCGTTACTTATTGGCTTAAATATCTCTAAAAAATCATTAGATTTATTTATTGAAACCCTATCATATACTCATCCGCATCTTGTGACGAGAACTGCCATACCAATTACCGGGAATCAGCAATCAGTACTTTGAAAACTCACAGCATATCTACATCAACAGTTATATGTATGACATTTATCTCTTAGAATTATGATCTCTCCTTCTGGAATTCTGAAAAGTACTCAGTCACAAATCAATACTCTGAATGTTGAAAATGCTGAAAGAAGCAGCAAAAACCAAAGACAACCGTAAACGACCATAATCATCGAAAGTTTGATGATAAAGAATAGTATGTTGGAAAAGCTCAGAAAAGTTGGAACTGGAAAACGGATTGAGCTAACCACGAGGGAGACCAAGGACAAATGCAAGGACCATACCATATATTCAAAGAATCCAGGTAATTCTGGATCCGATGAAACCTTCAACGAATATCTTGCTCTGTACTCATGTTAAAATCTTGCGGAAAATCTTTCTCCATCAACCATCGAACTTAGAAATTCCAAAATATCATCATCAATATCTCCGATATTTCTGAGGATATTTTCATAACTCCTCTTGTCCGAAATTAGTTATCTCTTCGTGCTATCCGTATTACATCATAAAGGAAACCACTTTAGTTTCTAAATTTCTTTAAAATTCGAGTTTAAATTATAAATGACTTCTGGAGTAGTGTTGGAAATTGATGCATGAGTTAGTATAATATAATGACACTTGATCAATGTGATTATATTACAATAAGTCATGCTAAGTTTCTAATGAAATGTGATGATTCACAGTACCATCATCATGTGCCATGTTACACGACTCTTACATTCTATCTTATCTCTTGAATTCTGGTAATTTAACCAATCAAAATCGTGCTATTACAATCTCTCTCTTAGAACATTAGTCATGTTCATTCGAAACTTCATACCTACAAATTCTGGACCATTATTTGCTTGATTTAAAGTCGGGAAGAGAGAACAAAAGGATGGAACTCCAAAATATAAAGGAAACGAAAGGAGTGGATTTATAGTAAAATATCTGACAGAGCAATCAAAACACATTATTACATTTAACCAAAGAGGATCCTAATCTCCTTATTCGCCGAAGAATCAAATCTTTTAGATTTCGAAGATTTTCTTTAAATTCCTTGAATTCCGGAATTCAACCCTGACTACGTCAAAAGTTAAAACGAATCTTTAACTTTTTCATTTCACTCTTTTGTGATAGCTTCACTCGTGCTCTTCATATAAAAAAAAATTGTTTTATCTATATTACACAATAATGATAAAACTCTATTTATCAACTCATATTTGTCATGAAAACATTCTTATTGTTATCCATGATGACCTCGATCAAATTTCGGGACGAAATTTCTTTAACGGGTAGGTACTGTGATGACCCGGGAATTTCCGATCAAATTTAAACTTTAATCTTTATATGTTTCCAAAACGATAAGCAAAATCTGTAATGTTGAGTCTCGAAAGTTTTGAAATCTACATTCATATAATCAATTACCCTTGACTGTGTCCGACGATTCACGAACCATTAATTGTAAATAAATGTGTATACAGATAAATATAAATATAAATATAAATATATGTGTATATATAATAGTTTGAAATAATAATATACGATTTAATTGTTGAACTAAATTGGTAAAATAATTTACAAAATAATAAAAGTTGTTATTAAAATGAATCTATATATATATATATACATGACTCTATACATAATTATCATTATATTGTAATATATATATAAGATGTATAAATATTAAGTATTCAATAAATGTTATCATATATGTTATTATATAAATATTAAATATTATTATTATTATTATTAATATTAATTTTTTTTATAAGATGAATCATGTAGCAAGAATCAAATTCAGTTGTAAGTATCTATCAACCTGTAGCTAAATATTGTTTCTGTCTCCTTATTGTTACACGTTACAATCAAATTATATTATATGTTACATAACAAAATTTGATGAAAGTCATCATATACTTTATTTTCTTGTTTGTTTCTCCTTGGCTAAAATATTGCTGTCTATTCTCTCAATTGTGGATAACAACCAATCATATCATCTTTGCTAACTTCACTAATTGGAATACTATCTCTACATATTGCCAGTCTCTACTACAATCGGTAATTTAAAACCAAAAATGCAAGAACACCACATGAAATCACCACACTCATTTCCACTTTAATCTGTCTTCGGTTCCTTCCTCGATGAACCACCTCTTGTTTCATGACTATCACTAAACCACCATCTTTTTCTGTTTTAAATTCAACCGTCACCCTCCACTATGATAAAACCCGTCATCCTAAACGGTCACCAAGAAACCACCTCCACAGCTACCACCATCACCTATAAACATCAACCACCACCATGGCTCAAAATAACTATTGTAAACCACACTTGCGTATATTATCAACACCCATTACATCCTTCTGTCTTCGATTTGAACAACAAAACCCACTAACACTCAAACTATCTCTATATCCATTTCTATTTCATTTCAACTACAACCAAAACTCAAACCCTCTTGCTCTCTTATTCTCCCTCTCTCTTAATTTTTCTACTGAACTTCATCAGTCCACCATCGATTATCATCACCGTCGAATCACTTTAGACAAACTGCAATATGTTGAATCTGTTGTACAGCCGAGAAGACCACCATATTAATCATCATTCAGAACCCCCTTCGTCACCATCAACATACTTACCACCTTTATCACCAAACCATTAAAATGCTACGCTATTACTGCAGTTCGGTTTATCATTTCTGTTCTGATCCGGGAACTCCACTGCTACCATTACAAACCATCACCTCCACCGCTGCTAGAACTTTCTATTTTGCAGCTGAAATCACACACACCCATCGAAGTAGAGTGCTTCCATTAATGCTCCCTTTTCTATTACAAATTAAATAAGGTGAGGTGGATATGAAAGAAATGATTAAAGAATGGTGACTTTATTTATATAAAGATGAATGATGATGCAATATAATATGATAGTAGTGACATGATAATGATAATGTCGATTTAAAAGATAGATGATTATGGAAGATGAGGTGGTGATGATGTATGAGTGCATACTTTTTTTTATATATTTTTCTGTTATTCGAAAATCATGTTACCAGACCGAAATCCTTTCTTTTGATTGAGTGGTGTGTCTGTCGAAGCCAAACAAAAACCCACTTGTTTCTATCCTGTTAAAAAGCAAGGAAGACAATGATGATTGAATTATGAACGAATGAATGATGGATAATGAAGAAGATAATACCGTGTTGTTTATTTCCTATTACAGCGGCGTATTAATTTTTTTTTTCTTCTTTCAATCGACCTAGTAAAAGGGTTTCTTGATTTGGGCCAAATGAATTTAACTTGGGGTTTAGCAACTTGGGCCGTATATTTAGTTATCGTGTTGGGCTTCTGTTTTCCTGATGGGCCGTGAGCCAATCTTTGTTATGTTGGGCTTGGGTTGTTGTGAGAAGACGGGTTATAAAGAATTAAATTGTATTATAAATCAGAAATGCAACAGACGGATCGTTGGTTAGGGAGAGTGTTGGGTTAGCGTGAGGTCTCGGGTTCGATCCCTACTTGGTGCAATTCCTTTTTAAAAAGCCTCCCCAAGGTAGTTCATAATTTTAAAATCATCACATTTATTATTATTATTATTATTATTATCATTATTGTTATTATTATTGTTATAATTATTATTACTACTAAAATTATTATCATTACTTGTATTATTATTATGTACTATTAGTATTATTAATATGATTAATATTGATACAAGTATTATAGTTATGATCAATATTATTATTAATTATTGTTATTATTACTAATATTACAATCATTATCATTATTAGTATTATCATTAAATATTATTATTGTTATTATCGTTATTATTAATTTTATAAGACTACTATTAATATAAGTATTATTATTATATTTATTATTATGGTTAGGATTATTAATTTATGATATAGAAACTTTAGTCACTAGTCTAGAAATTAAACGCGGAGGTTATGATTACTATGAAAATGAATATAAAGATTTTTAGTACTACAATTATGATTACAAATATAGGGATTTTGATATTATTATGAAAATGGTTAAAATTTTAAGTTAAAGTAATCATTAAAATTATTATAATTATTGTTATCATAGTTATTATAATTCGACTAAGTATCATTATCATTATTAACATCATTATCCTTATTAACAATATTTTTATTATTACTTTTGTCATTATTATTATATAGTATCATTATTATTACTAATACAAGTATTAACAAAATTATTAACTTCGCAAACAAATGACGTTCATATAAAAAGATATTTAATAATATATATATATATATATAACTTAACTATATTAATATTTTTATATACAAAATGGAGTAAGTTAATTGAATAATAAATTATATAAGTTATTGATATAAAAATCATATCAATAATAATAATATATATAAGCTTGTTCGATTACAAATATATGTATTAATAAATATACCAATGATATAGGTTCGTGAATCCGAGGCCAACCCTATACTTATTCAATGTCGTTCTATGTATTTTTACTACAAAATACATTAGGTGAGTTTCATTTGCTCCCTTTTTACTCATTACATTTTTGGGCTGAGAATACATGCAAATGCTTTATTAACTGTTTTACAATATTTATATGCGTGAGTTTCATTAATCCCTTTTTAAATGCTTTTGCAATATATATTTTTGGGACTGAGAATACATGCGCTGCTTTTATAAATGCTTTACGAAATAGACACAAGTAATCGAAACTACATTCTATGGTTGGATTATCTAATCGAATATGCCCTTTTTATTAAGTCTGGTAATCTAAGAATTAGGGAACAGACACCCTAATTGACGCGAACTCTAAAGATAGATCTATCGGGCCCAACAAGCCCCATCCAAAGTACCGGATGCTTTAGTACTTCGAAATTTATATCATGTCCGAAGGAGGATCCCGGAATGATGGGGATATTCTTATATGCATATTGTAAATGTCGGTTACCAGGTGTTCAATCCATATGAATGATATTTTTGTCTCTATGCATGGGACGTATGTTTATGAGAAATGGAAATATGAAATCTTGTGGTCTATTAAAATTATGAAATGATTATTTATGTTAAACTAATGAACTCACCAACCTTTTGGTTGACACTTGAAAGCATGTTTATTCTCAGGTATTAAAGAAATCTTCCGCTGTACAATTGCTCATTTTAGGGTTATTACTTGGAGTCATTCATGACGTATTTCAAAAGACGTTGCATTCGAGTCGTTGAGTTCATCAAGATTAATATTAAGTCAATTATAGTTAGATATATTATGAAATGGTATGCATGCCGTCAACTTTCGATGTAATGAAATATTGTCTTTTCAAAAACGAATGCAATGTTTGTAAAATGTATCATATAGAGGTCAAGTACCTCGCGATGAAATCAACTATTGTGAATCGTTTATAATCGATACGGACTTCGTCCGGATGGATTAGGACGGGTCCTTTCACATTTGACAAAAGATTGTCTCAGTATTGAATTAACAATGGAACAAAGAGAGAATGTTTCATATCTAAACCAAAGGCCTGGAAATAATTATCAGAGTAATTATCAACCGCCAAGACCGATCTACAATCAAAACCAGAATTATAATCGAAATATTCCATACAACAACCAACAAGGTCCTAGCAATCAACAAGTATCCAATAATACTTACAACCAGCAAAGACCTAATTTTCAAAACAAACCACCACAAACCGATGATAAAAAGCCGAATTTAGAAGATATGATGACGAAGCTAGTTGAAACTCAAACACAGTTTTTCACATCTCAGAAACAAACTAATGAACAAAATGCTCAAGCATTTAGAAATCAACAAGCTTCTATTCAAAACTTGGAACAAGAAGTAAGTAACCTAGCAAGGTTAATAGGTGAAAGAAAACTGGGAAGTTTACCTAGTGATACAAATGCTAACCCCCGGAATGAAACAGCTAAACCCATTACCACAAGAAGTGGTACAACACTTAAACCACATGAAATACCTGTAACTTCTAATGAAGCTATTCCTACTCCACAAGAACCACAACCTGATCAAGATAAGGAAAAAGAACCGGTAGTTGAAAAGGTTAATGAAGATAATACAGTTAAGGCTAAACCTTATGTTAAACCATACCAACCACCACTTCCTTACCCGAGTAAAATAAAAAAAGAGAAACTTGAAGCCGAGCAATCCAAATTCTTGGATATATTTAAACAAATAAATGTAAATCTTCCTTTCATTGATGTGATTTCAGGAATGCCTAGATATGCTAAATTCTTGAAAGATCTAATCTCAAATAGAAAGAAAATGGAAGAACTCTCGGCCGTTACTATGAATGCTAATTGTTCAGCAGTGCTGTTGAATAAGATACCAGAAAAACTATCTGATCCAGGAAGTTTCACAATTCCATGTTTTCTAGGTAGTCTTAGTTCAATAGAAGCATTGGCAGACTTAGGTGCTAGTATAAATTTAATGCCGTATTCACTATACGCTAAACTAGACCTTGGAGAATTGAAACCAACAAGAATAAGCATACAACTAGCCGATCGATCAATAAAATATCCTAGAGGGATAATGGAGAATATGCTAGTTAAAGTTGGTAATTTAGTATTTCCAGTAGATTTTGTTGTTCTGGACATGGAAGAAGATTCTCAAGTTCCTCTCATATTAGGAAGACCATTCTTAAACACGGCTAAAGCAATGATAGACGTGTTCGGTAAGAAATTGACCCTAAGTATAGAGGATGAGAGTGTTACCTTTTCAGTTGATAGAGCAATGCAACAACCGCAATCTGCAGATGATACATGTTATTATATTCAAACTATAGATTCACATGCAGAATTGTTAGAAGAATTTCCAGAATTACAAGGAACAGGATAATGTTCTTTAGGAGAAGGTAATGAACCAATTGATGAAGCTGAAATGTTAGCTACACTAATAGCTAATGGATATGAACCAACAACAGAAGAAATTCAAATGCTAAAAGAAGAAGACAGATATCGATATAAATCATCGATAGAAGAACCTCCGACATTAGAGTTAAAGCCACTTCCAAACCATTTGGAATACGCTTATTTACATGGTGAATCTGAATTACCTGTAATAATATCGTCTTCTCTTACTGAAAATGAAAAATCACAACTCATTTCTTTGTTGAAAGCTCATAAACCAGCCATTGCATGGAAGATTCATGATATTAAAGGAATAAGTCCTTCGTATTGCACACATAAAATCCTTATGGAAGAATGTCATAAAACGTATGTGCAACGCCAACGAAGACTAAATCCGAATATGCAAGATGTAGTTAAAAAAGAAATTATTAAACTGCTAGATGCAGGTTTAATTTATCCAATCTCTGATAGTCAATGGGTAAGCCCAGTTCAATGCGTGCCTAAGAAGGGTGGCATGACTGTCATTACAAATGAAAAAAATGAGCTTATTCCTACTAGGACTGTAACAGTATGGCGTGTATGTATTGATTATAGAAAATTAAATGACGCCACCAGAAAAGATCACTTTTCCTTACCTTTTATTGATCAAATGTTGGAAAGATTAGCCGGAAACAATTACTATTGTTTTCTTGATGGATTTTTCGGATATTTTCAAATTCCAATAGCACCCAAAGATCAAGAGAAAACCACGTTCACGTGCCCTTATGGTACTGTTGCTTACAAACGCATGCCATTTGGACTTTGCAACGCCCCTGCAACCTTTCAAAGGTGCATGATGGCGATTTTTCACGACATGATAGAAGAATGCATGGAAGTTTTCATGGATGACTTTTCAGTCTTCGGTGATACATTTGAATCATGTCTAGTTAATCTCGAACGAATGCTTATTAGATGCGAACAATCAAATCTAGTTCTTAATTGGGAGAAATGCCATTTCATGGTTAAAGAAGGCATCGTTCTTGGACATAAAATTTCAAAAGAAGGAATTGAAGTGGATAGAGCTAAAGTAGATGTAATTGCTAAACTTCCACATCCCACCAATGTTAGAGGAGTTAGGAGTTTTCTAGGGCATGCCGGTTTTTACCGACGTTTCATAAAAGATTTTTCTAAAATTGCCACTCCTATGAATAAACTCCTAGAAAAGGATGCTCCATTCATCTTTTCAGATGAATGCATCAAATCTTTTAATATTCTTAAAGAGAAACTCCCTAATGCGCCGATCATGATAACACCAAATTGGAATCTATCGTTTGAACTAATGTGCGATGCAAGTGATTTTGCAATGGGAGCCGTTTTAGGACAAAGGATTGAAAAAAGATTTCAACCTATATATTATGCTAGTAAGACGTTACAAGGAGCACAAACAAATTACACAACTACTGAAAAAGAACTCCTTGCTATTGTCTTTGCTTTTGACAAATTTCATTCATATCTCGTTCTAGCAAAAACGGTGGTCTATACCGACCATTCTACTCTTAGATACCTATTTTCGAAACAAGATGCCAAACCAAGATTAATCCATTGGATCTTACTCTTACAAGAGTTCGATATTGAAATCCGAGATAAAAGAGGAGCAGAAAATCTCGCCGCTGATCATCTTTCTCGTCTTGAAAATCCCGAATTAGAAGTACTAAATGAATCAGCCATACAAGACAACTTTCCTGATGAATATCTATTGAAGATAGATTATAATGAAATTCCATGGTTTGCAGACTATGCAAACTACTTAGTATGTGGATTCCTTGAAAAAGGATTATCATACCAAAAACGAAAGAAATTCTTTAGTGATATAAAACACTATTTCTGGGAAGATCCACATCTGTTTAAAAGTTGTCCAGATGGAATAATACGCCGATGTGTATTCGGAGATGAAGCTAGTAAAATTTTAAACCATTGTCACACAGGACCAACAGGAGGGCACTATGGGCCTCAACTAACAGCAAGAAAAGTTTATGATGCTGGATTCTATTGGCCTACAATTTACAAAGACGCACACCTTCTTTGCAAATCCTGTGATGCTTGTCAAAGGACCAGAAAAATAAGTCAACGTGATGAAATGCTACAAAATGTCATTCAAGTATGTGAAGTATTTGACATTTGGGGTATTGACTTTATGGGTCCATTTCCAAAATCTCATAATAATCTCTACATTCTCGTAGCCATTGATTATGTATCTAAATGGGCAGAAGCACAAACTCTCCCAACTAACAATGCATGAGTTGTAGTCAACTTTTTAAAACGTCTTTTTACAAGGTTTGGAACACCGAAAGCTTTAATAAGTGATCGGGGTATTCATTTCTGTAATAATCAACTTGAGAAAGTTCTCAAAAGATATGGAGTAACTCATAAAATCTCCACCGCATATCATCCACAAACAAGTGGACAAGTTGAAAATACCAACCGAGCTTTAAAACGTATTCTAGAAAAAACCGTAGGATCAAATCCGAAGGAATGGTCCATTAAATTGGAGGATGCACTCTGGGCTTTTAGAACAGCCTACAAAACTCCAATTGGAACCACACCTTTTAGACTCATTTATGGAAAAGCATGTCATCTTCCAGTAGAAATTGAACACAAAGCATTTTGGGCTTTGAAGACATGTAATCTTGATTTACATGAAGCTGGACGTCTACGATTAAGTCAATTAAACGAATTAGAAGAATTAAGACATGAAGCATACGAAAATTCGTTAATCTATAAGGAAAGAACGAAGAAATGGCATGATAAAAGAATCAGAAGTTCAAAAGAATTTAAAGAAGGAGACAAAGTTCTTCTTTTCAATTCACGATTCAAGCTATTTCCTGGAAAATTAAAATCGAGATGGTCTGGACCATTCATAGTCAAAAGAGTTTTTCCATACGGAACGATAGAATTAATAAATTCAAATGGAATTGAATTTAAAGTTAATGGTCACAGAGTTAAACATTACATAGATAGTCCGATGGAAGTCGACAACGAAGTTAATCACAATTTCGATACTACAGCTAATTAAGTGTGGGGAGAATCAAGTCTTTTAAGGATTTTATGTATTTCTGTTAGAGTTAGATTGTCTGTTTTCGTGTAGTTCTCGAAAATGGAACCCGAATGGTCTTTCCCTAGCAGACCCTAAAGAACTAGTCTTCTTCCCCCATTCTGAATTTTTATTTTTTTTAGGTTTTTACAAAATGAAGACTTCCTGTGAACTAAACCATGGTCTAATGCTACACGCTTTGATCACTAAACGTAATAATGACACACTTTCGAGTGAAATAGTATCAGTAATCAGAGAAAGATTGGACGGAGTAAGAAAAGAATCCAGATGCGAAGATAATAAGTTACAATTTGGTAAAGGAAAATCAAAATCCGCAGCGAAAAGAAGAGCACGACACCTAGAAAGATGTCACAAATGCGGAAAATGGTCACATGGAGGTAAATGTTCAAATAATCAAACCTATTCAAACACCGAATTTGTTACTTTATGCAGAGACGGACCGTTCATATGTTTAGAAGAAAAAACACTGAATGCTCGAGGTTACGCCTATGTAGCCATGGAAAATCAATTAAACCGACTATCTTATGAATGGGATAGATCGTATCACTAAGAATACTATCTCACAGGTAAGTCTGTACAGTTTTTATTTTTTATTTTTATTTTTAACCTTTTGATAATTAACGCTAATTTGTTTGCTATAAAGTATTAAATTGGTATTGAATAAAATTAGGTTTGGCGACCGAAATTATTAATATCATACAAAAATTTATTACATCACTGCGAAATTTAACGTTTATTCTTAAGGTATAAATATCTTTAATCAATCAACCCAAAATATTTCAAAAATTCTTCATGAGTTAAATTAGGTCATGGAACTAAAATTACTTTACCGAAAAGAGGGGCGCATATTTTTGATAATATTTGATTGATTAAAGTGGGATAAAAGCCAAAAAGATTTTTAATTTTATTTTTTTACCATGTTTTTAAAATTAATATATAAATATTAAATTAATATTTTGAACTTTGTAAAATCAATATATTTAAGTTTGTAAATATTTGAAAAATTAATCTTTTTAATATAAGTTTGTATGTATAAAAACAAAAATATAATATAAGTTTGGTGTAAATTTATAATATGAATTTTTAATTAAGTTTAATATGAATTTTTAATTTTATGCATTTTAAATTTAAGTTTGGTGTGAATTTAAAAACAAAAATTTACTTTATTTCGCTAAGTTAAAAATATGATTTTTAAAATTCATCGTGAGTTGAAGACTAGGTCGTTGAACCGAAATTGCTTTACCCGAGGGAGGGACGAGAACTTTTATTATCATTATTTTTAATCTTATTGAATTAAAGTATGCCAAAAACATTAAAAAAAACCCAAAAATCTTTACTTTTAAAACCGCGATTTGATTTGACAAATTTTAAAAATTTTGTCAAGGGACAGACTAGGACATCGATCCGAAACACCCTCGCTCCTAAAGGAAAACAAATTTTTAAAATTTAATTAATTATAAGTTTTATAAAGTATAAGGTTTTATTTAAAAAAAAAAAGGGCAAAACACGGTAGCCGGGTACCCATGCGATCGCATGGGAATCACCCTATCCCTCCATGCGATCGCATGGAGGCAAATTCCAGGCCTGATACATACAGCTCGCTGTTCTGTCTTCTCCACATAAACACACACACACACATATACGAAAAACACTCAAAACCTCACCAAATTTCATCATTTTTCCACCGTAATTCATCATTTTTCTTGAATCATGCCTAGATTCTCATTCTTCAGCAAAATGGTAAAAATTACACCTCTAAACTCATAAATTTGCTAGTTTTTGTGATAAATTCCAATTTTTTTACCTAATGCAATTTTGTTAATTTCTAGTGTAATTAGTGTTAAATTGTTAGTATTTTATGCATGTATAACCTAGATTGATGCTATTTAACATGATTTGAAGCCAAAAACTTCAAAAATTTTAGAAATCTAGGGTTTGTGTTCTTGAGCAATTTGGAGCTTTTTGATATAAACAGGTTATGGCCGATTTTTGTCATGAATTATTGCTAAATTGAGTAGTATAACATGTTTAGATATTTAAATGATCCAAACATTGATCCTAAACATGATTTTTAGAGATTAAAGTGGACTTTTTAAGTTCAAAATTCATGAACTTGATTAATTTGATATATTTGCCATTTGAGACTTGTTTAATTATTAGTAATGACTATTTTGACATGATATTTGAGTTAAATGCTTATGAATTTTGTATACATTTTCATATGTGCTTATTTGAAAAGTGTAGAATTGTGAAAAATTATGAAAATGTGTATAAGTTTAATTTTGATTTAACATGTTATAGTGATTGTTTTAAGTTGTTATTTTGCTAACACTAATGCATATTTGGATGCACAAATTTTTTGTTTAATGTGTTTTGCAGAAAGCCGATACTGGAGGTTCAGGAGCATCATCATCTAGACGACCAGCACCAGCACCAGAACCAGAATCAGAAATGCAACACGAACAACAACCACAACAGGAACAACAACAATAACAGCCTGATCAGTACGTACCTTATTATGATCCGGTACAGTTTGTTGATGAATTCATAGTATTCCCAATGAGGCCGCCAGTAGAATTCCCAACGATTCCTGAGCACACTCTGCATCCTAATCTGAGATTTGATAGGAGATGGAGAGATTACGAGACATATCAAAAGAACAAATTCAAATTGGTAAAAAAAAATGTAGAGGTGCCAAGGGTAATCGATTGGGCCCCTTTGGAAACGGTCCATCTAGCTGACCGTGTTAGACAGCTTTTAGTACAAATGTATGGCAGTTCTTCTTTTACAGATTGGGAACGTCTTTCACCATTCGTAGACCTGTATATAAGGAATGGTGTGTTGAGTTGATGAGTACTGTATCACTTAATACAAATATAGTTAGAATAGATGATAGAAGATTTCTTAGGTTTATCCTTGGCGGTAGGATGTACAGAATGTCCATGCTGGACATGGCCAGGGCCTTACAGATATATACTCCTGGTGAGTTGCTATTACCCGATTGTATAAATTTGATTCATTATGGTGAAAGGGTAGATAGTAACTTTGACGCTGACGCCATTTGGAGGCGTATGTCACATTTTGATGTTTTTACACGAGCAGGAGGACACTCCTATACACATATTGACAGAGCCGAGCTTCGTATTATTCATAGATTTTTGGCTAACTCAATTACACAGAGAGGTCACAATAAAGAAAAAATTACCTTACATGATTTATTCTACCTAAAGTGTATTCGGGATCCTAGAAGCTTTGTCAATATCCCTTACTGTGTTGTTTTTTATTTATCTAAAATGGTAGAGGGAATGCAGGACGGGAGTATAATAGGAGGAGGTATTTTTGTTACTCTCATTGGAGAGTATTTAGGTGTTGATAGGAACCAAGGGGGTCCATTACAGCTTTGTAGAGAACAGGTTGAGCCCTTAGGATTGAAAGTTTATGTGGGTGCTAAGGTATTGAAAAGTGGACGTAACCAGGCAGTACCCTATGAGGGATCTCATCCTCAGGTAGAAAGAGGCTCAGACGAGGAAATGGAGGAGGTGGAAGACATTAGGGATGTCTTTCGAGATGCTATTCTTGACGTCCACGTTCGTATAGATGAGGAAGCAATGACGAACGCGGCCAGACATAGTATGTATGAGCAGTGGAACTCCGAGCGAGTATACGAGGATTATTGGCGACGCCAACACGATAGCTGGGTAGTTCATCAGCACCAAATCATGAGCCAGCTATCATATCAGGTACCAAATAACTATGTACCTACTCGACCTGCTCATTTTCCGCCACACAGCCCCGATATCCGACCACCCTTTAACCGGTATGACTATAACCAAGCCTATCAGAACACCTATAACCAACAATGGAACCCACCTGATGAGATGAACTGGAACCCCTATCCAGACAGATTTGGTTCCATTTGGTTATTTATATGATTTTTATGTTTTTATCTTTTTACTTATTCATGTTTAAACTTATGTTATTGAATATACTTATGTAATCTTTATCATTTTTATTATTATTGTGTACTAATATTTCACATTTAGGATTTGAAAGTGGGATATTAAGTCCCATTTCAAATTGCCATGCATGTTTATATTTGTATGTATGTATATTGTAAATTGTACAAAACAGGGTAAAACAGCGCATTTTCAAAGACTGGCATTAAGTTCAGCAAAAGCTACTAATTTTAACGACAAGATGACAAATAAATGTGATGTAACAACAGACGGAATGAACAAATGATATGCACCATTTATCATTCAGCAAACAAACGCCAATATGTTTGGAAACTTTGGTAAAATTTAATCATTTTTTTATGCTAATCACCCTCAATAATTTAAATTGTTACTGATTTCTTGTAAATGAGGGCATTGCAAGATCTTAAGTGTGGGAAGGGGTTAAATTCTTTCGGATTTTAAAATTTTTACTTTATACACTTGGTTACCATTAGAAATACTAGTAAAGTAGTAGTTGTATTAGAATCTAGTGCTCTCTGATAAAGAACAACCCTAGTCTTATATACTGACTACCCAATTCTAGTAAACTTTTTCAAAATTTTCAATTAAATGAACTCAAAATCATGTTTATACATATTTATGAACGATAAAACTAGGTGTTAACACCGAAATTATTGTTACCTCTAAAAGGACATAAATTGAGAAACAAACCAAAATGTTAAAATTCATTTAAAATGGAATAGAGGACAATAAAAAGGAAAATAAAAGCCAAGTGTAGGAAAAATTACCAAGTTATCTTAAACATATGTCACATATTTCTGTAACAAATAATTGAAGATACTTTTGCTTTGGACTAAACTAAACTATTTTACCCGATGAAAGAAAAGAAGAGATGGATCTACACGATGAATCAATTCCATCATTAAAAGGAAGTAAAGTCTTTCGAAAAAGAAACGCGCTTCTTGATTTAGGTCATGAAGTTGTCGTCCAGACCAGCTGTAGGTTGATGAAAAATCTAGAAAAGTCATCTCTAAAATCAGCAGGAAATCCACGGACCTCAGCATAAAACAGGGTCGCCAAGTGGTCAGATTTATCCTAACCATGAGAAGGATTTATCTCGTACAATGGGGGGCACCGTGAAAATTAGCTTGATAAGACTAATGAATCAGATCCCCAGAAAGGATAATCTCCTTTAAAGATCAAAAATCAGCTTTTAAGACTGATATTACTCAATCCTAGAGATTGACCTTAAAGACTGAGAATTACAAACTCATGGAATTCAATGATATCTAAACTCGAGCTTGAACGAGAAAATATTTTGATCAAATTATAAACCGATTTGTTTTCTGAAAACCCATTTTCAATGCGTTCATTACCATTGAACGTAAAATCCTAGGAATTCACCTGGAATTCATTAGGTTATCTGAACCAAATCGGGTGTCAACCGTAAGAACAGTGGTTGCATAGCATGGTCAAAGACAGGACCTTGTGCCAGACCGGAAAATTATAAGGGTGAGCTTTACTATTGCTCCTACAAAGGATAGTAATTGCGTCTGACACGTTATAGACCATAATTAAAAGCATGTCAGGGGACATTGCCTTAACAGTTGCTTGTTCAACGCTTTCCTTTACAACCGGACGGTAGTTTACCGAAAGGTAATATACGGAGAAAGTATACTGGACGTGTTGCTTTCCTAATACAAGATTAGCAAGTGAGTGACACAAAACCACAAGTTTTGAGCTAAAATTTTCAAATCTGAAACCCACCAAACCCACAAAAATATTTTGCAAACACCGGTAAAGGGTTATTCCGGAAAACTTATCTAGGGTAAAAACTAGATTTAATTTTCAAAAGATCAAATGTTTTCATAAAGATCCAATTTCCTTAATGGATCTAAATTTTATAGTCATGTGGGACTGTAAACCACATCGTTACTACCATTGTTTATATCGCCGTAAAGAAATCACTGATGTACAAAGTGTGAAGAATAAAGAAGTGATTCTAGTATTTCAAGACTATATTGCTTGGGGACAAGCAACGCTCAAGTGTGGGAATATTTGATAATGCTAAAAACGAACATATATTTCATAGCATTATTTCTCAAGAAAGACAAGCTTTTAGTTGCAATTGTCCTATTTACAAGTGATATTCGTTTAAATAATAAAAGGTGAAGACAAAAGGCAGATTCGACGAATTGAAGACGCAAACGACCAAAAAGTTCAAAAGTACAAAAGACAATCAAAGAGGTTCCAATTATTGATAAAAAAAAAGGTCTCAAAATTACAAGAGTACAAGATTCAAAACGCAAAGTACAAGATATTAAATTGTACGCAAGGACGTTCGAAAATCCGGAACCGGGACCAGAGTCAACTCTCAACGCTTGACGCAACGGACTAAAAATTACAAGTCAACTATGCACATAAATATAATATAATATTTAAATAATTCTTATAATTATTTATATATTATATATTATATTATTAAAAACCGTCGGCAGAAAAAACAAAGGCATGTGAGCCTCTCCAGCTGGCCATGCGATCGCATGGCCTTGAAGGGTAAAGCTCATGCGATCACATGAGCCACTTTTCCAGCCCACATGCCTATAAAATTTGCAGCTTGGTGAACATCAAAACACATCTTTTTCTATCTCTCAATATATCTATACCTAATATTTATATTTATATTTTAATTTTAATTTTAATTTTAATTTTAAATCCTAATAATAAGGGTATGTTAGCGAATGTTGTAAGGGTGTAAGTCGAAATTCTGTCCGTGTAACGCTACGCTATTTTTAATCATTGTAAGTTATGTTCAACCTTTTTAATTTAATGTCTCGTAGCTAAGTTATTATTATGCTTATTTAATCCGAAGTAATCATTATGTTGGGCTAAAAATATTAAAATTGGGTAATTGAGCTTTGTACCATAATTGGGGTTTGGACAAAAGAACGACACTTGTGGAAATTAGACTATGGGCTATTAATGGGCTTTATATTTGTTTAACTAAATGATAGTTTGTTAATTTTAATATAAAGATTCACAATTAGACGTCCCTATAAATAACCATATACACTCGATCGAATACGATGGGCAGGGTATTTATATGTACGAATAATCGTTCATTTAACCGGACACAGGAATGGATTAATAGTCACTAGAATTATTAAAACAGGGGTGAAATTATGTACAAGGACACTTGGCATAATTGATAATAAAGTATTAAAACCTTGGGTTACACTTAGTCGACATCCTGGTGTAATTATTAAACAAAGTAATAAAACCTTGTTACAGTTTAAGTCCCCAATTAGTTGGAATATTTAACTTCGGGTATAAGGATAATTTGACGAGGACACTCGCACTTTATATTTATGACTGATGGACTGTTATGGACAAAAACCAGACGGACATATTAAATAATCCAGGACAAAGGACAATTAACCCATGGGCATAAAACTAAAATCAACGCGTCAAACATCATGATTACGGAAGTTTAAATAAGCATAATTCTTTTATTTCATATTTAATTTCCTTTATTTTATATTTAATTGCACTTCTAATTATAGCACTTTTATTTATTATTATTGTATTTAATTGAAATTTTAATTATCGTACTTTTTAATTATCGCAAGTTTATTTTATCGCACTTTTATTTATCGCAATTTCATTATCGTTATTTACTTTACGCTTTAAATTAAGTCTTTTATTTATTTAATATTTTACATTTTGTTTTAACTGCAACTAAAGTTTTAAATTCGACAAACCGGTCATTAAACGGTAAAAACCCCCCTTTATAATAATAATATTACTTATATATATATATTTGTATTTTTATAAAATAAAACTAATATAGCGTTAAGCTTTGATTAAAAGATTTTCCCTGTGGAACGAACCGGACTTACTAAAAACTACACTACTGTACGATTAGGTACACTGCCTATAAGTGTTGTAGCAAGGTTTAAGTATATCCATTCTATAAATAAATAAATATCTTGTGTAAAATTGTATCGTATTTAATAGTATTTCCTGCTAAAATTTAATAGTATTTTATACCCCTTAGCTTTAACATCATGCTTCATGTCTTAGACTTACACTTGGGTTATGATGGTCAAACCTTGGTGAAAATGATGCAAACACATCAACGAGTTGTACACTTGAAGCTATATGCATCAAAGATGAGAACCGTGATAAGCATCGAGCACCAAGACCACCGGAACCCACTATTTTTCTGTTTTCTGTCTTCTGCCTACTGTTTTCTGGTTTCTGTAACAGAACAGTACACTTGGGCTACTGTAACATTTATTTTCAGATAGACCTTTTCGAGTAGATAATTTTTCATATAGGACTCGTCTTAATCCGAGTTACGGTTTAGGATTTATGGCCCTCCGATCGTCACTATGTCCTTTTAACGTTGTGCAGAAATTTCTGACCTACTCGCACTTAGACCGTTGGCACGGTCAAACGAAGATGAGTTTGCTTTTGTAAATTTTACCACACTTAAAGGACTCATATATGGAGCCATGGCCACTGGTCTCACCTTAATTCAGTAAGGGTAGAGGCCTTGGTGACTGATCGAAGTCAGCCTTTGTTTTAAACTACTTTCATGAACGAAACTTACTTTACGCCTTTTGTTTGATGATGAATGATGATGACCCTTAAGACCTTATTTACATACTTTTAAACGTATTCGGATGATTTACTGACTTAGTACTATTTGACTTAGGTTGAGGACCCGTTTGGACAACCTTCATTACTTGCTTACTTTCCGAGTCATACTTTACCGCTACTTTATCATTGTGATCTATAGCATTCCCTTTTTACTTTAACTTAATTTGGAAACTGAGAATACATGCGGATTTTGTGTTTTACATACTAGGCACGAGTACTTAAACTTTATATATGTGTGGGTTATATAACTGCAGAAACATTCCCTTTAGCTCGGTAACGTTTAGTCATTGGTTTTTGAACCCGTGAACGCGAATCTTAGATATGGATCCATAGGGTTTGACATCCCCACTCGGGCTAGTAGCGCTAGCATTTAACGAGTGTTTAATACTTCGTAAACATACGCACTTTTCAAGTGTACTTTCAGGGGGTATAAACATTAAGTTAGTTACCAAGTGCCCACGGTTAACATATACTTTATCATACTGTTTTGAAACGCTCTTTGTAGCACTGAAATCTCGTGGCCTACCTTACATACTGTTATACTTAAACTATAGCTCACCAACCTTTGTGTTGACGTTTTTAAGCATGTTTTTCTCAGGTGCTTAAGGTTATTTGCTTCCGCTGTCGTGCTAGTCTTGCCGTAGACACCCGCTGCTCTAGTGTTATCACTGCATGAACTACTTTATCTTGCATTCAAACTTAATTACATTTGAAACTATGTTTTGTAACGACCTAAGGGTCACATACATTTATTCATGCTTGCTATTCGTAGAAGCATACTATTGGTGTAAAACAATTGATGTCGGTTATGACGTCATCTTTTTTATCGTGAATGCAACTTCTTTTATTACAGCATGTAGTACTTAACCCTGTAATGATCCTATTGTTGATGATTCATACACGATGGTTTTGTACGGGGCATCACATATATAATCTCTAAAACAATAAAGATTACATAATCGCCATGTCGAACGAAGATAATTGATGTAGAACGTCATGTAGCACGATGATTATACTCGAGGTATAGATTGAGATGTTGAGGCATGTGATATTGAAACTTGTGTTGTTGGTGGTACTGTTGGTGCCGGTGATTTGGATGAAGCTGGTACGTTTTGCACCATATTTTTCAAGACTACAACTCGTGCGCGGAGTTCGTTAACTTCTTCTATTACACCGGGATGATTGTCGGTTCGGACGAGCAGATGAATGAGGTTTAGAATCTGTGATAGTATATGATCGTGATGAGATACTTTGGAAATGAGAGAGAAAATGGTGTCTCGTACAGGTTCGCCGGTAAACGTTTCAGGTTCATTGTCAAGAGGTGAATTCGGTTGGTGGAAGGGATCGCCTTCTTCGCGTCTCCATTGATTAAGTCAACTACGAACCCATCAGATGAATTAGGGATGGCTGATTGGTTGATTCATTCTGATGACGCTGCTTCAGGAACTTAGGTGAATATCCATGTTGGAATAGCTGTCGGAATAACTATCGGAATAGCTATCGGAATCTGAGGGACTCGAACTGGTTGAGGGATTCATCTCGTACGATCAGATGAAGGATTTTCGATAAGAAATAGATTATAGGATGTAGATTAGTACCCTGCAATACATAATTTACATATGCATATATAATACTAAAATCCCATAAGTTACGGAGGAATCTACGGAAGCTGTCAAGCAAAGGTAACAATAACAGATACGCCAAGATATGAATTTTGTCTATACACTATTCATGCAATCAATGCAGTAAGATGTGTCTAGACTAAGAATGATAAGCAGGTAATTTCCTAAGGATGGTAAACAGATGATTTTCGACAAAAATGATAAGCAAAAATTTTGACATGCAGACACGGTCGAAGTCCAGACTTACTAATGCATCCTAACGGCTATCAGTTAGACACACTAATGCAAGACCTGGTTCACTAAGACGATCGCTCTGATACCAACTGAAGCTTCAGTTAGGGACACCACACGTCCCACCCAGTGCATTCCTAGCTAACCGCCTGGTGACCACTGAGTGTACCTCAGATACTGATTTTAGGGCCCGCCTCTCAGCAATTGCCAACACTCGTAAGGGATCGCAAGGAGTAAGAGCCAATGCTTCGTCACAGGTAACACTGTGAGATCTCCTTTACGACTAACCGGCACACATGAACGGCGTTATACCAGCTCTGATGCCAACTGAAGCGACCCATCCTAATCCATCCGGACGAAGTCCGTATCAATTATAAACGATTCACAATAGTTGATTACATCACGAGGTACTTGACCTATATATGATATATTTTACAAACATTGCATTCGTTTTTGAAAAGACAATCTTTCATTACATCGAAAATTGACGGCATGCATACCATTTCATAATATATCTAACTTTAATTGAATTAATATTAATCTTGATGAACTCAACGACTCGAATGCA